>NC_090270.1:108933063-109561188 GCF_040414725.1 Anabrus simplex
AATCCGTCACTACCGGTACTGGTCTGCATTTAGGGCAGTCGCCCAGGTGACAGGTTCCCTGTCCGTTGTTTTTCTAGCCTTTTCTTAAATGATTGCAAATAAATTTGAAATTTATTGAACGTCCCCCTTGGCAAGTTATTCCAATCTCCAACTCTCCTTCCTATAAACGAATATTTGCCTAAATTTGTCTTCTTGAATTTACACTTTATCTTCATATTGTGATCTTTCCTACTTTTAAAGACACCACTTCAACTTATTCGTCTGCTAATGTCGTTCCACCTTATCTCTCTACTGATAGCTTAGTCGAGCAGCTCGTCTCCTTTGCCCCAAGTCTTCCCAGCCAAAACTCTAGTAAGACCCCAACTAGAGTATGGTTCCAGTGTATGAGACGCAGTAATTAAAACTGAAAGGACTTTTCCTATTTGAGAAACTCACAACCTTACTTTTAATCCCTTTTATCATCATACCATTGCCTGCTGTCCATCTCACAACATTATCGAGGTCATTTTGCAGTTGCTCACAGTGTCTTAACTTATGTATTACTCTGTACAGAATAACGTCATCCGCAAAAGGCCTTATCTCTGATTGTACTTCTTCACTCATATCATATATAGGCCTATATAAGAAAACATAAAGGTCCAATAATACTGCCTTGAGGAATTCGCCTCTTAATTATTACATGGCCAGATAAAGCTTCGCCTACTTTAATTCTCCGATTTATATTTATTGGAAATATAGCCACCCTATCAATCATTCTTTTGTCTAGTCCAATTGCACACATTTTTTGCCACTAGTATCCCATGATCTTCCCTATCAAATGCCTTAGATGGGTCAATCGCTATACCGTCCATTTGACCTGAATCCAATATATCTGCTATATCTTGCTGGAATCCTGCAAGTTGAGCTTCAGTGGAATAACCTTTCCTTAACCCGAACTGCCTTCTATCGAACCAGTTATCAATTTTACAATCATGTTTAATATAATCAGAAAGAATGCTTTCCCAAAGCTTACATGCAATGCATGTCAAACTGACTGGCCTGGAATTTTCAGCTTTATGTCTATTGCCCTTTCGTTTTTACCCCGGAGCTACGACAGCAACTCTGAATTCATTTGGTATAGCTCCTTCATGAAAACTAATCAAATAAGTACTTCAGATATGGTACTATATCCCAACCCATTGTCTTTAGTACATCCCCCGAAATCTTTTCAACTCCAGCTGCTTTTCTGATTTTCAACTTTTGTAAATGTCATTGTTATCATAGGTAAATTTTAATACTGCGTTAGCATTATTCACCTCATCTATCTGGACATTATCCTTGTAACCAACAATCTGTACATATTGCTGATTGAATACTTTTGCCTTTTGAAGATACACACACACACACACACACACACACACACACACACACACACACACACACACACACACACACACACACACACTCCCATTGTTCATTAATGATTGCTGGAATGTCCTTCTTGGAACCTGTTTCTGCCTTAAAGTACGTATACACACCCTTCCATTTTCACTAAAATTTGTATGACTGCCAGTTATGCTTGCCATCATGTTTTCCTTAGTTGACTTCTGTGCTAGATTCAATTTCCTAGTAAGTTCCTTCAATTCCTCCTTACTTTCACAGCCATTTCTAACTATTTCTGTCCAACCTTCACGTCCTTCTTTTTTTTTGCTAGGGGCTTTACGTCGCACCGACACAGATAGGTCTTATGGCGACGATGGGATAGGAAAGGCCTAGGAGTTGGAAGGAAGCGGCCGTGGCCTTAAACGTCCTTCTTAGTCTCTTTACTTCTGTTATAATATAGTGGGTCTTTACCATTCCTTACCATGTTCAAAGATACAAATAGTCTCTATCTGTAACTAGTTATATGTGGTCTCGTTTAGTTCCATACCTCTTATTTTAAATAATTTGGAACTTAGTGTAGATTTCCCTCTACTTCTCTTACCCTCAATGAACGAGTCTATTATTCTCCTATGTAATCTATCCCCCCCCCCCCAATTACTCTCGTATAACCCCACCACCGAAGTCTGTTTGTGTACAGCTGGATCCATACTCAACTTAGCCGTTATATCTTCTTTCAGAGTATCCTCCTGCCATTGTTCCCAATAGTTTGTAAAAACGATTATTCTCGCTACTTCCATGTATGTTACTTCTAATGTATGAATAAGATATCCTGAGTCAATTCCAGCACAGTAAAGTTGGCCTGAAAACAGAATGGTGTGAAGATAGTTTCGTCCGTGAGCTAATTTCTTTCTTACAGAATACTGTTGATCGCAAATGCGCGTTCACTGTATTAGCTTTGCTTGATCTGTCTGTTCCAGCCAGGCTGAGTGAGGTTGAGGTGCTGGCCTTCTGAGCCCACTTTGGCAGGTTCGATCCTGGTTCAGCCCGGTGGTATTGGAAGGTGTTCAGATACGTCCGCTTCGTATCGGTAGATTTACTAGCACGTAAAAGAATTTACAGGCACGTAAAAGAACTCCTGCGGAACTAAATTCCGGCACCTCGGCGTCTCTGAAAACCGTAAAAGTACTGTAGCTAGTGGGATATAAAGCCAATATTACAGTATTATTATTATTATTATTATTATTATTATTATTATTATTATTATTATTTCTATTTGTTCCAGTTCTGCATTCAGGACCTGACATTGTTATCTCAGTTTTCTTCCCTACTGATATCTCTTTAGTCTTGGAAATGCTAATTTTCGTATCATATACACTCCATCTATATTTAAATTCCAAGATATCAGACTGGATGCTTTCAGTACAATTTGCTACTGAGACCAAATCATCAGCATAGTCCAGACTGCTTACTGCATTCCAACCTAACTGAATCACTCCCTGCCACTTTATACCTGTCAGTAGATGATCCTTGTAAACTATGACAACGAAGGTGAAAGATTACAGAGCCGAGCTGGGTAGCTCAGCCGGCGGAGAGCTGGCCTTCAGAAATCAAATTGGCGGGCTCGACGTGGCATTTATATCGCATTTTGAGTAAATCACGTTTCGAAAACACATTAATAAGTGGTTTGAGTCCTGAAAATAAAAATACAAAACTGCAAGTATTTATAAGCGTTTCACCACTCCTACCTTATGCTAATCTTTTATCTACCTGTTGTTACAGTAGGTCACTGTGCATATAAAGCTGAACGAGCCAAGCTGATCATATCCGGTACAAGACGATAATTTTAAGCTTCTCACGACGGACTGGTGTAAGGTTGCACCACACTTCACAAATCAATCGCCTGTATCCTATTAGTACTTAGCAAACAACACTAATAGCAATTCAGTTGCCGTCTTGCGTCTTCCTGTGAGTAACACCCAGGGTTCACATTCAGCATCCTAATATTGTGGAGCGATGCTCGATTGAATGAACCGCATCACGCTCTGAAGTAGGGGTTCTCAATAGAGTTGCTAGATGTCCGGCTTTGGGACATCAGATATGACCCTTTTGCTTAGTACGCAATCCGGACGGTTTTTTTCACAGTAATTCTTTGAAATTCAGTAAAATCAAATACGTGTTCAAAATAAAAATTAGGCTTCGAGAACATTACATTCAAAATAATAGCCTCTCACATGTATTTCCATTTCAAACTCACCGAGCTCGATAGCTGCAGTCGTTTAAGTGCGGCCAGTATCCAGTATTCGGGAGACAGTAGGTTCGAACCCCACTGTCGGTAGCCCTGAAGATGGTTTTCCGTGGTTTTCCATTTTCACACCAGGCAAATGCTGCGGCAGTGCCTTAATTAAGGCCACGGCCGCTTCCTTCCCACTCATAGCCCTTTCTTGTCCCATCATCGCCATAACACCTCTCTTTGTCGGTGCGACGTAAAGCCACTTGTAATAAAAATAAATAAAGGTACAGTGAAGACTGGACTTAATTTGCACATAGCAGTCTTGTTCTCTGCTACCACTTTTCCCGTATCTGTGGGGCCGCGGCTAAGCCCTGAGGTGAACATATGGATTTGGCCCTGTTTTACGGCCAGATGCCCTTCCTGACGCCAACCCTGTATGGAGGGATGTGCTCACTCTTGCGTGTTTTTGTGATGGTTAGTAGTGTAGTTGCCTGAATATGAAAAGGAACGTGTTGGAAAAACAGAACACCCAGTCCTCGAGCCAAAAGAATTAATCAAAGGCGATCAAGATCCCCGACTCGGCCGGGAATTGAACGCGGAACCCTCTGAAGCGAAGGCTTCAACGCTGACCATTCAGCCAATGAGTCGGGCAGATTTGTACATAGCAGTGATGATAGTTAATTTGAAACGGATATATGTGCTACAGTAAGTTTTAGTCAAGACTAAAATGGATGATCCTCAGGGGCTCTCTGCGTTGGAGACCATAGAGCCGCTGTTGAGTCTGGCATTGGTTCCACTTCCTTGTACCATCCTACTTGCTTTCGTCTTTCTTGTATGACCTCACATGGCCAGTATGGATGGGGGGCGGTAGAATGCATCCTTCCTGTCGTAAGAGGTGACAGAACAGGGGATCAGGGACTCGCAACTTGAGATCATGGGTTGGCAAGTATGGTTCCCCGAGTTGAGTTTGGCATTCCTTCCACATATCCGATTTCCCACTTTCCACCCTTCCTGTCTGACCTCCCTTAGTCAACTCTAGTTCTCTTCTGACCCCGACGGTATTAGGTTTTGCGAGGCCTAGGGGGGTCTTTAATTTTCACGCATCTCCTGATGGCCCTTTCCTTTCCTTTTGCCGATACCGGTACCTTCATTCTTCGAAGCGTTTGAACACTTCCGACCCCACCCTCTCTAATTGGTGTTGAGAACGGTTGGTTGCCTGGTTCTACTTCCTCTTAGAACAGCCATACAACTACTACCTCATATCAGTATATTTGTATAGGCACGTAAAACAATTCCTGCAGGACGAAATTCAGACACCTTGGCGTTTCCGAAAATTTTTAACGTGGACAGTGTGATTGAAACCCAAGGTATTATTATTATTATTATTATTATTATTATTATTATTATTATTAATCTGTTTATCCTCCAGGGTCGGCTTTTCCTTCGACTCGGCGAGGGATCCCACCTCTACCGCTTCAAGGGCGGTGACCTGGAGCTTCAGACTTTGGGTCAGGGGATACAACTGGGGAGAATGACCAGTACCTCGCCCAGGCGGCCTCACCTGCTGTGCTGAACAGGGGCCTTGTTGAGGGATGGGAAGTTTGGATGGGATAGGCAAGGAAGAGGAAAGGAAGCGGCCGTGGCCTTAAGGAACAGCCCCAGCATATGCCTGATGTGATAATGGGAAACCACGGAAAAAATCTTCAGGGCTGCCGACAGTGGGGTTCAAGCCCACTATCTTCTGAACGCAAGCTGATAACTACGTGACTGAAATCGCACAACATTTATTTATTTATTTATTTATTTATTTATTTATTTATTTATTTATTTATTTATTTATTTATTTATTTATTTATTTATTTATTTATTTATTTATTTATTTATTTATTTATTTCGGGTCGTAAGTTGTTTTAATATTTTGTTAGCACTGTAATACAATGTCTTTTTTTTATGGACTGAATTTTTTTCACGTTGTCACTCTAGAACGAATTATTGAAAGTCGCGTATGAAAAAAGCTTAATATATTAGAAATCCCGCCTCTGATTTAGTAAACATTTTATATCTGGTATTGTGGAATTGAACTCGCTTCGCGAGAGATCAGATACCTGTTTTATAGAAGTGATCCAGTAGCAGGCAAATCGTTCTGGTTTAAGTCTTGCCTTCGCAAGTGTGAGAAATTTCATTGTGGAAATGACCTCTCTAGATTCGAACTCTCATAAGGAAGTGAATTTTCTGCATGGCTGGGTAATCCACTGTAGCGTTAAAGTTTCCACCTAGATTCCAGGCGTGTGCCTGTTAGTTTGACATACCTTACTCGTGAGTATGTAGTCTACAGAGCGAACTGTCAAACTTTAAATAATTACATTTATATTTTCATTATTCGGCAGTAAATTGTCCACTGTCATCATGGTCGTTATTGAGGATGCTTGCAACCAAGCGGCCGTGGTCTTAATTAACGTACAGCCCCAGCATTTGTCTGGTTTGAAAATGGGAAACAACGGAAAACCATCTTCAGGGCTGCCGACCGTTGGGTTCGAACCTACTATCCCCCGAATGCAAGCTCACAGCTGCGCGCCCGTAACCGCACGGTGTACTGGCTCGGTAATATTGAAGGTGCTTAGTTGAGGCTATACTCTTGGAGGGACCTGAGTTTGTTTCCCCGGCAAGGAATATCAAAATGACTTCTTCGGAGGTGTGTGGCTGTGGTGTTCACTAAGTGCTCGGTAGAACTAAGTACTAGGTTTATTGCTGGAAACAAAGGCGGCCGGGCCCAGAATTAACAATTTGCCCCCCTCCCCCCCTCACCCCCAGTGCACTTAGTCCAGAGGTTAGGCCTACGGATATAAGAGGGCAAAGATTTTTATGCCCTGAATG
Organism: Anabrus simplex; assembly: GCF_040414725.1. Taxonomy (NCBI): domain Eukaryota; kingdom Metazoa; phylum Arthropoda; class Insecta; order Orthoptera; family Tettigoniidae; genus Anabrus; species Anabrus simplex. The sequence goes on from NC_090270.1 coordinate 108,939,530, forward strand.
AAGATAGGTTGTTTTTTTTTACCCTGCAAAGCCGTGATCTTGATAGTGTTATTTACGGAATAAAATATCTATATCAGCAGCCCCTCTAAATAAATAAATAAATAAATAAATAAATAAACAAGAAGGGTTATTATAAAAAATTGAGTTCCCAGAAGGAAACCCTAATTTAATTTCATGAATTAGTTAATTATTTAAAGGCAGGCATTTATACACGTGGAGGTGGACCGTCACTGCATTGTCCTACGTAAGAGGCTTGGAGTGTCTCAACGACGCACTAGCCGCCAGCGTCTTGGTAAGGTGTAGCAATGCAACTGATGAGCCCACTGCTACATTGAGGCGAAACGGTGGTAATTTCACGATTGAGAAAGCCTGAAGAGCTTAAATGTTTTTGAGAAGGGTTACTTTTTTCCTTTTTCTAACAGTTTAACTGAGTCGTAGTTTTTTTGTCAGTTCTAGGATAGGAAAGGGCTAGCACAAGGAACGTATTGGCTCTGGGCATTCACTTGGTGCGAAAGTGGGGAAACAATATTACAGGGTTACCATGTTGTACTTCCCTTTGTATTAATAATAATAATAATAATAATAATAATAATAATAATAATAATAATAATAAGGAGAAGTAATCTGTGGTATTTGCTACAGTATGCAGGAATTTTCATTTGAGGCCAACTAGGCTGCATGCGCGTCAGTTTCGACGTTCCATTTTACTCTACCAGATGGCAGTGTTGGGTGAACTGTGGCTGAGTTTTAATTAATATTCTCACATAAACACCAGATGTATTCCCAGTTATATTCTACATGCCGACATCGTACGATATGGAGTGAGCAGTGGAATTTTTCTGGCTTTCAAAAATTCGACTCTCTCTGTCACGATCTTGAGATCCGGAGGCCGACTCTCTACCGCTGATCCACCGAGGAATCTCCTTAAAACAATAATCATGTCAACCCCGCAGTGAAGAAAGTGCACGTGTATATTCACAGGTACTCTGGTTCTATTCTGACGAGTCAAGTAACAGCTACTTAGTTCTCAGAGATGAAGGTGTTTGGATGCCTGCCAAGAGCTCTCTTTATTCGGTCAGGTAACTTCTGTAATGTTCCTGTAATGCGTGCTTCAGCGCCTGCTACGCTTGGCGTCATGATTACAGAGGACTTGGTAAACAGTTCAAGTGTCGTTTGTTTTCCTTCCGGCAGGAGTACTTAGTTTCTTGCTTCTGGATTCCATCCCGTGGGCTGTGGCACGCAGAGACCACAAGGGAACAAAAACAATATTCTTACAAGTCTTTGAACTCCGATCTCTTAAAATAGCACCTTCTCCACATGTGTGAGGAAATGACACTGACATTTAAGCGTTCCTTTCCACGGTATTCGAACATTAAGACACTGCTGGATTTCTGCTCCAGATCTACTTGTTGCCGGGTGAACGGTACTGGATGTACATACTGTCGGTTATAATGGCGTTTGGTGTCCGGAGAGACCTGGTACAATCTTAAATGGACATTACCACCCGGAACGTCTGGTCTCCCCGCGTTCCTTCCCGCTCCACCAGAGTAAAGACCTTCTCCACATTCCCCGCACTCAGCACTCAATACTTCAACGATCTTTTCTAATCCACCTCCCAACTCTCTTTAACACTATTAATAGGAGACAAGAGCTTGACGTGGCAGCAAGTACTGTAAAAGTTTATTCCAGAGGGGTTTTCAATTTTTTACAAATTACTTTACGTCGCACCGACAGAGATGGGTCTTATGGCGATGATGGAACAGGAAGGGACTCGGAGTGGGAAGGAAGCGGCCGTGGCCTTAATTAAGGTACAGCCCCAGCATTTGCCTGGTGTGAAAATAGGAAACCACGGAAACCCATCTTCAGGGCTGCCGGCAGTAGGGTTTGAACCCGGTTTTTCGATTTGGACAGTTCTTATTGGTAGTCTGTGTAAGTGATCTTGTTATCTTTTGTTATATTTGTTATATTATATTATGAAAGTTTACATTTGGTTATTAGTCTGTTGACAGGTCAAGTGAAATGTGCCCAGTGTAACTGTATCTTGTGGTTCGTGAATGAATGAGTGAAATAAATAAATAAATTAGTCTTCCGCGTTGCCGCGCATTTGTGAGGATAAGACCCTGTCTAAGATGAAATCTAATTTTGAAGAGGCAAAAACACCCAGTCCCCGAGCCAGAGGAATTAACTTCTAAGGTTAAAATCCCAAACCCGGCGGGGAATCGAACGCGAGTCCCTGTGATCAAAGGCATGCTAACCGCATAATCCTGGAGTCGGACTAAATTTTGATAGTCACTATCATTTTAATTAATGAATTAATTTATGTATTTGTTTATTTACACGGTTGCATGGAATGTAAGGATTCTTCGAAAATTTGATTTTATATGTTTTTAAACTCAACCGTCACAACATGCTGCCTTCTTGCCCCAGCTTTCAGTCAATCAATCTGTGACCAATGTCGCCTATTGCTCGTATTGTCATACCTGGCCTGTAAGTAGATTTTTAGTGGCGTGAAGGAATCGGCCATCGGAAAGTTGACACCTCTAAACACACTTGTTAGTTGAGAAGGTACGCTGCGATGTAGCCGACATAGTAGTAGAGAAAAATGCGAAAGATCTGATAGCGAGGAATCGGCACCGGTATCGAGCAGAGTCCTCGTGTCAGAGCATCCTCGATCAATACGACAGAGTTGAGATGAGGGGTCGTTATGGAAACCAGACCCTCCCTTCCCTCCCTGTGTACCGCGATAATCAGTCAGGCGAGCTTCAATGGCGTATTGTTTCTGCCCGTGTTAATCCGTAAACATGACGAGGTTTTTTCGTCACTTGATTACTACTTTCTAATGAAGAGGGACACTCCTGTTGGCTGATTGTTAACAGGCGGAGGGGTTAGTAGAATATAGTCGCAGGCTGTCAGCCCGAAATATGAGAACACGTGCTCGAACCCTTGATGGTGCAGTGGGAGATAAATTGGAGAGAAAGCGTCATGTTCTAAGCCACAATGCAGTTTAGAACGTTCACATATAAATCACAAGTTTTCGGAGGGCCTTCTAAAGGGTGGCCACATTAGGTTCACAACCGTGAAACTCTGGCGTGAAGCGAACCTCACGTACTGCGAGTAGTAATTGTCTATATTTCGTCGTGTGTTTTAAAGTTTTTAAAAAACACGCACTTCTTTAACGTATTCATTGATGGTGAAGCTTATAAGCGTCAGAGCATGCACCAAGCCCATACGGCTGACTCTTATAAGTAAGGTTCGGATGTTATGGAAAAGTCATATTTCATTCCTGAGGTCATTTTACCCGAAATCTTAAAAAATAACTGTGAATGATGGGTCTCTGACCACTTTTAAAGCAATTTTATGTTGCATATAAATGCATGTTTTGGCCATTTTTAATGCTTCCGTCATATTTTACTCATTTTAGTGATATAAGGTCATATTTTGTTATATTTTCAGATTTTTTGTTTAAATTGAGGGACCATGGTTAACAAGGCACATGTTATCTGCATCTATTTTCAAACACAGGATTAAAATACTGTAGTAGATGTAGTTCTTTCTTTTCCAGAAAGAGATAGGTAGCAGGTTTAGAAGATATGATTCCATGAAAGAGATGCTGTACGAACTTACGCCGACAGATACCAAAAAGCATGCTAATACATTATTTTTGGCATTTGGGAGAGAGTTCGAACCCCAACGTTAACAGCCCTGAAGATGGTTTTCCGTGATTTCGGATTTTCACACCAGGCAAATGCTGGGGCTGTACCTTTTAATTAAGGCCATGGCCGCTTCCTTCCCACTCCCAGCCCTTTCCTATCCCATCGTCGCCATAAGACCTGTCTGTGTCGGTGCGACGTAAAGCCACTAGAAAAAAATCAGGATGACACAATAAATGCACACGCGCACTAATTGCTGTCTATTTACAAGCGTCTCTCTCTCTCTCTCTCTCTCTCTCTCTCTCATGGCACAGTAGGCGCTCCAGCCCGTTACTATACCTGCGGACGCTTAATCCTTACTTTCACTTTCCTAAAGTCCAGTCACCTCATACAGCAGCTCTGTTTAGACAGCTGGATCTGAACACAGGGCTACGAGCCATTTGGCACACGATGACTGTTCGTTGGTTCGATTCCGCAGGCAGTTCTGTAATTCACACAGTCACATGCAGTGAACAGCTCAACAGTACTCAATAGCAGGAGGATACTCACAACAGTGAACATAAACACAGGTCCATTTATCTTCACACTCGCGATAGCGGCTTCCCTCGCTGGCGCACGCCGAGCCTCAGTCCACAGAAATACACGATCACACAGTACTCTCAGATAGTACCCTTCTTGCGTTCCGTCATCTCCAGCCCATCCGCTCACTGGTCTCTCCGACACCACAATGACCGTTCCTCGTTCAGATCTCGGTGGGACACTAGCAACAGCCAACATATGTCGCCCTCAGCCCAGCCACTGAACCCTAATATACTCTCTCACTGACTTCACCACGGAGTCCAACGCTGACATTGTCTCCATCACGGGGTCCAACTGCGACTGACTGTCCGCGGTTAGCGTCCCTTTTTATAGCTCGGGTGATTTGAATCAGAATTTTCGCGACGTGGCTAGAGGCAGAACATTCCCGTTGAATTTCCAAGAAACTCACAGGTAAGTCGGCAGACGAGAACAATAAACGAGAAAGCCGGCCCCATCCCACAAGCCAGCTGGGAGATCCCAGGTCGTCTGAGTCACTAGCCCCATCCTTGAAGTACCGAGTGGGGTTACCACGGGGTTGGCATGTAATAATAATAATAATAATAATAATAATAATAATAATAATAATAATATAATAATAATAATAATTTACGCCCCACTACTACCTGTACGGTTTCCGGAGCTTCCGAGGTGCCGAAATTTTGTCCCGCAGGAGTACTTTTACGAACCAGTAAATTACAGACACGAGAATGGCGTATTTAACCACCTTCAAATACCATCGGACTGAGCCAGGTTCGAATATGCCAAGCGTCTTGCATTCAGAACCCTGGTGTTAAATTATGTCACACCGAGCTCGATAGCTGCAGTCGCTTAAGTGCGGCCAGTATGCAGTATTCGGGAGATAGTGGGTTCGAACCCCACTGTCGGCAGCCCTGAAGATGGTTTTCCGTGGTTTCCCATTTTCACACCAGGCAAATGCTGGGGCTGTACCTTAATTAAGGCCATGGGCGCTTTCTTCCCACTCCTAGGCCTTTCCTAGTTGCCATAAGTCCTATCTTGTGTCGGGGCGACGTAAAGCAGCTTGCTATATATATGTCACAAGTCAGTGTTTATTTAATAATTACTGAACTCTGTCTACAAGATTTTACACTGCTTGCTGTGGATAAAAAGATGTTTAAAGCCAGTGTGAGTAGCTCAGGTTGTAGAGCGCTGGCCTTCTGAGCTCAAGTGGGCAGGTTCGATCCTGGCTCGGTCCGGTGGTATTTGAAGGTGCTCAAATACCTCAAGCCTCGTGTCGGTAGATTTACCGGTACGTTAATGAACTCCTGTGGGACAACATTCCGGCACCTCGGCGTCTTCGCAAACCGTAAAAGTAGTTAGTGGCTCGTAAAACCAACAACAATGTGTTTAAAAAAAGGTTGTAAATATGTTTTGTATTGCATTATTTGTGAAAATCAAGTGAAAAGTCAGATAGGTCAGATAGATTCTCACGCCCTTGTTCCATTAAGTAGAAATGCTGATGCTGATCAGATATTTTCGTCTCAAGCATTAAAATTATATTTCTTTGCGGAAAAGATTACTTCACACGGACGTTCTGCTGTTGAAACTATAGCTTTGACCAGTGCACTGCAGTAGACTTCGCGAATCAACCGCAAAGCGAATTAACTGCTCACGAATTATCGGGAGTTCACTGTATTTTAGAAACTAGACGATGACCGGACACCGGTGACATCATCGCTGAGGTCTGTTGGTCGAGTGTACGGCTTGCCCAGAGTTCATGGTCAACACCGACCAAGAGAACCTGGTGTGGACAGTGGAGAGTAATGCAGATGTTTCGTGATAGTACTGTATGATTTAGATATTCAAAACCAATTTGTGAGATAAGTAACGCAGATCTTCGAACGAAGTATTGTAATTTTCAATGCCCTTCTTCTTCTATTTTGGACCGACGCTGTCACGAATCTGATTTAAACAGCTTCATCATCCAAGCTTGAGGCCATTTTCGCACGAATTGTCTGGTTACATATATTCTTTAAGCTTTTTTATTTTTGTCGAGAGTAACTACGATATGGGAGTGCAAGCAGTATCGTGAAATACCTAACGTGATTACCGTAACTATGTTGAGATGTGGTTTCGTTTTCTTCTGCGGTGCCGAGAAGTGTTCGAGTGTAATTTCCTGCTTGATGTGGAAGATATGGAAAAGTCCTTGCGGTATACAGCACTGCACATCGAAAGTGAAGTAATGGTCGTTAAAACGCTAATGCTCAATGTTCTTTGATTTCTGAGTTACTGAGGTCAATATGAGTACGTGGTAACACCGTAAACACTGTGATACGTATCAGGTTAACGTGTATCTACTAATGTGGCCAACGAGTCTGTTTTTGAATCTTGAATTTTAACGTGACTTACAGAGAAGCTTATTTGGGATTTTTCAGCATCCGTATTACCTACAATCATGTCCGACTCGTTGGCTGAATGGTCAGCGTACTGGTTCAGAGGCTCCCGGGTTCGATTCCCGGTCGAGTCGGGGATTTTAACCTATACATTAGTTAATTCCAGTGGCTCGGGGGCTGGATGTTTGTGCTGTCCCCAACATCCCTGCAACTCACACACCACACACAACACTATCCTCCACCACAATAAGATGCAGTTACCTACACACGGCAGATGCCGCCCACCCTCATCGGAGGGTCTGCCTTACAAGGGCTGCACTCAGCTAGAAATAGCCACACGAAATTATTACCTGCAGTCATCATCGATATTACCTGAATTCATAAAATAACACTATCTCATTATAAATGCCTTATTGATGAAATATTTGCTATTTCAAATGAATGAGGAAATCTCAGATTCAGATGATGATGATGATGATGATGATGATGATGATGATGATGATGATCAGTGGCGTACGATGACAGCATGATATGGGTAAACTGAGTTTTAAAGACCAAGTTGGGAATTCTTTACGTAATTGCAGAGAGATTTATCTCTATAGTTTAATGTTCAGTGAAATAATTTTCTCTATTTGAAATTTTATTTGACTTGTCTGCTATGTATTATTATTATTATTATTATTATTATTATTATTATTAATTAAAATGTTTAATTTAGGTTTTATAATAAAATATTAATAGGATAGGTATATCATTATTTGAGGATGTTCTCACGCAACAGATCTCTTGTGACTTACACAACATAATTAAAACTTACGTTCCGTGCGAGTTGGCCATGCGGTAAAGCTGCGTTTACACTAGCGAAACTCCCTCGCGAAAGTCACTCGGGCGAAACTTACTCGCTTCGAGTGAAATTTCGCACTACCCAAAACAGAGCGCAATTCAGAGTGAAAAATAGCGCGAGTGGAGCGAGCCGCCTTCGACAAGCCTGAAAGCTTCAGTTCTGGTTTTGCAGCCAACATAGAAAATTATTTTGTCCCTCCAGCTGCTACAGCTGTGCATTACCTTTATGAGTTAATTTGTTTAAAATCGTCATTGTCACTGTTGTTTCATTGTTTTTTCATTGTTAGACACCTACATGGGACCGTACTACAATATTTCATCATCACATAGTAGATTAGTGTCATAAAAGTGTCGTAAAGTTAAAATAAATAGAAGTGTTGCGTTTTTTGTGCCGGACAATGTAAGTTCCTCACAATGACCCAAGAATGCTTCAAAATAGGTACCGGTAGGCTCAAAAAAGTAATGAAATGACAGTAATTGCTTACTTGATTCGGTGACTCTGATCTTATTTTCTTTCGATCTTTCGTTTCGATATGATCCCAGTAGCGCTTTCATCTTCCCTTTCACTGTAGAAATAGGAAATTTTAGTTGAGAACTAATTTCCTTCCACGCATCTTCTCTTTTTGCGATTGAAATAGTTTTTGTTTTCGGATTCCATATGAAATCTCGATTTTTGTAGAGTTCGATGAGCTGCAAGCACTGTTCTTGATTCATCCCTCGCGCAACTACGGCGACCACGTTTACACTGCGCGAAATTCGATGAGCGAAACCGTTTGATGCGCGGACAAAAACCGACTGAGCTCTGGCTCGCAGCGAGGGTCCTCACTCCGCAATTACTCAGGGGTGAGGGAGCGTCTACACTAGACGAAATTGCGCTTAGTGTAAACGCAGCTTTAGAGGCATGCAGTTGTGAGTTTGTGGGTGCGACGTAAAGCAAATTCTTCTTAAAACTCACTCGTAGATCGCCCGATTGTGATCTGCTTTCTCTGACATCTGGTATAGTAAACGAAACGTCGAAATTTACACGCAGAAAGCCCAGAATTGCGTCAGATTAAAATGCCTGGACACTGTAACAAAGATATTTTTTCATACATGATTAGAACTCTTTCAAATCCATTTTTCATCCTAGCACACAGTCTGCTTGCAGAGATTTCTTCTTTCTGCAAGCAGTAGCGGGAATCGGCTTAGCAGGCAAAGTACTGCCAATACTCGGCGATCTGCTTAGCTGTGTCTGCTGTAAGCTCCTGAGCTGTTGTAAGGTAGGCAGCTTGGTTATGCAGTGTGTTCTGCGCAGTGCAGTATGTGCGCGCTACCTTACTAGGTGCAATATAGATTTACGAGTCAGATGAGTGGATTGCTACAGACTTCGTAACGTAGTTCGCATTCATCCTATCAGCGAGAATGTCTGGTATCGCCAGATATAGGGAGTGTTCTGAACTATCTTCTTTATTTCACGAGAGAGTTTAAGTTCAGACCTTAAACTAGATGGATGAAATCCATTAAAATCTATTTTTGTAAAATAAAAGAGCGGCCTAATTCTTCCAACTGTTTGTATGATTGCGTTAGGCATAACTTGGGACATACGGTAGTGTACATCCACGATATTCCCTGCTTGTTTTTTTTTATTTTTTTTATTTTGTTTACTACTTGCTGTATGTCGCACCGGAACAGATAGGTCTTATGGTGACGATGGGATAGGAAAGGTCTAGGAAGCGGCCGTGGCCTTAATAAAGGTACAGCCCCGACATTTGCCTGGTGTGAAAATGGAAAATCACGGAAAACCATGCTCAGGGCTGCCAACAGTGAGGTTCGAACCCACTATTCTCGAATGCAAGCTAACAGCTGCGCGCCCATAACCGCCCGGCCAACTCACCCGGTGCTTGTTTATAAGAGAGAGGAAGTGCTGATTGGCGAGGACGGGGCTGTAGCAGAGTCCGGCATTGCTTCCAGTTACTTACACTAGACTAGTCACTTTGTACTCACACTCCTTCAGTGTTAAGGCCTTCTTAGACGCCCTCTAGCCTTTCCCTTCTCTTGTCATCGTCAATATTTTGAAAAATCGGGCTGCTTAAGTATAAAAGTAGCCCGACAGGTGGCCATGATCGTTAAGTCGTCAATTCTGTATGTGGTCCGACACCGTGGTTAGCCGATTCGAGTCCCGTTGGTGGAAAAAAATCACCATCAGAATTTTCGCCGGAAAAGTAGGACAGGTGATGGTATACAATTTCCGGTCACTAGACAGCGTGTCAAAAGCCTGGACTCAGTTCCAAACATCTCCACAGTGTTCATAGGGAGGGAGGGGATTGGTGGTGCTTCGTCCGTCAGTCGGTGACGTTAAGCCTTGAGCAGACCGCTTAGTGCTGCTCGCCAGGAGTACGCTATGTACCGACACAGAGTTAGACCTTCTGTCTACATCATCATCATCATCATCATCATCATCATCATCCCACACTCAGACGCGCAGGTCGCCTATGGGGTTCAAATATAAAGACCTGTACTAGGCGAACAAAACTTGTCCTCGAACACCCTCTACACTAAAAGCCATACGATAAATAAATACATAATGCAATGGATTTCTGGAATTACTGAATATTCTAAAGAATTTGAAATGAAGGATTCGGCGGAAACACCGCATTTATCAGTCTTTTATTATTATTATTATTATTATTATTATTATTATTATTATTATTATTATTATTATTATTATTATTATTTGAGTGACATCCGGATGATTGCTCTGCCAATCACCGTTTCATAATATAATCTAGTAAATGCATTTGCGTGCGCTGGCATTTAAGTTTGGGAATCTATTTGGATTTTCTCGTTGTACGATTTACCACTTGTTAAGTCACTGTGAGTCTGAGTCACTGCGAAGGCTTACTCTTTATTGCCCTTATCCTTAGCTAATGAAACATGATCTGTCCTTTCAGAGGTGAAAAGTCAGTTACTTGCTTTTTCACAAGAGGGCTAAACTAAGGGACATCCCACATAAAATAAAATGATGAGCATAAACAGGCACTCGTCGCTGGGCTCAGAAGATACTGGCAGGAAGTCAAAGCCGGAACAAGAACAAGACCTAGACACTGAAATGAAGTTGGTTGTTACCACGCAGTCCATAGAGGCTCAACTCGATGTATAAAAATATATGAGTGGTGTGTCAAAAGTAGGAAAGATCGCAATATGAAGATTGAGTTGAAAATCAAGAGGACAAATTGGGGAAAATATTCGTTTATAGGAAGGGAAGATAGGGATTGGAATAACTTACCAAATGAGATGTTAAATTTCCAAATGCTTTGCAATCATTTAAGAAAAGGCTAGGAAAAGAACAGATAAGGATTCCGCCACCTGGGCGACTGTCCTAAATGCAGATCAGTAGTGATTGATTGATTGATTGATTGATTGATTGATTGATTGATTGATTGATTGATTGATTGATTGATTGAATGGATATTATTTAGCATATAGTAGAGTTTTACGATGGAAACGATATTCTCGAGTAGATAATTGGATGTTTAAATATCAAAATCAACTGCTGGATTTTCTAGATTTTCCAGTTTAAATTTAAGAAAATAACTAAAAGAACATGTAAAATTGAAGTGAAATTTGGAACATAAACATGTAAATTAGCATGAACTTGCTCAGTCAGTATTCAAGGCAATAAATCATTTTATTTCGTCGTTTGAATACACTCATTACTGTTTAACACAAATTGTTTCAATTTTACCAAGCGAGTTGGCCGTGCGGTTAGGGTTTCGTACGTGTGAACTTGGATTCGGGAGATGGTGAATTTGAATTCCACCTTCGGCAGCCCTGAAGATGGTTTTCCGTGGTGTTCCATTCACACCATGCGAATGCTGCTTCTGTACCTTAAAGTCATGGGCGCTACCTTCCCAATCCTAGCCCTTACCATTCTACCGTCGTCGAAAACTTTTGATGTGTTAGTGGGACGTTAAACCACTAGAAAAAAGAAAAGAATTACATAATAAAATGAAATTAATTTAATTTCCTTTTTTAACCTGACATTCAGTTAAAGCATCGCTGCTCAAGATAAAATGTGAACTTAACGTTATTTGAAGCACTCAATGAAAGTATAACAAGAACATTTAATAGACGGTAAGAAGACAAATGCATGGAGGGGTGACCGAACTATTTGAAGAAAAGTCGGGACGTGGGCCAGAATTCGGTGTAAAGTCAAATGAAAGTATACAGTAATACACACAAGGCACACACTCATCATTTCTATTTTCTTCTTAAACAGGACAATGCTCTAACCACGTAGTTTCCTTCTTACTTCGCGGAAACTCATACCTTCACGTTTAATCAGAGATCAAGAAACCGTAATCTTCTTTCTTCTTCCGTTTTTCTCACACCTGTGGGGTATTGGGTGCGAACTGTCGCACATGTGGATTCGGCCCTGTTTTACGGCAGGATGCCCTTCTTGACGCCAACCCTGTGTGGAGGGATGTAGATGTAATCGCTATTGCGTATTTCTGTGGTGGTTGGTAGTGTGGTGTATTGTCTGAATATGAAGAGGATTGTGTTAGAACAGACAAATACCCAGTCCCCGAGCCAGAAGAATTAATCAGAAGTGATTAAAATCCCCGACCCGGCCGGAAATGGAACCCAGGACCCTCTGAACCGAAGGCCTCAACGCTGACCATTCAGCCAAGGCGTCGGACATGAAGAAACTATGATAGACTTAATTGTCCTTTGAACGTGAAGTGCAGTTTCTTTTACAGAATTTGGCCATATTTCGCATTTATCGCGTTTGCAAAAATCTACCATCTTTGATAAACACACTTGAGTGAGTTCGAATTCCTTTTTTTTGTTGCATCGATGTCTTCTCACGCTGCGCTGTGCTGTTTGCTTGCCTGTCATGCTGCATTATGTACCCCGCAGCGGAACAACATGACAGGCTAGAATTCCAACAGTGTGCGGTGTTACGAACTGTTTATATTCCGTTACATATTGCCTTTCTGCATGCGAGAATACAAATCAGTACTTCATTTAATATTGTTTGACAAATAGTGGTGTTCCTGGTTTGCAGAATAGCACCTGTTGCTTGGCGTCAATCTTCGTGTCTGCTACATTTTTTTAGAAGCAGAAGCAAGCTAACTTACGGTTTTACGTGGAATCCGAACTAAAGGGACGTGACTTTTAATTTTAAAAATCCTTCATAGGCCTTCATTGGACGGGATTTGAAACACGGACACGCAGGCGAAAGGCCAGTGAGAGCGTTCGTGGGGTATTCCCCTCTCACCGAGCGAGATGGCTGTGCGGTTAAGGGCGTGCAGCTGTGAGCTTGCATTCGGGAATGGATTCGAACCCCACTTTCGGCTGCCCTGAAGATGGTGTTCCGTGGTTTCCCATTTTCACACCAGGCAAGTGATGAGGCTGTATCTTAATTAACGCGACGGCCATTTCCTTCGAACTCCTAGCACTTTCCTATCCCCTGGACACCTTAAACCTATCTGTATCGGCGTGACGTAAAGCAAATATTGTAAACAAGAAAGTGAAACAGGCTTCCACTCCGTCGCAGTCTTATGAGACGGTCTTCAGTGGAAGCTACCTTGTACTATGACCTATGTCGAGAGTCAAATGTAAAGAATACTGCATCTAACAAGAAATACACAAATGGAATAAGTCTTCGCGATGAACATATCAGTGCCATAATCCAGTTCTTAGACGGTAGTAACTCAGTCATTGTCAATACTTCATCTAATACTAAGCCAAGGAGTGACATTGTTTCAGTTTATAGAATTGGGTGGATATTACCTGTCTCTCATGTACCTATAGTGGTTTTATGAAACTCAGGGACTCAAATGGAAGAGCGATGGTCTTCTAAGTTGTCGGGTTCGATCCCGGGTAAGTCCGGTGGTATTTGAAGGTGCACAAATACGCCAACCTCGTGTTGGTAGATTTACTGGCACGTAAATCATCTCCTGCTGGGTAAAATTCTGGCACTTTGGCGTCCCCGATAACTGTAAAAGTAATAATTAGTGGAGCGTAAGATTAATAATAATAATAATAATAATAATAATAATAATAATAATCGGGCTGAGTAGCTCAGACGACTAAGGCTCTGACTTTTTAAGCCTAAGTTGGCAGGTTCGATCTGGCTCAGTCCGGTGCTTATACTCCGCACGGCCTTACTTCTAAATTGAAGTTTCGCAAAACAAATGAGCATCACCTTCCCTCTGTTACCAGCGCGCTACGCCTGCGAGAACAGCTGATGCAATATGACCGCGGTAAACAGCCCTTTTAAACTGTAATACAGTACTCAGAAAAACGAATGAATATGGATTGAAAACAAATTCACAAGAACTGCACTTTCTAACAATATCTGGCACTAAAAGAGAATATATATTAACAATAAAAGAGAATGAGAAAATAACACATCACTAACGGCTAATGGCTGGGACAGAAAGGAGGTTATGGCCTGCAAAGGGAACACTCCACTGATCTGAGTCACTGGAACCCTCCAACAATATGAACAACACACTAAATATTGAAGGAAAATGCAAAAGATCGCGAACCGTCCCTAATATCATACACGCTGAGCGAGATAGGTTAACCACGTGGCGAATGTAAATATTAGAGTTGGCAACTAGGTTTCGAGATCGTGCTCTGCCGATATAAGTCGATATGAATGGCAGCTTGGGATTGGTTGGATGCCTATGCTTCAGCGCATAACCACCAGACAGAGCCAAAATCTGCTAAAACGTCAATTTAGAAGTAGAGCCGTACGGAGTATAAATATGTCAGCCCCGTGTAGGGCACCTCGGCGTCTCCGAAAATCGTAAAAGTAATTGGGACGTAAAACCAATATTATTATTATTATTATTATTATTATTATTATTATTATTATTATTATTATTATTATTATGTGCTAGTTTGGAAACTTACGGTGTTGCGATTTTTTATATATGAATGTTTCTTTTGGGACTAGGTTATGCAAATAAGTCGTATCTTTGAAGGAAAGGTATTATCTGAGATTTTCCTTGGAGTTGAGATGGAAATCGATCGACCAGTCCATCTCCATAGTCTATTACATATTAACTATACTGGGTAGCATTTAGAGAATATTAATTAAAAACTGGTAACCTGAACTGGAGCACAAGGCAGAGAAATTCCTCTCCAAGACAGCAGTTCATATGTAACCTGGAATAATGCTGTACGAGAACGTGAAGTGATCTGTTTAGTATCTTTATTTGACGTGCAGGCTTGCTACTTTCAAGTAGCTTGGGCTAGTTCTCTGATGCATAGTCACATGTGTGTTCTTGTTTGTTGGTTGAGACACCGTTAAGTAGACGGGAGTCATCTCTGTAAACAAGCACGGCAGGATATACACTTCCGTGCACTATCATGAGCCTCCTCTTCTTGCGGTTAATTCTCTTCATTTTTCATCCGTGCAATGCCGTTTTACTTCCTCTGATAGGATATCTTGTTCTTTGACGAATAATGGTGTAATTGTTCGATTGCACGCCCGAAAATATGTTTCAGAAAATGATGTTTGGCAAAGTGTTGTTGTTTTCTTGGGCCGGTCCCGCGGTCTGTAGGTAGTGAGCCTGCCTTTTAACCGGAGCCCGCGGGTTCGATTCCTGGACAGGATTCTTACTGAATCTGCCAGCTGATTCGAGGACCACTCACGTAAAAACATTTGAGAATCTATCTAATGGCGAGATATGAGCCTCACTCTGCAGAGTGTATGAAAACTAATCGCAAATTTAGAGTTATTGCATTTTAGAGCCCATGCTGGCACACCATTTTCTCTCTCTGTACGAGTCATTATTTTCCGAAGTTATACTCCGCACGGCCTTACTTCTAAATTGAAGTTTCGCAAAACAAATGAGCATCGCCTTTCCTCTGTTGCCAGCGCGCTACGCCCGCGAGAACAGCTGATGCTATATGACCGCGGTAAACAGCCCTTGTAAAATGTAATACCGTACTCAGAAAAACTAATGAATATGGATTGAAAACAAATTCACAAAAACTACACTTACTAACAACATCTGACACTAATAAGAGAATATATTAATAAGAATAAATGAGAATGAGGAAATCAAACATCACTCACCGCTAATGGCTGGCACAGAAAGGAGGTTATGGCCTACAAAGGGAACACTCCACTGATCTCAGTCACTAGAACCCTCCAGCAATATGAAAAACACACTAATTACTGAAGGAAAATGCAAAAGATCGCGAAGCGTACCAAATACCATACACGCTGAGCGAGATAGGTTGCCTTGTCTTGATAACTTGATGGGCTTCGCGTGAGATAGGTTAACCACGTGGCGAATGTAAAGATTAGAGTTGGCAACTGGGTTTCGAGATCGTGCTCTGCCGATATAAATCGATATGAATGGCAGATTGGGATTGGTTGGATGCCTATGCTTCAGCCCATAATCACCAGACGGAGCCAAAATCTGCCAAAACGTCAATTTAGAAGTAGAGCCGTGCGGAGTATAGTGTAATCAGGCAGTCCCAACTCTGTTGCACTGTTACACTAAATCCTTCTTTAACACCAGCTGGAACATCCTGTTCTCGTATACGATGAAAAGGTCAACGTAGGGCTGCCAGGTGTCCCGTGTTAAACGCAATTTCCCGCATTTGAAGGTTTAAAGTACTGTTCCGTTTTAACAGCATACGGGACGGCCTTTTTTCGCATATTTAAACAACTCATTTCTGCCATGGGTAATATTATCTATTTACAGCAACATTTACCGATCCTGTACTTCAGTTCATTATTCTTCATCTGGCGATTCTGCACTATGATCGTAAATAATTTCGCGAGGGAATTGAGCCTAGTGTAAACGCTCCTCTCCCCCCCCCCCCCCTGAGTAATTGCGGAGTGAGGGCCCTCGCTGCGAGCCGGAGCTCAGTCGGTTTTTGTCCGCGCATCAAAGGGTTTCGCTCATCGAATTTCGCTCAGTGTAAACGTGGTCCCCATAGTTGCGCGAGGGATGAATCAAGAACAGTACTTGAAGCTCATCGAGCTCTAGAAAAAATCGAGATTTTATGTGGAATCCGAAAAACAAAAACTATTTCAATCGCAATAAAAGAGAAGATGCGTGGAAGGAAATTAATTGTCAACTAAAATTTCCTATTTCTACAGTGAAAGGGAAGACGAATGCGCTACTGGGATCATATCGGAGCGAAAGATCGAAAGAAAATAAGAATAGAGTCACTGGATCATGTAAGCAATTACTATTGGTTTAAAATGCAAAATTCTCATTTCATTGCTTATTTGAACCTACCGCTACCTATTTTGAAGCATTCTTGGGTCATTGTGAAGAACTTACACTGACCGGCACGAAAAAACGCAACACTTCAATTTCTTACAAAAACTGAAATTTATTTTAACTTTATGGCACTTTTATGACACTAATCTACTATATGATGATGAAATATTGTAGGGGCTGGAGGGACAAAACAAGTTTCCATGTTGGCTGCAAAACCAGAACTGAAGCTTTCAGGCTTGTCGAAGGCGGCTCGCCCCACTCGCGCTATTTTTCGCTCTGAATTGCGCTCTGTTTTGGGTCGTGCGAAATTTCACTCGGAGCGAGTAAGTTTCGCCCGAGTGACTTTCGTGAGGGAGTTTCGCTAGTGTAAACGCAGCTTAACGTGCAGTTGGCGAGGGAGTGAAACGCTTACAGATTACAAGGTGTCATGAACAGTGGAACAAGTCCTCTGGGTCGTTATTGGTTTCCTACAGAGTGTACCAAAACTCAACGGCAGAACTTCAGGAATTGATTCCTCAGACAGAAAGAGAATGCATAATTGCAAAGTTATTCGGCCTTCGCTTGGCCGCCACACTCTCCTGACTTCAAATGGATTTTTAGTTTTGGGGACACATTAAGTTTGTCATGTATTCGACACCTTGTAAGCGCGCGACTCGCGGGAGCGAGGCAGGAAGGCATCTGGCTTATGACAGCGCATCAGTTAACGAAACCCGACATTCTTTCATTTTCCAATGCTTTTTAGCGGAAATTGTTAAAGCTGGCAGTTTGTGTTCTGTGGTGAAGTGAGGTGAGTGTAAGAGTGTTCATACTAGTGTTCTTTAACGTGTGATTCCTCGAAACCAAAGAAGAAAAGACTTTAGATTTATTTGAAAAAAAATGGGAAGATTATAAGTGGATTGCACCTGTTGTCAAAATTAGTTTCAAGGCAACGTGTGTTACTTGTAATCGTTTTTAGAGGGGAAAGTGAGGCAAATAAACACTGCCTCTAAAATAACAACATTTATGTTTCAGAAGGGAAATAATGACATTAGTGTCATTGCTGTTGAATTAGCATTCTGTTCGACATAATCTAAGCTATAATAGTGTGCCATGAGCTACACTCCAGATTTTTAGACAGTAAAATGAAATTGAATGACGTACAGCTGTTATTGCTGGGAGTGTCCGAGGATAAATTCGGCTCGCCAGGTGCAGGTCTTTTGATTTGACTCCCGTAGGCGACCTGCGCGTCGTGATGAGGATGGAATGATGATGACGATACACCCAGCCCCCGTGTCAGCGAAATTAACCAATGAGGGTTAAAATTCCCGACCCTGCCGGGAATCGAACCCGGGATCCCCGTGACCAAAGGCCAGCACGTTAACCATTAAGCCATGGATTTTAGACAGAATGCAAACTATAGGAGGTGTCGTGTAGCCCGTTCTTCCGTTATGTAGCAAGTGTAACATAAATTTTAGGGGTTCTAGTGGACCGTACCCCGAAAGTTCATGCAATAGTCATAATGTAACCGTTGTGTAGGGTAGACTTTACTTGTTACCCGCTTCAATAAGTTTGCATTCTAACCTATTACTGTCTAAAAATCCGGACTCTAGTCATGACCTGTCCTTAATGGTATTTCTGAAACCTAGCAACCCTAGTTCAGTGACCTTCTCCTGCCCGTCTTTGCATTGAATACCGAACATAGTGAAAAATACCTGTGTAGTGCCTGCTGTCTGACAGGTTACCAAAGTACACACGTGGAGAGTGGGTTCATCAGCAGCAGTCGAATACATGACAAACTTAATGTGTCCCCAAAACTATAAATCCATTTGAAGTCAGGAGAGTGTGGCGGCCAAGCGAAGGCCGAATAACTTTGCAATTATGCATTCTCTTTCTGTATGAGGAATCAATTCCTGAAGTTTTGCCGTTGAGTTTTGGTACACTCTGTGGGAAACCAACAATAACGATCGAGAGGACTTGTTCCACTGTTCATGACACCTTGTAATCTGCGTGCCTTCGGACTGAAGACTGGTCGCTTGGTTGGCCAAGGTCCTTCAGGGCTGTAACGCCAGTGGTTTGTTTGTTTGGTTTTTTTTTGTTTTTTGTTTTTTGACGCAATCTCTTTCAGAAAGGAATTCAGAAACCAGGCTTGGAGTTTTTTTTTAAATTATCTTTCTTCTCCTCTGAAGAAGTTTAATATAAGAAACTTGAATAAAATGTATGCAGATCTTATTTTCCCTCATTTAAACGAGCGCGCCAACTGTCATGCACTCGGGCAAAACTCGTCTGAGTATGAGAGACAAGATCTCACGGGCCCCGCTTCCGAACATAAGACACTGTACAGAAGAATGTTTGGTTCAGTTTGGCTTTGGTTTTATGTGTGTTGTTACGGGCGGAGTGTGTGCCAGTGGTCACGTTACGCAACGCTTCAGATTCATCCGCTAGAGTGCAGCATGTACAAGCAATAGTCAAAAAGCTTTATATTTCAACCATAAGGAACGGCGAAGTACAGCTTGTGGTAAGCACAACATCCAGCATTGGCAATATAGCGATTTTGTCACTGTAACTGACGACTGTGTCTTTTAAGAAGATATTTCTCGTTCTAGCGTGTTGAAATAGACACTTAGCGACTTTTTAAAGATATCTTATTAGCGACAGAAATAAATCTTTTTCACTCTGTAATGTAACAATCTGGTATTTTTGCAATGAATTTTGCTCTGTTTCTTTAATGTAAGTTGGCGACTCAGTTACCTTTACCTACTAAAATGCAAACAATAAATATCAAAATTGCCAACTTTTTTTGTGTGTTCATTTTAAGTGTTTATGAATAGCGTCGTTGAATTATTTGTATCTAATCATACAGAGTGTAGCGGATATCCCTTCCAAATATATAAAGTAGCCTTAAAGTAGAAGGTAAGGCATTTTGTACATTTCAGTTTAGTGGTTGCTGACATTGTGAACAAGTGCTTGCGTATGTTGGCAAAAGCTATGGTTATTTTTGTGAGGCAAAGCACGTATTACTTCCATCTTGCATTCGGGAGATAGTGGGTTCGAGCCCCATTGTCGGCAGCCCTGAAGATGGTTTTTCGTGGTTTCCCATTTTCACACCTGGCAAATTCTGGGGTTGTATCTTAAGGCCACGATCGCTTCTTTTCCACGTCTATCTCTTATCACATCGTCGCCATAAGACCTATCTTATAAGAGAGGTTGTTTATTCAGTTAATTTCTTAAAACTGGAAAAAAAAAATGCATGTGGATTTATGTAAATATATTAATTTCTCATTTTATAAATTGGTTTCAATGGATACTTCATAAAAACGTTGTTGTAACCTATCACAGTTAATGTGATTTCATGCAACTTACAGCATTATGTACTGGCAATACTTGCAACTTCTCCTTTTTTATTTGTTATTTTTTACAAATTTTGAATTTTTTGGCACTGCCTACAGAATAATCATCAGCCTCCAGTTCCAAGTGATTATTCCTCTTCAGTTATTAATCAAACAATCTCGAAGTTTATGTGATGTCGTTCTAACTCAATTTTGTCTTCTTTTGTTTCAGGTAAGCCATGTTCGAAGAATTCATTTTTCATTCAGTTTATTTGACGCGTGGCACTGTTCCTCCGAATTTGGTAAGTTCTCAAAATATTCTAATTTTATGTAGGAAAGTAATACGGTGTACAACACCACTCAAAGTACAGACTGCGGTGATTTGCTTACCAGAATGAATTCGTAAATAAATCAAACTTACGTAGCCGAAACTGCTAAGAATGTGCTCCGCTTTTAATATGCTAGTTAAGAACCACGACTTAGATAGGGACATTGTGAAATCTGAGTTCAAAATTTGCTTACTAATTAATCTCAGCAAGCATATATAAAACGTTATTTACAAAAACAACATAGTTTAAAAATAAAATAGAATTAACTATGCAAACTCATTGGGAGCCATCGCAATTAACTGCAAATCTAAAGTAAAATCTTATCCTGACCTGTGCATGCCTATTTCTTTAAATCTATTCTTTATTTTTGTGTTATTTTTCCATATCGTATTATTGCGATATCAACTATGCAATGCTTGTCGTGAATATATAATAAATACATAGTAATACATGTTGAGATGTTCCAGTTAAAATTGCACTCCCTTGTGGATTGCTCACTAAGCAAATATACTAAATTATACACCTCAGATTAGGTTTGGAGTATTGTAGGATTAGGCACGTTCTCTCGTAGGGCATGTGTAGTCCTGTAAGCGGTAGAAAGGTCGTGGGGTCGATTCCCAGCCGGGTCAGGGATTTTAACCTCAGTCAATTCCGATGGTTTTAAGTCTCTCTCTTTGTGTGTGTGTGTGTGTGTGTGTGTGTGTGTGTGTGTGTGTGTGTGTGTGTGTGTGTGTGTGATCATTTACATTAGAATTCATCCAACTAGGGCCCCATCCTCACTGGCGTGCAGATCACAAACTGGCGTCAACTCGAAAGACCTACACTTCGGCTCTCCGGAGGCCATATGCCATTAAATTAAATTTGTGGTACAGAGCATTGCACACACGCACAAGTAATTCATTTGCTTGTTTACCATACAGCAGATGTCTCTTCCTACGTTCTGCGTTGAGCCTGGGATGAACAGTGCCATTTCAGACGAAGACTGGTATAGTTCTTGCAGATTCCTTGTTAACGACCGGCACGTTTTTGAAGCCTAGCTGGCCGGCTGTGTTTACGTTCCTTGTCCGCAGAGTGCCAGGATTTCCCCAACTCGTGGCACAGCGTTATCATCTCTCCGTTTTAACTACTTAATCTCTGAGAGTGAACAGCGAAACAGGACACAACTGCGTGCAGCTGTGCAACACTGGAGACCTGACAAGCGAGCCGGCTCCAGGACCGGCGCGCTTTCGAAATACTCCACGTGGACTGTCACTGACAAAGCAAGCATGCTATTGGTCAAGAACCACCTGCTATTGGCCACAACAGAGGCGGCTGGAGACAGTCATAAATCTGGTTACTGCTTAATGTTTGAGTCGCCGGTCGTTAACGAGGAAATTCAGAGAATTATAGGAGTGTATACAGTGCAGTACGAACTTCAGCCAATGTTGACGTTTTATGTGTAATGCCTAATTCCCAGTTTGATCGAGCCAGAAATGTGGCATTGATTCAGGGTGGACATACACAGGAAGTAGTATTACAGTTCGTAGCGGTTAACCGAAGTGCAGTGTCGAAAACGTGGAAGACGTCATAACATAGAAATGAAATGGTTACACCTTAAATACTGTTGGTAAGCTCTGCTGTAAAATTTCTATTTCTGACTTCGGGACCCTTACCGAGCAGCGAGTCACAAATACTGAATCATAAGCAACAAAGAACCTTATTGGCCTCGATTGCATGATAACCATTGAGATGAGATGAGAAGAGAAGGGAAGGAAGACTACAAATAAGCAGAATGGTGTCAAACTCTTCTGTGACCCCGAATTGCTACACCCATGGAATGTACCAAGGATTCTTCTTTTTACATTTCTTCCTCTGCTTTACGCAATCATTTCCTAGTGTGGTGTTCTTGCAGTTTTTGTTCCCCCTCATTATTCTTGCGATATTACTTTCTGTTGTACTTTCATAGTGTTCATCCTAACGCCGTGTCTGATTAATCGTTCTTAAATGGGATCTCTCTCTCTCTCTCTCTCTCTCTCTCTCTCTCTCTCTCTCTCTCTCTCTCTCTCTCTGTCTAGAAATAGGTTTGTATTCGGTGGCCCCAGGTAGCCTAACATCTTACATCGTGACAGGTTTCAAACGGAGTTTAATCAGCTTCGTGAAATGACTAATGAGAGACCACGAACCTGGTTATGATTGCCAAGCAGTAAAATTTATACCTAATAGCAGAAGGCCATTTGACCGTTATTGCAAGCTCACAGTGCTATTATGGTTGTGTGAGCATTTGGCTTAATGTGAATGTTTTGTTTGTTCTCATTTCTGAAGAACGTTTTATATACTCTGTGTTCTACGGTCGCTACAACGTCGAATGACCCATAAGCCAACAGTTTTTTTTAAACAGATGCTCTGTCTTGAAAATAGTTTCCTTAATTTCCTCCTACTCCTCGTGTTTCATTATTGCCGCTATACAGGGCTCTTTTGCTAGGAGAAAAATGCCGGCACTCACCATATAGGTGGTATTACACGAACTTCCACACTTCTGCACTCCGATATGCTCTCAACGTCACAATCCGTTCCTTTCTCGAATAAGTATGGTTTTTTTTTCGGAAGTCTTCAACGATCTAGCTAGTCATTATCAGAATCTGTTTCCTTTCACCTGTGGATTTACAGTCTTGGTTTCGAGATCCTCTTCAGCACGTGTATTTTCGGCGTTAGTTTACTGTTTTACAGGATCACAAATAGATTTGACAAATTCTACTTCTTCAGTCTTCCTTATTTTGCTCATTGACGTGAAGATGTACCTTAATTAAGGCCACGCCCTTTCCTATCTCATCGTCGCCATAAGACCTACGTGTGTAGGCGCAACGTAAAACTGTAAAAAAAAAATACATGAATTAACTACTGATTTTACTCATTTAGCTTACAGAGGATTAATTTAAAACTGACGTGTATGCACGGGAATGTTGAATGTTGCAGAGCGGATATACAGCTGATAGTCTGATAGGCCTATTGGAAACAATCTGGAAGTGAAAACATATTCCTGTTTCCCGCCGCATTACCAACCGATGAAACCTAAGAAACAGGAAAACATGGTATCGACTCTGCTCCCGTGTTTTGTTGAATAGTCCCGTGTTTAAGGCGTTCACGACCTCTTCTCTGGTAAGTGCACCTCATTCCTGTGTACCTTATACCTCGTCCAATATTATTTGAAGGTTTGCTCGTATATACCCACATCCATCATTCAGTTTTGATAATACTTTCTCTGCCTATTACTAGTCTTCCGAGCATCCAATTATTTTTGGCTTGCTTTACGAATCTCTGAGAGCTTCCTTTATATTACGTGGTATTCTGTTCCGTGTCCCTTTCTTTTATTTGATCCTCTCCTACCCTCAGGCCCCATCCAACCCCTCCTCTTTTCTTTCTTATGTCCTTCCAATTCCCTCCTCTGATGGAATCGACTGACTAAACGCTAAATCCGTCGGTAAAGTTTAAGAAAGCGTGCATCATGCGAACTGTTCATTGAGAAAGAGTATATTGACCTCGTCTTTAATTGCCGCCATTTCGTTTGGCGTACAGATAATCTCTATATCCCGCTTTTTTTTAGTTCTTCCGGCCTTTGTTTTTTTCCGCCAATCCCTCTGTTATTGAACGTACAGTATCTTTGTAGCAAGGCAAGTCAACCACTGCCTTCTCAATGGTGCCTGTGTTATTTTCTGATTGTAACGACATTTCTGTATTGCTTTCCAAGCCTTCCATACCTTACGATGTATATTACAAGTTACTTTACTTCGCACCGACACAGATAGGTCTTATGGCAACGATGGGATAGTAAAGGGTTAGGAGTGGGAAGGAAGTGGCTGTGGCCTTAATTAAGGTACAGTCCCAGCATTTGTCTGGTGTAAAAAAATGGGAAACCACGCAAGACCATCTGGTTCGAGCCCACTCTCTCCTGAATGCAAGCTTAAAATGTTTTTCTCAGAATGTGATGAATTACACCGTTTTATCCCTAATAAGGCGAATTTTACTTCTTTTCACTCTCAAAAGTGTACGGAAAATGACACTCATTCACTTTCCTTAAAGAGTGTCTCTGATTAGTTGAACTCCAGTTCGCTTACCAGCAGCTTCTCTGTATGGTTCAAATTTCCTCTCGAGTATTCGGTTTGTCATTTGGTCTCTGTGTGTTTATCATGGCCTCCTCGATCATGCATGATTTAGGTGGTGCCGTGTCAAAATGTTGTATATTAAAATAATGTAAATTTGTCACAGTATGTGTGTTTAGTCCTCAGACAGAAGGCTGGTTGGATCCTCAACAGTTCCACCATCAGCTGTAATAGATGGCCTAGGCATCACTGAAGAGGAGTACTAGGGAAATGAGGAGTGAGGTAGTTTCCCGTTCCTTTCCCCACCGAGCCAGAAGTTGCTATTACATATCAGTCTGCCAAGCCCACTGAAATGCATGCACCACCCGACCCTATGAGCAACATTTTCACACCATTCATAGCAGGGACTGGCTGCAGAAGGAATGGCATTACTAGCATCACTCATACCTCAGTCACTTTCATTTTGTCAAAGCCAAGGATAAAGCTGAGACAGATCAATGAAAGTAACAAGATTGCTCTAGCCCATACCAGAAGACATAGTGCACTGTAAACAGTAGGTCCCGCCAGCAAAGGCATTTTGTCACAGTATGGAATGAAATATTGTACGCAATAGCAACTGAAGTGACAAGTTTACCTTATTTGTCATAAACACCTCGCTCATAAGGTAAAACATTACTTTCCGAGATTGCTGCATAACTAAATATTCCGCTGTTGTTCTTAGTTCGTATGATAGGATGATATCATTAGGTGCTTTTTGAAACCGCTCGTAGATTTCAGAATACTTCTGTGACTAACTAAAATGTAGATATTAATACTAATCAAGAAATGAATGTCAACATTTTGATGAGTAGAACTTAAA
The DNA here is from genome assembly GCF_040414725.1 of Anabrus simplex. Taxonomy (NCBI): domain Eukaryota; kingdom Metazoa; phylum Arthropoda; class Insecta; order Orthoptera; family Tettigoniidae; genus Anabrus; species Anabrus simplex. Next base: position 108,964,764 of record NC_090270.1, read on the forward strand.
ATTTACTACCTCGAAATTGATATTATTGTTTGTTTCTTTTTCTTATTTAAGGAATATTTTAGGTAGTTTTGGGGAACCGACTACTTGGCTCTCCTCATACTTTTATCACCGCCGGAGGCGCGGGTTCTATTGCCGGCTCTGCCAAGAAATTTGAAAAGTGGTGCCAAGGCTGGAACGGGGTCCAGTCAGCCTCGGGAGGTCAACTGAATAGGGGCCTTCGATTCCCACCTCAGCCATCTTCGAAGTAGTTTCTCACTTTTCCTGGCAAATACCGGGATAGTACCTAACTTAACGCCACGTCCGCTTCCTTCTCTCTTCCTTGCCTATTCCCTTGCAATCCTTCCATCCCCTCTTTCCCACAAGGCCTCTGTTCAGCATAGCAGGTGAGGCCGCCTGGGTGAGGTACTGATCGTCCTCCCCAGTTGTATCCCACAACTCACAGCCTCACGCTCCAGGACACTGCCCTTAAGGTGGTAGAGGCGGGATTTCTCCCTGAATCCGAGGGTAAAACCAATCCTGGATGGTAAACAAATTAAGAAAGGAAGAAGAGAATAATAATAATAATAATAATAATAATAATAATAATAATAATGTGCCCTTTTCAAGGCAACAACTGCGGTGAACTTCTTCCTTCTTCTGTGCGCCGACTGCTACTGTAATAAATGACATTTAAATGATACTCACCGCTGCATGTAGACTCTTCCTTCTCAGGCGCGGTGCGTCCGTATATCCCCGAAGATAGGCCACACGTCGATCAGGGAGTGAGGAAATGAAAAGTTGGGGTAAACTAACTATAAATGACGGTACCCAAAGACTGAATTAAAATTCAAATAACAAACTGATTTATTGAATAAAGTGCAAAGTGTCAAAAAAATTGAAATAAACTGGTGAAATAAATAAAGTGAAATGAAATGAAATTAAAAGAAAGATTAAAGATCTGCCTTACAATAGCTCAATCTCTGCCTCATAAAACTGACTGGAGCTCAATCAAAATGAATTATTCCAGGTTATGTTGACACTGTCTTCAGGACGATGACGTGAATAAATTCAAAACTCTGGTCAGAAAATACCATCTCATTTGAAGTACAGAATTGTATTGCGTAGAAAATGTCACACAAAATAAATTGTGGTTGAATAATTAATTAATTAGTTACGTCATCAAATCAACACTGACTCAGAGGTGTTTATCAAATCATTAACACATGTGACTCAGTTGGGAAACACCCAAGTTTAAAATAATCGTGGACTGCACTAACCAAGTGTAACAAAACATAAGACCAAAATTCAAAGAAAACAGCCATGAACATCATACTTCATTTACCACGTAACCACTGCCACATTCAAAACAACTCATAATTGAAAAGGAAATTATTGACACCTGAACCTGAGTGTTACCATCACTCATCTAATTATTTAAACTTCACTTGCATGACTGTGATAGCCTGGACCTCTTTAAAATATAAATAATGATTAGGCCAAGTGCCTCATGTTTACATTTCAAATGAAGCGATCCTTGTACATTAAAATTTTACTTAATTTGCCGCTGACTGCATTTCATTACGAACTCATAATTTGTGGTACCACCACTAGATGGAGGCAGACCCCATCTCATTTACCTCATTCATTGCGGCAGTTATTATACAACTGGTTCATTAAAGATCGCTTCATTTCCTAATTTAAAAAGTAGTGGATTTTAAAGGTTTGGTAATTACTGAATGCCTGGTATGAGCATACCACTACTACTATGAACTAATCGATGATCTCTTATCCTAACACATGAAATTTTATTTACATAATTAGACCTGTTAATGGAGAAACACTGCTCCAACAAAGAAAATAAAATCAAAACTAGCCTAACTACACCTATCTATTTACATCAAATCAAATATAAATAATTCACATACGATCACATTCCACAAATAAACGGTAATAAAAGGTACACTCAGAAAGAATAACAAATAAACAAATCTAGATCCCAACATCGCTGCCTACTGAAAATTAATAAGGATGAAATGCGCAAAATTTCGGAGTCTACAGAAAAATTTACCCCGCTACGAGTAGCAAAATATTGTGAATTTGACGGCAATCTCTAACCTCAGACGAGAAATGTCTGGCCATGACACTATTTAACCTTTATGGACAATAATTACTGCTATTCCATGTCATCCATGACTCTACATTGAGAACTTCCTAACTGTCTTACTGAATTTACAAACATTATAAAACTGCATTTAATTGAAAATCTGAATATCTGCATTTAAAATGGAAATCTGAAAATTAACATTCATTAAATAAAATACACACTCGTCTGACCTTGTACTCACACTTACTTGTTACCTGCTTACTTACACATACGTTATTTGAAGGGCGCCAGCTGTCACTCAGTACAGCAATAATAGAATGAGACTCTTGACCATCTCTAGGGTGTGGGGTAATAAGCTTACTTTTGACAACATACCATATAAGTTCTGGGAAAAGGAGATTGGCGTTCGGTTTCCCCATTAATTTTGAGGTTAAGATATTTTACTGTCAATGAAATGAAACTATGAATTCGTTTGATAGAACAATATATATTCTTTAAAAAATATATCAAAAATAGTGAGTCTTGTTGCGATAAAACAGATGAGAATGTGAAATTATGACATTGCAACTGAAAGAAACTAGGCATGAATTTGAATTCTTCTTGACCGGACATTTAACAATTTATACGAAATATTTCCCTCACTGATTCACTTGACTGTACCTTCAACACTTTTAGTGTAATTACGACGTAATCCATTGCTCTGGTGTTTACTGTAGATGTGTCACGCCTAACGTGGTGATACATCCTTGAGACTGCTTCTTCTCCATATCATCTGACTTCTTTGTAAGTCAATATGGTATGACCTCTTGGTAGGTCCAGGGTTGCCCTCTCTGACTCCTTGGTAAGCCTTGCGTCCGCGTCTTCCACTAAGTGACGGACCAACCATTTGGTCTCACTCTCTCAATGACCAATATTGGCTCACTGAGTCTTCTCCATCTCTCGTTCACACTGGTTGACTGGCCAACAAAGGCCTCTTGATCTAGTAGACTACTTCACTGTACTGCATCCGTATAAGTAATGACTGACGCTACAATATGGAGCTACCTTATATAGACGTTGGTTGACACAACTACGTAATCTCCAGAAATAACAATGACATACTCCCACCTACGCGACAGATATTACATACAGTGGTGAAATAGCCCTGCGGCGATCGACTTTCTGAGCGCATATCTAAATAAATACGATGACGTAGCCAAGACTTGGCGATGACTTGGCAGAATCGCCAACAATATTGCACAATGCACCAACGTCATACCCAATCTCTGATATATACAACAATTCTCACTGTACAGGTATTGAGTGTTATACTACACATACGTATATATGCATACATCTAAGTACAATCTTGCAAGCAACAGGCAATTGCAAAATCGAATTGAATAAAACGGATAATTACAATAATAGTAACAATATCACAGATAAAATAATAATAATACTGACATAATAATAATAATAATAATAATAATAATTATAATAATAATAATAATAAAATACAGATAAAATCATACAATAATAAAAATACAGATATCATCTTGTAACGGGATTTGAACCGTTACAACATGACTATCAAAAATACACATTGATTCGTCGCTCTGCTCACATGTACTACGGCTAGCATAAACTGGCCTATTTGCCAAGCATCTACTTTCCCTGGAACTATTTGAAACAAAATACAGGCTTCTGCCTACAATCATAACCCATGTCGTTACGTATTTAACACTCTTGGTTAAATTATTCATCTCTCAATTCTATTTACTCATCATTAATCTCGACGTACCTCATAATACGGCCTCGCTCGTATCCGGCGGGCGAAATATCTGTCGTGCACATCTCTATTTTCTTACGACAGTTCATGACATGGTCCAAATATCACATTTCCATTATCAACGCAGATCAGGGTTATTATTCACTTAGCTCGATCTCTAGATCATTCTCTGCTTCACATATCACAAAATATCAGCTGACTCCTCAATGGCTTCCTGGCACTAACTGTTTCTTAAATATGACGAGATTGCCTCTCAAAAACACGGCTATTGAAAAATGTGTAGCCGCAACTACACAGGAATAAAATACTCGCGTCCACCAAAACAATCGTCGCAAAAATACACGGTATAAGAACTACCGGAAATCATCTGAATGATGATTCCACAACATAAAACAAGCTGAATGCGCAAATCTCCAAATAAGCATTAAAATCAACAAGGCGGCGTCTACAAGATCACAACTCCAACAGAAATATCGCTCAAAACCAACGTTATCACAACATTATTATTATTGTTATTATTATTATTATTATGAAAATCGGCATTACACTCATTGAGATCAAATAATATAGCATCCTAAATTGTCAAAATGACTTACTACAAAAGATCCATAATAATAATAATAATAATACGCAAACACATATACATAAAGGAAGTGCGCAAATAACCCTAGCTAAAAGTGCAAAAATTATTATTATTATTATTATTATTATTATTATTATTATTATTATTATTATTATTATTATGGTTATTAAAATGTGAATTATTTACAATCCTACCTAACAGTCTAAGCTACATTTGATCATCGATTAGTCACAGTCCTACATATTTATTTACATATTATTATTATTATTTTGATGCTCATACCTGGGTGCTGGAGGCATGTTGGATCACCCTCCGGGCTCCGTCATGGTGAATTAGAATTCCATCTTGAAGCTGATGTGGTATTCCGAATTTTCACACGCGCAAACTTGATACATTTTTATTATGGCGTTACACACGTTCACATTAACATAACACACGCATTTTCTCGCACTCCAGTGAAGATTATACAATTGCACTGCATAGACTCCTGACGTGAAGTCGAAAGTTTCCTCTCCGCTACCTGGCTGAAGACACCTGCTGGTCTCCACACCGCTCTCTCAGTTTTGTTTACCTACAGCTTACCGGTTGTTCACCCCTTCGGAACATAACAGTTTGCTCAAGGTCTTTAACATTGCGGCCTTCCATTAAAGAAAAGACATTCTGCTCCCTGTCTGCTTTAACTAGTTTCTCCCCGAAAACATCTCGCTTGCCATAACAGTTTATTTTAAGTGGTAAAAGCAAGCTAAAGTACAGTTTCCAATGATGTGGAGAAATTTATGCTGATCGTCCTCCAAAAATGAAGAATAAAATAGCTTTCCAACAAATGTCAAACTACACGTGGATTAGAAAGGTTTTATGCAGCTACGCTGAAACATGGACTTGTCCCTCTCGATTAGTAATGTGAGTTCATTTAAGGCAAGTGTTGAAAAATATAGCTATTGCCTGTTATCTCTGCATAAACTGAAAATAAAGTAAAGTTTGTTAAAGTGTTCATTTCTGAAATGTTACTCTCCCAAGTAAAATACATGGGTCACTCGGATGCCAACAAGTGTCTCTGATCGCGTTCCTACCAGACAAAAGTAAAGTTCAAAGCTGACTAACTGAATTAGCTGACACACTCTAAACACACTGAAGATTCAACTAACCCACGAACACAGGATACACTGAAGATTCACCACTCTGCTCGCTGGTTTTGTAATGAGTTCTCCCCCACCTTGAAAATAGTTCTGTGGAAGGGATGTGGCGTAGTAATCCAGCACTTGGGAGCGCTTTATCAGACATCCGTAGGTTAAAGCTTCAAAAATTATGTACAAAATCTCCCTAATTTCGGTCTGACTTACTTGTTATATTGCGCCGTGGGAAACGATCACAGGATAATCCACACGACGGCGCGCGTCACCGGCGTTATTTTCTTCGAGCGAATGGCTTCTTCCCGCCATGACAGTTCAATTCCTGGGCGATACTACTCTTCCGTGTAAAGTTAAATTTTTATTAATTAGTCAATAATTGACCACACCTTCGCACCGATAAATTTTCAAATATTATTAGGAAGTCAGGACACTGTTTTTCACCACTACTCCGGGCTCCAAAAAGCGAACTACTGACTGTAGATTCCCGCTATGACAGGACATTCAAATTTGGAATTTTGTGATTGGCTGAGACTTTCGCGCTCTTCGCGGCGTGGATGCTTCCATTTTCTCCCAAGGGATGGTGGGTGCTATCGTTGTCTCCTTTGTCCTGCTAAGTAGGTCAGGCCTCAACGCGTGATTTTCTCGTGAGAACCAAGTAGAAAGTTGCCACTCCTAGGCGGTACCATAAAATTTATTGGATGCAGTACTCAGGTCGGTCTACAAGTTGCTCGTGCCATGAGAGAAGTTTCGAGGATTTCCTTGCCGACTGACTGGCGCCAGAATGTTCCTTTGTGACTGCTAGCTCTCACAGCCTACTGTAGTATCCCATACGCGAAATATTCAACTTTTAATTTGTAAATTAATTACGTACATTCGCTTATGGGTGCAATAATAATAATAATAATAATAATAATAAATATGTTTACGTCCTTTTCCCTGCTGTAGCTTTTAAGACGGCGGAGTGCCGAAATTTGATCTGAAATGTTTCTAACATGACAGGAAATATACTGAGTCTGGTCTCTGGCATTATGCACACTTCAGTGCCAACCGGCTGGGCCGAGATTAGATTTTAAAACTGTGAGCGTACAAGACAAATGCCTAACCATAGAATTTATTAGACCCAGCAGCTGTATGTTAAGACTTCTGGAACAAATGTTGATCGCTCGTCTTGAAACTGCCCTACAAACTAAACAGGAAAAGTGGCAGGGACAGCTGAATCTTCCTTAAAATGTGATACGCATGTTAATAATGTAAATTACCGAGCTCGATAGCTGCAGTCGCTTACGTGCGGCCAGTATCCAGTAATCGGGAGATAGTGGGTTCGAGCCCCACTGTCGGCAGCCCTGAAGATGGTTTTCCGTGGTTTCCCGTTTTCACACCAGGCAAATGCCGGGGCTCTATCTTAATTAAGGCCACGGCCGATTCCTTCCCCTTCCTAGGCCTCTCCTATCCCATCGTCGCCATAAGACCTATCTGTGTCAGTGCGACGTAAAGCAAATAGAAAAAAAATGTAAATTACGATATTTCCACCTGGTGACAGTTTCACGATGTCCCCTTACATATACAAAAGTTACATGCTAGCAATCCTTCCCTAAATCAATGTTCTATCGGTCAAGGGAATGACCCTTTCTTGACTGTCGGCAAAACAATTCAGTGCAATGTAAACAATTTGTTTCCTGTTGGATGTGAAATCGGGTGAGTTAAGTATGTTCTTGCAGCAAGTCAAGAAATATTCATTGTCAGTTCAAGCAAATGTCCTGCGAGAAAATAGGTGAAATCGTGTTATATTTCGATATTCCTAAATCAGGTCATAAACATGTGAATTGCGTATCACGAAACAGGGTTTGTATTATCAACAGTCTATTAAAGAATGAACAATCTCAAGTTTCAAATGTTTGAGCCGGGCTGAGTGGCTCAGGCGGTTGAGGCCCTGGCAGGTTCGATCCTGGCTCACTCCGGTGGTATTTGAAGGTGCTGAGATACGCCAGCCTCGTGTCGGGAGATTTACTCGCACGTAAGAACTCCTGAGGGACAACATGCCGGCACCTCGGCGTCTCCGAAAACCACCAAAATGTAGTTAGTGGGACGTAATTATTATTATTATTATTATTATTATTATTATTATTATTATTATTGTTATTATTATTGTTATTATTATTATTATTATCCGACCCAGCGTGCACACATACAGAGAGAGAGAGAGAAGGAGCGGTTTTTTTTGTTTTGTTTTTTGTTTTCACACGGTCACAGCTTGTTATCAGCAAAGCTTTACCTGTCGTATTCATTCAACTTTTCCTTTAGGCCCTACTAGGAAACATTATTACATTGTTTCAGTTAATTCTTTTCCGTTTTTACGAATCAAATGACCTGAATCCATCCTATTTTCATTGTGTTGTAAAGATTGAGTTCTGATCATCTATAGCATATGGGTATTTTTCATAGTGGTTTTTCACGTCGCATCATTGTGACCGGTTTTGTGGCGACAGAATAGGAAAGTACTACGACTAAAAATAAAAAAATAAAAAGAGTCCGTGATCTTAGTTACGCTTTAGCCTCAACATTTGCCAGGTGTGAAAATCTTAAACCCTTTCAGGACTGCCGATAGTGGATTTCGAGCCCACCATCTACCGAATGCAGGCTACCAGCTACACGGCTGGAACCGCGCTCCCAACTCGTTCGATTTACAGCAGAGTTTACTTTCGGGGTGAACTTTCTTGTTTTTGATTTGATTTGATACCTTATTTATTGGCGGTGATTTAGGGCTCTGGCCCTTTCTTAACTTAACCACTGTTTGCTAATTCGACTAAAATGCTAACAAAATTAAACAATCCAAACAGAGTTAGTGGCTGAGTGGTTTGAATCACGTAGCTATTAGCTTACATTCGGAAGATGGTGGATTCGAATCGCACTGTCGACAGCCCTGAGGATGGTTTCCCGTGTTCACACCAGGAAAATGCTGGCGCTGTATCTTAATTAAGGCCTCGGCCGCTTATTTCTCATTCCTAGCCCTTTCCTATCCCATCGCCGAGATAAGACGTATCTGTGTCGGTGGGACATAAAGCAAATTGTAAAAAAAAAAGAAATCCACAGCTGTTAATAATAATTTCAGTCGCAATAGGAGAATAATGTAGCAAAAGCTAAAAGCAAAGCCATCTCCGTACAGACCATGGAGGCCCTTGGAGGAGTGTAATGCCTCCATTATTCGATATTTAGTGGACAGTTGCTTGAAGTCCGGTCACTTTTGTCCCCAGCAATTAACATGACACTGCATCCTGAGTGAATCTCTGGGCCATGTACTTCTCTGGAAGTAGAAAATGAAAATCCACAGCCTGTTTCCAGTCATTCGACCGGGTCAGGAATGGAACGAATGAAACCCCCCTCGAGCGGCGAGGATAGGAATTGTGCCAGCTGCCGAAGCCTGTAGCATTCATCTAGGGCAATGATTAATGACTGACAGATGAAATGAAATTATTTTGAAGAGTGTTGCTGGGAAATATGGTAGGGAAAAGGGTATACCCAGGCGAAAACCTGACCCGCCTCCGCTTTGTCCAGCACAAATATCGCATGCACAAATATCGCGGAACCCACTGGTTAGAGGCCGGCGCTGCCGCCTGAACAGAGGCTTTCTGGAAGTAGGAATCAAAGAAAATTTTCATTAACTCTTTCTGAAAGTTTCCTTCCCTATTCCATGTACATTAACGTCACTACAAACATTATATAGCCAAGAATAATTCATTACTTGTGTGTTGGACAGACCTAGGCTCCAGCCAGGCTGTTCATGTATCACGAATCACGAAATGACATGCGACATGAAAACAGAGTAGTGATTACTTGCGTGAGGTATCCCTGCACAGAGTTGTTCATTATATCGGCTCATTTGTATTGCAGTATCTCGTTCTGAAATATTCGAGATATTTGAAGATTTTATTTATTTATTTATTTATTTATTTATTTATTTATTTATTTATTTATTTATTTATTTATTTATTTATTTATTTATTTATTTGTGAAAGGCTCCAACGAGCAAAGCTCACCTTAAGGGGCTGTATGCATTGGACATCGCATAATATGCAGCTGATAAAATTAGAACACTTTCAATGTGTGCTAGAGAACGGTAAGCTACAATGAAATTCTACATCAAAACTACTACAATAATACTCATCAAAACAAAACAAAAACCAGAACAAAATTGAAAGAAACTAAATTATAGCCGAACTGATGACAAAATACGATGACACTTAATTTATTTGGTTATTCACGGAAAATTATTTTTAAATCAGGTAGGGCTGAAACAAGAATTTCTTTAAGTTTAAATGTTTTAATAGTTAAAAGATTTTTCCCAGTTTACACAAATTCTGTTCGGATATAATTCGCCGACTCTCCTTGTTATCTGAGAAGGCTGCTGTTTGAATTTCCATTAGATTCAGTATATAATTAAAAGTTGTATTTTACAGATAACTATTCCGAAACAATAAAGAAAAAGTTCAGAATATTGTATTTTTAAATATGCATAGGCGCTAATGTGAGCGCGCGCGGTTTCAGGTCTTAAAAGTAACAGTATTACAACTTCGTATTCTTAAATAAAACAATTGATCTGGGATATTATATTTATGAGGGCAATGTGCTATAGATTTATTATTATTATTATTATTATTATTATTATTATTATTATTATTATTATTATTTTGCCGGGCTGAGTGGCTCAGTCCGGTGGTATTTGAAGGTGCTCAAATACGTCGGCCTCGTATCGGTAGATTTACTGGCACGTAAAAGAACTCCTGCGGGACTAAATTCGGGCACCTCGGCGTCTCCGAAAACCCTAAAAGTAGTCGGTGGGACGTAACGGAAATATTATTTTGTTTACGGTTTGATATGTTGCACCGACACATTTATGGCGACGATGGGACAGGAAAGGGCTAGCAGTGGGGAAAAAAGCAGCCATGGCCTTAATTAAGGTAAAACAGGAAGACCATCTTCAGAGCTGTCGACAGTGGGGTTCGAACCCACTATCTCCCGAATACTGAATTCTGGCCGCGCTTAGGCGACTGCAGCTATCGAGCTCGGTGTAAGTTTATCAACGAAGATATGTGCATCCTTCTATTCCTTGAATTCCGGTTTTGATACTACTACTACTACTACTACTACTGCTACTATTATTATTAAATGTTTTCATTCCTCCCCTGAAGGGGGAGACGGACGTGCTTGACGGTGACTTCGTCTCTCGGGCCAGGAGATTTGTATAGGAGATGATGATGTGGGGAGAATGTGAGAGGGTTGGCGACCGTGGCCTGTACTAGGAACTGTACCGGCATTCGCTTTGGTGCCGGAGAATGGAAAACGACCGAAAACCATTCTCAGGACAGCAGACTGTGAGGACCAGCCCCTCTCCGTCTGCCGAATACAGAAGCGTAGAGCCACTGTACAGTCAAGGCCACCCCTCCTCTGCTCGGTTGGAGTGCAGAGCTGTCGGACCACGGACCAGCCGTGGCCACTCGTGCGCCGAGACCCACTCTGTATCTGCCGACCTCGGTTTCTGGCAAGTCTACTCTATGCTTTGTAGATCATTGTTGATCTTTGCCCCAACAAGTTGATCATGGCCCCTTGAACTTAGTCCAGCTTGGCGGCTTTGACGAAGTTAACGCTCTCGGCTATTTTCGTCGTACGTAAGCAAATAATTTCGAAGGAAGATAATGTTACCCGTGTAGTTACATCTACATTGCGATTATGGTAATTACGGTGTAACTTCAGCGTTGGTGGAGGTGCAATTTTCACGTAGGCATACAGAATGTATAAAAAGCACTTGCCTAGGGAATTACGGTATATATTACTTGTAGATTTTAAAAGCACCTTGGTTAGTGCAATGGAGAAACCGCGTGTGGTTATTTATAGCGCCTGTTATTTCTCGTATCTTTGGGCTAAAGTATTTCACAATGGATTATACAGGATGAAACGAAATCTTTGCGAATAATGACAATTTGAAATGTAGTCACGTCCACGTAGTTCGGATTCGCTTAAAAATGGAGGTCCCGTGGCTGTTGTCTCGATATATATATATGTATATAAAATGACTGATTCATCATCGCCGAGCGAAAACTACTGGGCATAAAGAAATGAAATTTTTGAAATACATTTATATTGCAGTGTCGGTGCTCATTAAGTAAGGAATTTTGGATATTCCGTCGCTAAGGGGGATGAAAAGGGGAGCAAATTTTAAAAATTAGTATATCTCTATCTCAAAAACTTACCAATTTTCATGTCTTTAAACTGTTATTTGGAATTTCCTTTAAAAATAAAGGAACATGTTTTTTTCTTCTTTTTTTTCGGATAAGCTACTTAACGGGGGAGGAAAAGAAGTGAAAAGGGAGTTGAATTATTTTTATGAGGATACTTATATCTCAAAAACTGAAGACGTTACAGGCGTGGAAACAGGTATTTAGAATCCCCTTTAAAAAATAAAGAAACAAGTATTTTCTTTTTGTTTTCGACATGTACAATTCTATGTCGCATGTTCCAGAGTTAGCTCTGCCAGTAGCCTGCTCATCTTAGCTCTAAAAGGCAATACCGTTACGAAGAGGTTCTTGGGCTAATGAAACTCAATTATTCAGTAGTTTTTACACTTCAGGAATTTTCAAATGTCTTAGTGCAGCACAGTGGAACGATTACTTTTATCAGATTAAGAAATCCACGCGAGCGATGCCGCGGGTGACAGCTAGTTGTCCCATAAAACTAAAAGGACTTTATAGCGACTTAATTACAGGACTGTTGTGTTTCGGATATTTTGCATCTGTTCACACAGTCTGAGTTTCCATTTATAATTTAGGCTACATCGCAATATAGTTGAAGAGGTACTGCTATTTTGATAATGCGTTACTTGTTAGGCGGGAAATTTACGTGTTAGGACTTCAGATGGGGACAAAACCTTAATTTACTCAAAACAGTTTTAATTTTCAAAAATTATTTGTAAGTTATGCCCAAACTGTATGGACCTTTTACAAATTGCACTAGCTTGCTGGAAGGAAAGATCGCAATTAAGATGACTTCGAATTATAAGGAGAGTTAAACCCTCTAATGTCTGTAATCGTGAAGAATAGTTTGTAAATGTCCGAAATGTTACAATGGCAATATTATTTTTACACCGTAATGATTTAATGAGGACGTTTTGACAGAATGCGGTAGGGAAGAATAAATTTATTTCCTTTGCTTTAGGCACTTTGAAGATCGGAGTACCTCTTATACATGACCTCCACGCCCGGATCCATGGCTAAATGGTTAGCGTGTTAGCCTTTGGTCACTGGGGTCCCGGGTTCGATTCCTAGCCAGATCGGGGATTTTCAACTTCGCCTGGTTAATTTCTCCGGCTCTGAGGCTGGGTGTTTGTGTTCGTCTTTAATGTATAAGTTCAGTTCATCAAATCACTTAATAATGAGTACTTAAAATCAGAAACATACAAAATTGTAGCTGGCTAAATGGTCGTTAGGACCGAAAGCCAATATTTTAAAAAAGGAAAAAAAAAACTTCCGCTACATAGCTTAGCTTATCATCATGAATATTCTGAGTCGAGTATTCGGTACCTCGTTAATGTCTGTTAAACTCTTCAGTCCGTAGGTTAGTTGTATCCTCAAAGAGAATCGCCAAAGGTTATGCTTAGGGAAAGTAGTATTTAGTCACGAATAGGTTAGAATTCAAACGTGTTTGAACAAGGCGCAAGTATCATGTACCCGCTCTACAGTTATGTCTGTGAGTTGCATAAATTTTAGGGGTTCTGATAGTTCAGATCGCTGATATTTATGCAAATCTCACTGCAGAACCGTCTTGCGGGTAGAAGACACTTGCGCCTTGGATAAATACGTTTGCATTCTAACTTACGCGTGCCTAAGAATCTTTTCGCTATTGCTGTTATAGGGAAAACCTGAAAAAACCTATGGCGGTGCCATAATGAGGCCTACAAAGCAAGATGAGGAATGAGGTAGCTTGCTATTGCTTTCACTGGACCAGAACGTGCTAGAAATTTCATTCTTGCATAACTCGTAGAACTACTCAAATTTTGTTGCCAGATTTCTGCTTCTTTTTCTTCTTGACCTTTGCAATACTTTATTGCTGGGCACTTGATGTGAGTTTGGCCTAGTTTTAATGACCAGATGCCCTTCCTTACGCCGACGCTATATGGGGTTTGATTCACTATTGCGTGTTTCTGTGGTGTAGCGGTTTGCATGTAGATAAAGAGGAGTGTATTAAGATGAACGCAAACTCTTTCGCCCCGAGCCAGAGGAATTAATCATACGCTATTAAAACCGTCGACCCGACCGGAAATCAAACCTGGGGCTCTCTGAACCGAAGGTCAGCGCTGACTATTTAGCCAACGAGCCGGACGCCACATTTATTGTTAAACTGTTAAGGGGATATGGGCTCCTAAGAATAACTTGTTCTTTTACCTTTAGATTGTTCGGCTTCATGGCTGAATGGTTAGTGTGCTGGCTTTTGGTCCAGAGGGTCCCGTGTTCGATTCCCGGCCAGGTCGGGGGTTATAACCTTCATTGGTTAATTCTGTGGCTCGGGGGCGAGTGTGTGTGCCGTTTTTATCACTAGAATTCATCATAGGTTGCGCCGTATCCTCACAGACGTGCAAGTCGCCTGTACGGCGTCAGCTTGAAAGACCTGCAACAGGCCTCTTCGGAGGCCACACGCCATTATGAAGTCCAGATTACAATTTAAAAGGCCGGGATGAGTGGCTCAGACGGTTAAGGCGCTGACCTTCTGGCCCCAGCTTGGCAGATTCGATCCTGGCTCAATCCGGTGGTATTTGAGGGTGCTCAAATACGTCAGCAGCGTGTTGGTAGATTTACTGACACGTAAAAGAACTCCTGCGGGACAAAATTCCGGCACTTCGGCATTTCCGAAAACCGTAAAAATTAGTTGGTGCGCCGTAAAAACAATAACATTAATATTATTACAATTTAAGAGTATGAAGCTAAAAAGGAATCAAAAGGCTAGATTTTAGCTTAAAAGCTGACCAAGGTAGCCTTCAGTTAATGTAGGTATGTAATCTTTACAATTAATAGTTAAATGAAAACAGATTTTTTTTTAACATGCATTCGAAACTGGGCCCATAAAATGTCTCTGTAATATTCTTACTACGCTCAGTCAGGATCTGTCCCGCGAGAATCGATCCTTGTAGTGTGGGCCCCGCTAGAATCGATCCTTGAAGTAGTGTGGGCCCGGATGTACAGTGTTGTACGCTGTTCCTACCTGGGCTGGCGGCCTTGAGTTCATTACATAGAAATCTGGGTACGTTGACCAACCAGTTTGTTAGTGCCGACGTAATGTAACGGGATGTACCGGCCCTAGAGACGGGCGCGAGGGGGATATACTCGAATCAGCCGACACATTCCTACCTGTGTTATCGTTCTGTGGCCTGGTCTTCCATTACCCAAAGAGTGTCCCCCTCAAACGTTTGAATCAGCTACTTCCTTATGGCTTTACAAGTTCCAGTAATCACTGTTTTAAGAATGAGGAGTAAGTTCACTTTGCTTGTTCAGGTAAGCCTACCCTATGTGCCTGTTGTAGTTGGGCGTACATGAATTCGTACGGAACATTACCTCCATTGCTCTTTTCGTAGAATACCATGCAAGATGTACACTCTACCGCACAAAAATTGGCCGACGAAGAAATATTTAATTTTATACATTCTCGAAACGCGAGGATATTTGTAAACAGGATAGCCGGTGGTCGAAGAACGTGCATAAGAATCTCGTTTATCCGGGTTAAGTGGGACCGGGACTGATCAGAATTATCGAAAATCCGGATAATCCGGAAAAGCTGAAAAATAAGTACAGTACATGTTATATAATCTATTAACATCAGTTGTACAGTAATACCTTTTTCCAATTGTACAAAAAATATAAGAACACTTTTCGTAGATTTACGACTCTGTTTTATGCACTAAAATAATCTGAGAGGTTTTTTTTTTTCTGTCTTACATTTGTACAGCGTTTGCGCGCAGCACGATCATGAAGACGTTTCACTAACAATAGTTCTGCCGGTGTGGTTTCAGTTAAGGATTCTAAATAGGCCATCAGTTTGTCCAGCTGCATTGTTGCCTCTACATGAGTCATTGTTTCTTCTGATGAAGCGCCGGCTTCATTTTCGAATTTACCATCAGTTAATTAATAGTGCGTTGCATTCAGAAGAGCGTGGGTTCGAATCCCACTTCAGCCGTCATGGGAATGGTTTTCCACGGTTTCCCATTCTCAATTCCAGGGGAAAGCCGGGACGGTACCTTTGAAAGACAGTGGCCGAATTCCTGTCCGTAACTATCCTTGGTGGAAAAGACATTCAAGAAGAGTAGACGCCGTAAAAGAAATGTTATACAAGTAAAAATAAATGTTTATTATTTTCGATCCGGATAAACCGGAGATACGGATTAATGAGGGACGGATAAACGAGGTTCTTGTGTACGTTTATTCTATTTCAAGCAAGAGGATTTTGAAATAGTCATCTGCGGCAGACAATTTTTTGTGCACTTTAGTGTAAATCATCTTCCTAAAGAAATAAAATGTTAAAAAATTTAAAAAGCTATAAAGATGATTATTGCTCTGTTGACTTTAAGTCAATTGGATTGGTAATGAGAATTTCAGCTATAGTGTACCATAAGAAAGCTTTTTTCCCACTTATTCAAGGCATTGTTGTTGGTACAGAGTGGTTGGAAACAACGTTACCTGGGTATATGTGCGTTAGAGGATTGGTCTTACTAATAAATAATATGAAAGAAAACTAATTCGATATCTCCGGCTGTTGTTATTTTATCAACTTCTGAAGTTAGCTAATCAGATAGCTTCGCGGGCGAATTCAAATGGGCTTTGCGAGGTGATATTGCTAAATCTGCGCGTGACTAAAGACCGGCTTGAGGGCTATGCTGAGATATCAGCATGAAACACACACACACACCCCGTTGGTTTCAACCCGTGTGGCTGTGGCGCGATCCTGTCAGCTTGGAGGTCTGTGTTCCAATCCCTCCTCGGGCAAAGTTTTATTTCTTCGACTGGTGCTCTCAAGCCGGTCTTGAGTCACGTACATATTTAGCAACACAGCCCATGAAACGTATTTCAATTCGCTCGCGAAGCGATCTGATTAGTTAACCTCATAAGCTGATAAAATAACGGCGCGAGATATTGAATCGCTTTTTTTTTTTTCAAATTATTTATCAGTATGACCAACTCGCTGATACCTGATTCACGTCGTTTTTAACCATCCTGTATATGCTGCCTCTATAATTCATAGACTTCAAATACTCTTTGGTCCTAATTCCTCTGATAGCGTGCCGAGCACAGCGGCCTTCGCGCATGCGCTCCGTGTCGGACTTGGCTATTTTTCTTTGGTAATTCCCAAATAGTCCTCTATGTGTTGCTGCTTTTGCTGGCATTGATTTCCGTATCTTTTGGGGCCATGTTTTCGATGCAACATACAGTTTTGATGACTTTCTCCATTTTTTAATTTTTAACTTAAAAATAACATATTTCTTGGTTATGAAAGAATGTTCTGAAGTCGTCAATTTAAGCCCTCACTTGTTTCTTTGTTTTCAACTTTTTAAAATACAGTGAGTCAACGCTTAGTTTCGAAATCTACATTTGTAATAATGTTACATCTATAAATATTAATTCGGACGAAATTTATTTGTATTATAAAATTGGCAACTCTTATTACTGTGAAGAACGCAGTTTGTCCAGTTGGGATACGATGTGAACGAAGGGAGCTCTAAGCGTTTGAAATGACCCTTGTTTTCGTAACGCCATTATAGTCGATGTGGATTTGGAGGAAGGTGGCTATGGGATTCATGTTTTAAATGATATTAACAAGTCGAGGAAAAAAGATACAAACTGAGAGGACTCTAGTACGGGGGGATTAGCGTAAAATCTTGTAGAATATACCGTAATAAAATATTTCTTCCTTATATAACTGTATATTACTAGGTTTTGTGTATATACTCGAGGTATGTTTCACTACTGAAATCACTTCAGGTGCTCTCAAAATGTCCACCGTTAGCATCCAGACATTTTTGATTGGGGTGAAACACTGCACGAGCAACGGTGTTCACAGGTAGAGAGCCCTGCGCGGATATACAAAATATTATCCGCATCCACACTTCCTTCATCCTCACCCGCATCCTCGAATGGTTATCCGCGGATTTTGTAAATATTTAACTGTATTACCTTTGTTCCTTCCTTCCTTCCACTTATTGCGGGCAGGAGACAGTTAGGCTTAGGTCAGATTTACGGCTTTATGGACTCAAGGCTCTTTATATATCGCCATTCCCCATACCAATGTCAAGGGTCGCCGAACCACAAGCAACAATAAGAGTATACCTGAGTGAAATTCAATAAAATTCATTATATAAAGATTATCAGCAAAATTATCCGCAGTGCCATACTTTTTTATCCGCCAAGACACTAAATCCGCGGATATCCACACGCCACCTCAATTTCTTCCCATGGTGCAGGCAGTGTATCTGATTATTGATGGTACACCACATCCTTCAATTCGAGGGCTGTTAAGTTTGGCTCAAGTGGAGGGGATTCAGCAGCACCTCTTCGTCCTATCCAACGTCCTGGTAGGATGTCATCAAAATACTCTCACATCACGATGGTAGTGTGGTTGATGATGATGCGTCGTGCTGGAATGAAAAATGCTCATCCGCACAGAGCACATGGGTGCAGTCCTCCCCCCCCCCCCCCCCCCCGTAAATTTACTTTTTCTCCACATGAATTTTCTGGAGCCCAGTGAAAACACAATTTTGGGTTTCATTTAAACAGAGCTTCGTAAGACAGTATTGAACATTCTCCATTTTCACTTTCTTCTTACATGTTCTCCGCTTGAAAATACCCCTTCAGAATTGTAACTTGTTTGAATGTAAAACGTGTCTACGCCATTTTATTCGATTCTTCTGTCGGTTACTAGGTGGCGTAGCGATGCTAGCCTCTTGAGAGACAACTTAACACTAACCCTGCTGCCATAATTCAATACTCGCTTTGCCAGTGAATTTGCGTAGTTGTAACGTCACAAGTTGCTTTATGCACAGTGACGAACTACATCGTGATACAAAAAGTGATCGGCTGAGAATTTCTAGTCCTCGAGTACAAGGACAATAAAAAAAGAGATTATCAGAGATAAGTCTTCGTTCAGCGAGCGAGTTGGCGAGTTTAGCTTTCAGTCTGCATTCCGAAGATGGTGGCTTCAAATCCCACAATCAGCAAGGAAAAACAAACAACTAATGGGAGGATAGTGTAAGTCATACTCTTCTTACTTCTCACATCATTCACCATTGTTCAATAAAATATTCATAATTGCACAAAACATCTGCAAAGTATACATGACTAAATAAAACTATGTAAACATTTCAATTTGATTTATCACTTCCAATTACAACACGCAAGAGACGTTTCAAATGCATAGCTGTAACAACAGCACCTTGTACAGCCTACATGTGTATGTTTTTTACAAGACTGTATAAAATGATAAATGCA
Organism: Anabrus simplex; assembly: GCF_040414725.1. Classification (NCBI taxonomy): domain Eukaryota; kingdom Metazoa; phylum Arthropoda; class Insecta; order Orthoptera; family Tettigoniidae; genus Anabrus; species Anabrus simplex. The sequence goes on from NC_090270.1 coordinate 108,983,845, forward strand.
GTGTGGTATTAACTTCTGAATACGAACTGCTGCCAAAGAAAACTTGAGAATCTATTACAGTCCCTTTTGTCATTGAATGTAGAAAAACACGGCGTACTATGGACAGAATAGGAAGAAAATATTAACGTTGTGAATCGGCTGTTAGTGCAGTCGGAGATATCGCGAAGCGTTCTCCATTCATAATTCAGTGCGTCACATCCCTGAATGTTCGCATATTATTATTATTATTATTATTATTATTATTATTATTATTATTATTATTTTCAGTCTCCGTAGCGTAAAGTTTAGTGTTATTAGCTGCCGTCCTCGGGGGTCCTGGCTCTATTCCCGGTACTTCCAGAAATTAAAAGTACAGGAGGGCTGGTATGTGATTGAAATGGTACATGCAGATCACCTCCAATGGGGGTGTACCTGAAAAGAGCTCCACCACCTCGGGATGAGCACTCAGGTAAAGTAAAAAGCAGAGTCCCTCACAAAAGTCAGGTTCTAAAGTTTGTCCAATAAGAGAAGGGTTCTGACAGATGCGGCCGTGACGAGAACTACTGCGAAAACAATGGCGAACTGCGTTGCGAGATATCCATCAGTTGATTTGTTGTTAAATCTCCGAATGGTGTATCTGCGTCGGTTTTCGTAATGCAATTCTTTTTTTTTTTTTTTTTTCGCTTCCGTAAGCTACGAAATGTACATATTCGATCAACCGACAGCATGCATTCTTAAATATTATCACCCGTACTGTAATGATATTGCCATAAAATAGAAATAGAGGAGGGCACGTAATATTAGCTGAAAAATCCATCTGTCATAACGCATAAAGAAAACAGGCACTCAATACAGCCATTATAACGAAGTAATACACTCCTGTAATACATACATGTATTTAAATGACAAGCTATAATACATGTAGGCCTATGCACGGAATGACGGCTATAAATAATCACAGATACCGTATTAGCCTAGGTACTTCTAAGCAACTGAACCACGTTGGAAATGCGCGGATAAATAACAGCTGACCGAGCGATCGCAGTGCTCGAAGTCAGAACCCTTCTCTTATTGGACAAGCTGTAATAATTCTATCCCGAGAAAGCATACAAACAGCCCCACCCCTTCTTCTTTTTCTTAAAGTTTACGTTATTTATCGTTTAGTGTAGTCTTATGCCATCCATAGCAAATATTCCTTAACCACACACAATTTTCCGTTAAACTTTTACACAGACGTTGGACTGTCAAGGGTATAGAGAAACAGCACTATCTAACACAATCCTTTAATTTTCACTTAAAATAGGCCACGCCTTCAACTTATTAGGTCGTGTTGAGTACAGACAGTACATGCCGAAGGGATGTTCCACCCCCAGAGGCCCGGGTTCGATTCCCGGCTCTGCGACGAAATTTGAAAAGTGGTTCGAGGGCTGGAACAGGGTCCACTCAGCCTCGGGAGGTCAACTGAGTAGGGGGGGGGGGGTTCGATTTCCACCTCGGCCGTCCTCAAAGTGGTTTTCCAGTTTTCCACTTCTCCTTCAAAGCAAATGTCGGGATGGTACCTAAGGCCACAGCCGCTTCCTTGACTATCCCTTCCGACGTTCCCATCCTCCCACAAGGTCCCTGTTCAGCATAGCAAGTGAGTCCGCCTGGGCGAGGTACTGGTCTTCCTCCCCATTCGTATGCCCCCGACCAGAATTCTCACGCTACATGACACTGTCCATGGGGCGGTAAGGATGGGATCCCTCGCTGAGTCCTAGGGAAAACCAACCCTGGACGGTAAACGGATTAAGAAAGAAAGAAAGAAAGAAAGAAAGAAAGAAAGAAAGAAAGAAAGAAAGAAAGAAAGAAAGAACTTAAGGTATGTGTATTTCCAGAACAATGCTGTTGGGAAAATTATATGATCACCATCCTTTATTGTTTTCTGAAAGCAAAAACGTGTACAGTAGTTTCCCAACACAATCCGTTCTTTTCTTCTTCTTCACTCATTTCTTTTCCCCACCCTATGGTCTCCACATTACACAGTGCAATATGTTATAACGAATAAACATGCCACACCCCATTTAACTCATTCAGTGCCACCAGCACAAAACAAAAGCCAAAATACTGTAGTACACGCATGCACAGAAATGATGTCCCGATATTAACAAAGCATGGCGTCCCCCCACCCCCACCTAACCTCTTCGCTTAACGCACTGCTGCAGGTAGACAGCCCGCTACAAGACTGTTGTCAGTGGAATGGGCGCAGTGGTGGATATATAGCAATACACACACTGTGCCCTCAGCACTCCCCCTTCACTCTCTCCCTTCCTTTTCAGTACTGGAGTGAGGCAATGTTTATTGTCTGTCTGTCTGTCTGTCTGTCTGTCTGTCGGAACACCATTTCTGTGCATGCGTGCGCCAAATAGATTTTTATCTCAAACATCGATTTGTATTTCTAGTCGACGGTATAGTATAGAGGGAATCTTCCTACTCCTCTGTGGTAAGGAGAGAATATTGGGATATTTACAGTACAATGTTTGTTCTGGAGGGAATCGGGATTAAAAGTTGATCGCGGGAGGAAATTTAATCGCTCGTGCCTCCACCCTCCCAGTCATTGCACGTCCGTCTTCGTTAACGTATATTTGGGATTCGTTAACAAAATAACGGCCCAGTAATGAAGCTAAGTCCCTGAATTAGGTGGTGCTGTGCTCCTTGCCTTGGAATATGGCCAGCTGTTCTGTCGAATGAACACGCTCCCAACTGTCCGACTGCTTGTTCGACGATTTATTTACTGTTTGGGAGGTGGTACCTTGACACTTGTTCATTCGAAATAGTTCCCGTTTACTCACCTGTGGGGTATGTTATTTTCATAAAGTGTCTCATATTTCCGCAGTAATCATGCGAACATTTTACTGTTCTGTGAAAGGATAAGACGAAAACCATACAATTTCTATTGTGAGCTATTACCCTCGATAGCTGCAGTCGCTTAAGTTCGGCCAGTATCCAGTATTCAGGAGATAGTGGGTTTGAACCCCACTGTCGGCAGCCCTGAAGATAGTTTTGCGTGGTTTCCCATTTTCACACCAGGCAAATGCTGGGGCTGTACCTTTAAGGCCACGGCCGCTTCCTTCCCGCTCCTAGCCCGTTCCCGTCCCATCGTCGCCGTAAGACCTATATGTGTCGGTGCGACGTAAAACAAATTGTAAAAATATTTTTACTTGGGTAGTAGAATAACAAGTTGCTTTACTTCGCACCGACACATGTCTTATGGCGATGATGGGACAGGGAAGGGCTGGGAGTGGGAAGGAAGCGGTCGTGGCCTTCATTAAGGTACAGCCTCAGCATTTGCCTGATGTGAAAATGGGAAACCTGCCGACAAGTAGTATAACTAATGATGGCAAAAGTAAGAGGGACATAAAATGCACAAGCTTGGAAGACCTTTCATAAGAAAAGATATTTGCTCATTTCGAACATTGATAAAGGAATTAGAAAGATGTTTTTGAAGACTTTCGTCTGGAGCGTGGCATTGTATGGAAGTGAAACATGGACAATAACTAGCTCAGGAAGAAAGAGAATAGAAGCTTTTGAAATGTGGTGTTAGAGAAAAAGGCTGAAGGTAAGTAAGTAAACTCGTGTCCTCATCCAGAGGTGGTGCAGCTCTTTTCAGGCACACCCCCATTCTTAAATTTCTGGTAGTACCGGGAGTCGAACCCGGGCCCCCGAGGACGGCAGCTAATAACACTAACCGTTACGCTACGGAGGCGGACAATGCTGAAGGTGAGATGGGTTGATCGAATCACAAAGGAAGAGATACTGAATCGAACTGGTGAGAGGAGAATTACTTACCGAAATTTGACCAGAAGAAGAGAGAGAATGAAATGAAATGTCGCATGGCTTTTAGTGGTGGGATATCCCAGAACGGGTTCGGCTCGCCAGGTGCAGGTCTTTTTATTTGATGTCCGTAGGCGACCTGCGCGTCGTGATGAGGATGAAATGATAATGATGAAGACAGCACAAGCACCCAGCTCCCAGGCCATTCGAATTAACCAATGAAGGTTAAAGTCCCCGACCCAGCCGGGAATCGAACCCGGGACCCTCTGAACCGAAGGTCAGTACGCTGACCATTCAGCCAACGAGTCGGACAAGAGATAGAATGATAGAACACATCTTAAGACACCCAGGTCTTCCTCAGCGAGGGAAATGTAGGTGCGAAAAACAGCAGAGGTAGACCAAGGTATGAATATGACAAACCGATTACAGTAGATGCAGGATGTACTGCATTAGTTACGTAGAAATGAAAGGGTTAGCGCAGGATATGGTGACACGGAGAGCTGTATCAAACCAGTCTATGGACTGATGACCCAAACAATAATACTATGTGTTTAAAACGCCATTACATTGATTTCCTTATTTTTCGTTCGCTGAAGGTTTGTTATTTTATTAATTGAGGAAGTTCGGAGCACACGTCGCTAATTCCCAGGTGTTCGTCTTAATGGGACGTGCGCTAGCGGCTGCAGGTCATTGCTCCAGGCTATGCTGGTGACTTGGCACTTGTTTAATGGAGGACCGGTGTCAGCTGGGATACTGTCTAATTGCTTGGCGCATTCTGAATGACGTAAACCAGTAGAGAACGAGAAACTTAGGTAACTGTTCAAGAGAGTTGCCTTGTTTGACCCTCACCTTGCCCTGTCCGTACCCGACCTCGCTGCACTGGCTCAAGCATAGCAGCATTTTTCCCCACCCAGTAGTCTCTCTTCAGGCTGTTGTATAACTTATACGATAGCTCATCAGTTGCGTTCAAGATATTATGCCTGATCGTAATGCATGAGCTGATCTCGGTGGTTAAATTTGGATATACAGAAGTTGCACCCGGTGGTCAGTTTCCGCGCAGTAATCATCATCATCATCATCATCATCATCATCATCATCATTTCCCATTATCCATCTGTAGCCGCATAGGGGCAAATATGGTTCCTCTCCGCTTCCTTCGGTCTTTCCACCACTCCTCCTCCATCACTATGCCCCAGTCCAGGTTTCTTTCTTTAATACTGCGTTTGATTGTGTCCTTCCATCTTAATCGTGGTCATCCGCGGCCTCTCCTTCCTTTAATTTGCATTTCCATCACCTTTTGTAGCATTCTTTCATCACTCATTCCTTTATGTGCCAAAGCATCTTACTCGACTCTTCTCTATTCTATCATTTTTCCTCTCCAATTTCTTCCCGGATTTTCTCATTCCTTATTTTCTCTCTTCTGTATCATACTCGAGAACTTCATTTCGGTTGCCTGTATTGGACTGTCATCCTTCTTTATTTTCCAAGTTTCAGCTCCGTAAGTTGTTATGAATACAGAGTATGTTGCCTTTAACGAACGAGAAATAAGGAAACCAGTGTGAATGTATTTTAACACATCAGTGTTGCAGAATAATTCGCTGAACTTGGGACGGGTATGGTTAAAAATTGTGATTCAGACATTAATTAGTGACTCACAAAAGTATTCGTACACTAGAGGTATTTATAAATGAAAGATATTTAATGTTTGGATTGTGATATTTTTTACGAAAATGAAAAGGAATGCAGATTGTACATATGGACTTTAATCATTTCTGACCTTTACATAGGACACTGATAAGGAATATCACAAAATCATAACAATACAGTGCCACAGACGTATTCGTACGCATCGTAAAAGTCGTACGCCCACGAACCTGTTACGCAGGCGTAGCAGGGGGAGAAGTGATACTCCCAGGTGGCGGATAGGGGGGTCCTAACCGGCTTGCCGCCGGACTTGAGGGAAATAAAATACCTCTCGCGGACCAAACACACTACTCCCTGTTGGTGCGGGACGCACATGTAGAATACACCCGCGGTATCTCCTGCCTGTCGTAAGAGGGCGACCAAGGGATGATTGAATTAGAACCATGAAACTACTCTTGATTCGTACCATCATGCGGGGAACACCATGGGTTGCCTGTACTTCGGAGTGGTACCACTAAGTTGGTACGAAATAGGTTTGTGATTAGTAGCAGTAAAGAGGCTGGCCTGGGGGTTTCCAGTACCCGTGCGTCGTACCCATGTGACCAACACCGCGGGTCTGGGCGTGGCCTGTGAGTTGTACCGCTAAATGAGCGGCACCGTGGGTCAGCGTTGCCTGTGATTGATACCCACTATGTGAGGAACACCACGGGAATGCCGGCGCCCGTGATTAGTACACCTAGGTGGGGAACGTTATCGGTTTGCGTTGGCTCTGAGTGGCGCCATTGTGTGAGAAACACCATAGGTCTGCGTTCCCTGTACGAAGTGCAATCCTTGTGAGTAGTACCATCTTCTGTGGAACACCGTGAGTCTTCGCTACTTTTGATTAGTACCCCAACATGACAAATGCCATGGTTCTACTTTACTCGCGACATGTACCATTCTGTGGAGCCTTTGACGTGGATTTTGCACCCCTTTAGACATCAAGCATCATTGTGCTTTGTAAGTGGTCCCTTGGTAACTAATACTATTATTTACGATCTTTTTTTAGACTGATCCACTGTTTTGTTGTTTGTTTTTTGTTGGGTCCATGTCCATCCATTCATTCTTCATGGCATTTTTTATTTTATTTTGGTCAGTGGATGAATTTGAAGTTTTTGTTATTTCATTTCGTACCATTAGGGGCCGATGACCTCTATGTTTGGCCCCTTTAAACAACAAGCATCATCATCATCATCATCATCATCATCAGGTCGTACGCAGCACAAAAGTATGCATATAACACGAATGTTCTACGAATTAGTACTTGTTAGGATAACCTTTCTGTTGTATTACATTTTGTAGCCGTTCAGGCATTGATTTTACCAACTTGCTTGTTACTGATGGTGAAATAGCCTGCCATTCTTCATGAAGTTTTTCTTTAAGATCTGTAGCATTTCGAATGTCATGTCTTGGAAGTTGTTTTCCAAAGTGGGACCACACATTTTCTATAGGATTGATATTCTTCGATTGGGGAAGTATTTCCAGTACTTCAGGGCAATTATATAACAACCAAGTACGTACAAGTTATGACTTGTGCTTCGGGTCTTGGTAGAATTTGAAACTATTCTCTATGCCCATCTTTATAGCACTCTCTTTTAAATTATTCTTCAGTATGTCTACGTACTTGTATTGGTACATCGTGCCTTCAATGAAGACTAGATTTCCAACACAGCTGGAAGACATACAACCCCATACTAGTACTGAACCATCCCCGTATTTTATATATTGGAACTAAGATTTTTGATATTTAGTTCATTTGCCTTTATCCATGCTAGTTGCCTACCATCTGACCCAAAAATGTTAAATTTACTTTCGTCAGTAAATATAACTTCCTTCCAAAAATCCTCTGATTTCATTGCATATTCCACAACAAATGCAAATCTCTTTTTATAGCTACTCTCCCATTATAGTTGTTACTCCTTAACACTCGTCTTACAGTTTCTGCACTTTTACCAATATTGTTTTCACTGATGGAAACAATCATTGGAGCACTCGTTTTTGGGTTTTGTTTTATTTTATTTTATTTTTATTTTACTTTATTTCATTTTATTTACAATAAATCGTTCACCTCTTGGAGTCTAGAACGTCCTGATTTTGGTTCATCTCGAATCCTGTTTCCTTTCTTGAATTCCTTGATGATTGACTGGATTGTCGAAATTTATTTTCTCGTGATTTATTTAATCTGTTGGTATGTTTATCTTTCTTGAAATTATCAACTATCAGCTGACATAATTCAACGTACGTGTTTTTACATTTACGGGCCATTGTACCGTTTGTAGTAGGCTGTTGCGCTCTGTGTCTGTATCACAACTGCTATCTTGAGTGCATCCTCGGTTTCGTTTCCATTCAGGACAAAACCAAACCGATGTTTCAGATCTATGTACGAATACTTTTGTGATGTGTACGAATACTTGTTTGATGTGACGTTATTGTTTCAGTTACATTGCTTCACGTTTTGCAGGACACAACTGTTTTCTGTACCCAACCTGGGCTATTGACTGTACATTTCGCATTCATATTTTACCAATATTTAAACATTTGACGGTCATAATACTATTATTAACATTAGCAAAGCAAAGCATCTCCGTACAGGCCATGAAGGCCCTTGGAGGGGTGGAAGGTAAAGGCTCCCACTATCCGCAACCTCAGCACTTGATGGGATAGAGTTGTTAGCTCTACGCCCGGCCGCCTTTGTCCCCAGGAATTAACCTGGTACTCATTTTTGGTGTAGGCTGAGTGAACCTCAGGGCTATGTGCACCTCCGGAAGTGGAAATCTCGTTTCTTAAATTTTACGACTTCCTGACGGAGATTCGAGCCCACGTCCTTCCGGGTGAACCGAGCACGCTTTTATCGCCTCGGCCAGACAGCCCCTACTCCTGGCGATAAAATCCATACAATAAATAAGTGAACTGATGGCATCCTCTCTTTCAGCATCTCTAACAGAATTTTCTAATTCAACTCTTGTTCTCTTCCTAAGCCGGCGGCATTAAGTTTACGAGACCTAGTGTCGGTTTCCACGTTTTTAATGCCCCCTCCCCCTCTTTTGCGAATAACCTTATTCTTCGAAGAGCCAAGACTTCTTCCTTTTTTCCTTTCTGGTTAGTTTTGAGAAGAGATTGTTAGCTACATGTACCTTCCCATAAAACAGTAAACACCACCAGCATCTCATTGGTGTAGGCGATTAGGTGTTCTCTTTCCGATCCCAAGAAACAGGTTCGATCCCGACAAAAGTCACTAGCATATAGTTGATATCCGTCGTGATAAAGAACTCGTACGGGTCAAAATCCGACGATATCCCGGTGTTCCTTAAAGGGACTTTAAATAAATTAAATTAACATTTCCCATTGACTGACTGCTGAACACGGGACTACGTAGCCGCGGCGGTAACTGATGTGCTTGGTTTACTCGGAAACACGTGGTTTGATCATCCGTTAGGAAATTCGATTTCCACTTCTGTAGAGGCACACGGCCGAAGTTAGCTCAGCCTACATCAGCGTTCAATACCTTTGTAATTCCCAAGGACAGAGGCGGCCATGGATAGAGTTAATATCTAGGTGTTAATATATGGAATTATCTTCATTGGGGTAATCATATTAACGAGGTTGTTAAGAAAGGTTACTGATCCACATGGTTACGAGACCCGATTTGTTCGGGGTGATTTCCGACAAAGGAGTAGTGTTACGAAAATGTTTCAAACTTTGGGCTAGAAAGACGTGAGAGTAAGGAGACGAGATGTTCGACTAAATGGTATGTTTCAAGCTGTCAGTGGAGAGATGGCGTGCAATGACATTAGTACATAGATGAAGAAGCTTGAGCGGAACTTATAAAAGTAGGAAAGAAGATGAAATTGGCATTCAAGAGGACAAATTAGAGAAAATATTCATTTATAGGGCGGGAAGTACGGGATTGGAGTAATTTATCAAGGGAAATGTTCGATAAATTTCCGATTGATTGATTGATTGATTGATTGATTGATTGATTGATTGATTGATTGATTGATTGATTGATCTCTCTGTCCCACAATGCTGAGGTTATAGTTAGTGGAGGACTTTACCCTCCACTCCTCCAAGGGCCTTCATAAACTGTACAAGGATGACTTCAATTTTGCTGCTTTACTTGTTAGTTGAATATAGGTTTGACGGGAGAAGAATGAATGAAGAGACTGACATGAGAATCAGGAAGTGGAAAAAAATAATACGTTTCTTGAAAACGTAAGATGAAAGACGTTTAAACTCAAAGAACAAAACCTAGTGTCCTACACGTGGGAAACAGGAAGTCGATATAAAAAGCATAAGGAGCTGATGGCCTCTGTATTTGGCCACTTAAAACAGCAACCTTCACCATCGTCTAATATTTTTAAATATCATGATTCTCTTTAGAGAACAAAGGAAGAGAAACATCAGAACATAAATCAAACCCCACTGACGGTTTTCTCTTTCTGAAACTTTGTGAACTTTCCTAGATTGTGCGCAGAACACTCGGCTTTCCGAGATAGTGTGGTGAGAATGAAGAAACCATACATTAATTCTGTTGGCACGTTTTGCGTTTCTCAGTTCGTTACTCCTTTCATCTGTTTACAGTTTTGTGTGGTACCGGGCGAGTTGGCCGTGTGGTTAGAGGCGCGCGGCTGTGAGCTTGCATCCGGGAGATAGTGAGTTCGCATCCCACTGTCGGCAGCGCTGAAGATGGTTTTCCATGGTTTCCCATTTTCACACCATGCAAATGCTGGGGCTGGAACTTAATTAAGGCCGCGGCCGCTTCCTTCGAACTCCTAGGCCTCTCCTATCCCATCGTCGCCATAAGACCTATGTGTCGGTGCGACATAAAACCACTAGCAAAAAAAATTGTATTCACATTTGCATTTGATTGCAGTGTCCGGCTTTTGGCTGGATTGTCAGCATAGTGGCCTTCGGGTTCGATTCCCGGCTGGGCCGGGGATTTTAACCTCATGGTTAATTCCTCTAGTTTGGGGGCTGGGTGTCGTGTTAGACACAGCTTCATTTAGATAATCCTACAGCAAACCACAGCGGAAACTTACAATAGTGAATACATCCGTCAGCGTAATCTTGGCGTCAGGATAGTATTCCTGCCGTAAAACTAGGCTCAATCCATGCATTGTGTCGGTCACAAGTAGTTAGGAAAAGGCCACTAACCGGAACTGCATTTGACTGTGGTTGCACCTAAACATTCTCATTTGAAACCCACAAAGAAGCTCATACGGGAAATGGAACGCCGGCATTTTATGTACTAGTCATCACTGGCTGAGTAATGTTGTCACTGCCTTCTCACCAAGCCGATCGTAGTTCAAATCCCGGCCAATAAATGTGGATCCTTGAAATCAAACGTTACATCTCTGGACACGCGTGGGTTCGAAACGCATCGTAGGAAAACCTGAGAATGGTTCTCTCTGGTTTCCCATTTTTACTTCCAGGCAAGTCCCGGGACAGTTCCAATTCATAGGACACGGCCGATTCCTTTCACCTCCTTACCCATTTTCCCCCGTCATTAATTTCATCTTCATTAGGTCCTCAACTGAGGTTGGCGTCAGGAAGGGCATCCGACCGTAAAACATGCCATACAAATTCATCTCTCCTCATCCCCGACCCTGTGTCAAGAAACGGGGCTAAGCTATACAGCTATGCAACATATTGCACCCCTGCAGGATTACGTTGGTTGAATACGACTTGTTTGCGCGTAAATAAAATTCAGTTTCCAGTTATATTGTGAAAGATAACTCCCGTATATCTGCCGTGTAAATTAAATACTTTGCTATAGAATCCATATCCAAAGAGGTGGATTCCTCACGATGAAAGTTCAGGACAGCAAGATGGTGTAGGCCTTTGGAAGTCATTGTTAACCTCAGATTACTTTTTAGTCTTCTCAGGCTCTAAAATTTCCTTTCTGCTGTAGAATATGAAATAGGGATAGTAGTAGGAATTCAGGAAGCCTGCTCTTGATTTCCGGTTGTTGTTGTTGTTGTTGTTTTCTTCTCACAAGAACGTCAGTAAGATTCATTACTGAGAACTTTTTTATTAATTATTTTGAAAATATCGAAAAATATATCTCGGTGATAAGAAGGTCACTTGTAGTATGAAAGGAAAACTTTACAAATCTGTGGTGAGACCTGCGATGCTGTATAGTGCAAAAACTCGGCCGATCACAAAACCCCAAGAGAGAATAATGGAAGCGGCAGAAATAATAATGCTAATATACAGTAGGTGAGTAGAATTACAAGAAAGGGTAGAATAGGGAGCGATTACATCAGAGGATCAGTGAAAGTGCGACCTATACGAAAACGAAGTAAGGTTCAAGAAAGTAGGCTAAGATGGTATGGGCATATGCAGAGAAGAGGGGAGGACTACATGAGGAAAACAATTGGAAATCCAGAAACTGAAGGGTCAAGGAAGAGAGGAACACCTAAAATAGATGGAAAATACGAGGGAAAAGAGCATCTAAAAGAAAAAGGTTGGAAGAGGGAAGAAGCATTGGATAGACATTTATGCAAGAAAAGAATCCACAAAAACAACGCTGACATTACGTGACGTGGGAAAAGGCTAAGAAGAAGAAGAAGAAGAATAAGAAGAATAAGAAGAAGAAGAAGAAAAAGAAGAAGCAAAGTGCTCACTAAATTCTTGAAACTGCTTTCCATTTATTTAATTTTTATTCATTGTTTAGGGTTTTCAGTTGGGAAGCGGGGTCGTGAGGGGGTGAGGGGATCTGGGTTCCATAAAGTTAGCACCTCTGCGTCTCTGTAACTTACCTTCCACGTTATAAACTGGAGGTCTCGCCGAGCTCGATAGCTGCAGTCTCTTAAGTGCGGCCAGTATCCAGTAATCGGGAGATAGTAGGTTCGAATCCCACTGTCGGCAGCCCTGAACGTGGTTTTCAGTGGTTTCCCATTTTCACACCAGACTAATGCTGGGGTTGTACCTTAATTAAGGCCACGGACGCTTCCTTCCCACTCCTAGCCCCTTCCTGCGTCTCTGTAACTTACCTTCCACGTTATAAACTGGAGGTCTCGCCGAGCTCGATAGCTGCAGTCTCTTAAGTGCGGCCAGTATCCAGTAATCGGGAGATAGTAGGTTCGAATCCCACTGTCGGCAGGCCTGAGGATGGTTTTCTGTGGTTTCCCATTTCCACATCAGGCAAATGCTGAGGATGTACCTTAACGCCACGGTCGCTTCCTTACCATCCCTAGCCCTTTTCTCTTCCATTGTCGCCATAAGACGTATTTGTATCGGTGTGACGTAAAGGAAATTTTAAAAAATAGGGGGCGGGGGAGCTGTAGCTTTGACTCAGTAAAACTGATAGAACCATACCATTAGATAGCAAAATACTAATATCGGGGTCGGATCTTAATGTCCATGCGATCAGAGGTAAGCTCTCTTCCACGCAGATTCTGAGCCCAAGTTTGTGGGTTCAATCCCAACCCAGTCCAGGAGGTGCTCAAATAAGCCAGAATCACGTCCGAAGATTTACGTAAAAGAAAATTCCATTCGCGGGACGAAATGTTGGGCACGTCGGCATTTCTAGTAATCCTAACAAATAGTTAGAGGGACGCAAAACCGATGCCATCATTTTACTACGCAGCAGAAAGTTCTAGGACTGTTGTAGCAAGGGGATGGATTATATTGATGCTGGGGGTGTGAGGGGAGAGGCGAAGTAATGGGGGAATACGTGTGATGGCAGACATTACGCATGGTTGCGCTTCTGGTCGACTATTATCGGCAAATAAATGGCAACTTAAACATAAAGTGACACACACACACACACACACACAAAACCCTGTTGTTGCGAATTAAACATCTTAACGTAGCCATCGTAGAAGAATATGGGCCTGCGGTGTTTCAGAGCCACTTTATGGATTTACGCAGCAAATGTAAGATAGAAACATGTCCGCATTAGTTCTTGGGTATAAACTTAAAATTAACAGGGGCGATCATAGCTGCAACACAGAATACAGGTTTTAAACGTGCAGTTATTAATTTATATGTAAATGTCTCATTTCGCTACGGGGTCGGGTATAAGTGAGGTAAGACGAATCTGCCGTGGCGAGTTTTTATGACTGTATCCCCCTCCCATCGTCAACCTCATCAGAGGAGTTAATGAGTTGTAATGAATGACATGATATATGGCAGTAGGAAGGGGAGGGTGAACCTGGTGCCGTTAATAGCCTACTCCTGTCGAATATCACCAAGAGGTCTGCTGAAGGCTTAACGTCTCCATCCGACGGACGAATCACCATCAACAGCGTCATATGCCCTCACTCCATATGAGCACTGCGGAGAGGTTTGGAATTTAATCCAGGCTTTTGGCACCCAATCTAGTGATTAGAAATTGTATACCACCACTTCTCCTACCCTGCCAGCCAACATTCTGATGGTGAAAATTTTCTCGACCAACGGGACTTGAACCGGCCAATCACGGTGTCAGACCGTTTAGACTTCAACGCCTTATCATGGCCACCAGGCGGGCTGTTAATTTATACGTAGATAGTAATATAATAATAATAATAATAATAATAATAATAATAATAATAATAATAATCCAGCAAATGCCCGCGTGATTTGGGTCACGTAGATGTAGCTATCAGCTTGCATTCGGCAGATAGTGGGTTCGAACCCCACTGTCGGCAGCCTTGAAGATGGTTTCCCATTTTTACATCAAGCAAATGCTGGGCCTATACCTTAAGATCACGGTAGCTCCTTCCCACTCCTAGCCCTTTCCTATCCCATCGTCGCCATAAGACCTATCTGTGTCGGTGCGACGTAAAACAAAACATAAAAAATCAGAAATTGTTACGAGAACTTCCAATTGCATACATTGTATCTCAAAGTTTCGATAGTGGAAACATGAAATTATGTTTAGAGTTTTTATAAACTTTTAGTAAAAAATAAGAATAGATATAGCCCCAAAAGTGTTGTGCAAGCAATATGAACTTTCTTCACGACAGGAGTTCTATTAACAACTCAGGGATAGATTCTCTGTCCATAAACTTGCACATGATTGCCGATGAATTCTAGGGCACACGTTTCTCCACTGACCATGATTTAGCATTTAATAGCATTCAATAGAACTGTAATATCTCTACGATGGCAGCGAGCGTACCGTTAACCATTTAAACTAGCTAGTGTAAATAGTTGCAGCTCTTCCGCTTCTTAGTTTGCGTAGGCTAACTCATGGCGCCAGGTGTTCGTGCCATATGGGGTTGGCATGTTCCAGCCAGCTGTTCACTGTCAAGCCGCTTGCCTAGCCGGAAATTAACATTATCCTTTACCTGGAGGGGAATGACTAACGTTGCTTTGGGCTTTCTTAAAATAGGCACTGAATGGACATAGTCTAAACTTGTGAAACAGTAGGAACCTCTCACACAGTGTTCGTTGAAATAAAATATACAATACCGCAGTAAAGTTCATCTTAAAATATAAAAGACAGTATTTCTGCAGCATTTATTTTTATTTCATTTTGTGAATGTTGTTAGCATAGTGGCTGGCATTCCACCCGGATGGCCGAGGTTTACATCCCGATTAATTTCAGATCAGAATTTTCAACTAAAAATATCTGTACCCGAGAGCTAAACAAGCATGTCACATTTTATGAAACTTAGAGCCGTATAAACATAAGTCCACTGTCATTTTATTTTTATGTCAATAAAATAATAATTAACCATTTTGCGTGTAAATTGTATTAATGAATGAGTTCACTGATCAAAATTACACAAAATATATCAAGAACAATGACGAGTATTTATTGCCTAAGTCACAATGTAGCAAAAATGCTCTACAACTGACGTTTTTCCTCTTTCCTGTAAAATGACTGAAATGTGGCTTACGTTGGAATAGCTCTTAGGTACAGAATGTACAGCGGGCTTTGAACCCATTACCTCCAGAATAATATTATTATTATTATTATTATTATTATTATTATTATTATTATTATTATTATTATTATTATTATTATTATTAAAGAAGAGAGAAACTAAATGCATCTACAGATCTGTACCTGATATCTAAACCAGCGTAAGTCACATTTTAGTCACTATACAGGAGAGCGGAAAAACGTCGGTTGAAGAGCATTTTTGCTGCATTATGACTTCGGCAATAAATGCTCATCATTGTTCGTGATATACACCATGATATACACCATGAATAACCACTCCGATATTTATCAAACTGTATGGAGATGTTCACCACATAATAGGTATTAAATGATTAAACTTCCAGTCCATTCGGAACTGTCTATCACCATCATCAACAGTATGAGGTATGATCCCCACTGGCACGAATACACCTTGTATTCTGTGTGACATGGAACAGCCCCCGAATGTCATCTCGAGGGATTTCTTGCCATGCCTGAAACACATGCTTTGTCAGTTCATGAAAATTGCTGGCTGGAAGCTGGTATGACCGTGTACGTCTTCCCACCACATCCCAGACAGGTGTCGTATGAGTTGCGCCGAGTAAAAGTTGCGCCGTGTTAAAATCAGTAAAACTTGCGCCGTGGTCATTAATCATTCTAGGAACTAGAGGTCTTGTTTGGAAATTCCACAGGGAAGTTTCGTGTTTCAGAGTTTGACAGTGTCCACCCCCTACTTACCCCTGGACAAAGCTGGCGTTCAAAATATTATTTCTGATTTCTTCATATTTATATCAGCATCACCGTTTCAAACAATTTTATTTGTCATTTATTAATCTTTTATAACCAGGGGAATGCGACAGACCTCGCCAGGGCACACAATTTCCTTTCTTTGGCAGTAGCTATGGTTCATTCTTGAGCCCTATCACTTCATAAGGGCTGCATGTCGGGGAATCGTAGGGCGAGACAATTTTTTTCTGTTTTCACTGGTCATTCTTTATTCCATATTTCCACCCTTGGTTTGTAAATTAAGTCAAACTACGTAGTCATACACATTTCACCCACTGATATAAATACGACGCAGGTTTTCTAAATGTGCAAGAAACCAACATTGATAAGAGTGAATACCGAGCTCGATAGCTGCAGTCGCTTAAGTGCGGCCAGTATCCAGTATTCGGGAGATACTAGGTCCGAACCCCACTGTCGGCAGCCCTAAAAATGGTTTTCCGTGGTTTCCCATTTTCACACCAGGCAAATGCTGGGGCTGTACCTTAATTAAGGCCACGGCCGCTTCCTTCCAACTCCTAGCCCTTTCCTGTCCCATCGTCGCCGTAAGACCTATCTGTGTCGGTGCGACGTAAAACAACTAGCAAAAAAACAAAAACAAAAAAAAACTCATCGCTGAACACCAAAGAATACCATTCGATGTCCCAATTGACTCTGGCTCTACACCAAGCAAGTCTCCGTTGTCTTTGGTCTGGTGTCAGCGGTAAACGCATGGGAACTCGAGATCTCAACCCAGCTTCTAGTAATCTGTTCCCGAAGGTTTGTGGTGACACACTGCCTGTAACCTCTGCTGGGACTTCAGCTGTTGTCATCCGTCTGTTCGTCAGAACAAATCGACGAATCCTAGTGTAGTCCTGGAAAGACCCGTGTCTGCTCTTTGTGTCACACTGTTGTCCTGAGTCCATCTCATCACTACTCGTTCTGCAGTCATTGCACTACAGTCAACTGTCCGCACAATCTTTCGGTATGATGTTACCATATCCCTCGTGCCAATGATTCGACCTTTCACAATGTTCGAAACATAGCAATAAGCTGCCCTTGCACGTCCTCTAGGCATGCTGTGTTACGATCTCTACTTGAAAAAAGACAGTAACATTAGACACACCCAACAGCCAACACGAACACACACCAGCCGCCATCATTTGGAATGGCGTTTTCCTGTATTAACAATTAGGCCGTGCGAGGATGAAATTTTAATCATCATATCTCACAGGCATGGGGTACAAGTTTGGTGACTTTCGGTCGAGATGTTTATGGAGTAACGTTTTCCATTTCTGCTAGTGTATTTTGTGTAATTTTGATCACTGAATACATTCACTGATATGATTTACACTTAAAATGGTTAATTACTATTTTATTTACATAAAAATAAAACTACTGTGGACTTATGTTTAGCTCTCAGGTACAGATATATCGTGACGTCAAGAATGGTATCCGATCTCAAATCCTCGCACAATTGCTTATTATTATAGTGAATGCTAGATTAATATTGATAGAAGATGAAATCAATATAGACTGAAAGACTTGAGTTGGAATGTCAGGAACTGACACTGTTAACGACGGTAAGAAAACGTTTATATAGTTATATAGCGCAGGCTGATGTACAGTAGAATGTTTGTTTATAAGCAATCATTTTTAATGGGACCTTAATTTACAAAGTTATAACTGTTACTGCTTGTGGAACATATCACTTAAACGATGTGAAAACTCTCGTTAGAGAGAAATAATACGTAAAATTATCAAACAATCAGGCCTATTTCCATAAGTGGTATGAAACTAAAAGGAAGGACTCAAAAGATTATTATTATTATTATTATTATTATTATTATTATTATTATTAATCCTTGCTTGTTATATAAAGGGGCCTAACATCTAAGGTTATCGGCCCATTATTATTATTATTATTATTATTATTATTATTATTATTATTATTATTATTATTATTATTATTATTATTATTGATTCGTTGTGCCCAACTGTGAAGCGCGTTTGAACTTATTTTGCACAATGTTTCTTCTTCTTTTCTTCCCAATATCTCTTCATTTTTTCACTGTGTTCCTTTCTGCGTGTTTCTGTCCAGCCTGTATTTTTTCTTATTGGTTTCTCTGCAAATTTATGTTTGTTTACTAAGCTTCTAAATTTCATTCTATCTTGAATGGTTTCGTCCTCAATACCCATTTCTTGTAGATCTTCGTGAATTTCTGCTAACCAATTGTTGCGGATTTTCAGGGTTAGAGCTAGATTTAGAATTTTCTTTGTCAGCCTGTTGTTATCCATTCTGTGTAGGTGTCCGTAGAATTTTAGCCGTCTCTTTCTGATGGTATCTGTGATTTTTTCTGTGAATTGAAAAATTTCGTGTGGTTTCTTTTTCATCCAAATTCCATTTTCGAACTTTGGTCCTAGGATTTTTCTGAGAATTTTCCTCTCTTGTTTCTCAATGCTTTTCATTTGTGACCTGCCGCCAATGATCAGTGTTTCAAATGCATAAAGTGCCTCTGGTTTGATCACTGTATTGTAGTGTCGTAATTTTGCATTTTTTGATATACATCTTTTGTTGTATCTGTTCCATGTGATTTTGTAAGCCCTTTGCAGTTTAGCAGTTCTTTCTTTGTTCGCTTCCTGATTTAACCCTGCTGGCTGAATAATTTCACCTAGATACTTGAATTATTATTATTATTATTATTATTATTATTATTATTATTATTATTATTATTATTATTATTATTATTATTATTCTGAAGACGATTGCTTGACAAGCGAAACGTGTAAATCCTCTTCCCATCTTCATTTAAGATTCTAATGTATGGGCTAGGTAAAGTTTGCTACTTTCATTTTTCTGTCTCGGTCTCATCCTTGGCTTTGACAATGCGAAAGTGATAGAGGTATGAGCGATGCTAGCAATGCCGTTTCTGTGCCTGTGAGGACTGGCGAGAAAGAGTTATTTAGAGGGTATTTTTCTATATGTATTTCAGTGGGCTTAGCAGACTGATATGTAGCAGCACCTTCTGGTCCGAAGGGGAAAGCTCCGGGAATCTACCTCTCTCCTCATTTCCCTAGTACACCTATTCAGTGACACGTAGGCTATTTATGACTACTGCTCGTGGATCTGTTGAGGGATTTCAACCAGCCCTGGGCTGAGAACTCAATATAAAATAACTTAAG
This sequence comes from Anabrus simplex, assembly GCF_040414725.1. NCBI lineage: Eukaryota > Metazoa > Arthropoda > Insecta > Orthoptera > Tettigoniidae > Anabrus > Anabrus simplex. The sequence continues at coordinate 109,003,121 of NC_090270.1, forward strand.
ATTTTTTCCACAAACTTTTCTTTTTACCTCAGACTTCGTATACAGAAGTGAAAAATGGGGTGGGTTTGAGACATGATGGAAACATGGTTTGATAGGATTTCTGCGAAACTCTTTAAGTTGAGGGATAGCCAGATTGTGCACTGCCGAGCGAGTGGCTGCGTGGTTTGGGTCACGTAGTTGTCAGCTTGCATTTGGGAGATAGTGGGTTCGAACCCCTCTGTCACAGCCCAGAAGATGGTTTTTCGTGGTTTCCCATTTTCACACCAGGCAAATGCTGAGGGCTGTGCCTAAATTAAGGCCACGGTCGCTTCCTTCCCATTCCTAGCCCTTTCGTGTTCATCGTCGCCATAAGATCTACCTGTGTCGAGCCAACGTAAAGCACATTGTAAGGTGAAGAGGCGCGTATCTAAACTAATTTAAGTTTTTAACAGTTTTATTGCCCTGTTCTGTTCAGTGCATTAGATTATGGTGGGAACAAAAATAAGTTATTTTGTATACAGACGCCTTGTGCTAATTACATGTAATTATATTAATTTCATTAGGTTATGCGTAGGAAAAAATGAATTATTTTGACATGTGATAATTAAATATTCCCTTGACTACTGCCTGTACTGTAGGCCATACTTAAAGCTTGTTCAGGAATACAGCATAAACGATGATCAACAAACTGTACGATTGTATTGCCAGGTACATTGCCGTGGCTTTGCTTGCGCCTTGACTCCGCATATCGCCACCTAGTCTTTACAGCACAAACTATTAGAAGTGAGCTGCTCTCGGCTCTTCCAACGCTCTTGCCGTTAACTCAAGGAGCGGGACTCTCTCATTGCCCACCTATGGTCTATAAGCAGGGATGGCGAACCTGTGACACGCGTCCCACTAGGTGTCTCGCGAAGACGGCTTCTATGGCACGCCGCACAGCATACTGACATATTTCATTGTTTTTAACGTGTATTAAATAGCTCGTTCGCTTCTGTGGTGTAGTGGTTACTGTGATCAGCTACCACCTCCGGAGGCCAGGGTTCGATCCCCGGCTCTACCACGACATTTAAAAACTGGTACGAGGGCTGGAACGGACTCCACTCAGCCTCGGAAGGTCAGCTGAGTATAAGAGGGTTTGATTCCCACCTCAGCCATCCTCAAAGTGGTTTTCCGTGGTTTCCTCTTCAGGAAAATGCCGGGATGGTACTTAACTTAAAGCCACGGCCGCGTCAACTCTTCCTTACCTATCCCTCCCAATCTTCCCATCCCCCAAAAAAGCCCCTGGGCGAGGTACTGGCCCTCCTTCCCATTTTCATCCCCGACCCAAAGTCTCACGCTCCAGGACACTGCTCTTGAGGCGATAGAGGTCGGATCCCTCGCTGAGTCCGAGGGAAAAACATGGAGGGTGAGCGGATTAAGAAAGGAAGAAAAAAAGAAAGAATAAATAGCTAGAAATTCGATGAAGATAGCATATTTTAACAAGAAAGGAAGAAAAAAAGAAATAATAAATAGCTAGAAATTATATCAAGATAGCATATTTTAACAAGAAAGAAAATAAAGAAAGAATAAATAGCTAGAAATTATATCAAGATAGCATATTTTAACAAGAAAGAAAAAAAGAAAGAATAAATAGCTAGAAATTATATCAAGATAGCATATTTTAACAAGAAAGAAAAAAGAAAGAATAAATAGCTAGAAATTATATCAAGATAGCATATTTTAACAAGAAAGGAAGGAAAAAAAGAAAGAATAAATAGCTAGAAATTCGATCAAGATAGCATATTTTAACAAGAAAGGAAGAAAAAAGAAATAATAGCTAGAAATTATATCAAGATAGCATATTTTAACAAGAAAGGAAAGAAAAGAAAGAATAAATAGCTAGAAATTCGATCAAGATAGCATATTTTAACAAGAAAGGAAGAAAAAAGGTTCGATTGTGAACAGTTAGCTTCTTGCACGTTAAAATTGTGACACCCCAGTGGCTCTTAAAATCTGTGTGAATTGCAGAGACATTCCACGAATAACATCATTTTTATGAAACAGTAAAGATAATGCCAAACTTAGCTAAACCCTCATGATTGCCCTGTAGATGTGTCTCAAAATGTGAGTCTGCGATGTTGCTGTAGGGGCTGATGTTATGGATGTCTGGGTATTAGGATACGGTTAAGCTATCTCTGCACTGTAGTGCATAGTAGTGTGTGCTTCACTGTTGTATCTTTGTTCTGCCGAGAGTACCTGATGAAAACAGCCTTGCATTCAAATATGTTTAAAGTCCTTGTTTAATATCATGAATCAGCAGTAGTTCGCAGAACAGATAGCGGTACTAGCACAGCAGCTGCTACTGTGCCGTCCATTGGTCATTGTGTAGCTACCTACTCATGAGTCCGTCAACTGATTACAGCCTGAACTTCGTATTTCTCATCTTCTCCGTAGCACTGCGAGAGAAGCTAAAGTAAAATCATATTTTTGCACATCGTCCGTACATATAATACTTAAATTGAGGGAGTAGTGATGTCTGTTAGGTTTTTCTCCGCCCTAACTGAGAAACTGCTGGACTGTAATTTGGTAAACTTTTTTTTTTTGCACGTTGCTTTACGTCGCACCGACACAGACAGGTCTTACGGCGACGATGGACACGAAAGGGCTAGGAGTGGGAAGGAAGCGTCCGTGGCCTTAATTAAGGTACAGCCCCAGCATTTGCCTGGTGTGAAAATGGGAAACCACGGAAAACCATCTTCAGGGCTGCCGACGGTGGGGTTCGAACCCACTATCTTCCGAATACTGGTAAACGTTTAGTTGCATTCTAAACTTAAATACTGGGCTATATAACGCATAAAGATAAATCTGATGAGACGTATGCAGTAAAAGAAAATCGAGCAATTCCAGAAAAAATCTTGGCTTTGACTCTTAAAAGTTATGGCCATCTCTGTTGCAAATAGAGCAAACACGGTAAGAAAATGGTTGTTAGATCTTCTATAAAAGAGAGGAAATACCTGCAGTAGATAGCTCACAATAAACGTTTTTGTGGTTTCCATCTTTGCCGTTTTCAGAACAGTAAAATGTTGGCATGATTATTTCGAAAATCTGCGACACTTCACTTGAAAAAAAAATCCGCAGGGGAGCAAAATTAATGACTTTGAAAAGGCCTTTTGTTTTTACCGAGCAAGTGGCCTTGCGGTTAGGGTCGCGCAATTGTGAGGTTGAATTCGGAAGATAATGGGTTCAAACCCCACTGTCCGCAGCCCTGAAGATGGTTTTCCATGGTTTCCCATTTCCTCACCAGGCAAATACTGGGGCTGTACCTCAATAAAGGCCACGGCCGCTTCCTTTCCACTCCTAGCCCTTTCCTATGTCATCGTCGCCATAAAGCCTATCTGTGTCGGTTCGACGTAAAGCAAATTGCTTGAAAAGGCTTTCTTCCGGGAAGTATTTCGAAGAGATACACTTTAAGATGTCTCCGAAAATTATAAATCGCTCGACAACGACCAGGTGGACCAGTGGGAGCGCCTTCTACAGAACTGACGATGTTCGAATGAAATACGCATAGTTCCGCCTCATTCACGGGCTTGGCTTCATTGCGGTTTCGTTATTTGTAAACAATTCTTTAATAATCTTCGTGAGCGAACCCGCGGGCAATGGCTAGTTCTACGTAAAGAAAAGAAAATTATTTCAAACTGCATGTGTATGTGAATATGTGAGAGCACAAGTGCTAATTGCTTTACGTCGCACCGACACAGATAGGTCTTATGGCGACGATGGGATAGGAAAGGCTTGGGAGTTGGAAGGAAGTGGCCGTGGCCTTAATTAAGGTACAGCCCCAGCATTTGCCTGGTGTGAAAATGGGAAACCACGGAAAACCATCTTCAGGGCTGCCGATAGTGGGATTCGAACCTACTATCTCCCGGATGCAAGCTCACAGCCGCGCGCCTCTACGCGCACGGCCAACTCGCCCGGTAGAGCACAAGTGAATAACAGACGTGAAGAGTGGAAGAAAGTATGTGAACACATGAATGAGTTTTTGTTTCTTTATTTTCTTAGTGGTTTAACATCGTACTAACACATCGAAGGTTTTCGGCGATGCAAGGATGGGAAAGAGCTAAGATTGGGAAGGTGGCAGCCGTGGCCTTAATGAAGATATACCGCCATCATTTGTCTGATGTGAAAATGGGAAACAACGGAAAACAATCTTCATCGCTGCCGAAAGTGGGATTTGAACCGATTATTTTCCTAATTTAAACTCTCAACTTCGTGACCCTAACCGCACGGCCAACTTGCTCGGTACATGAATGAGTGAACGAATGTGCGATTAGTCAGCCGGTTGATTGAGAGAATGAATGAACGGTGAGAAATTATTTGGCCTCCCTTTGAATAACAATCATCATTAGAAATTATATTTACCTATTATTTACTTACGTAGTAAACCTTATGAATATTATAAATCGTATCCGTATTAAGCTTGTGTTGGCCTGTGGGTTAACGTCGCACTAACTCAGAAAGGTTTTCAGTGACTATAGGATAGGAAAGGTCACTTCCTGAGGTAAAGTCGCTTCCTAGCGACCGTAGCCCCAATTAAGGTAATGTCCTAGTACTGTATGTGTCTGAAGTGAAAATGGGAAACCACGGAAAACTTTTCTTCACACGACCCGTACTACAAAAATCAAACTAGCTCGGTTCCACTCGGTCTTATTTTAAGCATTGCTCTAAGAAACTATATGTTCGTGTGCCTTGCTCTTTTTTCATTGGACGTTCCTTATTTCTGTTGTCAGAATTGTGGTTGTTAAGTCTGACTTATTGCCTGAATGTTCCATGTATTGGTGTCTTCGTTTCAGAGGGCCAGGTTCGATACCCGGCTGGATCCAGGATTTTAACCGTGTCTGATTAATTCTTGTAGCTCGAGGATCGGGTGTTTGTGTTCGTCTTAACACATATCTTTATCTGTACACATCACGGACCACCACAGGAACACACAGTGGTGAGTATGTAGGGTTGGCGTCAGGAAAGTCATCCCATACAAAGCGCCGACCCCAGGTATTTGGGAAAAGGCAAGAAGAAAAAGATGATGATGATGATGATGATGATGATGCGTAGTTAATAGGTCTAATGAAATTTTATTGAATCATCTCTATACATATACAATAGTCCTGAATGGCCGATGGCTTATTGCACCGAAGGAGTTTGCTTTTGATATACTGTAGATGGGGTCAGCTTCAGTAAGCCAGGCCCCCGGTCTAGCCCGGAGGCACGGGGTTCGATTCCCGGCCAGGTCAGATATTTTACGTTGATTTGAGGGTTGGTTCAAGGTCCACTCAGCCTACGTGATTACTCGTACAATTTATTGAGGAGCTATCTGACGGTGAGATAGCGGGCCCGGTCTAGAAAACCAAGAATAACGGCTGAGAGGATTTGTCGTGCTCACCACAAGTCCCCTCTTAACGTCCAAGCCTTCGGGCTGAGCAGCGGTCGCGTTGTAGGTCAAGGCCCATCAGGGCTGTAGTGCTATGGGTTTGTTTGTTTGAACTTCCGTATTAGTGCAGTGACTCGTTCTTCATTCGCTGCACATGATACACGATAAAAGTCTGCTTTGATCATTTTTTCAATTGATGACAACTCCCATTTCCTCTAGATCATCTTATTCAGATGCATTTTGACTCTTCAGCCCGCAGATTGCTTGGATCCCCAACAACTATCAGCTGTCGTTTATAGCTTAGGCGTAACTAAAAAGGAGTGCTAGGGAAATGAGCGATGTAGTTTCCCGTTGCTTTCTTTACTGATCCAGAAGGCATCTATTACACATGTCTACAACGCCCACTGAAATAAACGCACCACCCCGTGGGCGACATTTTCATACCATCATTGTGGTCAGCTTATCAGAACATTAATGAACTCGGTTGTCAACTGCTAATTTATAGATTTGGTTGTAAAATTAATCGTTAGGAATGCCTTGGATTTTATCTTTTCTATTCTTAACACAATTTCTCAGTGTGTTAAGTGATAAGACAAACTTGCTTCTTGTTCATGATTCGGAAGTGTTCTGCATCATTAGGAAGTATTCTGCGTCCTCTACTTGAACGATTGCCCGTTCTTGCAAGTTCACTCGTGCGCTACAGAATGGTGTATTTATGGTCTGGTATTTCTGCATTCCACAGGCGTGAGTAGAACGTAGTTCGAACATCTGTAACACTACTAGTATTTATTCTAAAATAATTGGAATATATCATCCTAGTACTTTGTAACCTGCAGAAAATTGTAGCCGGACAGTACATTATGCCAGTAGTTGGTGTTAGGAATTCTCATTTTTAATGTTATTACCACCATTACGTCGGCACGTTTGTTGCAGCTGAGATATGTTTTAAAATACAGCCTGGTTCGATGCGTCTTGGCGTTGAATGGGTAGAGAATATCGTCGCTGCCGGGGAAAAACCTCCTATGTGAAATATTTTAGCTCAGAACTTTGGCCGGTAAGGTTCTGTCATCGAAGGTGCAATATTGTGTGAATATTGTCAAGGCATTCTCGCTCTTCTTAGTGTTTGTGCTGCGGGTCAGTATTTCTCCAAAAATATTATCACATAAGAGGTTTTGTCCCGGCAACGACGATATATATCAACGCAATGTCGTCACACTCCAGAGAGCAAGGAGTCGAAATACAAAAACGAGGAATTGAAATTGTATTTTCAACGTACAGAAGAAGAAGAAGAAGAAGAAGAAGAAGAAGAAGAAGAAGAAGAAGAAGAAGAAGACGGGGAGGGAGGGAGGGAGAGAGAGAGAGAGAGAGAGAGAGAGAGAGAGAGAGAGATACCGACCTAATTTTAATTATGGTTTGAGGACTAGAACAAGGTTTACCCAGCCTCTTGAGGTCATCTGAGGAGCTGTGTGGTATGAGAGGCGATGGATCTGGCCAATAAATACTGCCGAGAATGTCGCCTCGGTGGCAAAGTGGCACGATCATATCTCCAGGCCATATGATTGGGCAACGTTTTCTTCGCAGGTTAAGGCTCTTGTATGTGTCACAGTCCATAAGGTACCGGACGAGTTGGCCGTGCGGTTAGAGGCGTGCGGCTGTGAGCTTGCATCCGGAAGATAGTGGGTTCGAATCCGATGGTTTTCCGTGGTTTCCCATTTTCACAACAGGAAAATGCTGGGGCTGTACCTTAATTAAGGCCACGGCCGCTTCCTTCCAACTCCTAGGCCTTTCCTAATCCCTTGTCGCCAAAAGACATATCTGCGTTGGTGCGACGTAAAGCCATAGGGTTAGGGTGCCGTAATTAAGGGCACTAATTTTACGGTTTCTGCCATGAATATTCTCATGGCTGGGGGTCATGCGAAAATTTGTGTGATGTAACGCGACAAAATGTGTAACGGAAGTGACGTCACATTTGTCTTTATCCTAGGCCTTGGTCGTCAAAGATGCTGCGGTTACAATTTCCTTCGACGTAGAGTTGCAGAGACATATTCGCAAAGGGGCACCTTTATTTTGAGACGCCAAGGTGCCCGAATTCCATTCTACGGAAAAAAATTTTGTACGTGCCTCTAAAAGTATGGATACGAGGGTGACCTCAAGTGCCACTGTTCTGTGCCGGGATCGGACTTGAGTCAAAAGGCCAGCGCTCTACCATCTAACTACTCAGTCCTGCTGTTGTAATGCATACTCGGTTAATACACATACATTGTGTGATAGTCAGTCTTTACGATGTGTTTGTAATGTCTTAAATGTCACTTCTTTAAACTGGACAGAGGTCGTTTTATGGTGTAGAACCACTGCTGAGCAATTTTCCTCGATAATACTTCGCTCCTGGGCGTAGGGTATATTGCAGCGCTTCGCATTTAACCGTTAGCTGTTGAATACATTGTCAACACCTTGTGCAGTAGCAGCAGTTACAATTCATATGCATATTGAGTTGAGAGCTTGCCAAAATGATAATGACTCTTTAACACCTCAAGTGAGGCGTTTCAAGATCTTGATGGATGCAATTGGGCACCCTTATATGAGCACGAGCACGTGAGTGGTCAGCCGTAAATGGTGCGCCAGCTCGTGAAACTGATCAGGGAAGGCCTTGAATCAATAAATATGGTCACTTGATTACCCGATCAGTGAAACCTCGCCACAGTCTCTCCCTTTGCGTAGGAACAGCGAGGCCGGTTTTACTAGGCACGAATAAGTTAGTGCAAACGTATTTAACCAAGGCACAAGTGTTTTCTACCCGCACAACAATTCTGTAGTGATATTTGCATACATATTAGCGATCAGAACCCCTAAAATGTATGTAACTCGCCGGGATAACTGTAGAGCTGCTAGAATATTCTTGCGCCTTGTGCTAATACGTTAGCATTCTTCCCTATTCACACCTAACAATCATTTCCCTACTTACAAGCACCTCTTGACGTAAATAAACCATCCACTTCAGACTGATACAACTCCGAGTAGAACGGGCGACCGTAAACATTTGCAGATCGTAAGTTTGAAACTTTCTGAGATCAAGCTGTATTTGATTTTCAGTAGCCTGACTTACTACCTACCTGAAAATACAACACTTTAAATGAATTTAGTAACAACCGTAATCCCTACACGTGTTTACGGCAAGAAAATAAGCGACTCAAATTCCCCCAAACCGGTTTCCGCTAATCGCTTCTATCCAGTACACTCCTTCATGAGTTACGCATTAAAAATAATAATAATAATAATAATAATAATAATAATAATAATAATAATAATAATAATAATAATAACCAAACCCATGGCACAAGAGCCCCGAAGGGTCATGGCCTACCAAGCGACCGGTGCTAAGCTGATTATGAGATGTCGTATGGTCAGCACGACGGATCCTCTCGGCCGTTATTGTTGGCTATCTAGACTGGGGCCGCCGTCTCAGTCAGATAGCTCCTCAGTTGTAATCACGTAGCTGAGTGGACCTCTAACTAGCCCTCAGATGCAGGTAAATATCCCTGACCTGGCCGGGAATAGAACCCGCGGCCTCTGGAGAGGCCTGGTGCAGGTTTTTCGAGTTGACGCCGTACAGGCGACTGCGCGTCTGTGAGGATGGGGCCCTTTACCTATGTTGAATTCTAATGCTGAAGACGGCACACTCACCCAGCCCCTGAGCCATTGGAATCAACCAATGGAGGTTAAAATCAACCGTCCAGGTCGGGAATCGCACCCAGGACCCCCTGGACCCAAGGTCAGGATGCTAACAACGGAGCTGGACATGAGTTACGACATTTGTTATTATTCGGATCGGTTGTCATGGGAACCGGGAAAGAGCTAGCAGAACCAGTCTCCCTTGATCCTTTAGTTGATACTGCAGTGCCATCTGTTGTCGAGTGAAACCAACAACTCACAATAGAATACGGCTGTCTCGCTCATAGGCATATGTTGTTATAGAAACAAATTACTTCCACTACATCGTGGGTGACTGTAACTGGATACACTGTGTTTAATGCTCTCGAGGAACCATTTGCCTCTGCTTATAATCCGTCACTAATCCTTGTTGGAATTGTTCATTAATACAATTGTGGGAAGTCCCGATCCTTTCCCAAATCCGCCGCAGAATTTGAACTTCACAACACCGTGCAAGTGACCGCGCGGTTTGGGTCTCGTACCTATCAGCTTGCATTCGAGAGATAGTGGGTTCGATCTCCTTTGTCGACAGACCTGAAGATGGTTTTTCGTTGTTTCTCATTTTCACAACGCGGTCGCTTCCCCCCCCCCCCCCACTCCTAGCCTTTTCCTATCGCATCGTCGCCATAAGACCTATCTATGTTGGTGCAACGTAAAGCAAAAAAAAAAAAAAAAAAAACCTTCACAAGAAAATAGAGACAGAAAGAGCATTCCCGCGTAAGTAAGCTATGCTGTATAATAAAATAGTCTTTCAAATGGGGCTTCACTGAACCAATCATTAAAAGGAAATTAATTGGGAGTATTGCAGAATAATACATAAATCAGGACATGTTTGCTTTAAAAGACCGAAATGTTTGTTTTTAGAATAAGTTAAAAATGGCGACCTTTCACTGCTTCTTTTCTTTAGTCGTAAATGTCTTCTGTACCGTTGTTATCCTTATTTAAATGGACACGTTTAGAAACAGATTTTTTTTTTTTTAGTGGTAACAGTGTAACCGTAGACTGATTTAACTGTGATTCACATTTCTCTGGTTCTTATAAAATTGTAGCAGTTTACTGCAGGAGCCTATTATTATTTCACGATAAGAAATACTATTTCATGCTCAGAAGGTATAATCGTACAAGCAGTGCTATTTAGGTGGCAAGATGTCGACATAACTCGGCTTACAATCGAAACTAAATTGTTTGGGGCCAACTACCTGTGAATACAGTATGTTCTCTTCAGTTCAAGTTAATTACTGATTTATTACCGGTTCAAAATATTCAAATGAACAAGCATCTACATCTAACAACCAATTTAAAATTCCAATCGGAATATTGGATTACCTTGAAACCTGTTTGTTCCTGTTTCGGTGCCCTTGTTTTATAACTTACAGGAGTGACAACAGCATCTTTCTTGATTTCAGAAAGATCCTCATCTTTGAGGATTAAAGCCATTACTTCTACTACTACCTTCTCTGTTCTCGTAGAAATCTCATTACCCATTTATAGTACTCACCACTAATAACTGAAGATAACTCTCAAGTGTCTTAAATAATAATAATAATAATAATAATAATAATAATAATAATAATAATAATCAAACTCACCGAACCTGTTAATCATCGTACGGACCCTCAACAGTTCACTAATATTCACGAGCTTGAGCAGTAAACTAGAGGTTAAGGGCCTCAATTGACCCTCTAATAATCATATAATTGAGTACCTACGCTCATTCAGTGCACAGAACGTTCTTTGCCACGTGAATTAATCTTTCTGTCGTTATCAAACATTATTATAAATGGGACTGAGTCTTGCAACGTGATTCTTCCATGCTTGTGAAATAAATTGACATTAGTTGCGTGTCACAACTTCCGTACAAATAGTTATATCATAACAAGAAAAATCATGATTACGAAAGAAAAATTAAAAATAAACACGCGAAAACAAGAAACAAAGAATACATAACGGTTAAAAATTATTTGGGAGTAGTGTAACATAATAATTACAAGCAATCACCTACATATATACAAATAATTTAAATATTTCCAATATCTTAACACTACTATTTATAGTCCAGAACAGTACAGTGACTTATTGCTAGCTTAACAGTGAAAATACAACGCTATCATGTAGATATTTACACCGAATGTTCATGATATTGTAGTCTTCTTGTTGAAGCATCCTACTTCCTTTGGAAAATACCCTGACTGATGCAGGACAATGGATTCTCAGTCATCGATGTACTAACGAATGTAATCATAGTTTGCTTTATAAGGTCTGATGTTTACGTGAATGATCGGGATTGCCACCTGTCCCGTATTTTCGGCAAAAGCGACATGTTCCAGATTATCTGTTGGTGTCCTTCATTTTTCAATAGCATTGGTTAAGAAATTGTCTATGTGTAGTCTTTGCAAAACTTAATACGATCTTGAATACACGCGAAGCTCTAAAATGTCCTCCATTCCGATGATTTATCTGAAGACAATGTTACAGCAGAGCTATAAGTGTTTACTTTGAAGAAAATCATTCATATTTCTCGTCGGAAGGTGACGTTGAATTTCAGTTAACGGAAAAAACTGATAGACTATGGAAGAGTTCTGCATTTTTGGAAATATCCCGTCGGACATCCTGGAAAGTGGTAAAGAGTAAACGTAAAAGTGAGTAAACGTGTTTACAAAGCATAAACATGTGCGTACATGTAAGGAACTTAAAAAATTGGTGTGTTTCTTGCACAGTGATCCTGGTTCAAGTGTATTTGTGGAACGCGTATCCTCCTTGATGGCAAACATGTGATACAAAAAATATATATCCTCATTGTCCTTATTAAAGAGTGAACTGATTTTACAAATATGAAAGTGTCGTGTCAAGAATTCCATATCGTGCAAAAATACTATGCTGACAGGTGATGGTGGTGGTGATTATTGTTTTAAGAGGAAGTACAACTAGGCAACCATCCTCTATATGACAGTGATCAGCGGGAAAATTGGAAGGATCCGACACTTCGAAAGAGTATCGGTCAGGGAAAGACAAAGGCCACGAAAGGCGTGAAAAGGAAAGATTCCCCCAGGCCTTGAGTGAGGTCAGATAATATATATGGAAGTCAGGAGCCTGGCACAAGTAAGTGGAAGCAATGCCAGGACTCAGCTAAGGGCTCCGTGGTCTCCAACCTACGCTCCAAAGTTCAGATCCCATGGGGCCCCTTTTAGTCGCCTCTTACGTTAGGTAGGGGATACCGTGTGTGTTATTCTACCGCCCCCACCGACAGGGAGATATTTGCAAAAGCAAATAGAAAGTGCACATGGAAGAAGTATAGTAATTAATCCTGTTCTCAAATCAGCAGTGTCCATTATTTCCATTGAATGTCCCTTATCTCGTTTGGTGAAAGGTGGCAACCCTAATAGCGGGGCTTTTCTAGTAGACTTTTAAACTCTGAATTAGTTCTTGATTGGTCACAGACTGAATAACTTCACATGAGCTAGCGTCTGCATCCTACATTCGGTTTATTATGCTAATTAGAAATTGTTATTATAATGTTTATACGTATCTGCTGCGTTTTCTTGCGCGAATTTTTTCTTTAAGCAAATAGGTAATACGTCTGATAACGTTAGTGGATTGTGAGGAATAATGTCGGAAGTGATTTCAGAAGCACATGCACAGGCCCAAATGATATTCATGTGTCTGTTCGCCTTCCCAGTAATTTATTTTCAGGTGTAGGATTTCACTATTTACTAGCTTATTTTTAATTTTATTGCATAATACAGCAGCACTACTCCAGCACACTGATCTCATTGGCAGTCAAGAGTGACAATCCCGGTCACAGTTTATGCTAAAACACGAGAGCACAGAGAGTCATTTGCATGAACATGTGTGCTGTGGGCACATGACCACAACTTGTGGATAGAAATTCCAGTCTTGAAGAGTCTGTCGAGATTTTTTCTGCAAACAAGACCGGTGATTACGATATTTATAGCTGACTGCGTATCAGAAGTTGCTGTTCAGTTAATATATGTGATGAACTCTTGATGTTAAACACCTCAAAGACATCCTAAACTGAATCCTTTCTCAGACGTGCAGGCATGCTGGAGTAAAATACCCTGCATATGTTCAATAGGGTTATACTGAAATACAACAGACAGATGTCTCACGACGTCACGAGTAGTGCTTCTCGTTCGTCATATGTTTCCTTGATTTTTTAATGAGTGTTTCTACGTTGACACTCGAAGTCGAGCACTGTTTCAATTGTAATACGAAGTAACTATTATCATGTATTTTTCCTAACGAAAAAGTGACCCGAGATATGTAGACCTTATTTCCTGTCTCTGTTTTCAACTTTAGAAGTTATATAGGGTTTCAAAGTTTCATAGTCTTTATGATGACATCACAGATACAAATATTAATTTAGACAAAACATTTTTGTTTTGTAAAACTGCGACACTGTTGGTGTGAAGAATGCAGTTCGTTCCGATGAGAGCAGAAATGTATAGGGAGCTATAAGCGTTTGAAATTACCGCTTTGGTGTCCATTAGAGGGGTGGTGGGGTCTATGGGTGTGTGTTTCAAATGGCATTAACACGTGAAAATAAAAGGAGAAAACTGCAAAATATCAGACTCTCTGCTTTCCAGTGTACCAAAGTCAATCAACCGTTGAGTATTCATGCCAGCGTTCCCTAAGCGGGAGCCTATACGGAGGTGTGGTTGCATGCGATTTACTGGAATAACAAGTGTGACTGGCACTACCAAGCTCTGTTCGAACCTGTCCTATCCTGTAAAAATTACTGGATTTTGCTGAACACTTGACAAACTTAATAAACCTCGGTATCCCGAATCAGAGAGTGACTTATAAATTTCAAACTAGAACAGTATAAATCTCAAACTTCCTAAAAACGAAAAGAAAAAAAAAATCTATTCCGAGACTGAAATATTTACTTATGAGTTGAAAAACTCAAAATAACGGAAGGTAAATTGCGATCAGTAGTAACCACTGTTAATGTAGTCCTACACATGCCATGCTTGTTTTTCTTTATGTTCTAACGTAACGATAAGAAATACGAAAATTCAAACATAATTTTTAAAAGGCTATATGAGCTTACATAATTGAACGTTTAACAAATTCACTAAATATTGCTATATTATATATTTTACATGCTGTCAACTCTTGCTTCTTTGCACTTATTTTTCCGCCTCTCTTCTTCTTTTAGTTCTGCTTTCAGGTGAGCGAATGTCGATCCTATATTATTCGCCTTCTCTTTCACAACATCAATAGAAGATAAAAATTTCACTTTCTGTGAATAAAAATAAACATTTTGGTTTGGAAACCTCAAATTCTGAAATCTCCATAACTAATGAATTATATACAAGGCAAGTGAGAAGCGGGAAGCACAAAGAGTCTATTAACGCACTCGCTGCCTAGCGGACAAGTTTGGCGCGACACGTCCTTATTGGGATCCAAAACACGTCGAGTACTTACCAGAGGCGAAACATGTTATTAGACTGACTCTAGCCAAGAAATATTCGGAGGAGAATGCGTGATGTTGTCCCATGGAATAATACATCCTTGCCCTCTGCCCTGTGTTCGTTAGGATAGTCCGGCATGAGGGGTGACTTATTTTGCACATTTTGCATTTTATTTTAAGAAATCGATCACATACTTGCAAAGACATTTGTGTTGCAATATCCACTTAACTGATGCTTAAATAGTACCTGTAAAATTTACTCTTGGACCTTCCATCCTCTCCAAATTCTCTCATATTTTGACCATTGTCTAAAGGTCGGCTTTGGTTTTGTCTACAATGAGTGTTCTATACAAGTCCGTGCTCAAATTATCGCAAAAGCAGAGGATAGTCATCTTACTATAGGTGTACATAAAACTTCTACGCACTGAAAGAGTTGGCTTTAGCGGTACATGTTGGTAGCCCTGAAAATAGTTTTCCGGATTCGAACCCTCCAACTTTGAATTAGAAGGGCGGCGTTTTACAGTCTCAGTCCTATTTACCTTCACCTAATTCTAAGGATAGCATACCAGCACCAAATGAAAAATCAAAATGGGGGTTAATGGGTGGATGGGGTGAAGAAACTACTGGATGACATCTGAATGGGTTACCACTGGGAAGGAATTTATCAAAGGACAATATGGGGTTGTGTTAGGTGGTCCAAAGAGTAAAAGACAAACAATAAGGGCAAAATGTAGTAACAAGAGAAAACTTGTCGAAATTTGTAAAATAAGTAAAAATATGTATGTAAAGACTGAAATGTTAACTGGAATGGAAATGGGACGGATAATTTGGTGGCTGATGGGGGAGTGTATAAAAATAAAGCCATAAGACAAAAAAATGAAGAAAATGCAATAAAGATATTGATAAATAAGGTATTTGGCTTTACGTCCCACCAACTACTTTTACAATTTTTGGAGACGCCGAGATGCCGGAATTTATTCCCGCAGGAGTTCTTTAACGTGCCAGTAAATTTACCGACATGAGGCTGACGTATTTGAGTACCTTCAAATACCACCGGACTGAGCCAGGATCGAACCCGCCAAGTTGGGACCAAAAAACCAGCGCCTCAACCGTCTGAGCCACTCAGCCCGGCAAAAGATATTATTGAAGTAGCACACCTTCTGAAATATTGTAACGAAAAGAGAAAGACGACAGAGAAATACATACTGTAGATGGGAAGTAGATAGGTAAAATCAAAAATAATCCCGAACTTCACACTTTCGGTAAGTTAATGAACAGAAATGGAAGACACCAGGGTTCGCCTCTGTGGTGTAGTGGTTAGTGTGATTAGCTGCCACCCCCAGTGGCCCGGGTTCGATTCCCGGCTCTGCCACAAAATTTCAAAAGTGATACGAGGGCTGGAACGGGGTTCACTCAGCCTCGGGAGGTCAACTGAGTAGAGGTGGGTTCGATTCCCACCTCATCCATCCTGGAAGTGGTTTTCCGTGGTTTCCCAGTTCTCCTCCAGGCAAATGCCGGGATGGTACCTAACCTAAGGCCACGGTCGCTTCCTTCCCTCTTCCTTGTCTATCCCTTCCAATCCTCCCCCCCCCCCCGCAAGGCCCCTGTTCAGCATAGCAGGTGAGGCCGCTAGGCGAGGTACTGGTCATCTTCCCCCGTTGTATCCCCGACCCAGTGTCTGAAGCTGCAGGACACTGCCCTTGAAGCGGTAAAGGTGGGATTCCTCGCTGAGTCCGAGGGAAAAACCGACCCTGGAGGGTAATCAGATGAAGATGAAGAAGAAGACACCAGGTAGAACAGCAAAACTTTGTCATATAAGGTGTATGTGGGAAAAGAAATCTAAAGAAGGTGGAAACAGAGAAGATGCATGTAGCCAGTGGTAAGAATATGCATACGGAGGTATTTTTATTTTATGAGCTTCGTGAAAGTTATCAAGGTTGCCACAGGGACAAAGCATAACAAAGCACAAATTATGGTTATACAATTGCCGATAAAAAGATTGAAAAATAGTAGAAGAAATTAAGAACATTAACATATTATTGTGTAGCATATAAATGATTTCGTAAAATCGCGACAGATCTCTTAACTGTCGAGATTGCGATATTTTTATTATTATTGTAAGGATGCCTAGCATTTTGCAGGTCTTTACAAAAAGGCTCGGTGTCGTTTCACGACCACCCACCATCAATCCAGTCACCTCTACTCCATGACCTTATGAGATACTTCGTAGACTTTAACTAAGTTTATTTAATCACTAGCAAAATACCCGTGCATCGCTACGGTATTATACTGAAACTTATAATTGAATCATTAACGTTTTATATATAATCCGCTGAAATTCGCTATCTGACTCGTTTTCAGAAGATTGCGGCAAAGTTCCTCCCATTTTCAATCTTTCTTTCCAGCAATTGATTTCGTACTTCCCGCGCTAGGTCCAGGGATTCCACCCGGTCAGTTGGCTCCCTACATCTTTGGAATATGTCTCTATAAGCATTTTTAATATGGATCAAATCCTTGAGAATATCCGGTGTGGTGTCGTCTTGGGTGCCTTGACGGTACTGAACCCGCGGCCGGGCTGCATTCGTTGTCATTACCCGGCCAGGATCCGTTTCCAGCGCGGTGCGCACATTTTGACGACGGTCCAGAACATTATTATTATTATTATTATTATTATTATTATTATTATTATTATTATTATTATTATTATTATTATTATTATTATTATGGACCCTGCCAATGTGACCAGCACCATTGTCGCGCGTAGGCAAGTGCGCGGGAATCCTGGCGATACGAATGATATACTTCCGTGCATTATTGACCTTATTACAGAGGTGAACAATTGACAGTCAATGTCATTCCTATCGTTTATTTCAAACGTGTTTAATTTTTTATTTATATGCCAGGAGAATCTACTGTAATCTAACTTTACGTTCTCCAAAGGAAAAGATAACCATTGAAAACGAACCCACGAATGATTAAAATAATCGGTTTATGATCAGAATAAGTACATTATGAACAGTAAAATCAATTGGTCTCAACTCCTTTTTCACCCCACCGCCGTTAAGTTGATTTACGCCCCCCCCCCCCCAAAAAAAAAAGAAAAGAAAGAAGGCGTGTTCCTTTATGTTTAAAGGAGATTCCAAATACCAATGTTCACGTCTGTTACTTTCAGTTTTGAGATATAAGTATACTCATAAAAAGAATTTTCTTTCACTTCCTTTCACCCCCCCCCCCCCACAAGTGAATTTTCCGGCAAGAAATACTTGTTTCTTTTATAGTAAAGGATTTTCTAAATAACAATTATCACGACTCTAACATCTTTAGTTTTTGAAATATGCGTCCTCATAAAAGGAATTAAACTCCTTTTCATACCCGCCCCGCAAGATGATTTTGCCCCAAAAATCCGTTTTTCTTTTGTTTTTATAGCAGATTCCAAATACCAATTTTCACGTCTGCAAAATCTTTCGTTTTGAGATAATGGTATCTTAATTATAAATACTTCAACTAATTTTTCAATTCCCCGCCCCCTTTAAGTGAATTTCCGAAAACAGAAATACGTATTATTTATTTTTAAAGGAGATTCAAAATGCAAAATTTCATGTCTGTAATATCTTCAGTTTTTGAGATATCAGTATCCAAATTAAAAGAATTCAGTCACTTTTATCCCCGCCCCTGTCCAAGTGATTTTTCCGAAAGCTAAGAATACATGTTTCTTAATTTTTAATAGAGATAAAAATACCATTTTTCACTTCTGTAATGTGTTAAGTTTTTGAGATATACTGTATAAATGCTCATTTTAAAATTTCGCTCCCTGTTTAGTTCCCCTGAAATGGAGTTTCTAAAATCAAATCACCTATGTTTCTTTACTTTTACAAGAGATTCCAGTACCAATTTGTACGTCTGTAACATTTTAAGTTTCTGAAACATACTGTAGATATAATCTTTCTAAAAATTCACCCCAATTTGTCACTCCTGTTTAACCCCCATTAATTGGATTTTCCAAAAACAAAAACAAAATGTTTATTCTTGAAGGAGATCCCCAAAACCAATATTCAGGTCTGTAATGTCTTCAGGTTTTGAGATATAGGTATCATCATTAAATGCATTCAACCCATTTTTCACCCCTCCTATTGGGATTTTCCGAAAACAAAAAATACGTCTTTCTTTTTACTTAGAGGAGATTCTAAATACCAATTTTTAGATCTGTAAACTTTTAAAGTTTTGAGATATAGACACATTCATTTTAAAAATTCATGCCCCGTTTTCACCCCCTTAGCGACGGAATATCCAAAATCCTCCCTTAGCGAGCACCTACATTGTAATATGAATGTATCCCCAAAATTTCATTCCTTTATGTCCAGTAGTTTTGGCTCGGCGATGACGAATCAGTCAGTCAGTCAGTCAGTCAGTCAGGACAAGTTATTTTATATATATATAAATTAA
Source organism: Anabrus simplex (assembly GCF_040414725.1). Classification (NCBI taxonomy): domain Eukaryota; kingdom Metazoa; phylum Arthropoda; class Insecta; order Orthoptera; family Tettigoniidae; genus Anabrus; species Anabrus simplex. The sequence continues at coordinate 109,022,089 of NC_090270.1, forward strand.
TCAAAAGTACGTTCAAGAACTGTTTATGGGATATACTGTATCTTAGTAAGTGTACTTAAATAATGTTGTAACATAATTTCAATATAAGTGGTCCGTTATTGGAGATGTAATACATTCTCCAGCTAACTCATTCTTTACTTTTATCTATAATCTCGAATAACGGACCATTTATATTGGATTTATGAATTTATTCGTTCAGGACAAGTTTTTCAGGTTCCGTATGGGTAATATCTATATCATGTTGTAATCTTTTCTTAGTTTTGTTTGTGCATTATAATAAACTAATTGCATGTATTGATTATGATTACTTAATACACTCTCCCCAGTTTGTGATCTTCAGTGCCTGAGAGAGAAGAGTATTCTATTCTATTCTATTCATTCATTCATTCATTCATTCATTCATTCATTCATTCATTCATCATTCATTCGTTTATATTCACGTAGTGTGGCACTTGGCAACACCGCTAGCAAGATTGGAGTCGTATTCTGTTTCTCCTAACTCTCCTCTTAATCCATCTGTCGTATTTTCATTTCAGTCATTTGTCAATGCCAGAAGAATGCCCTTGAATTTCTGAGGAGGCAAAACTCAACCCCTTTCTTGACATCTGAATGTCCTTCATTAGTAACCCTCGAGACTCTGGGGCTTGGAGATGAAACAAGACAGCATTTCATAGATAACCAAGCGAAGCTCGTCTTGAACTGCAGAGAAAGGGAGGGGCCAGCTGCCGGAGGGTGTACTTTTTTTTTTGTGCACGCTGTTTCGTGCTCTCCCTTCCTCAAGAGCGAAGTCTGTGGTGCAGGTCATCGCCTCGCCCCAAAACAGAGGCGGGCTTACACCACCAGCTGTTCATGTCACTTGGAGTTGTTGATTGTGCACCGTGGGCATGGCGTAGCATGCTTTTCCTGTTATAACATCTTCGGCTTATCAAATTTCTATACTTCATGCTCGAAAACGAAATAATAATGATAATAACAGATTTGAACAGAGATACTGTTAGCCTCCTTGGTTGAATGGTCAGCACCGCGGCCTTCGGTACAGAGGGACCTGGTTCGATTCCAGGCCGGGTCGGGGATTTTAATCGAGTCTGATTAATTCTTCTGGCTCGTATACTGGGTATTTGTGTTTGTCCTAATACGTCGTTCAGACAACACACCACACTCCCAACCATCACAGAAATATGCAATAGTAATTACATCCCTCCACATAGACATGGCCTCAGGAAGGACATCTGGCCGTAAAACATGGCCAAAACCACATGTGAGATACAGTTCGCGTCCGCGACCTCACAGCTGTGGGAAAAGCGGAAGATTATTATTATTATTATTATTATTATTATTATTATTATTATTATTATTATTATTATTATTATTATTATTATTATTATTATTATAAGAGAGATACTGGAGAACTGTAATTTAGTACTGTACAAGCTCAATAAACATGGAAGACTTCGGTGGATGTCAAAAGTTTAGGATGAATAGGAGCTTCTCTGCTTCGTTGTTACTTTAGGTAAGGGTCTAGAAACTTGGCGTCAAAAGCCCTTTATACTCAGTAGACACAGCCTACACAGAAAGCTAGGCACTCGCCCTGCTACGTATAGACCTAAATATTAAAATGGAGGCGATGGGGTTGTGGAATTACTATATTTTCCGTATGCGTATGCAGTACTTCACAGCATTTCTTGTTCTGTAATAACAAGAAACAAAATGGAAATAAATGCGTATTTCCAGATTTAAAAACCTACATAAAGGTTAAAAAAACAACTATTTTATTTATGAATAGATATATTTTTATTGATGAATGAACACATGAACTCTCTGTGGATGGGGGTTGTAGAATATCTGCATATCGTAAAAGGCGACTAAGAGAGGACCCAGGAGATTTCATCTTGGGAGCGTGGGATGACGACCACCGGTCATCTCGCTGAGTCTGGCATTTCTTCCTAGGCTTACCGCCTTCATCTTTACTAAATTGCATCCCTTTGTCAGTTCTTCCTCTTCCGACCCCGCTGTCATTAGGTTCGCCAGACCTCGTGATTATTGTTAATTCAGGATGGTTGCCCAGTTGTACTTCCTCGTAAGTAACCACCACCACCACCACCACCACCACCACCACCTATGAACACATGATAGTGATAACTGCCAAAATAATGTTTTCGCTTATGTGAAATTCTGTTTAAAAATAAAATATTTACCGAGCTAGTTGGCTACGGGGTTTGGGATACAGCTGCGCCTGAGAGCTTGCATTCACTGCCACTGTTGGCAGCCCTGAATGTGGTTTATTGTGGTTTCCCATTTTCACACCAGGCATAATTAAGGCTTCAGTCACTTCCTTCTTAGTTCTAGCCCTCTTGTCGCCATAAAACCTGTCTGTCTGTGCGACGTAAAGTAAAAATCTCCTCTTGTTTAACAAATGACTATCATCGCAACCGAAATAAACGTTTGGTATTTTAAAACGAGTTTTTCAAAAAAATAAGAACAAAGATAAATTTTATATATCCGTAAGGTAATGTAACATTAAAGCTTTTCAGTCTGTAGAATTATAACATATATGACACCATAACGTCTCCTTAGTTCAGGTGGCAGCACGCCGGCCTCTCACCGCTGGATTACATGGTTCAAATCCCGGTTACTCCATGTGAGATTTGTGCTGGACAAAGCGGAGGCGGGGCATATTTTTCTCCGGGTACTCCGGTTTTCCATGTCATATTTCATTCCAGCAACACTCTCCAATATCATTTCATTTCATCTGTCATTCATTAATCATTGCCCCGGAGGAGTGCGACAGATTTCGGCAACCGGCACAATTCCTACCCTCGCCACTAGACCCGATCGAAGGACTGGAAACAGGCTGCGGATTTTCATGACACCATAACATACCTGTAAAAAATACACACTGTTAAGCAAAGAATGACGTTTCGTTCTACAAGAACATCCTCGGATTCTATCAAATCACTGAATATCATGCGCATATATGTACAATATTGTTTACGCTGCGTAAACTTGTCAATAATTTAGAGTTGGTGATATTATGAACAACCAGTGAGAAATAACTATTCTATTAGTATCCAACCATCACCTTATTAACTTAAAGAAATGTTTCTATACTTACCTAAGCTGTTAATGAGTAACCCGTCGTCTCTCAACAACTGCTTCCGGACTGCTAGCCAGAACAGTCTGTTATTACTTTTTAATTATATCACCAACACTCAATCATTGACAATTTACGCAATGTAAACAATATGTGCATGCATACGCATGATTTGAAGTCATTTGATAGAATCTGAAGATGTTCTTTCTTTCTTTCTTTCTTTCTTTCTTTCTTTCTTTCTTTCTTTCTTTCTTTCTTTCTTTAATCCGTTACCCTCCAGGCTTGGTTTTTTGCTCGTACTCAACGAGGGATCCCACCTCTACCGTCTGAAGGGCATTGTCCTGGAGCGTTGAGACTTTGCGTCGGGGGGTGAAACTGGGGAGGAGAACCAATACCTCGCCTAGGCGGCCTCACCTGCTATGCTGAACAGGTGCCTTGTGGGGCGATGGGAAGATCGGAAGGGACAGACAAGGAAGAGGGAAGGAAGCGGCCGTGGCCTTAAGTATCATCTCGGCATTTTCCTGGAGAAGTAGGAAACCACGGAAAACCACTTCAAGGGTGGCTGAGGTGGGAAGCGAACTCCCTCTACTCAGTTGACCTTCCGAGGCTGAGTGGACCCCGTTCCAGCCCTCGTACCACTTTTCAAATTTCGTGGCAAAGCCGGGAATCGAACCCGGTCCTCCGGGGGTGGCATGCCATTCTTTTGTTTAATAGTGTGGATCTTTTTACAGGTACCTATGTTATTTGTGTTATAATTGTTCCGATGACCTAGATGTTAGGCCCTTTAAACAACGAGCAAATGTTATAATAATTTTTTCGACAGGCTGAAAAACTTCAGAGTTACATTAATTCGATACTGGAAAATATGGCTTCCTTCTTAACTAAATATACACAAGAAAAAAGAAAAAGACTACTTTTAGACAAAACACAAGTGTCACCTCGCTCCAAGCTGATGGTGCGTTCCTCACCCTAACTCGTCATGGCAGGGGGAGGAGGGGTGGAAAGTCCATGTTAAACGACCCGAAATTCCTTTACTGCGGAGAGGCAAGTTTTTCTTTGCTATTGTACTTTGTGCCTGAAGTGTTCTCCGATACCTTGTGTCGATGTAGTTAACGTTAGCACTAAACGAGCAAGTTTTGTTGCTTTACACGACTGTTGATATCGCTATCATAGCCCAGGGGACCTCCAGCCAATTTTACGTGGAATCCGAATCAGCCGTATGTTATGTTAAAAAACCCACATGCATTGGTCGGGATTCGAACAGTTACCATCATGGTGAGAAGTCAGGATTATGTCGGTCTGCTATCATGCCTCTATAACTTTAGTACTGATGACTACCAGGAAAGAGGCAGACGTGGTTTCAATCTTCAGGACCATCCCGTAATTCTTGTTTTCAAGCGGAGTTGAAAGGAAATCCGTTCATAGAATGACAGAGAGTGGAATTGTAACTCCTATTTCTTCTCAGTTGTGTTAACAGAGGCAGCGTGCGCCCCATCCCGTCATATTTCAGTACGTGACAGTCGGAAATCCAACCCGGACTTAACACACGGAGGGATGGTGGTGAGGTATTGTAGTAACACCTAGCGTATGGCGGCGTAGTCCAACAATGTACGTTGAGTGCTCAACCCGAAGACTCATTGGATCCCCAATAGCTCCACTATCGCCTGTCATACCCCAAGCGACACTTAAGAGACGTCCCAGGAAAATAAGTGAGGTCGTTTCTCGTTTTTCTCACTATGCCAAAAGATTGTTACAAATCACTAAATCAGTCCGCTAAGCGTACCGAAATGCGTATTCTAACCAACCCTAAGAGTTACACCTTGACATCAGGTACCGCTTGCACAACAATTGGCGTTACTAACACTGGATAGCTGAAGTCACTTTCATATTGTCAAAGCCAAGGATGAGACACAGTTCTAGCCCTTCAGGAAAGCAACTCAATGTTGAAAATATCCTAGGGATATGAGCTACGAATTTTAGGTGAATAAAATATAATAAAGTAGGAGAATATATTATTTATTTATTCCTAAAAACAATCCTTTTTCTTAATCGTTATCCGGTCGATTAGATTAGCAGCTACCGAGCTCGATAGCTGCAGTCGCTTAAGTGCGGCCAGTGTCCAGTATTCGGGAGATAGTAGGTTCGAACCCCACTGTCGGCAGCCCTGAAGATGGTTTTCCGTGGTTTCCCATTTTCACACCAGGCAAATGCTGGGGCTGTACCTTAATTAAGGCCACGGCCGCTTCCTTCCCACTCCCAGCCCTTCCTTGTCCCATCGTCGCCATAAGACCTATCTGTGTCGGTGCGACGTAGCAAAAAAAAAAAAAGATTAGCAGTTTGCGTCTTCTACCACTACGAGGGCTAATGTGAGTCAATGGATTTTTCACTTAAGCAGCACTACGAGCCCTAACTGTGAGTTTAACTTAAGCCCTTATAACTACATTACCTGCCTTTGCTGGCAGGACCTAGTGTTTACAGTGCACTAAGTCTTCTAGTATGGGCTAGAACAATTTTGTTACTTTCATTGATCTCTGTCTTACCATTGGCTTTGACAATATGAAAGTGACTGAGGTATGAGCGATGCTAGTAATGGCATTCCGTATGCAGCCAGTCCCTGCTGTGAATGCTGTGAAAATGTTGCTCAAGGAACGGTTGGTGCATGCATTTTAGTGGGCTTGGCAGACCGTTATGTAATAGCAACTTCTGGTTCGGTGAGGAAAGCAGCGGGAAACTACCTCACTCCTCATTTCCCTAGTACACCTCTTCACTGATACCTAGGCCATCTATGACAGCTGATGGCGGAGTGTTGAGGATCCAACCAGCCTTAGGGCTGATGACTGAACATACATACACAACTACATTCCGTGTGGGTATTTTTCAAAAAATCAAACAACGCCTGAGTGTATTGAACTAAGGTATACGTTACAGAAATAATTAACTTAATTAGGCTAGAATTTGAATAAAAAAGGAAAACGAGTAAAGAAAATAGCGGATTTAGGCTGTTTTCTTGGAACTCCATTTAAGCCCTTCAACGTTCAGCACAATTGAGAAAATTGCTTAATTTTATATTTTTATTTCCATAGTATGGACACCCCTACTTTGTCTGCTAAGAAACTGTTTTCAGCATTACAAATATTCTATCTTTCTATACCATACGCATCCCATACCAGGAATCATAGTGGATAGTGTTTCGCCAGAAATTGATCTTGGCAATGTCTACCAATAAGAAAAACTTAATACGGTTTTATAAAACTAGTTTTAAATGTAATAGGATCCATCTCTGATTCTGTAATTAATTTTTAAATATATTCAGTTATAGACTGTGCTTTTCTATGACAAGTCTGCAAGTATTTGACAACTTGGTGCCTCTACACGAATGGGTATAGGCAGTAACCTAATGTGGCCTCTTACCTTGAAATCATTTAGCACATAAGCCAACCTCGTTTCGTGATTGTCCCTCTTCTTTTACCATGTACAGTACAGCTGATCCACTAGTCCGGCAGGTAATTTACCCTACTTTATTCACACCTCGTACGACCCAACTACAGAAGACGATTGATGTTGGTGGCTTCACCGAACGTCACTCTATTGTGAAAACCTTCCTGCCATTTTTCACACCGGTTGGTACCATTATTATTATTTAATAATAATAATAATAATAATAATAATAATAATAATAATAATAATAATAATAATAATGCAGCTAGTGTATTGATGACCTTCTAAAGTGGTAACACTTCGCTGGTTCGCGTACTAATTGCACGGTCCCAATGTGTGCCGCTACCGAAGGAAGGTGGGCTTAACTTTAACTGGACTCTTTCTGAGATCAAGTGAGCATATCTGTCGGTCAACACGTGATTAAGTTCTAGATTAATTTGATCGGACCGAGTGAGTTAGTTACGCGTTACGGGTCGTGTAGCTATGAGCTAGCTTTCGGGGATTTCAACGCCGCTGTCGGTATTACTGAAGGTGGCTTTCCGCGGTTTCTCATTTTCACGCTAGGCAAATGCTAGTGCCGTACCTAAGTGAAAGCCATGGTCGTTTCCTTCCCAGTCCTAGTCCTTTGCTATCCAGTCGTTGCCATAAGACCTGCGATGTAAATCCAACGGCGAAAAGAAAATCTTACGTAATTTTCTTGTTTTCTTGAAGTAATTCCGAGGACTACCGCTAGGTACCATGTGGTAGCTGATAACAGCGCCACAGCGGGGAAAATAGCCGATTTCAAGCATCAGCGCGTTGGCGTACTGTTAAGACGGTAACTTGAAGTTACTACGAACTGTGACTTGAAGCTTTGTCGTTACGAACTTGGACGCTATGTACAATTAATACGTATATCCATCAATACAGGATGTTTAAAAAGAATGACTTAATTTGAAAACCGATAGTTATCTACGCACCTACGAAACCCACACGAATGAAACTTCAATACTGTGAACCGCCAATGCGCTCTTTAAAGGACCACTCCTGCTGGATGCCATGGCCGGTTTAGTTGACTGTCGCTAGATGCCAGTAAGAGGGCCCGCGTAGGCCCTAGGCGTAGTCTTCGATATGGCGTCTACGGTAGGCAGCAGAAGGCAAAGTTGGTAATTAAGAAGCAGAATGCGTTTACGTAATTGCTCCACCGGTACCAAAACAACTTTCGTCGCTGGTGTCGACAATTTGAAACACGGGTGCCCACGACCTGGCACAACGGTTTTGGCTCCCGCAATCTCCAGACCATACCATGCGACTTCTTATAGAGACACGTCAGAGAGAGTCTTTATGTTCTACCATTACACGCTAACTTGGGGGAGCTCAGAACCAGAATCGCGGCTGCAGCGCACTAAGTGACACAAGACCATCCCAGACGCGTTTGGGACGAATTCAGCTATCACCTCGGTGTTATCTGTGTAGCAGGTGGAGAGCATATTGGCATTTGTAATTAAGAGTGAAACTGAGGATTTACGTAATAGTACCAATCTGATTTGTTCGGTAAATGTAACACATTTCCATGGTGTCTAAATATACGTAATAGAAACAGGGCCATTTTTTTCGAACACTTCCTTTATACTCTGTATGTGCTAGGAAACGTCCCCTTAACCGCGGTCGATCCTACAGAAACTGAGCCCAGACATTTACAACGGCCACTAGGTTGCAAAGATCGACTGCAGTTTTATTCGGGTATCGGGGAACTGTAAGTTTTTGTTGTTCTTGTTGCCGTATTTGCTGAAGAGGTCACTAGTTGAAAATGAACATTAAAAAGCGTCCAACTAAACAGCGTCATTTGAAATCACAGCAGAACAAATTACAAACAAGTAGCTCATATCTTACAAGAGACTTGCCTCTCAGTAGTGTTTCAATACATCCTTATAGTATGTACGTTTGTATGTATAGTCACATCGTGTAGTGTAAACCGGCCTTGTGCGTGCTGTGGAACGCATGCAGGGAGTAGGGAGAGGCTTTACCCACCTCCCGTACCAAGTCGTTCTCTCTATTGATCCATAGGGCTCAGGGCTCCCCTCAGGCAGAGTACGCTTTCAGCTCGAAGAAACTTCATTTGCATATTTACGTAGAAGTGTCTCTCCTTCAAGTACCATGGAAAGGTTCACAGTCTTGTGTTGTTGACTACATTTAGACTCCAGTACTACTTTCCCTCAGAGATATGAAAATCCACAGCCTCTTTCCAGTCATTCGACCGGGTCAGGAATGGAATGAAGCCCCCATCTAGCGGCGAGGATAGGAATTGCGCCTGTCGCACTCCTCCGGGACAATGATTAATGAATGACAGATGAAATGAAATGATGTTGGAGAGTGTTGCTGGAATGAATAATATGACTGGGGAAGCCGGAGTACCCGGAGAAAAATCTGTTCCGCCTCCGCTTTGTCCAGCACAAATCTCACATGGAGTAACCGGGATTTGAACAACGGAACCCAGCAGTGAGAGGCCGGCGAGCTGCCGCCTGAGTCACGGAGGCTCCCCTCTCTCTCAGGGATATGATTTTTTAAATTATTATTATTATTATTATTATTATTATTATTATTATTATTATTATTATTATTATTATTATTATTATTAGCGATCGTTTCAATTCCCTACTTTATTCTCATACAAGAAATCACACTTCTGACCACCACGGAAAACTTCAGCCCGGCTGAGTGGCTCAGGCGGTCAAAGTCTGGGCTTCTGAGTCCAAGTTGGTGGATTTGATCCGGGCTTAGTCCGGTATTATTTAAAGGTGCTGAAATACGCAAGCTTCCTGTCTCACGGGCACGTACAGTATTTTTATTGTCAGTGTTTTTATTTCATTCCTCGTGCGCAGTTATTCTGTTTGCTATTCACAATTAGCTCACTATTAGTTTGTTCATAGTTGAAGGTTACTTTTAGGTTAGTTTTAGAAGGTTAGGTTAATTTAAGATAGGATAGATTCGTGTGTTTCCTCCTGTGGATTTAGTTTGAATGGTGTATTATTGAAAATGTCCGACTCATTGGCTGAATGGTCAGCGTTGAGGCCTTCGGTTCAGAGGGTCCCGGGCTCGATTCCCGGCCGCGTCGGGGATGTTAATAGCGTCTGATTAATTTTCCTGGCCCAGAGACTGGGTGTTTGTCCCAACACTTTCCTCTTCATATCCAGACAACACACTAGCAACCACCACAGAAACACGCAATAGTAATTACATCCCTCCATATATGTTGGTGCTAAGAAGGGCATCTGGCCGTACAACATGGTCAAATCCACATATTCTACACAGTTCGCGCACGCGACACCACAGATGTGGGAACAGCGGAAGAAGTGTATTATTGAAAATATGTGAATATTTTGAGAATGAATCATGACTTTCAAAACGAGTGTCCGTGAGAGGGGCGGGGCACTGCGTATTGTTGGCAATATTGTTTGGTGGTGTTTATTTTCTGTAGTTCAGCGCATTGTTGCCACTCAACTGTCAAGACTCCAACTCTGGGAAAAAGACTCATCAGAAACAATGGAACGGAGTTCGCTGCAACTTACGAATCCGCTAGTTTGTAGTTCCACCAAAAGATGGAGTCCTAGTGAAATGGCTCGGTGACAGATACAAATTCATCCGTGGCCGCCAGTTACATTTCATTATGCTCTCTTATGATCAGTATCGCAATATGATAGCGGCAGAGAGAAATTGTGACGACTTAATAACCAGCTATGAATTAGAGAGATCCCCGATCTGATTTGTCCAAAAGCTATATGTAGCCATTCTCCTGGCGTACGCCTTACGTAACATTTCGTAAAACTGGTTTCATCGTGAAACCATTGTTCTGCCAGGAACTGTAGATCATTATTTAGCCTAGTTATTGCATCGTTAACGTCATACCTTGTTCTTAGTGTATGAAGAATCAGCAGAATGATGAATGACGAGACATAGTTCATTCTCGTTGAGGAGTTGAAGAAATTCAATGCAGACTAGTGGACCTTAGCTAATGTGTACGTGTCAGATAATACTGCTAAGAAGTTTGTAGACCAGGCTGCGTTTTCAATTAATCTAAATTTAATAAATAATAGTGTTATTTGATTTACGTCTCACTAACTACTTTTGCGGTTTTCGGAGACGCTGAGGTGCCGGAATTTAGTCCCGCAGGAGTTCTTTTACGTGCCAGTAAATCTACTGACACGAGGCTGACGTATTTGAGCACCTTCAAATACCACCGGACTGAGCCAGGATCGAACCTACCGGGCGAGTTGGCCGTGCGCGTAGAGGCGCGCGGCTGTGAGCTTGCATCCGGGAGATAGTAGGTTCGAATCCCACTATCGGTAGCCCTGAATATGGTTTTCCGTGGTTTCCCATTTTCACACCAGGCAAATTAAGGCCACGGCCGCTTCCTTCCAACTCCTAGGCCTTTCCTATCCCATCGTCGCCATAAGACCTATCTGCGTCGGTGCGACGTAAAGCCCCTAGCAAAAAAAAAAGGATCGAACCTGCCAAGTTGGGGTCAGAAGGCCAGCGGTTCTCAACCGTCTGAGCCATTCAGCACTGCAAATTGAACCAACATGGACTATGTACGATTAATTCCCGCAAGACTACAGCCACTGTTCACGTTAACGGTGAGATGGAAACCATTATTCACGTCTTCGGTTCCTGCCGGTGTATTAGAACTTTTCGGACAGTGATGGGAAGAGTGAGCACAAGATAAAAGTTGGCGGTAGACTGTCGCTATTGTAACGGCCGTAGGGTTTGCAGGGCTTCGTAGACTTGCTTATGAGATTGTTTTCGCTGTTCCAGCTAACCTCCAGCTGAGCGCGCGAGTCAACACAGATCCATCTTATAACAGAGTATGCGTGTGACGTCACATGTTTAGCACACATGTTGCCTTACTTTGAAGCGCTATTTCATAAAAACTAAGTTTCAGATATTTTTAATTTGTTTAATTTTTTGGGGGAGGGGGACAAATAGCCTCCTCTTTTATCTGTTAATTGAAACAATAAACATAATCGTAAGTTAAATAACTCTCGGCGATGTAAGAGTTCTACCCAAACACTAAAAGCGTCGTAAAGTTTTTCTTTCCATATACCCGTTGTCAAGGAGCGTAAGTCTACGTTAAAAAGACACACATTTTGAGTCATATTTCGGACCATTTCCGTTATTGTTCAGGATTATTTTGTAACATGGCTTTCTCTTGAATTAGTGTGAATCGCTGTAACATTAAAATGAGTAAAAAATACTTTAGTTTCTTCGAATACTGGCAAAATGCTGATGTCTTTTATCACATAGTAATTAGAACAATGTATGCTGATAATTAAGAGAGCATGGAAGAAACCATTAAAAGATGTAAAATCAATAATGTTGTCAAATTTGCAAATTGGCTTTTACATCGCACCGACAGAAGTGTCTTACGGCGACGACGCGACGGGAAAGGCCTAGGAGTAGGAAGGAAGTGGTCGTGGCCTTAATTAAGGTACAGCCCCAGTATGTAAACAAACCCCCGAGCACTACAACCCTTGAAGGGCCTTGGCCTACCAAGTGACCGCTGCTCAGCCCGAAGGCCTGCAGATTACGAGGTGTCGTGTGGTCTGCCGTTATTCTTGGCTTACTAGACCGGGGCCGCTATCAGCCCTAGTATTTGTCGGGTGTAAAATGGGAAACCACGGAAAACAATATTCAGGGCTGCCGGCAGTAGAGTTCGAACCCACTATATCCCGGATCCAAGCTCAGAGCTGCGCGCCCTAACAGCACGGCCAACTCGCCCGGTAGTAATGTTGTCTATAGTGTGTAACTTAACTTTCAAACTCCTCTTGACATGAGTAATAATATTTAGTTAGTTATTTTAAAGAAGCCTCTTACGATAGGCAGGGAATACCGTGGGTGTTATTCTACCGCCCCCCACCCACAAGGGGATTTTCCTGATTTATCAGTCGATTTAGAGCCACATTATGATCCTCCTTCCTCGTTGTCGTCACCTTGGCAGCTGTTACCACTGATGAACGATTCGACTTTCCGCCAGTTACAGCTTTATATCCAGAGTTTTTTGACGGCGCCTAGAGAACTAGCTTCCGGCCACGTCAGCTCGGATAAGCTAGTACGGTAGAGCGTCCCGGTAACTAATGACTGTGGACAGCCCACTGTTGATATTCGTAATTCGTGCTGACATACGTAGTTAAGATTATTTTATGGTGCCCATTAGTTTTCATCCTTTGCATTATGCAGCCTGTTAGGATGTAATCGCCAACCGACAACTCTCATCTCCAGAGAAAGAATACCATAGATTTTTGCATATGGTGATAGTGATCGTGATGATGAACAGAATTTCTTCTGAACTTCTTGTATCGTCGCCATAAGACCTGTCTGTGTCAGTGCGATGTAAACCAATTCTCAATGAACTTCTTGTGTGCTTCTCCGCAACACAAACAAATCAGGATGTCTCAATTCACTATTCTTCGGAGTAATAATAATAATAATAATAATAATAATAATAATAATAATACCGAGCTCGTTAGCTGCAGTCGTTTAAGTGCGGCTAGTATCCAGTAATCGGGAGATAGTGGGTTCGAACCCCACTGTCGGCAGCCCTGAAGATAGTTTTCCGTGGGTTTCCCCATTTTCACACCAGGCAATGCTGGGACTGTACCTTAAAGGCCACGGCTGCTTCATTCTCATTCCTATGCCTTCCCTATCCCATCGTCGCCATAAGACCTATCTGTGTTGATGCGACGTAAAGCAAATAGCAAAATAATAATAATAATAATAATAATAATAATAATAATAATAATAATAATAATAATGTTATTGGCTTTACGTCCCACTAACTACTTCTACGGTTTTCGGAGACGCCGAGGTGCCGGAATTTTGTCCCGCATGAGTTCTTTTACGTGCCAGTAAATCTACCTACACGAGACTGACGCATTTGAGCACCGGACTTCGAACCTACCAAGCTGGGGTCAGAAGGTCAGCGCTCGACCATCTGAGCCACTCAGCCCGGCAGTAGATAATTATTTATTCAATAACTTTCGGTATTCCAAACTTTATGAAAGGCTGTTTTGAAAGTATGTTTCCCACACTTTTAATCGTTATACAGAAGGCATCGGGAACAGTTCTAAATACCCATCATTAAGTACTGTTCCGGTATATGTTTGAAAGAAATTGAAACAAAACCACAGAGCAGTAATTTACGGCATGAATGTTCTGCGGTTTTCTATAAATACTTCGGTAGTTGTAGAATGATTTTTAGTTTCACGTTTTTGTTAATGTGACCTTAGTTTTTACCTGGAATCAGAACCACAGGACGTTACTTTTCTTCACAATCATCCCAGATGTATGGGCCGGAATTCGAACCGTCGTCGGCTCAGTGAGAAGCTGGTGATTTTGCTACTCGGCTATCACGCATCTGATTTCAAAATATTTTTCTAGCACTGTATTTTGTTAACTCGACAGTAAAAAAAGGATTGGGAGAGAACAGACGTAATGTTCATATTCTTAGAAATAAAACAAATGGAAATCCATTTTAAGGAAAGCAGAGGGTGATTTTAACCTCTGTTCCCCGTATCTCTGTGAACTCGCCATAAGAAAAGCAGCTGTAACGCTCAAACCATATTAATGGTGCCAGTTTGATTAGGGTTCTTCATAAATACTACAGATGTCGGAAAAAGAGGCTCCATTATTAAGTCTCGCTCACTTAGCAAAATTACTGTTCTAACTTTCGTAACACAACCTATGAATTAACCCGAATGTCAGATGATGGTTTACCATAGTGGATCATTGTGTACTACCAACCAAACATTTTTCTTCGGGAAATCGGTATTGGTTTGTGCTTTTACAATAAACCTGGTTAGTTTCCTCTTCCTGAAGAGGTTTAGATGAACGTAGATTCACCTAGGCCTGTATCTATGTAAGTGATGTCTAAGAAGGAACACTGTTGTCTTGTCTCCTGTGGAAACCACCTCGCGTACAACCTTGTGTAACTTGATACCGATGTACAGTACATGGTATCTGCAGGACGCAGGAATCGTAGCTCTTATCAGGATTACCATCACAGAAAGGAAGTTAGGTGCTGATATGGGAACTAAGGAGAGGAGAATTTAACACTTGATAAAGGAACTTCTTCGTTGGAGGTAGATCGCGATAAAATTGAATGTATTAAGTAGACCTAAGTTTGATGTAGGCCTAATTGATTAAGCCCATTTTTATCGTAATTACTTGCCAAGTAAATTAAATAGTTCTGTCATCTGTCTTCAGCTATTCGTCATAGCTAGAGGTATTGGGAATCGTAACAAGAGATTCGCAGCCTTTATTTATTTATTTATTTATTTATTTATTTATTTATTTATTTATTTATTTATTTATTTATTTATTTATTTATTTATTTATTTATTTAATACTAACTATAAAATGCAACTCAAGTTCTCTATGTCGATGCTGTAATTTCTAAAACATATATTATTTTTACAGTTGGCTTTACGTCGCACTGACACAGATAGATCTTCTTGCGACGATGGGATAGGAAAGAGCTATGAGTTGGAAAGAAGTCGCCGTGCCCTTAATTAAGGTACAGCCTGGTGTGAAAATGGGAAACCACGGAAAACCATCTTCAGGGCTACCGACAGTGGGCTTCGAACCCACTATCACCCAAATGCAAGCTCGGGGCTGCGCGCCCCTAACCGCACGGCCAACTCGCTCGGTAAAATAATACTTATATGAGCATTTTAAATAAGAACATAGTTTTCCTTATTCGATGAAAAGAGGTAACTGTGTCTCAGGAGGAAATATTCATTCAACAAAACGCCACCGCTGCTGGGCTGAGTGGTTCAGACGGTAGACCACTGAATTTCTGAGCCTTAGTTGGTGTGTTCGATTCGACTCCCACCTGTAGTATTTGAAGGTGTTAAAATATGGCAGCCTCTCCTCCGTAAATTTACCGGCATGTAAAAGAATTGCTGCAGGGCAAAATTCCAGCACTTCGGGGTCTCCGTGAAAGTAAAAGGACTGTAGTTCGTGGGACACAAAACTATTATTATTATTATTATTATTATTATTATTATTATTATTATTATTATATAATTAATATTATGAATTATAATAATAAATAGAAACTAGGAAGAAATCTGGAAATGGAAATCAGTTGCATGAATTTCGGAGTGATTTAGTTCATCAAACATAAATGAAATAAAAATAATGGCCACCGTAAATATCTAAACACTGTTCTAGTGAAAGGTGCTTCGTTAAAAAGTTCATCTCTTTAAAAAAACACAAATACTAGGCTGTACGGAAATCAATGCCCGAAATGCACAATGTCCATATTCAGTCGTCTCTGCCTCCTATTGTACGGGACGTCTGGAAACGTGAATAGTACCCGTTGAAGATCATCACAATAGTTAGCCTTTACGCCACACAAAGTGAAGCTGTAGGTGTCGTAAGACGTACTACAGTGTTGTGTACTTGTTCGGACGACGCGAGTAGCAGGTAATTATGCTGCACGAGTTCAAAACGTGCACGGCGTCCGAAAACTGTCGAAATGTAGTGAGGAAATTAAGGGTAGACTCAACCTCAGAACGGTCAGCGCTTCTAGTTTAAGTATCGTACCGGAATCAGTCTCTCAAAGATGAGGAATGCAGAGAATGCATGTGAAAATGCCAAAGTTCGGAAATGCTGGGAGTAAAACACACATACGACGACTATAAATTCGACTGAACCCGGGAACAAGACTCTTATCATTGAAGTCTCCTTTCTCGTATAGTACGTCGTGGAGGATCCCTAGTTAAGAGAGACCAGAGTAAGGGATGAAATATAACATGTGGCACAAGGTTATCTAGAGTATTATAAAGCGGAGGAAGGCAGGCATTCAACAACACTCATTTGTTATGTGGGTTGCCTGAGATGAAGGGGCATTATAACGACTCTTATAGCTGGTATACAGACTGTCCCAGCCCTTCTATTAACATTTATATCTCAACCATAGAAACGGTGGTTCACTGTATAAATACTCAGTCCTCCTTAGGAATCGTAAATCCCCTACATCTGACCTAAAATACGACAGTGATATTTACGTTGCTGCAAAGGTGGCATTCAATGCAGTTTAATGCATCTATTTTTTCATTTAATTTTCGACGCTTGATTAAATTGAATCATATGGAGGATCCCTAGTCAGAAGAGAACAGAGTAAGGGATGAAATATAACCTTTAGGACCTGTACTTCGACAGCCAGACAAAATCTCGGTTTAAATTTATGCGACAGTTTGCACATTTATTTGGAAATTCGGTCGAAAACATTTATGTGGGAGAATAGTCTCTACTTTAGCTATGGAGAAGTTCGAGAGGCAGTTAACGCCCTTAACTGAGACTTTACTTCTATCTGAGACTTTGCTGTCGGAATCCCGTCCAGCTATCACAGAATTTTTAAAGACTTCCCAAGCTAACAAGTTGTTGACTCTTAACTATATGAGTTGCATGCAAGAACTAAAACTACAAGCTGCCTAGGTAGCCATAGTCGTTACGGCGTCATTGCATGATGTTGCCACGTAGTTATTTATCGGTTCGAGTCCTATTAGTCCAATATATACGCAAGTTTATCGTCGGTTAACTGTATCAATATTGCGTTCAAATGAATCACCATTTGATACGTGACTCGAATTTATTATTAGTTGCAGTTGAACTCTCACTAAGAAACATACTACTGTATTTCTGTAAGTCGTCGGCGCAAAAGGATAGCTAGAATTTTCTTTTCACATCTGCAGTTGGAACGATTACTAGGTTGTGGAATAACCTGACCTTAAAGTTCGGTATGAAATCGTATTTTACAGACCTGACATAGTTTGTTCACTTACTAACTTTTGATGATATTCTTTTAACATTCGTTACCTAGGATAATTTTAGTGTTTTCTATTCAGGCAAAGATAAACTCAAACTGAGCAACAGTTTATTTTAGCCTTATCCTTTGCGCAGTTTTAGTGATTTCATATATTCTGGAGGTAAAGGGCAGTATTGATATTTTTTGGTTATTCAGATCTTACTATTTTATTGTGACAATTTTGATAGTTAACTAGCACTGTAGCAGACTTTAGATGAAAGTTTTCTGTTCCGTTCCGTACAGAAGGGAAAGACGTGAAGAGAAAGAGAGGAGACTGAAGAAATAAACAGTTTCCGGTGCGCGACTAGAATGTCTTCTTCCCCAGGTTCATGAAGGTCACTACAAGGTCGACGGTAGTCAACTGTGCTGAAGTTCTCTGCCAGTTTACTACGTTGAGTATTAAGATCTTTGTTTTGGGGACGATTAAAAAGCAAATAATAAAAATGCTGCACTTGTAATTGACATCAGATTTTTTACCCGTCCTGATAGGATGAAGGGTTTTGATTGTGTTCATTTGTGTTTAGAGATTTAGGGGTCCAGCAGGGGACGATCAGTGCAAAGTTTTCATTTATTTATTCATTTATTTACTGCTGTTGGTTGGGTTTTGAATGGTCAGAGCAGCGCCCTTATGTTCAGATAGTCTTCGATTTGATTCCGGGTCGGTCCCTGGTATTTTAGCCGCAAATGATTAATGCCCCTGACTAGGGGACTGGGTATTTGTGTGTTCGACCTCTTCACACACACACACACACACACACACACACACACACACGCTTGGACGGTTAAGGCGCTGGTTTTCTGAGCCCAAGTTGGCAGGTTCGATCCTGGCTCAGTCCGGTGGTGTTCGAAGGCGCTCGAATACGCCATCCCCCTGTCCTTAGATTTACCGGCACGTAAAAATACTCCTGTGGGACAAAATTCGGCACCTCGGCGTCTCCGAAAACCGTAAAAGTAGTTAATGGGACGTAAAACTAATAACATTATTTCTCTAAGTCAAGAATAATGATTATAGCACCTTAATACCCAGTTCAGACGACTACCTCTATTTTGTGCATTAAATTTTATCTTTAGCCAGCAGTGCAATTCCTCGTATGTTGTTTTTGTTTCTGGCAATCTTTTTCTGTGAAAAAAATTCTAGATATTTGAACTCGGGTACTTTCAGTTCTTTTCCACCATTGCA
Source organism: Anabrus simplex (assembly GCF_040414725.1). Taxonomy (NCBI): domain Eukaryota; kingdom Metazoa; phylum Arthropoda; class Insecta; order Orthoptera; family Tettigoniidae; genus Anabrus; species Anabrus simplex. The sequence goes on from NC_090270.1 coordinate 109,040,644, forward strand.
TAACGTGAAACTCGGGCAAACTATCCATTTTGATACTTCTTTCTTGTTTTTATTTGTTTTCGAAAGAAAGGTATTTATGAACATACATACAAGTTTACCTATGTAGGTATATGCTTGTAGTTCTCTCTTTCGTGTAGGCACTCTTAATGTGCTGGGATTTAATTCCTCACAAGCGAGCGCCTAACCAACAGTCTAGGAATTTGGAAAATAAGTTTACTAGTAAATATGACGTTGAGTTGTTTTACCTGCATTCATTGCAAGAACAGACCCGTATATGCAAAGTAATCTGCAGAAAAATCACACATTCGCGACAAACGAAGTTATGTAGGTTCAGTAACATCAATCGTTTCCTTGTTTCCGGCTGGGCCCAGGACACTTGCCCTTGGTAGCCTAGGCCTGCTCTTGATAACTGGCTATTATCTCCACTTTGCTCCTTATCTACCAATTAGTTTTTCTCGAGACGTTTAATGGTCTCCTGATAGGATTAAAGTAGCCTATCATGTGTGTCATTCATCATATCTGTTTCGTTTTTTAAATACGTTGCTGACATTATCGCACCGGCTAAAATTAGATTTACTGAACAATGTACTGTGGTCTGTTGAACGTGAAAGAAACTGACCAGAGAGACTCTTCTCGAAATAGACATGAATGGAAAACGCTGGATTACATACACCGTTTGAATTTTTAAACTAGCTGGATTACATACACCGTTTGAATTTTTAAACTATGAATGAGTCTTACTCGCAGAGGCGTAACGTTAGGGCCTGGAGGGCCTGCAGTGCAGACGGGCTCGCGTCTTTAAGGGGCCCGCAGACTCCTCGCTAAAAGAAAAATAAACTAATGTAACTCTGCAGGGAAATGGCCAAGGCGATTTTGTAGAATCAGTCGAAAGTTTGTTTTAAAATGTGTACGTTGAGGGAATAATTGCCACTCGTTTGCATCTAGCAACAGTTCCTTGTACTGAGTGTAACGCAGCACAACTGTGAACAATGCTTGCTCTTGCTGTCTCTCGTAACACTGTGGCAGGCTCCTCACAAAAGACCCGCTCCAAATTATTGAAAAATAATCACAACAATATAAATGGATATAAAAACATATTTTAGTTAGAAAGAGGATACTTACTTCATGTATAGTGCATCTGAGACAGTATTATGCACAAAATTTGCTGAACATTTAACTTCTGTCACACATTATTGGACAACAGTGTAAATGCCAGTAAGAATGTTTTGTAACAAAACAATCGGTCAGTTCATTTTCGAACGAGCTCTCTATGCGCGAAGTTATTAATGAGCTTATAAGTTGTACGGTTAGATATTTTTCAAACTTTTTTGAACAGTTTCTTGTTTAATTTTGTTCCTATATGTTTCTGTGTTGTAACTGAATACATTATTATTGCAGACTTCAGTATCGGTTGCAGGTTATAGTTTTAAGTTCCTGACAAATGAAACCAGGGCGCATACATTTTTTATTCTTTCAAAATAGTTTCACGGTATAAAGCTTCATCCCTTTCTGTACCTTTCAGTGGACTCGTCCACTACACGTGCTTACGCTCGCTGTTCCCCACTTTAATCACCAGTCTGTCAGTGGCAAGGTTTTTCTGTAAGCCTGGTCGTTTCCACCGTGCGCGACTCCTGACGTTCGCCGTCAGCGATCTTTGTTGTCGGTTTAAAAGTGTTTTGTGAGTTTCATGGATATATTTATCTTCAATACTACAATCTCTTTGCAACAAAAACTTCTATTTAGTTTCACGGATATATTTTTCTTTAATAATACAATGTGTTTTGCTACAAAAACCGGTATTTTATACTTCCCGGTCAAATCGACCATGCGCGACCTATCACGTATCTATTTTGACGAGACTTCTCGCGGGTTAAGTACGAACTACTAAGTTCAGTGACTTAGCCGTTAAACCTAGAGACAGTGTAATAAAAACCTACTAATCTTTTTTTTGCTTTACGTCGCACCGACACAGATAGGTCTTATGGTGACGATGGGATAGGAAAGGTCTAGGAATTGGAAGGAAGCGGACGTGGCCTTAATTAAGGTACAGCCCCGGCATTTGCTTGGTGTGAAAATGGGAAACCACGGAAAACCATCTTCAGGGCTGCCGACAGTGGGGCTCGAACCCACTATCTCCCGATTATTGGATACTGGCCGCACTTAAGCGACTGCATATACCTACTAATCTTACAATAATGTATAATTACTTTGTTTATATAATTTGACAATATATTACATTGTTTCTACCTGCTGTAGTTGAATTATATTAGCTGTTCATAGGTTTCATATTCTATTTGAGGGGGGGGGGGCGTATCCCATTCGTTACGCCTCTGAGTCTGTCAGTAGCGGTTACTGAAAGGGACTGCCGGAAGGGCACTATTTAAAAAAAATGTACATTCTTACTAAACACACACTAGTAAGCAAATGCATACTCGTTTTTTTCTAACCTGATAGTTATGTTTGTTAATAGTTTGGCAATCGGAAGAATCCAGATAAGTCACCATACTCAAACATTGTCCCACTAGCTGCATGCTGCGCCTAGTGCTAAAATTGTCAGTACGTTTAAAACCATACGGCCGCTACTGGTCTTAGTGTATCTTATTGCTTATGCCCCCAGTAATTTCCTTCCCGTGGTCATTTTCTACTCTTAAGGTTAGATTTAAGATTTTCTTGAACAGTCTTCCTCTTCTTTGTAGGACGCGTATGGCAATCACGAAGGTTTTGCTGGGTTTTGCTTTACTTTTACTATAAGATACTAGTTTCAGATTCCTCCTATCATCTTTCCTGTCGAACCGTCCGCCCTTGGTTAACTCTTGATCTTTCCGACCTCGACGGTATTAAGTTTAACAGACGAAGTTAGGCCCTATTCCTTTTCCCAGTTTTCTATGACTTCTTTCTTTGTTTATTCTTCTTCCTTTTGCCGGGGTCGCTTTTGCGATCTGTCTCTCACAGGTGAACTTGACCTAATATTACGGACTTATGCCCTTCGATGTAATTAGTCATTAAATTGACGTTTTGTAGTGGTTGGTATTGTCATAAATTATATGTAAATAAAGAGATACGTAGTAAGATACGCAATCCCCCAGCCAGAGGAAACCAACTAGATGCGGCCGGAAATCGAACCCGGGACCAGCTAAATCGAATGCTGCTATTCTGGCTATTCTACCAAAAGAGCCATATAACCTTTGCCTTGGAATATTCTTATTGAGTCACATTCAGTACATATAGACTATGCCTACTACATACCCGAAGAGATGTAAAGTACAGAACAAAAATGGCCACCCGGACACCAGTGGGATCCGAACCCACAACCTTTCGATTTTGCATCGATGTTGTTTTCTATTTCAAACATCCTACAGCCATTAGCCAGGATTCAAAACGCCTTGGTGAGACGTCGATGCGGATGTCACTGGACAGTCTCCCGCTATCACCGTCACCTCCCACCCAGCCCTTTCGGCTCTTAACTCTGTCCGTCCTCTCCCAAGTTGTAAGATGGCAGAGAGTGGAGGTTGATGTTGTGTGCATTATGCCTAGGGACACGAGTCAATCGGAATAATCTCCTTCGTAAAATAAATATAATTCTCAGTGGAAGAATGTATTCCTGTGCACAGTTGCAGGAAATAATATTCAATGTTGAGTGTATAAACGACAAGTTGTGAAAAAACCCGGACGAGTTAGCCGTGCGGTTAGGGACGCGCAGCTGTAAGCTTGCATCCGGGAGATAGTGGGTTTGATCCCCACTGTCGGCAGCCCTGAAGATGGTTTTCCGTGGTTTCCCATTTTCACACCAGGCAAATTCTGGGGCTGTACCTTACTTAAGGCCACGGCCCCTTCCTTCCCACTCCTAAGCCTTTCCTATCCCATCGTCGCCATAAGACCTATCTGTGTCGGTGCGACGTAAAGCCAATTCCAAAAAAAAAAATTTTTTTAAAGCATTAACTTAAGGAATACAACAAAATCGTATTAATGGCGCCTGTGAAACAGATGCGATCTATACTATATTTATTTTTGTGTTTCGTTTTCCCATACAAAAAATGAGGTTTGTATATTATTACAGAATATGCTTAAATATATCAAATACTGCGTATTCAAGATATGATTGTATTTGGGCTTATCGCAGTTGGTTCATGACAGCAGGCACGTTAGTGGACCGAGTACAGTCATCACATAAGTGTCACATTACCAACAGGAGAAGATATATTTTATAGAATAGTTTGTTACTGCTGCAAGGTGCAAGAAAACAATAGAATGAATTCAGAATGGAATGTGTGTAGATCGTACGGGCGCTAGCTTTGTTAGAGCGAAAGGAACCACTGAATCACAGAGGACTCGTCGAGTAACTGAACAAAATTAGTAGTAGTTATTGGCATGGTGATGGAGATGCAACGATGTAGCAATAAAATCACCATCATCGCTGACTACTCATATATTTTCACTAAGCACAAATTTACATATATACAAAACACAGTAATTAATCCTTGATCTGTCGAATGGTAGTCCTATCGATAGTAAACTCGCACAACTCAACTCCGTAGCACAACAGGACACTTAACTCACAACTTGACTCAACACTCTTTATATACATTCTGGCTACAATTCTAGATAATTCTGGTTTCTCACACCATATTAGATACCTGAAAGGTGCTATAATTAACATCCAGAAGTCCTTGGTAAGCCCATATTCTAGAATTATCTTGAAACAGGACCATCCTATCTAGAAGCTTATCATTATGGTGCATTACTTCAGTAATTCCAGAAGGACCTAGCTTGCGTCAGTGGCCGAGTGCAAACATGTCTCGAGCACGTAATCCTAGCCTTCGTCCTTTATCTCGTTATCCTAGAATTGCGTTCTTTGAACAATATTTGGAACTTCTACATTCAAACATAGCCATGTGGTCACAAACATAAACTGTCCCTGCTGCACCCGTGTGCTTTCTCGACTTGCTAAACCTGCTATTGTATTCACCACTGAAAACCACTGTTATATATCTATATATGTTTAGTGATTGAAATAAAAAAAATAAACAAACAATTAAAAATGGGATTGACAAGGCTAATAATAATAATTTCTTGTGGCTATTTCTATCAGAATGCAGCCCTTGTAAGGCAGACCCTCCAGTGAGAGTGGGCATCTGCCATGTGTATTGACAGTGATTTTCAGTGGTGAATAGATTGAAGTCAATACGGACCAAAACAAATTAAACCACAATGGTTTCCGGTAAGTTAATAAATTAAAAAACCTATTATTGTTAACGTAATCGGAACTGAAATTTTACACTGCACTATTTGCATTCTGAAGGCTTTGAGCTTGCCATCACTGGCTTATAAGATCAAGAACTCTATGTTATTACTTTCATAATGACAAATGGGTTAATTGAACTAATAACTTTTGCCCCTTTTTATACTTTTCTGTTAAGTTAGAACAGTTGTCTTGCATTCAGGTGCTGGAGGAGTATCATAAACTTATGTCTACTGTTTCAGGCGTGGATGTGACGGCCAACCAGGATGAGATTTCCGACCATGAGACCTTCCAGCTTGAGTTTGACGGCTCTACTAAGCGGTGGTACATTCGCACAATGCAGGACCGCTACTGGACTCTGGAGACTGGCGGTGGTATTCAGGCCTGTGGAGATAAGAAGTACGTACCCTGGTTGTACATTAAAATAACAATCCTGCATGTTTAATATACTTACTTTTAAGCTTTATCCAACTGTAGTGAATGTCCTCATCCTCCTCCGAGGGATTCTCAACTGATAAGAAGTTTTGGCGACCACATGCCTCAGAGTTGAGTCTGACCAGAGTGAACTTCAAGAGTTTGCTGTGGTCTAACTATACTATTTGCAGTTGCAAAGAAATTCAGTTTAGAGTGGCACTTCAAAACAAATACTATTCTCTTCTTACGCATAGGACAAAATTCAGGAGCTTCAGAACAACAGTGCGATTCACTACAAATTCAAGGATGTCCTTGGAGACCCAGCTAACCAAGAACTTGTCATCTGAAGTGTCTTACTCCCTGCTTATTTTCAACACTCCAAGATATGGCCCTGTGATATCACTGGGTCGACATACCTGGGTACATATTGAATCGTTTTCTGTTACGAGCTTGGTGAAAAATGAGTATCATTAAAAACCCACTTACCAGCGTCTTAAAAACCTGCTGCTCCTGGCAATATAATTTACGAACCCCAACATTGGTGGACAAAATACATTCAAAAGCTTTGTAAAGACTAAGCTTGTTTTGTTTCATGTCGGTGTTCTCAGTGTGGAATATGTTATTTACTTGTAGGCATTTTAATATACTGTATTATCTCTTCAATAGTAGCCTCTGTGGCTCAGGCGGCAGCGCGCCGGCCTCTCACCGCTGGGTTCCGTGGTTCAAATCCCGGTCACTCCATGTGAGATTTGTGCTGGACAAAGCGGAGGCGGGATAGGGTATTCTTTGGGTACTCTGGTTTTCCCTGTCATCATTCATTCCAGCAACACACTCCAATATCATTTCATTAATCATTTGTTAATCATTGCCCCAGAGGAGTGCGACAGGCTTCGGAAGCCGGCACTATTCCCATCCTCGCCACTAAAAGGGGGCTTCATTCACTCCATTCCTGACCCGGTCGAATGACTGGAAACAGGCTGTGGATTTTCATTTCACATCTTCAGTTATTATTTATGAGGCAGAAGTACTTCAATTGTAATTGAGAGACTTCCTACCTTTTCAATACGTTTATTATTATTGTTTTGTCTGTATCTAGAACAAACATATAATTAGAACAATGCTTAATTAGTACAAGTTTCATTCCTCTATATGGGACATCTTCATGAAGATATTATATATATCTAAAAAATATAATTGACAAGATGTTTAAGGTAATGATGGAAACATTTTAAAAGTAAAAAGAAAGTGTGTGTCGTAGTATCTTCTTCTAGTTAGACGCTGCTTATTTGGTGGCATTTTTAATCCTTAATTTAGTAGTTTGTAGCTAAAATCTTTCTTCAGTTGTCTAGTGATGTTTTGTGATCTTAACAATAAAAAGGGGACTCTTAAATCTAGCTGGGAAACTCCTCTCGACTGCAATTGAGGCACAATACACAAGTATTTTCTTGTATCTGTTGTTATATTTAGGAGTCTATAAAAGGCAAGTTTTAGTTTATTTTGGTGTGAAGAACTTGGTTGTTACTGTGTGGGTATGTTACAAAATGTCAAATACTCACGTCACAATGAAGTTGTCAGACTCGTTGGCTGAATGGTCAGCGTACTGGCCTTCGGTTCAGAGGGTCCCGGCTTCGATTCCCGGCCGGGTCGGGGATTTTAGCCTTCATTGGTTAATTTCAGTGGCTCGGGGGCTGGGTGTTAGTGCTGTCCCCAACATCCCTGCAACTCACACACCACACAACACTATCCTCCACCACAATAAAAACGCAGTTACCTACACAAGGCAGATGCCGCCCACCCTCAGCGAAGGGTCTGCCTTACAAGGGCTGCACTCGGCTAGAAATAGCCACACGAAATTAAAATTAAAACAATGAAGTTCATAAATTGCATAAGTACTTTTTATTATATATTGTCGTTGCGCCTGTGAAAACTGCTATGTGAAATATTTCAGATTAGAACTTTGGCTGTTAAGGATCTGTCCTTTAAGGTTCAGCATTGTGTGATGATCCTCAAAGAATATTCTCTTCTTGACGAGATCTGTGCTGCGGCTCAGTATTGCAACGTAAAAGCTTTTCGGCCCGTCGAACACACCACCTCAATACAAATCTTACAACGTACCTACAAAAAAAAAAAAAAACCATTATTAAACAGGGAATAAAAATACACATTATTAAACAAAGATCGTCGTGTCTCATTCTTAAAAATATTTGTTAATTTCTGTTCAAACATCATGAATTTGGAACTTACCTTTATGAAGCCCTGCTTTGTCATCACTCCATTGCAAAGTGCAAAGCCAAGGTTCTTGGTGCAAAGCATTCGAAAAACCGTTGCCCTTTCATTAGCTCGAATCCAAATGGCTGCCAGTTCGCTGCCCCTCCATTACGTCATGCCCCTCACCCTAGTTAGGTCAGTGACGTGCTGCACTTGCCCTTCAGGTGCTCGAACATAGCCACATAGCGGTTTTCAAGGTGCAACAACGATATGTATGAATCATTAATTAGTACTAGTTTTGATTCAGATTTTTTAAATATTTTTTACGGAGATTCTGTTTTAAGGGGCCCATAGACGTGCAATATTATTGCGCAAAGTGGATTGTACAATATATTATTAGCTGCCCACAGACGTACAATATTATTGCACAACAATCGGGTTTATGCAGTAAATAGAATCGTGTGGAGATAATATTGATGGTTGTCCAATATATTGTGCAAACGTGTCATAGACGTCCATTATGCGTGGCAATATATAGTCAATCCATGCCGGTGTTTTGTTTGGTGAACACTCTTTTCTGCATCACGAAGCCGCTTCACTTCCTTTCGGAAGTTTGTACGCAGAGAACTATTTTTTTAAATAACTTCTTGCTTGTCGGTGTTCGGGAATTTTTCGGGATATTTCTCAATAAGCACCTCGTTCTGTTCACCTTTTTTAACGGGATTACTGTACTGTAGAGCCGGAAGGCCATGGTACACTTCGATAAACTCCAAAATAAACATTTTCAGATCCTGTTTGTCTGCCATCACGATACGTTCTTCCCCACTTGTTGATACCTACTGGCGGGAGGACGGAATATTGCACAATATTGCCAACACACGGCACACCTCATATATAGTATTTTGCGATTTGAGCAATATTTTTTAAACTTTTTGATTTCGTACAGTATATTGCACAAACTTTCAATATTAAATACATACTATCAATTATATTGCACAAACCCTGATATTGTGCAGTAATGCACGTTTATGGGCCCCTTTACTCATTCTCAAATAGCCTAATTAGAAACACATAACGTTTCTAGAATATGTGACCTGTGTGTGTGTGTGTGTGTGTGTGTGTGTGTGTGCGTGCGTGCGTGCGTGCGTGCGTGCGTGCGTGCGTGCGGGGGGTTCGAGGGTTTATGATGAACTGGAGGGGCACTTTTGAAACTCTCAATACAAAAAGTAACATTCTGTGCACTATGCATTGGCCGCACTTGTTCTAAATCATACAGCCCTTTCATAATCTTGACAGTTACCGGTATATTAGCTTTCGTACAAGAAAACAGATTGTTGACCTTTAGTGTTTGCCACTCCATCATACCCAGCCACTTTATGAACCAACATGTGGTCTTCCAGAAAATGTACTAACAATATAAATCACATCCATACAGGATATCACGTAGATTTTACTCGCATTAAGTACACAAAACTATTGACAATGATGTTCCAAAGTCTTTTCATGAAGCAGCAGGAACATCAGTGGCAACATAATCTCTGTACTGTTTATCATCCATTCATATTAGGAAAAACAATCAGCAAAATTATTAATTCTCGGCAACTCTTGCTGACAGTAAAATTAAAATTAAAAATTATTTCTTCTTTTTACATGTACATTCCTATGCATGTTCTAAATTGCTTTGTCATTGTTCAAAATGCCAGTTGACAGTTTGGCTGACTTTGGAGAAATATCATAAGAGTTTGGAATAGATATTCCACAGTGTAAATTCTGCATATTACTTAGAATGCTGACGTGGAGTGGTAGTAATAAAAACTGTAACTATAGTGATTTCCGGTTGGCTTAATACTGTAAACGTGTGTTGGGAGGGAGCTTGTCTGTTTAACCATATCCTATGTGTATGCAAGCTAGTAGAAGTTGCTGACAGTATATAACTGTTCTGTATTGGGAGTCAGGACCTAGAGCACTCAACCTGCAGATTTTCTGTTGATCAAATGATCAGAGTAGCTTGCTTCACCTTTTCTGTGCATGTATGTCAAATAATAATTTGAATATTTCTTCTATTCCAGATCTTCAAATGCTCTCTTTGACCTAGTCTGGCAGGGAGATGGCTCCGTAGCATTCCGTGCAAATAATGGCAAGTATATTGCCACCAAGAGATCTGGACATCTGTATGCAAACTCTGATGCAGTTGACGATAATGCCAAATATTTCTTTTACCTCATCAACAGGTAGGAAATATTTTCATAACACTTTCTTTTAAATGTAATTTTGTTTTTACAGTGGTCACGCTTGCAGGATATAAATAAATTAAATAAATCTCAAATAAAATGTGTGCGAAGAAAATGATAATTTTTGTCCTGTGTTTCTAATATTTTACCCGTTGTAATTTTCTGTATGCTGTTTTTATTGAGCCCTTTTTTAATCCTACACTTCTTGCCTTAAGACTGAAGATCTCAGTGGGCATTGATGCCCACCGTCCTTACGCAGCCGGGAAGCAGAAACAAGCTCATCATGGGCTGAGAAGAGAGGAATGAGGAAAGAGCCTATCTGATAGAGAAGGGGTTTCCAGTTAGTAAAGGATAGAGGGCCACATTGGAAATCTTAGGCATGATTGCGGGCTGCATTTTAATAATAGGCCAATTTTCTCAAAATTTCTCAAAATTCTGCAAAGAGAACAGAGGTACTAATTTTAAAGTAATTGCTTAAAATACTATTTTATAATTTCATAAAAGAGTGAAATTAAAAATCAACACTATTATACCCAGGACAATTGAATTTGGAAGGAGAGTACAAAATAATGCCAAATTATTTGAATTAATATTTTACAAATTACAAAAAGGGAAAAAAATACTGTACCTAAACACAAACTGAGATTAATAATGTAGTCAAAACGAAGCTTAAAAGACAGTTTAGTGTGAGTAGTGTGATGGGAACAATGATACACAGAAGGGAACAATGATACACAGTTGTAAGAGGGTAAAATCCCAGCAATTTAGGCCTACTTCCAGGAGTACTTCCCTGAAAATTTCTTCAAGTGTGCAGCACTCTGTACCAGCCTGTACTACCAATGAGAAAAGAACAAAGAATTGAAACTGCTTCTCACACCAATGGCAATTAAAGTATTTCTTGGTATTCATTGCATGCTACAGTAAAATGTCCACAGCGAGGTTGGCATGGAATTCAAGATTTGGTATGGATCGCGTAGCCATTTTTGATAATGGTTAAGACCTAGCACTATCATTCGTGAGGGCTCATTTTTCGCTGAAGTTTGGATTTTACATGTTTTTAAAATCAAAACAAATCTATTCAAACCTAGTGAATACTTCAAAAAAGGAAATAATGCTAAAGAATGAATTAGTTCTTACTTGAGTGTATAAAGAGTATAAAAATTGATACATTCTTAATGAGCTAGATTTTTTTTTTTTTTTTTTGTAAATTTTCCTCGCATTTCTTAAAATATTTGTTTGTTAAAGCCCTCGCTGGCTGCAAAGTATGTCTTCGTGGGCTGCCATGTGGAAAGCCCTGTATTAGAGGATGGCAGTGAGCGAGGATGTGGAGAATGTCCTTGTCCTTCTGTGTATTCATGTTTTTCCTAGTCTCCTTTTTCTGTTGTTCCCTCTTCCCATTTTGACCTGCCATTATGTCTGGCCTGTTTTATGTTCCTTTACCATGTGATTTAATTTGATATTTGTAATGACCGCTTGTAATGTTGAAAATGTTTCTTAGCAGACAAAGTAGGGGTCCCCACACTACGTATTCACTCCAAGAACTCCCACAAATCATACAAGAAATTTGGACAACTTAAAAACTATCAGAAAATTGGACGAACGCCCTGCTCGTTCCACTTCACAAAAAGGTGACTGAACTGATGTGAACAATTACAGGGAAATTTCACTAGTAAAAGTCGCATACAAAATCCTCCCCGCAGCCCTCCTCCAAAGAACACAGGAACAACTAGAACCACTCACAGGCGAATACCAGGCGGGCTTCAGGCCCCACAGATCCTGTGCAGAACAGATACTCAATCTGAAAACCGTTCGGAAACTACAACACACCAGAAAAAAACCCACAATTTGCACCTTCGTGGACTTAAGAAAGCATACGACTCCATTGACCGGCGGCAATTCCTCTTCCAAACACTGAGTGAATACGCACTGGACAACAAGACTAAAAAAATCATCAGACTAACTCACCATCACAACCTCCCAAGTAAAATTCATGGCAAGTACATATGAAAATTTTCAGATAAAAACCGGTGTCCGACAAGGAGATAGACTTTCCGGTACCCTTAAACATAGCCCTGGACAAAATCATGAAAGAATGGGAACAAACTCTAAAAGCTCAAACAAATTGGCAACCATTAAGTATGATAAGAAAATATGTAAAAATATCTTCCCTCGCTTTAGCAGATGATCTCGTGATCCTTGCATCAAACGAACAGGCAGTCAGCCAAATCGAAACCCTTAAGAAATGCTCAGAAAAATTTGGCCTACAAATCTCCTCAAAAACCAAGGTCATGTGCAACCACTGCAACCTCCAGAATTTGAATATGAAATTTGGCACAATCGAAGAAGTAACAGTTCCGATGTCTCAGAGAAATTGTAGTACCAACAGAAAAAAAAACAGAACGCCCTCAAGGTCCGCATCCAAAAAATGAAGATAGCCCTCGGCCGAACGCAAAACATTTACAATAAATGTCTGAATCTTCACCAAAATTCAACATTACAACACCGTGATCAAACCTGAAATACTAGACGCGAGTGAAACACTGGATCTCCACAGAAAAACAGTACTCGAAGACATCCTGAAAGAGGAACGTAAAAAAATCATCAGAAAAATTCTTTGCCCAAAACTGACTGACAAAGGATACAGACTGTAATCTCGTACAAAAACCAAGGAGCTCTCAAACCTTGCGGCCAACATCAGAACAAGACGCCTGGAATTTTACGGACACATCGAACGCCTTCCAGAAAATAGACTGCCAAGAATCTTACTAGAGGCAATAGAAAACATCAAAACAAATAAGTGGACATTGGAAATTTGCCAAGACCTGGAAAAATCAGGAATCAAAGTGGCTGGCATCGCAGACCGAACCTGCTACAGAATGAAAATCAGCAAGTGTGAAGTAGAGTCAAAGTGAAACCACGAGAAGAAGACAGGAGCCAAGTGGACAAAAGAATGAAGAACCACGGTGAGAGAAAAATGAAGGCTGCTTGGCAAAGAAGAAAATGCACAACTTCTAAGTGAGCTTTGCATGATCAGTTTTCTGGGGTTTTTTTTTTTCGCATCTAATAGTAATAGTAATAATAATAATAATAATAATAATAATAATAATAAAATGATGCTGGTTAAAACTCGTAAGGTGCTCTTAGTGCTTCCTTAGGAATTGTAGCATGCTTTACTAGGAATTTGATATTTACCCATGACACTTGAAAAAGTTGATAGGTTTACCCTCATGCTTTGGATGTTTTGTCTGGAAGTGCCTTATAGGTTTTGCAGACTTCAAACTGTCATTGACTAAAATATTGAAGCAATTCACAAAATGTTAATGAAACCTTGTTTTAGAATTGTCTTGATATTTGTACATTTTTGTTTTTGTTGCATAATTAATCTCACCAGCGAGAATTGGAGCAGATATGGAAGGTGAACATACCACTAAATTCGCATCCTGTCCTTTGTTCGGTATTTTCATGGGAGAACAGGCTCTTGACAAAACACTTTCACAGGTTTGCTCTTTACCATTGTGATTCAGCCACTTGGCCATGGTTGTGACGATACATTTACTACTGAAGAAGGTTAACCGCCCCTACTCAGAATGTGCAGAAATCCTTCTTTACAGCAGTGTAGGACTGCTGTTCACTCGCACTGACTGACGAATTTCCGACTGAGAAAAAATTATCTATTCCCATGGCGTAGCAAGGAAGTGGCAGTAAAATTGTCAGGCGGCTCGTCATTAAGCTGCAGTGGGTGGAAATTAGCGCCACAATGGTCGCTTGGGATCTGAACGGGTGCTAAGGGCAATTGCTGTGTTCAAAGATGTATGACTGCACCTGATCTCCGAACTCGTGTTGGCAGGATCTAATTACCAGCCCTTCTAGTCAGCACTTGTGAAATTCTAAATAAGGTAGTGTGTTTGTGTGAAAGTATATTACTTTGAATAGGAGTGGAAGAGGTTATTGCTTTGTTTACTCTACTGAGAATCTGAGGATATCAATAATTGTTCACTACTGAGACACAGATTTTAGGTTATTTATCATCTGGACAGCTTAAAGAGGTTTCATTGTGTTGTTAATTCTTGTATGCTCTGTCTCTTCTGCTGCCATTCACCTCTGCTAGATGGCATTACTGGTATAATTATTCAAAAACTAAATCTTTAACAATGGATACATCAGTTAGTAAATAAGTAAATAAATAAATAAATAAATATACTTTCTAGCCGTAATTATTAATGTGTTTATTTCTGTTGCAGGCCCATCCTGGTATTGAAATGCGAACAAGGCTTTGTGGGTTACAAGAGTGCATCATCTCCCAAACTGGAGTGCAACAAGGCTACGTACGAAACAATTCAAGTTGAACGCAGTGAGAAAGGAGTTGTATTCTTCAAAGGTAATAAATTTTCTCTCTTGCTCTCGCACTAATGTCTTAAGACTGGACACAGCACTGTGACGATGTTCTTGATAAATTGCCTCTGAAGTTTCAAACTTATGCAAAACTCAATATAAAGGGCAGACACTCGACAAATTAATTTTGCACAGTGTGCAGAGGTACACATAGTGTGAGACTCGGAATCACTGGCCAGCATAGTTTGCTCTCCATTCCCGTCAGTCTTTATTTCCACATATCTTCATGCGGCAGGGGGTCTGCTCGCGCATCACAATTTCAGAAGACAGATTGTCATTGATTTTTCAGTAGAAATTACATGAAAATCAGAATTATTGTTCATAAAATATTAAGCTTGTCAATTAGCAATCAAATTGCATCTCACATGATGGGAGGGGCTACAAAGGAACAGCAAATACTTTCAGATCAAAATGATGCTGGTTGTGATTTTGAACTGATTGATACAGTAAACTCTTAACAGTTTTTTGTTGTTGTTTTTCTTTTTTCTACAAAAGGAGAAAAAAACAAATTGACTAATGGACTAAAATACAAAGGATATTTGTATGTTTCTGTATTTTCAAACGTACATCTACTTTTACACAACAATCAAACTAGCATGTTCTCTTTTTCTTTTCTTTAAATGCTATTTGTTCAGGGCGTCGACCTGAAAAGATATTTTGCCCCTACTTGCACCATATGTGAGGAACCTGAGTGTATTTTGTAAATGGCGGAAGTGTTAAGTGTTGAATGAGAAGAAAGGAACATTGAGGACGAGACAAACACCCAGTCCCCAGACCAGGGATATTAATCATTTATAATCAAAAACCCCTCACCCGGCCGGGAATCAAACCCGGGGCCGCAGAGTGACAGGCGAACGCGTTGCCCCCTACACCGCGGGGCCGGACAGCATATGTTTGGTGATATACTAAATATAAATTGCTGTTTTCCTTTTAATTAGTCTTGTTTACAAAAGTAAGCAGTAGTCTGAAAATTAGCCACAGATGAACATGTTACAAACAAACGTAAACTACTTATCAAATTTTTATCTGAAATGCCTGCTTGAAAACTTGGATAATTTAGTTTTAATACTGAAAAGAATCATTCACGGGGTGGACTAGCTCGGCGGCTTAGCTGCTGGCTTCGCACTCGGAAGGCTGAGGTTTGAATCTCGGTTAATCCTGAGTTGAGATTTTCATCTTGGAAATCGCGTGCCATCAGGCCATCAGCCTTAAATCCCCAGCCAAAACCAAAATGAGCAGGGTGGCTCCAACGACCCCAGAAGTAATTGGGTTAAGCCGAAGAAAGCAAAGGAAAGTAGTAGTAGTAGTAGTAGTAGTAGTAGTAGTAGTAGTAGTAGTAGTAGTAGTAGTAGTAGTAGTATAATTTATTATTATTATAGATTTCTGTGTTTTCTTTACAAGAAAATTACAATGAACCTCTCACGACCATGACTTTTGTGCTTATTTGAATAAAAATATTCTATCAGTGAAGTTGTTGTCACTTATTCACCATGATGGCGTAGGTACACAGCTATATCCATCGGCATTATGTCAGATTGCATACATCCTGGCTTCTGTTACCTTCTACAGATATGAGTGGTAGCCTATATTGGTTACAAGAACTACGCAATGGTAACCATCATACTTGAACTGTTCAGTGAAAAATACTCTTTCACCAAAATGAAGGAATCTTTTATTTATTTTTCCATTCTGATGTTTATTTCTATCAATAAGCATGAAGTAGACCAGCCTGTTTGGTGGCCATGGTTATTAACACATCAGATCCATATGGTACGACACCGTGGCTAGATGGTTGGAATACTTTTACCATCAGAATGTTGGCTGGCAGGGTAGGAGAGGTGATGTACAATTTCTAATCGCTAGAATGCATGCCAAAAGCCTGGTTTAAATTCCAAACCTCTTTGCAGTGCTCATATGGAGTGAAGGCATAAGACGCTGTTGATGGTATTCGACCATTGGGTGGAGACGTAAAGCCTTGAACAGACATCTTGGTCCTATTCGACAGGAGTAGGCCATGTGCCCGGCACTGGGCTTAACGTTCTCCCTTCCTACTCTCTTACTTCACATCATTCATTTCTTCTCATAAACTCCTCTGATGAGGCTGACGTCAGGAAGAGCATCCAGCCATAAAAACTCGCTACGAAGATTGATCTCACTTCACACCCAACCCTGTAGAGAAACGGTACAAGTGTAGGGCATACAAATGTGAGATAGAAAGCCTTCCACCAAGTTTGAGGAATGACATCTTAACAAATGGTGATCTTGGATACTTTGTTGCAGGTGTTTCTATGGTAGAGATCTGATTCGGTTGAGATGGAGTTTCATATGCTCGGCTTTTACCTCGACAAAACGCCTCTCATTCACTGACGTGAGATTGTCA
Source organism: Anabrus simplex (assembly GCF_040414725.1). Taxonomy (NCBI): domain Eukaryota; kingdom Metazoa; phylum Arthropoda; class Insecta; order Orthoptera; family Tettigoniidae; genus Anabrus; species Anabrus simplex. The sequence continues at coordinate 109,057,508 of NC_090270.1, forward strand.
TTTTGTTGCACATAACAACCTTAAAATCATTTATTGGCATAAGACCGAACCAAGTTCTACACTTCGCTTTGAAGTGTTCGCGTATTGAATGCGATAACGGACAACAATTGTTGATGTTTCTCATTCAGTGCAGTGAGGTTGTCATTTTAAGGTAATCTAATGGCACTAGACTGAACCAAGTCCTGCTGCCTGCTTTGATGTCTTTGGATTACAGATAGACATGTTAACAAATAACAGTAATTCGATATATTTGTATTCTGTGCATTTAAGTGCTTGGATAGTAGACATAGTCTCCATTTGCTCACACTATAATGGCAGATTTAATGAGTGAATTATTTGGTGATTATTTACCAGAAAATTATGCCAATTACTTTTTCATGATATTGTGTCCAGAGAATCATATTTTATGCCACAAAATGCTTTTTTTTTAATTTTTTTTTTTTCATTGTAGCTTGGAGTTTTAGACTTTGTTCAACCGGCTATACGTCCACACATACCAATAATAATTAGAGGAAATGTCAAAACCTTGATTATGTCATACATTGTATATGCGTTTTTAACGATAGCTTCAACATTAATATTAACAATAGTTTAAATGTTATTACTTTGTTGTCACAACAAAAGGATTTTATTTAGGCTGTTCCCGAATCCTGTCCCATAGTATATCACTGAGTAGATCATTTGCCAAACATAATCAGTTGTGGAATGTATGCCATCACTTTTGCTGCATCCGCCACTTCATCAGAAATCCTTCTGGAGAACATAACATCCATGAAGATATGAGGTCTCACTTGAAAGAATTTTTGATCAACAAAGGCTGCAAGAATTTTGTGTGTTAAATCAACAAATATTTATATGAGCCGACCATCCAACGTTTTAAAACTCCACGAAGAAGACGAAAAGAGTAAACAAAGGCAGAAGTGGCAAAGATAAAATACAATTACAGGGACAAACAACTGAAGCTAAAATGACACGTTTTGAGAAAGATGAGTTGAGAAAAGTTAAGTCACAGGAAAGAAAGAGTAATTCCCAGATCTCTACGTCCATCATTACATCAGAAGACGCATAGTAAATGAGACAGGTTAAGTTAATCATATGGGATGAAGCAACCATGGTTCCCCTTCATGCTGTTTCAGCAGTAGGTCAGCTACTTACAATGAATAACAAACCACCTTTCACTAGAAAAGTGATCTTGCTTAATGCAGACTTAAGACAGTGCCTGGCAGTAATTCCTCACTGTTACAGAACAGGTGTTATCCAGTCAAGTTTTAAATATTCTACTTTATTAACTTCACTGAACTGCTTCTAAATTTCAAACAGTGAACTAGGCCAAATGGCACTATTGAGATTCAACAAAACAGTATTTAAAAATTAAAAAAACTTACCATTATTCAGTTGGTTCTTCTTTTCATCCAAGTCAGAGTAAAATGTGTTCTGAAGTAGCATTTTTTTTGACCAAGAAATGAACAAGTTAACATCATCAACCAATAGGTTTGAATAGTTTGATAGGTGACCAAATAAAGTACATTAGCATTGTCTCTTTAATGTGCGGTGGTGTTAATGAAGTAAATAACGCTGTTTTGTGCAATGGAACAGGATTGAATCTATGGAAGCTAAACAAAAAATACATACATGCAGAAATTCAGATGGGCTCAGCTTCAGGAAAAGTGTTGTATACCAAGAATAGATTTAGCACCTGTAATCCGAGTATACCATTTGTTCTTAAATGGAGGCAATTTTCTTTAAATTTTGCCATCTCTGTCACAATGAATAAGTCACCAGGATAAATTTTAAAGTTGGGATAAATTTTCCCATTCCAGTGTTTTGGACAGTTGTATGTACTCTTTCTCAAGAGTACACAGATCCATAGATGTCGAAGTACAACTCCGAGCTATCACTGCACTCAATATAGTTTGTAAGGAAATACCACAATACATGTTTTGATTCCATTTGAATGCCATATAAAACCTGGAAATTGTAACTTTTATTCATATGTTACATTAATTTAGAATTTCCAATTACTTCATAGATAGTATTTTCAACTATCGAAGACAGTCTTATGTACTAGTGGGATTATAATGATGCAACAAGTCCAAGAGTATATCTGTTAATTTTACGCTCTGAAGAAGAGAACAGCTTAAGTTTCTCGAAACGTGTACGGCTTTCAATAACAGCAAACTGTTAGTAGTATTGATAAGGTGGAACAAGGAGTTTACATAAATGAATGTTCAATTAATTTTAAGTCAATGCGGACCTAAGATAGTTGACCATTATGGTTAAAATAATTCATTCTGAAGGAGTAGTGTTACGAAAATGTTGCAAACTTTGGGCTGGGAAGACTTGTGAGTAAGGAGATGAGATGCTCTACTGTGTGGTATGTTTTGAGCTGTGGAGAGATAACATGGAATGATGTTAGTAGACGAATAAGCTTGAGCGGAGCTTTTAAAAGTAGGAAAGATCATAACATGAAGGTAACAGAAAGAGGACAAATTAGGACAAATATTCATTTATAGGACGAGGAGTTAAGGGATTGGAATAAATTATCAATGGAAATGTTCTATAAATTTCCAAGTTCTTTGAAAATTAAAGAAAAAAATCCACCAGGTAAACAATTGATAGGAAATGTACCTCCTGGGCAACAGCCTTAAATGCAGATCATTGAGTGATTTGATTGATTAATCCCTCATAAAAATGGAGGTCCCGTATCTATGATCACTCCCCAAGAATAGATTTAGCACCTGTAATCAGAGTATACCATTCCTTCTTAAATGGAGGCAATTTCCTGGAGGCAACAGCCCGTAAAACTACAATACAGGCTTGCTTGGTTTGTTTCTGTAAGGTGCTATTTTACAGCAAAGTGGCCATACATACTTGTGTTGTTTCATGCTTGATTACTCTGCTGTATGGTATACACTGCTGGAAGCACTTTTGATGTGATAGCCACATCAGGTGATCTCTAATCATATTAAATGTCCAGACAATTTACCCTTACAAATCAAATTGCCTTAGTACACTGTTATTAATCTAATTGCTTTAGTACTACAAATAAAATTTAAATGTAATCTAACGTTCATCTGTTTATAGTTTTTATATCACCATACGGTAGTTACTGTTTCACCAGTATCTTCAATATTATAGCAACTCATACCGAAGTGTAGTAAAGTCTGCTTGTGGTAAAAGACACTGAACTTATTATTCTGAAAAATAATTTTCCAAGCAGTGACAGCTACCGGTATCTTCTGAAATTATTTTGGTTGTTTGCATAGATATCCCTTGTCACAGAAATTTGAGGGATGATAGATCACCGAGCTCGATAGCTGCAGTCGCTTAAGTGCGGCCAGTATCCAGTATTCGGGAGATTGTAGGTTCGAACCGCACTGTCGGCAGCCCTGAAAATGGTTTTCCGTGGTTTCCCATTTTCATACCAGGCAAATGCTGCGGCTGTACCTTAATTAAGGCCACAGCCGCTTCCTTCCCAGTCCTAGCCCTTTCCTGTCCCATCATCGCCATAAGACATATGTGTCTGTGCAAAGTACAGCCAGTAGAGGTGATAGATCTGCATGCCATCATCACTGGCTTCTTGCCAAGACATCTGCATCCTAGACAGTGCACATATGATTTTTGAAAGGATAAAGTTCACTCCCTGTGGTTCAGATTTTATGTAAAACTCGAGAGTCTTACAATCAAGAAATCAACTGTTACATAAAAGTACAACCTTGCTTTTTTACAGAAATTTATTGGATGAATTCTTGTGCAACTTTTTACGTCTAGGAGTCTTTCTTCAAATTGGTATGTATTTTGTAATGAGATATGAATCATAAATATTTTCTCAAAAAAAAATCTATTTGAAATAGGATGCTGGAAAGATCCACCTTGCCTTGCCAAGGTGAAAAACATTGTACATGTTTTGAGAAAAACAAACATTCTCTTTCTCAGCAATAATATAAACTTGTTTCATCTGTAAAAGTTCAAAACAGAGCTTTTATATAATGATTTATAACAACAATGAATAAAACAATGTAACAGTTTTCATTTGTTTATTCTGATTTTAAAAGAGAATATTTATATCGAGACTTTCAGTATCAGTGAATAAAACATATATAAATGGTAGGAACATTTGAATATACACACACATCAAAAAAAAGTTCTAAGGCATTATATGTAATGTTGAAGTGCTACTTCCAGTTTATTGACAACCAAAACCAAACAAATCACTTCCACTGTAAGCTAACAGAAATACAAATCACTTTTCTTGAGGTAAGCCTATTGTATAGCAATCTCCTTCAATACAGAGTAACATGGCCCCTTGCATGAATGCAAGCCTGCACCCTGCATGGCATGCTGCCCAAAAGTTCATTTAACCACTGCTGGTCTAATTTATCCCATTCTTCAGTGGAAATCTGCGTAACACCTGTAGATTTTATGATGGGGCAGAATGTGTTGGCACAGCTCTTTTCAGTCAATCCCAAGCATGTTCCAAGGATTCATATCGGGTAAACATGAAGGCCAATCCATTCGGGCAATACCAGCACGATTGATGAAATCATTTACGATGCCTGCACAATGAACACGGGAGTTGTCATCCATAAACTTGAATACTTCCCCGAAATGCTGATGAAACCATTCAACGATGGGTTGGAGAATGTTATTTCTTTGTTGGGGAGCATTAGGTGTGCCCTGGATGGACAAGAATCACGTCCAATGCCCCCACATGATGCCATGACATGTTGTCGACTGTCATCGGGTATCGGACATATGGGGCATTCATCTGTGAAGAGAACTTTGCGCCAATTTTCCATAGTCCATTCTTAGTGATAGTGTGCCCATCTGTACCGTTCAGCATGGTGTCACGGTTTAAGTGGTGGGCCTATCACTGGTCGTCTAGAATACAGAGAGGCGTTGTGGAGTCTGTTTGGTTGGACACATGCCTCCCAGTGGCCCCTATAAAGTCATTGTTAATCATGGTGGCAGTGTGATCGGGGTTCCTGCGGGCTAGAAGTCACAGATACCAATCGTCTACAGCAGTTATTGCCCTAGGGCGACCAGTACGGGGCAAGTCATAAATTCTGTGTTTTGAAAATTATTCAAGTCCATACCACATCTCTGTAGCTCGCTGCTATTTGCATCGCAATGTCTCTTGTCGACAGTCCTTGTTGATATAAAGCAGGGGTTTCCATTTTGTAAGGGCTCGGGGGGGCTTATTGGAAACCTTAGTCATGTTCGAGGGCCGCACTTCACTAATAGGCCAATTTTCGTAAAATTCTGCGTATAGTAGACCTACGGAAGTACCATTACGAAATAATATGCATAATGCAATCAGAGATGCCAACTTTCAAGAAAGGTAATTCGTAATGCAGCCGTTAGGGCAGGGGGGGGGGGGCGGTCGCAGATTCCCCCCCCCCCCCCCGTAATCTTACTAACTTACATATCATTTAATTTAAAGCTTGTAGTTCCTGTTTGGTAAACGTACATTGGTGACATGCTTTTTCTTTTCATATCATGTGCATCCTCTGCACTAACAGAGCACTTAACAGTTCGGAGTTCATATTAGCACGAAATTCAGTCTTGTTCTTCTTCATCATGCGCATCCGAAACACACTACAAAACACATGTGAATGAGATTTTGAGGAATGCATTAAACAATGCCATCATTATTTCATTATTTCGCATTTCGTAACACACGATTAGCATATATCCTAGAAGAGCAATATATGTAAATTTGGCAACCAAAATCGCAATAAATACATCTTCAACAGTCATGCACACAGTATTCACAATTAAACGGAGTTTGTCACCACTTTACCGCCAAAACAAAGACAAAAGAACTCGCATACTTGCATGGAAGTCTGATTATGTGATGAACAAAGACAACAACTCCGCAAGATATACCACTTCACAGGTGCCTATATTTCCGGAACTGGAAGCACACTGCGTACACTGCGTTCGGCGCGTGAAAACTCGAAATATTCTTAAACGAGGGACAGGAAAGGGGTATAAATTATTACTGAGAAATCCGAAAATATTATTCTGAGAATTCAAGCCGCCTTGTGCATTCTTTTCAACACTTCATACACTTAGATTTAAAAATCAACAAAAAATCGTAATTTGTGGTGTGTGATTCGTAAAGGCGTAATTAAGATGGGTAATTCGTAATTATTACGATTAAATCGTAATAGTTGGCATCTCTGTGCAATTGAAATAAAGATTTGATAATTTTAATTACCTAGGTAAAACATTATTTTACAATAGCACAAAAGAGTGAAATTTGGAGCCGGGCTGAGTGGCTCAGATGGTTGAGGCGCTGGCCTTCTGAAGCCAGCTTGGCAGGTTCAATGTTAGATCGTTCCGAGGTTGCTCAAATACGTCGGCCTCATGTCAGTAGATTTACTAGCACATAAAAGAACTCCTGCACAACAAAATTCCGGGACTTCGGCGTCTCCGAAAACCATCAAAAGTAGTTATTGGGTCTTAAAAACCAATCATTACTTTAAATTTGGATTTTAAATTTTTATAAATAAAAATAATCTATTCAGATCAAGTGAATATTTAAAGACGACGAAATCAATTAAATTGGTTCAGAATGGGGTCTGTACCGGATATAAAAATTAATACATTTTTGAATGACCAACAAAATTTTCTTTTGTAACTATTCTCCACATTATTCATTAAAATGCTCTCGCGGGCCGCATTATATGGCTTTGTGGGCTACATGCCATTTGGAAACCCCTGACATAAAGCAACAATCAATGTGGGATCAAATATTGATATCCGTCTTCTTGCCATTGTAGAACGTCCATACACTGAGTACAAAAGCCCTGCAATGTTGTCTGAACAAAAGCACGCATGTAACTGCCTCAGACATTCAACGAAATGGGTATGCTTGTGATTGATGGGGCTATACACAAGTTTGTTTACATGTTAAGACAGTCAAAGGATGAGCTGTTTTGCATCATATCAACATGGGTCGAGGAGTGTGTTTATGTCTTACACAGGTGATGCATAATGTCCGGCCCCGCGGTGTAGGGGGCAACGCGTCCGCCTGTCACCCGGCGACCCCGAGTTCGATTCCCTACTGGGTCAGGGGGGTTTTAATAGTAAGGATTGTTATTCCAGGCCTGGGGACTGGATGTTTGTGACATCCTTAATCTTCCTTCCCTCACACACACAACATTCCACACTGCCGCCATTCCAATTACACGCAGGTTCATACAATGTGGTGCCAGTAGTGGCAAAAGATCCACATGGGTCGACATCCCAAATGAACAGCATTTTTTTAAAAACATATAAAAATAGTCATTATTAAGATGATGTTAAATAAGATTAAATTATCTTATTGGTAAATTTAATTTATAACAAAAACAACTTCAATTTTTATTTACTGTTTATAGAACTCGTCAAAGACCATGTACAACAAAAACATAGATTCTGATTTATACAAATGAAAAACACATATTCTGATTTATAGTTCATTTATGGCTAAGGGCCTTATTTTTTGGTGAAATAAAACTGTTGATTTCGGTGTTAAAACTAACACTATTTCGGTAGGTATTTCGTGAAATAAATTGTCATACTGATCGATGTTTCTTGTGAAATATTCCTTATGGTATGGGGTAAATCTAACTAATTTTGTGATTAGGGGTTTTAAAGTGAACACTTGTAATGTTTTAAATTGTTATTAAACCTTAGAACAACCAATTATACAAAATGTTGTAGAAATAAATATCGGTAGGCCTATATAAATCACTGAAACCTCAAAATTAATTTAGGCGGAAGTTAGGAATGTATACGTAGCCTACACGTTTTTGCCGGTCCCGTGGTGTAGGGGTAGCGTGCCTGCCTCTCGCCAGGAGGCCCTAGGTTCAATTCCCGGCCAGGTCAGGGATTTTTTTCTCGACCTGAGGGCTGGTTCGAGGTTCACTCAGCCTACCTGATTAGAACTGAGGAGCTATTGACGGTGAGATATCGGCCCCGGTCTCGAAAGCCCAGAATAATGGCCGAGAGGATGCGTCGTGCTGACCACACGACCCCTCGTAATCTGCAGGCCTTCAGGCTGAGCAGCAGTCACAGTGCAGGCCAAGGTCCTTTCAGGGAGTTAAGTGCCGTGGGGTTTGGTTTGGTTCTACATGTTTTAACATTTTGAGTGACTTGTCTCCAAAGTAAAAAAAAAAACTACGCATGGTTTCAACATTATCAGGATTCAGAGTTGTGCGACAGTCAGAAAGTATGTTTTTGTAAACAAAGCAGCCCCTTTCGCTGACCACATTAGACGTCGGAAACCATAATACTTGCGAACACTTGGTGCAAATCCTCCTAAACTTCACTAACAATGTCTTCTTTCTTCTCTTCTATCAGACGTGCTTTCACTGCATTTTGCAAAGCCATATATCCCTGGAAGATATTCGTGGATATGCTGGTGCTGCCCGGCCGGGGATGAGTAATTCAGACGGTTAAGGCGTTGGCTTTCTGAGCCCAAGTTGGTAGGTACAATCCCGGCTCAGTCCGGTGCTTAAATACGTCAGCCTCGTGTTACTAGTTTGATTCGTGCGTAAAAAACTCCTGTGGGACAACATTCCGACATCTCGGCATCTCCGAAAACCGTAAAAGTAGTTAGTGGGACGTAAAAACAATAACATTATTACAACTCAACCAGGCGATTTATTTATTTATTTATTTATTTATTTATTTATTTATTTATTTATTTATTTATTTATTTGCTCTTTGCTTTACGTCGCACCGACACTGATAGGTCTTACGGCGACGATGGGATAGGAAAGGCCTAGGAATTGGAAGGAAGCGGCCGTGGCCTTAAAACCCCGGCATTTGCCTGGTGTGAAAATGGGAAACCACGGAAAACCATCTTCGGGGCTGCCGATAGTGGGGCTCGAACCCACTATCTCCCAATTACTGGATACTGCCTCCACTTAAGCGAATGCAGCTATCCAGCTCGGTGCGATTTATTTAGAATAGGCCTACTAATATCGTCATATTTTATAATAAAGTCGGTATTATTTATCTTCCCTTTTATATTCATCCATGTCCTCATGCCAGGATTATCCAATTTTTCTATAGAAATGCTGGCTTGCATGAATGCTTTTGTTGTGTCTATTACAAATTGCTCTCTATCACTTTTCAACTCCTTTGCGATGTGTAAAGTATCGCCGATTGTTATTTGCCGCTTAAAATTATGTTCATTTGCTTCATTCTTCTTCTTTTTGTGTGTTTCTGATTCTCTACAGTATTTATCGCACGCATCTCTTCGTTTTCACGTAATGCGAACATTACAGTACTTACACATTAGAATCTTTCTTGCAGTATCAAATACATAGAACGCCTCACTGTTGTATTCCTCGGCCCTCGGAAAAACTGTTGTGACTTTAGTTTTCAGCATTTTTGTACTTAAATGTTGGACATTCGCTGATAAAGGTTCATAAGTGGCGAACTTTCAATGCGAAAGAGTATAATGCGCACTGCTGTATCTACAACCGATCTTGCTACGACCACAACGCCATTTGCTGTAATCGATAACAGATATCGATTTTTAATGACTGCCTTAGAGATCGCGGAACTGAATACACATACTTCCGATACACAGGGCTCATCGCTTTGTGTGCATTTGTGTAGAGAATATACAGCGCTATCAATCAACTGAGAAGGAAACTACTATAGTCAAGTTCTCAAGAGCATTTAAACGTTTATTAGAGATCTTTTCCGATACGATTTCGCATTTTTCTTACCAGGTGGGGTATATTTCGTGATTATTTGCGCGATTCGCGTAATAAACAGATTTCGCGATATTTCGCGAGTTCATTTCGCTAAAATACGTTACGGTACGGTACCTACAAGGTCATATAAAGGCTAGAAAGAAGATATGAAAAATTTCGTGCTTATCGCTATTACCAAAAAATACGGCCCCTATTTATGGCATACAAGAACCTGTTAATTAAGAGATCTTTTAATGTCTTTTGAAATTTTTTACCATTCAGATTTTTTATTTCTTAGGCAGTTTGTTGTAGAGTAAGAATCTGATAAAAAGAGGATGAAATATAATGTGGTCTTAAAACAAATAAAATGTTTATCATTTCTAACATGCTTCAGCATACTTCTCTATTATCTTCAGCAGTACCCTAGTAGTAAACGTCTTCTTTTGCAATCCGATCATAGGATATATATACTCAGGCTCTTTTCTTTTTTTGTTTTCTAAATGATTATATGCTGTCTGTAATTTTTTCATCTAAACTTGTATCAAAACTATTTTTCTGTGCAAGATAAATTTCTAAATTTTCTACAGCGTTCATGAATTTCCCTTTTTTTTTTTTTTTGTGCCAAATGTATTAATTCCATGTTGCTATTAATGTCTGTGAATTTATGATTGTTTTTTATGCGTTCTCCCATTGCTGAATATCTTCTATGTTAAGCAGCATTAACGTGTTCCGTATATCTTAATATACAAGTCAATACAGGAGTAAATAGCACCTATTACGGTCAAATTATTTTATCAACAGTTGTAAATGTTTGTCGACACACAGGAATGTGGGAAGGAAAATGCATTGTGATAAACACAATGACATAGTGTTCGTTTTCGTGTTCCTATTGCTCTGTTCGACTCGATTCGACACTTGTCGTTCCTTTGCATTAAATAAATATTTGAGTTTGAGTAGAAAACCTTTTGGACTCCCAATAAACAAACTTTCTCTCAATGCACCCATAAATTTTTACTGTTGTGGCCTCGATTAAGTGTATATTTAATTATTTCCAGGGAACAAGTAGTTTTCTTGCCAGTGGTTGATACCTTGTATGATGCTTCTGATATTAGTCTTTAGTGTTGTTAATATTTATAAAATATACTATTTTGTGGTGTGTTGGATTATTCTTCAAAGTATTTTATGTGTATTTTCTTACTTTTAGGTCAAAATGGAAAATACTGGCATGTTGATGGTGAGACTGTGACTGCAGATTCAGACACACCCGAAGGCTTCTTCCTTGAGCTCCGTGAGCCTACACGAATATGCATCAAGAGCGTCGGTGGTGAATATCTTGTTGCTGGAAAGAATGGAGCCTTCCGTCTGGGAGATACAGATTATGAGAATGCTACCAAGTGGGAGTACTAAGTCTTTTTCTTACTTTAGCGCCTTCTAAAGATATGTCCAATGTCTGTTACTCATTTGTTTGTGTGTTACGATATGGCATAACACTGTGTGAGAGATTTGTGTGTAGGAATGGTTGGGTGTCAAAACAAAGGTAGAAACAGTTTTGTAGAATTTCTTGAGATGATAGAGAGCAAGTTTTTATTAAAACCAAAAGGCTTAATGAAATGATTAGGTTATTTATTTATATGAAATATAAATGTGCTTATTGGTGTTCAATGACAGTTGATAGAAGAAGGCATTTTTTTTTTTTAATTTTATTTATTTTTTATGATTTCAACTCCAGAAATATTTCTTGAAATAGGGTATTATAAAGTTGTGCTCCAAAACTAGGAACATTATGTATATCACTTCACTAGTTTCTATGAAAATAGTTGCTGTAAAGTGAATTTAAAGCAATAGAAATTCCAAAGATTTCTTTTCCAATTAAATCTAAGTAGAAGTTTATAATTTATATGTATATATTATCAGCAGTGAAGATGAGAAATATGACTTAAGAGGGAGGAGTACTTTTAATAAATAGGAAATCGAGTGAGGAAGTGTAATGTATATACCCCATTCTGTTATCAAAAGGAAACAAATTTTTGCTAGTATTGGACAATGGACATTTAACTATGACATCTTGAAAATTAATTAGCATTAAAATATTAAATATTTGTTTCCGTTTAAGGTACGGTATAAGATATGTGTATGTAATGTGTTTCCCACAAATGAGAAACCATACAAGTTTAAGATGATGCTCTGTATAGACAATGTCATGTAAAAAGTGTTAATTGAGATCATTATTTATTTTTAACTTTTATAATAATCTTACGAATATTCTTCATTTAACACTATATTACATGGCATTAAGATTTAAAAGTACTTCTCATATCATGGACATAGTAATTTATCAATAATACCTATTAACACCATATTTATGAAAAAAATCCATTAAATTTCAAGGAAGGGTAAATGGATTTTCATTGTGGTGTAGGAAATATCATTCCAGTCATTCAAGGTTCTTGTAAAGGAACCTACCAATTTTTGCTGTTTTCCATTGACTGCAAAATAGTCTGTTGGCTGGATTTGTAAAAGTGTAAAAGGCCTACAATGAAGATAGTTTCTGTCACCTAATGACAAAGTCATGACTAGTTCTTCCATAAATCAAAAGAGAGAAAGGAAAGTACATCCATAGAACTGGAAATTTATTGCCTTGAACTTACAAAAACACAACACTGCCCACACAGTCTTGCATACCTCGACATTTTTGCTGAAGACTTTTCTAGTCTAGATTTTTAAAATAATTGTGATTATGTTGTTGGGTCTTTAAAGTTCCAATGGCTTAGAAATAACTTGCAGGGAAAGCTGATGACCACCAAAAAGCTCAATATAATTCTCTCTCTAAATAAACTAGTTTTTGACGACTTACCAACATTTTTATTTATTTAACTGTAATTTATTAACAAAGCAAACTTTGAAATTTGGATTACAGTTTTGCACAAAGCACAGTTTACTATCACACAAGAAGAATGTGCAATGTTTAGTAATACGATAGGGATGGCTTGAAAAGTAGGCAACTTTTTTATATACATATGTTTTCAAAAAGTATTATTTTGAATGGACCAAAGTTTCTATAATGATTAAAAATACAGGAACATTCCCTGCCAACATACTTCATAAACTACTCTGTCTTGATATATTCACTTTTAAATTTTGTTTTTTATATATAATAATGAAAATATCATCACAGTTTCTATTTTTATGTTTTCTTTATTGGTAACTTCAAAAGTGAGAAGGGTAATGCAGTTCTTTTGTGCTGCAGACTCTTGACACTTTCCTAACTTTTATTGTATATTTCAGATAAAGGTAAAAAAACCTATGTACCAGTTATATGTAGTTACAGTGGTAAATTGTGATAGGTAATAGCACAATATACATTTTAACTTATATAATTAATGAACTATAATTTTTAATAGCTGAAAAATATTTGTCAGTTACTTATATCCTGAAACTTTTTATAATGTTACATTTTGTATATGTAATGTACATTTTTATTGTAAGAATATCTGTCTTGCTTTAAATACATCCTTAATAAATATATATTTGCTTATTTTCTATATGATTTGTTTTATGTTTATACCCCAAGATACCTGTTAATATATTTCCTTACAAAAGTCACCATTTAACAATCCAATCTCCATGCAACACTAGAAAGGCATTATTAAAGGTCTCAGTTTCTTAAACAAGCATGCTTTCTTGGCAGTTTGTTTTTATTGAAGAGAAATTATTTGTAATTTGTGTTTCTAATAATAATAATAATAATAATAGTAGTAATAATAATAATAATAATAATAATAATAATAATAATAATAATAATAATAATAATAATAATAATAGATGATGATGATGATGATGACAACAGGGTATGGACTGGATCTAGACTCAGTTTCTCATAATTTTCCTTCAGACTTCTGTTGATGTAACCAGTTGAATTGTCTGGAGACTTCTTCTTGTTAATAATGGAAAATGAGGGGTGAACAATGGTGAAATTAGTTTTCTCATTGGAGTTATGAACAACAATGTCTGATTTTCTTTTAGGTGGTATGATTTTTGTATGCCTGTAGAGAAACACAATCTCCAAATATAGTTTGAATTGCTGGTCTGTCTTCATATTCATATGCATTTTATTCAGATCTCGATTTGAAGGCTGATAGAATCCCGAACTGTCCACCAGCAACTGTCGTAGACAGCCTAAGTGTCACTGAAGAGTCATACTAAGGAAACTAAGAGCGATGTACGGTAGTTTCCTGTTTCTCCTCGCTGATCCAGAAAATATGCTATCACACATCAGTCTGCCAAACCCACTGAAATGTACACACCAACCGACCGAAAAGTAACACTTTCACACCATTCATTACAGAGACAAGCTGTATAAGGATGGTATTACTAGCATTCCTCATGTCTGTCATTTTCATATTGTCAAAGCAGGAAGTCTAAGTCAGAGCCAAGGATGAGACTGAGACAAGTCGGTGAAAGTAACAAATTTGTTCTAGCCTATACCAGAAGACATACTGCACAGTAGACACTACCTTTCATCAGAAATGTATTCATAATATAGTGTGAAGTTTGATGTTACTAGCATGAGTGTGTTTGGTTTATTATGTTTTGTAATTGGTATTGCAGTTGAATGTGCCTTATGTTTGCTAAATTTGGCACCTAGCAATCTATTGTTTCAAATGAAGGATACATTTATTTTTATGTGGCATCTTCTGCACCAGAATCTTGATATGAGATTTCATTTTGTAATTGATATTACATGGTTGTGAATGGCTTAAAATGAAACCACCATCCTTGTGGGCTCTAAGCTAGAGCTTTGAAGTAATTATTATTAGAGAGAGAGATTTATTAAAGAAATAAATCATCCGTCCTCCAATGAGGGTGACCATTTGGATCCGGAATACAGTTTCAATTTCAATGGTTTAAAAATATCAAAAGATGAACATTTAATCGTTAATGCTGTTATCTTCTTTTTTTTTCCAGGGTTAGTGGGGGAGGAATGTAACTCACGTTCTCAGGTATAGGTGGAAATGAATGATTTGCAGCGAGTCCCTCAGTATCTGTATTACTATTTTTTCTAACTCGCAGAATGGAACTTTCAAATTTTGTAGGAAGTTCGATGTCTGACTAGGGAGGGTGCCTCTTGCTCCGAAAAGCAGGCCTGTGACAATCCACCGATCAATAGGTATTTTATACTTAGATGAAAGGTAAGGCAAGCACGGAACATAAATAGCTTGCTTTTCTAGGTCCACATCCCGAGCCTGATTAAGGTCTCTTTCAAAGCGAATGGTGGGATCTAAGACCATCGCTTTCATGTATAACTATGGTATGTCACAATTAACTTGACAATACACCACACAGTATGTACAGAAGGCTCTGTCATCAAGCTAGCAAAAGCCAGGATACAGACTATTTAGAGTGATACTGTTATGAATAAGCAGTAAAGTAAAGCATATACCAGAATGACATGCATATTATTCTGAACAAAGCTTGCAACCCTTGAGCATTTTCTGGAAAACATGTTTGAGCTCTTCTGAGGGAATTCTTTTAGTTTCATGTCATATGTTGTGTTTGATTTCCTATGTGTTTGGTGATTGAATTTGTTCATTTTATCTTTTAGACTTTCCTACGAATAAGTCAAATCATGTAATATCTCTGATTTGCTGGGGGCTACAGTTGATCACTGATCACCCTTTTATCAAACAGTCCACTTATTGCTGCTATAGAATGAAGTTCTATTTGGGATCTTGATGAATCTCACCAAAAACAACCATAATCCTGCTCCTGTTCCATTAGCTCTACAATGAACATGTTCAAAATTTGTATGATGTACTTCTCCAAACTAGGTCCTCTTGAAAAATTTTGGGATGATAATTCTGTTTACACCAACACCAGATAAAATGCCTCCTTTTGTAACAGGTTTCAAAATGTTGCACATTGAGTGTCAGAGAATTATAGGAAAGGAAACACTTGTTTTTTGTGTGTGTGTTTTTGACAGCTTGTGAATGATTGGTGTATACGGGTGGGTGGTAAAGAAAGAAAAACTGCTAATGAAGCAATGCATTGAAACTTGCTGTGTATCTGGAGAATGGATGCATCTATTTTTATTAATTATTGAGATATTGTTCCTCTGATCGTACATTATATCTTAATAGTTATATACATAAATCACAATCTTGGATGTGAAGGTCTTTTCTAATCTTTGCCGAGTAAATCCCGGTACATAAAATCAATAAAGAAGCAATTTATTTTAATTTGGGGTTTAATTTTAACTTGCTGCAAAGGAAGCCTGTGTGCACTGATTCAGGCATGATCTTCGGAAACTATAAATTGATTCATTGATATTATTGGATTAATGAGGATCAGTCCAGGAAACCGTTCTATTTTCATAACTACCCAGTATAATTTAGGAGATAGAACTTCTCTGCTAAATAAGCCTCTCTGTTTCTGGTCCTTTCTGGCTACTTTACAGAATGATCTTTGTGAAATTTGTAGCAACTTTCTCCTCAGAGTTGCTCAGATGTGTGCTCAGCTTTGGTCAAAATTTCTCCATATGGTATATTATAAAGAATAGAGTATTTGGAAATCCTTTGGCCCGATGCAATACTCAACAATTTCTAAAACCTAAAATAAACTGTATCAGTAATATATAACCAATATTTGGGGAAAATTAAGCCTCATTTTTGTGGTGAATAGAAAAACCCTTCACACTTAGTCCTGCTTGCAGTATATAAACACACTCAGGATTATTTTTCCCTGTGTTTTATGCACAACAAAGCCAATGTCAAACCTTGATAAAAAGAATTAGAACACTCTGCAAATGCTTACCATGTAGATTAATGTAAACTATCAAAGACATTAATTTATCAATAAAGCAGTAGCTTTTCAGTCTTATTTTTTTCATCATTAAACTTCATAAGTATATAAATTGATGGCCGTTTATTTAAATGCAGGAAGTTTGTTTTCCAGTATCAGTATTCTTGAGATACACAAAATTATCCAAACGTGTTCCGCTAACCTGGTTTACTTTACAGGAATGCTTGTTTGGTAGATGTAGTACCAGCTGAATTCAGATTTATTC
Organism: Anabrus simplex; assembly: GCF_040414725.1. NCBI lineage: Eukaryota > Metazoa > Arthropoda > Insecta > Orthoptera > Tettigoniidae > Anabrus > Anabrus simplex. The sequence goes on from NC_090270.1 coordinate 109,074,272, forward strand.
TAAAAGTATTGGTAAAATGTTATTTTATTCTTGGAATTAATATTGTTGGGAAACTACTTCTGATTTCCATCCCTAATTAAAATATTAATGAAACTAAACTATACATAGAAGGATGAATAAAATATTCTTAGGAGAGAGAAGTTAATTATCTATCAAAAAATGCAGTAGGTTAAGGTTATAACCTGTTTGAATTTATAGATTCTTATTACATTCCTAGGATGACAATCGGTATAAGAAAGAACAATTATTTTAATTTTCATAAAGCTATGCCATATATAGCTGAGTATGCTGTGGAGTTAAGAACAATCCTTATGATGTATTGACTGGTTGTATTTTATTTTTAATTTGTGATATATTGATGTATTTCAAGAAAGCATGCCATTATCTGTAAAAACATTTTTGTTCTTCTCTAGACATAGCTTACCAGTACTTTTAATTTTGTCCATGCCTTCATATTGCTGACATTTTTATAAACAAGAATGTCTTTCCCCTGTCACTGCTACCACCTCTATAGTTTCACTTTTACATGTTGTTGGTACTTACCACAATACATTATTTATTTCTCATGAAAGTATAAATTGTTGTAACCTTCATGTACAGAGACTTTAAGATGAGCTTTTCTCTAAAGAAATGTTCTTCTTTTTTTTTTCTTTCCTTTTCCAGTTATATTTAGCCCAGTTGTTTGAAGAAGTTTAATTGTGAATTGTGAGTGTGAATGGTTTTGATATCTTTGTAAGCATAAAACTGTTTTGGAAAAAAAAAAATGTATTTAATAATTGCATGCATAATATTAAAAATATAATGTGCAAAATCAATTATTTTGCAATATTACAGCTATGGAATAACTGCCATTAAAAGAATACCATAACAGGTAAAAGACCTACTACAAGGTCTTAAAATCAATGTGGTATCCACATTGCAGACATATTGGTGTATTTCGAAGTGTATAAGTTCAGTCATTAAATTTTGATTGTAATAATTCTTTTTTTTAACTATAAACACTGATTTTTAAAAAGTTGTCAGTATCAAATATCTTTTTAACTAGGTAGTATTAGATATAATCTTCCTCTACATGTGTTTAGTGATCATTATAGCTGTAGTGATGTATAGTAACCCAAGTGGAATACTAGGCAATACTAGACATCATTTCTTGGTGATGGAATAAAAAATTTAGGAATTTCTCATAGTCTTGTCAGGATAATCTGATCATTTTGAAGATAATCTTGAATACGAGAGATTTTTTAAATGTTAGTGTTGTTTTATATCCTTCAATTTTCAGACTTGCTCATACTGAATAATTGTTGTGCTAATTTTTAAAACCTATTTAAAGATAAATTTTTCCTAATTAAGCAGTGCTAAATAATGCTCCTGTTGGTCAACTGTGCTAAATTCTTGTAATACTGCAAGTACCCTATGGCCAGAAAATTTCCTTGTTTCAGTATTATTTATAGGTAGTTATTTCTTAGTTTTGGTCACTAGAATACTGTAATATATTTGAATTTATATGAAGATTATTTTGCAATGTTCTCATTTAAATTGTAGAAATTAGTTGATCAGATTACTGTCAAATGATTTGAAATTACCATTTGGAAACTTATAATTGGCAGTTCCTGCATGTTAAAGACAGTCTTAAATTATACTTTTGATTCAGAATGGTCCCTCTCTTTTCAGAGAACTGACCAGTGTAAATACTTTTCTGGTGCTCAAACTTTTTTTGTTAATTAATAAGACTTGCTCTTCCTTTTTTGGATTGTTTGTACATTATTGCTAAACTTATTCTAAGCATCTTCCTCTTTGAAAGACTAAACTGTAAAATGTGTTTGCAGAATTAGCCTGTGCTGACAGTGATTACAATAGTCCATTTATTTTATTATATGACTAAAGAAGCCCAAAGGCTTTCAAGATATGGATAAATCAAGACATGTTTCATGTGTGCTATATGATTTTTGCTAATTGCCACTGGCTTTTATCAGTCATCTATGAAAGAAATTGTTGAGTTGGCTGCTTAGTAATCAAAATTTGAAGTATAAATCAATATAGCAGGAAGAAAGGATTAGGCGGTACTGTATACAAATGGGATGCAAGAACAAAGGAATTGGAGTTGACTGTTTAGCCTTTGTGGATGACGTGATTCTGTCAGAGTTGATAGAGGAGGCACGGAACCAACTTGCCCAACTCCAGGAAGAAGCAAGTAAGGCAGGCCTATGGATCTTCGTTGAGAAAACATGGTACATAACAAACATCAAAACAGCACCCAGATGGATGGATGGATGACAGTTAAGAGAGAAATGATTCAGAAAGTGGAGAAATTCAAATATCTGGGGGAGTCAGAAAGAGAGAGACTGTTACCAAGAATCAACAAGATGAACTTTGCATATAAACTGACTATGAACACAACAAGAAGAATATCTCGATCAATGCAAAACTCTGTGACCCCAAAGAACAGTGGATGGATCATACAGAAAGATGGGAAACAGTAATTATACCTCAAGATGGAAAAGATCTTGGATACCATCCTGAAGAGGAGAGTTATGTTCTTCGGACATATCTACAGAATGAACTCGAGAAGACTGACCAATCAGATAATAAGATTTTTTGAGATCAGGAAAACTATGGTGCGCTGATACGAAGAAGGACGTGGAAGAAACAGGAATACAAAGAATGGAAATCAGCAACAGGGATTCTTACAAGTCGAGGATCAAGGCCACAAAGAGGTTTCAAGAAAAAGTTTGATCCCATACCCAAGCAGAAGAAAGGATGAGATGCACAGTGAAAGGGTGAAGGAATATAAGGAGTATTGGACAAGGATTAAAGCCCAGAAACAGATGAAGCCGAATTCGAATTAACGTGATCCATTGTCGACCAAAACTAAAGAAGAAGATAGCAGGAAGATTCTTAACTTTCTCTAAATGAAGTGTTATGCTCAAATTGATGAAAGATTTTTGGGCTAAATAAACAATGAACAAAATCGGCAGATTTTCTAACATGTATATGGCCTTGTTCTGTCAAATTGACTGCCATACAGCCAGATGGCATGCAGATACTGGAGTGCCATGTGATTAGCATGACGACATCCTCAGCTTTATTGCTTGCTTCCTTGACTGGGTCCACTGCCTTTCACATTAGACAGCAACTCGCTTGCTTTCATGAGGTTGAGTGAACCCGGTGTTCCAGCTCTTGGTCCAGATTGAAATCTAGTGGTGAATGGAATCTAAGGCTTCAGGTGAGAGACAGGCATGCTACTCCTATACAGCAGGACTAGCCATGTGTGACAACCACTCATTTCATTTAACCTAGACAAAGCATTTGAACTTCGGTAACTGTATCTGGTTCACATGTTTCTCTGGAAGAAATAGGCCTAGATTTTTTTTTTTTTTTTTTTTTTTTTTTACAGTTGGCTTCGTTAAACTGACACAGATAGGTCTTATGGTGACAATGGGAAGGAAATGGCTGTGGTGTTAATTAAGGTACAGTCCCAGCATTTTCCTGTGATGAAAATGGGAAACCACGGGGGAAACTATCTACAAGGCTGCTGACAGGTTCGAACCATCTCTCTCTCAAATGCAAGCTCATTGCTGACAATATGATTAAAGAAGGAATGACAAACATTATAATTGCAGATGAAATTCCAGTATATCAAATCAGCTACTGGTTGAAACTGGTTTTTAGATATATCAAACAGTAGTGTTCTCGTTATGTTTCAGTACATTTTTTAAATGAACATAATGCACTTTTTACCATAATGTGTGCCAAGTGTAAAAATTTTAATAAGTGTCTAGTTAGTGAGATGTAAAACTAATAGGATTACTTTTATTATTGTTTGGCTGTGACAATATGGAAGCTTTCAAGGTATATTCAACTGGCAATTGCAGTAAAGAAAGATTGTCACAGTCAATGCGAATATTTTTGCTTTTAATTTTGTCAACAAGATAAATAAGATTAAAGATGATACAGATCATCTTGCTACTGGAGCAAACAAGGGGCACTTCCCATGGAGTAAATTCAGATGAATGGAATTCCACTGGATGACAGATGGAATGTGATCGCTTTCCTATGGAAATGCATAGTTTCTTTCACACTTCTACCAATCTCAGTGATACCAAATTGCTGGAACTTTCCTGTTTCCTGAATTATTGTGTATATTTTCCAGAAGATACATGTGCTCTTGACTGTTGACAAAAGAAAAGGTGGGTGAAATCTGTGCTAGTATTATGACTTGAGTTTCCAGCAATAAACCTTTCCCAAACTTGCACAAGGAAATATGTCTTTAGGCTCTGCTATAAGGCTACCAAACTGTTGCCCCTAAAATCGTATAAAGCAATCTGAGTTCATGCACTGAAATTTAAAGATCCAGCTTTCTGAGTGCTATTTAGTGAGTGTTATTTTTTCCAATACTGAGAGAGTTGTGGTTAGGGGCACGAGCTGTGAGCTTGCATTCAGGATACAGTGGGTTCAAACCCCACTGTTGGCAGCCCTGAAGATGATTTTCCATGGTTTTCCATTTTCATACCAGGCAAATGCTGGGACTGTGCCCTAATTAAGGACATGACCACTTCCTTCCCACTCCTAGCCCTTTCCTATCCCATCATCGCCATAAGGCCTATCTGTGTTGGTGCAACGTAAAGCAACTTGTAAAAAATAAAATAAATTTAAAAGGTTTTTGCAGTCAGTAACTAACGACACAGTAGACCCGTATCTTTTGTATTTTTCTGGTGAATCCTGGTTCCATTTAAGTGGGTGAGTTAACACGCGCAACAATTGCTATTGGAGCTCCGAGAAACCAGATGATTTCTTAATGAAATTCCACTCTACAGTGATAAGGTAGGTGTTTGGTGTGCCATTAAATGCTTTTGTTTTTGCAATTTATTCGGGGTGTTGACCTAAGATCTTTTGCCCCTACTTTGCACCATATGTTATGAACCTACGTATATTTGGAAATGGCGGGAGTGTAAAGTGTTAAATGTGAGGAAAAGAACATTAAGGACGACACAAACACCCAGTCCCCAGGCCAGGCATATTAATCATTTACAATTAAAAACCCCTGACCCAGCCGGGAATCGATTCCTGGGGCCGCTGGGTGACAGGCGGATGCGTTGCCCCCTATACTGTGGGGCCGGACTGAGAATTATCAGTCCAATATTTTTCACAAGTGAATTCAGAGAGGTACATCATGCAAATTTTAAGGGTGTTCTTCGCAGAGTTAACTGATTAGGAGTGGGATTATGCTTTGTTTCAGCAAGAATCAGCAAAACCTCACATAGCAGCTAAGTCTGTTACTGCACTAAGTGAAGTGTTTGAAGATAGGCTGATAAGTAAAGGTTTGTGGCCCCCCTAAAAGCCCCGATGTTACAGAGTGCAGTTTTTTCTTGTGGGGAAACGTAGAAGATAAAGTGTCATCGTCATTGGCTACAACTTCATATCAGAGTAAACATATTCTTCAGCAGTTTACATTTTCACACTCAAAATGCTTTGTGAATGTGTTTGTAGCCCAATCTTGGCATGAAACATACATCCACACAGATCACACGGAATGACTGGGGGAGGCAGGGCTGAGCTTAACGGAGCTGCTGTGTTGCCGTTTATCCTCTTCATGTCATCGTCGTTCCTTTTCAAACACTGTAACTGATGTAGAAACAGTGTAGCGCCAAAGTGTACGATTCTCAGTAAACATTCAATGTGAGATTGGAATTTCTCTAGCAGAGCTCCAATGTGTTAATGAAAATGTGTGTTAGTGTTATGAGATTTGTTTAGGGGAACGAGGCTGCCACTTCCAGGACCTTTTGTAAGGTAAGCATGTTGATTAACTGTATATGCAGTACTGAATCAGTAGTAATAACATTACTTTCAGAACAGTCTGTATCCCATGACCACTCACTCTGTTGACCAGAAGGAGCTTGCTTACCAAGAAGTCTTTGAGACTGCAGTGTTTTAATTGAATCTCTGCTAGATTCTACCACAGCATATAAATGGTAAATGCATGAATGGGAAAGGGTGTTCCCAAGGTGGAGCTGGACCGGTCAATACCACCACTGAGAGTGTGTGAAATGGGAGGGTTGGTCCACGCAGTGAAAACAAAAAATAATCAAATATACAAATGGTACATTCTGTAACAATGTAAAATGTTTCACTGAATTTCTCTCCAGAACAGTTCACCAGTTCCCTAGACCTGAACACCCTACTGTGCATTTCTATAAAGCACGATGAAAAAAAGAGATGGTTTAACACACAATGGAACTATCACTACCGGGCGAGTTGGCCTTGTGGTTAGGGGCGCACAGCTGTGAGCTTGCATCCGGGCAATAGTGGGTTCAAACCCCACTGTCAGCAGTCCTGATGTTGGTTTTCCATTGGTTTCCCATTTTCACACCAGGCAAGTGCAGGGGCTGTACCTTCATTAAGGCCACAGATGCTTCTTTCGCACTCCTAGCCCTTTCTTATCCTATCCTATCATCGTCATAAGACCTATCTGTGTCGGTGCAACAAAGCAAAATTGTAAATAATAATAATAAGAAGAAGAACGGAAATATCAGTAGTCGAGCACCCCCGCTACAAAAGGGGATGGAAAGAAGTGATATAAAAAGTATGAGCATCATAAGACTCTGTTTCTCTACTATAATAAACAAAGAACAGCAGCACGGTTAGTATTAAATGACAGGCAAACATCATGCCAAATTAACATCAGTAAAATAAATCACCACTTCCACGCTCAACTATCCTTCCTAACATACTTGGCACTCTCATCAGAACAGCTTTTATGAAGGCAGTTCTTATGCCAGCAAAAGCTCTGAAGAACAATGTCACATTCGAGTCTTGGATATCACAAACTCTTTAAATAATGTCGTGCATAACCATTGTAGGAAAATGCTATCTTCACAAGTTGTTCCAACAAAGCTAACAAACCTTGAAGTGGAGTTCCAAGAGAACAGCGTTGCACAGATTGAAAGAAGACACTGTAAAACCAAACCAATTATGATCAAAAGTTACGTCGTGCAAGGACCATCATTACCTGTCAACAAATTGCATCTTACAAGAATTGACCTCTCATTAGAATCTAAATGACCGTCATGCTCGGGAGTCTCCAGCTCAACACCCATGGGATTTGCCGAAGACACACTCATAGCAACAGGAAATTATAACTGTGCTGACAGCAGCAGCTAATGCACAATTTAGAGAAATTGGCCATAGACATCAACATCACGAAATCTTAAACGCTTCTCTGTAAGCAAAGTTACAAGTTGTTGTTCTTCATGTTTAAGACTGCTATTGCCCTCAATGTTCTGGAAAGATCTCTGGCCATAAGGAAAAATCATTTATATTCTGTGTAACTGAATCCTTGATATATCATTCGACAGAACTGTTATTATAATTTCATATTTAAATAGTTTGAGTAGACTTTCGGAACTAGATTTGTTCAGATAGTGTCCATTTTCATCATTTAGTGTGTTTTGCCTTCAGTAGCCTTTGTTGAAGGAAGCAACAAGTAAAAACTGTTTTCAAAATACAATGCATGAGAATCAACAATAAAAAGGAACATTTTTGGCATCTTACATCATTTTATTACTGTAAGGGTAAAACTTGTGCAAACCAGAATGAAAATTTGTGCAGTGAATGAAGAAGATTTAATGATGAATCAGGCATATCAAAAGTGGTTTTTGCAATTTCAATTGGGGGAATTTTCCCTAAAAGACTAACTGTGCAGAGGACAGCATGTGGTGGCAGTAAAGGACTTAATCGGCGAATGACAACATGAGAGATGGCACTAGTACTGAATGTATCTCATGCTAATGTAGCGAGACACTTGCAGATGCTTGGTTACATCAATCTATGTGATATATGGGTTCTGCACAAACTGAGAGACTAGAATATGGCACAGCGCATTTCTATCTGCGATTCGTTGTTGCGGTGCCATCACAAGGATGATTTTCTGAAATGGCTGGTGACAGGCAGTGAAAAGTAGATAGTGTATGACAATATCCGAAAGGTTCAGTCATGGTTCAAGAAAGATGAGTAACCTCTATCAGTTACAAAACCAGTTCTTTATCCTAGGAAGGTTATGTTGTATATTTGGCAGAACTGTAGAGGAATCCTCTCTCTACTTTGAATTTCTTACCACTGGAGAGACCAATTCTGAAAAATACTATTCGCAATTGAAGAGACTGAAGGTTGCCATTCAAGAGAAAAACCTGAATTGGTGAACACTGAAGGAGTTGTTTTCCATGATGACAACACCATAACATATACATCAGTGGCGACCCGTCAGACATTGATAGATATCGACAGGGATGTGTTACTCCATCCACCCTATTATCCGGACATTGCCCCTTCTGACCTATTGAGACCCCAGCAGAATTTCCTTAATGACAAATGCCTCACTTCCCTGGAGGACTGGAGGCTAAATGTGGGACAGTTCATTAACCAGAAAAGCCCTATATTTAGGAGAAGGAATTTATACAATTCCAGAAAAATGGCAATATAGTGTTAACAATGGGGCATACTGTGTGAAATAAAGTTTGTTTATGATAACATATTATTCTACTGTATGTCCTTTCTCTGGTATGGATGACTTGTGTAGAATGTTTTGCTACGTCCATATCCCAAACCCGAAGATTTTCAGCAGATCTCTACCAGACCTCTGCTGCAGGTGGCAGTGTTTTCAAGTGTTAATAGTGGCTGAATGGCAATGGAGAAGTGAATGAAGTTATGAGACCACCCAATAACATAATTAACAGTAAACAATATCTGAAAATGTGGCAAAACAATAACATAACAAACAAACAAATAAAATTTCATTAGAAGAGACAAGATCACTTAGTGCAAGGGTCTGTGACCTTTTTTTGACCACATTCAAAGTTAGTCAACTGGGCAATAAACTTAGCAATCCATGGGCCTATTGTGAAGTTAAAACAGTGCTAATGTACCAGTAATTAATTATACCAAGTAAATAGGAGTAGAAATTATTTAATAGAGAGTTGCAATATTGCCTTATAAGCAATTAGCATAATCATAATCTCAATAGTACGGAGGCATGAGTAATAACTTATTGTTAGACAAATTATTTGTAATAATGATTGAAAATCTAAATTTTTTATGAAACAAAATATCAAAAATAAAAGTATTCACATCACTTCAGTGCAATCTTTTTCAAGTCCTAATTTATTATTTTTCTACACATTCTTTCTTATTATCAAATATTGGTAACACTATAAATTATTCTTTATTATAACAAATACTATAATTAAAATCTTTAGTAAGATACTGAACCAGATATCTAATGATACAAACTAATTAAATGAACTTACGGTGTTAATACTATTAGTTTATTCCTTAAAGTTAAACTATTAAATCACTGAAATCCAAGTATAATGTAAAAACTTGAACACACACTTGAGGCTCTGTCGGAGAAATTCTCACCAGAAATGGGATCATCTAATGAGATTCTGATCAACTAACATGAACAATACAATGGAAAAGATGTCATAAACTTACCTGAATAAGATGTTCCTGATGACTGTCCTGTATCTGTAAATCTATTCTCTCTATTCTTTCTCATGTAACTGATATTTAACATTCTTCATGTTGCATGCTATACTAGGGGGGGGGAAAAGAACTTTCTTCGGGTTATCACAGATGTTTCTGGGGGGCACTGGAGTAGAACTCTGCAAATCTGTCGCATTTACCTGCCCTATGCAGTCAGTGTCATGCGCTATGGGCTGCCATCATCTTCCCTGCCATTACACTGCGTATTTCCCAGCCCATCCCGTCTCATTACATTTAATTTTAACTATCCCAATCCTGCTTATTCCGTATTTTTTGCGGTGATGGAACAAACAGAATTGCGGACAGGCACTTCGTTTAGAGGCAAGGAGAGATCAGTACAACTGCACATGGAGTTATGAAGTTGTTACCAATGGAAATAACTCATTTTCTTGTACAGCTGTAGCCATTGGGAGACCAGAAACAACATGATGGTTTTTAACCCTAGAATCATAAACTTTCGTCTCCCAGACTACGCACCCCTGTAGTTTCTGCGAGAACTTCAAGACGCTAATGAGCTGTGCTTTCTCCCTCCATCTAATCTTCCCCAGCTATCAACAATAAGTGCTGACCTTGATTTCAAGCATAAAGGTCCAGTTGTTTGTTCACTGCGATATGACCGTCGTCTGAGAGGCGAAAGTTTATGATTTGTGAAAGTATTCGTGATTTGTACATAGCTGTAAATAGTGTGAATATTTGGTTTATTACAGTAATGTATTTTATACGTAATACGTAAGCTTAATAGGATACTGAAATGGAAAATCTAGCGCACGATGATGAATTGATAGCGGCAGTTCTTTCTGAATTAGACAGAGAACCACTCTCTTCAGGAGACATTAGTGGTAATGTATTTCGTGAATGAAATTACCCGGGCAATACATGGATCAAACAGAAATATTACGACCGAAAATTGGTTCACCTCAATTCGTCTGGCTGATTATCTGCATTGCGACAATAACCTGACAATCATCGTAACAATGAGAAAAGACAAGCCACAGATACCGCCAGAGATGAAAACAGTCAAAGGAAGAAAGCTTGGGTCCTCCCCGTTTTGTTATGATGGTATAAAAACAATGGTAGCCTATAAAGGGAAACCAAACAAGAATGTAATCCTTTCTACATGCCATGAAGTAGGAACAATAGCAGCCAGTGGGAAACCAGATATGGCGGAAGATTACAATGGGACTAAAAGTGCCGTGGACACTTTCGATGAATTGTCAACATTGATGTCCTCTTCAAGAAAAACGAGAAGATGGCCAATGTGTATCTTTTATAGTATGATTAATACATCACTTGTCAATGGATACATTATTTATGCGCATAAGATGGTTGAAAAAGGCCAAAAGCCACTTTCAAGGCGAGAGTTTGCAAAGGATATATCCGAAATGCTAATGGTTCCAAAGCTGCAAGAGAGACTTCAGACACCAACTTTGAGGCGCAGCCTAAAGAAGACCATCGCTGGAATTCTTGGAAAAGATGACATTCCTGAAGAGCCTCAATCAGGTACTGGTGAAGAAATTATAAATTGTGCATTTTGTCCATCAAATAAATGAAGAATGACCCAATTCTTTTTTAAGACATGCCGAAGGCACTTGTCTTGATCACCAGGCAAAACAGTGCATTGAATGTGCCTATTGAAGAAAAACTGACCAGAGTGTATTGTCATCACTACGTGTGGTAGTTTTAAGTATAATATTCTGTATTTTGTGTAAAATGTTGGGTTTATGCATATTAAAGTGCTTTTCTTTTTGGTAGTCTGACAGACGAAAGTTTATGATTCGTGTTACACTGGAGGGACTTGATGATTCTAGGGTTAAGGATAAGACAAAAATAAATCTCTTACGTGTTAACCTCTTTACTAGCATTGCAGTACCATACTGATCAATTGATTCAATATTTTTCCATGTATATATATTTATTAAAAAACAGAACATCTGTCTTTATCATGCAGTTTGCTAGTCATATGACTACTGCCCATGATGTATAAAATTGTTATTAACACATTTGGACAACTAAAACTTTAATAAAGTACTGATACAAAGGTAGAAAATTTGTAACTATCTCCAATTCAATGGAGAAATTTTTGTACCTTTTTTAAAAATGTTTTTATATGAATGTCATCTTGTTGCACATAGATATATGTACTTTTGAAAGAAAGTGGAGAAAAAGAAATTGTTTTTCTAAACTTTGTTTTGATTAATTGTGTATATTGTACGTTATGCTTGAAAAACAAGATTTGAATGACATGTATGGTAATGGATAGACTTTGGACTTTTAGCCTCTGAATACCTTATTTATAATACTTCAAATTCACTCTTACAAGCCCTAAATGACTTCTGACTGAAAGACAATTACGGTGCCAAAGTACAGTATAGTCTGTATTTGACAAGACTTAAAATATACAAATTTAATGAAATTTTAATAATTATTATTATAATTAAATATCTTAGATAATGATGCATTCATTTTAATAGAAAAGGCAACAATTCTGAAAATAAAAGTACTGGTAATGACAGTGAAAAAACATGTTAAAAAAATGCTATTTGTTCTGGGCGTTGACCCATGTAGATCTTTTGCCCCCAGAAAAGAACATGTTAAAGATCATAAGTCAAAAGTTCCTGGATGTATAGTTTCTAACATTCGCTCTTTCCTAGCATTTATCCCAAAGTATGGGGTCTGCTGTTTTGCTACATCTCCTCCTCCATTTCGTCCTATTGGTGACATCTTCAGGTTTTAACCCAACAAAGAATTTGATCATCCACTGATTGCAAGTTCTGATTCCACCTATGGACATGTGACTTTGATTGTGGCAGAGGAAGTAATGATTGCCATAAAGAAGACGAAGAATGGAAAAGCACCTGGCCCAGATGACATACCAGCAGAAATCTGGAAAATGCTTGGCAAGCCCGCTGCAGAATTCCTTGTTACTGATATCTGCAAAATAGTCTGACCATCATTGAAGGATAGCTTGTTGGTCTTGTAGTAATTTGTTGTCAGCTCCCTTGATATGCATGACATATCCAATGTCTTGGGTTGAACAGTTACGGGACTTCGCAAGGCAATAAACATTATTTTCTCCTGCTGGTGTATCAAGCTGGTCGTACAGATCCTGGTAATAACAATCTTTTGCAGCAGCCATTGCTCTTTTCGCTGCTGATTTCAGTACTTCATATCTCTGAAGGTCAGTATTCAGGTGTGTCTTCCACCAAGCCTTAAAGGCTACCTTTTTCTCCTTGTTAGCTTGTTGGACTTCATCATTCCACCACCAGGTCTGTTTATCAATGTATTTTCCCCCAGGTTTTGTTTTTCCCAGAGTTACTGTTGCTGCCTGATGTATCTGTTTTGCAGCATTTTCCCATATGTCTTTACCTGACTAGTCAGGTTTCACTATGAAGTTGGTTAAATTTGTCTTCATTTCGTTCTTGTGGATATTCATTTTCCAGTTCAGGTCCAGTTTTAAGTGTCATAGGACGCTTGACAGTTTTTGGAATATGCAGAACAAGCAGCCATGTTGGGGGCAATGCTGTTATATGGGATCACTTCAGTATCCATTACCATCTTGAGATCTTGTTGTTGAACCATCCAGTAATCGATCATGAGTAGCATGACCTCCACTGGTATATGTAGCCAGATGTGTTATCCTTTTCTTGAAATATGTGTTGGTCACAACTAGGTCATGACCCTCTGCACAATCAAGTAAATGACATCCCTCATCGTTTCGCATACCAAGACCATATCCTCCATGACATCGCCCATATCCATCCCGTTGAGATCTGACATGTACATTTAAGTCTCCCCAAAGGAAAATGAACTCATCTGGAGGAACTGTTCCAGACTGTTCCAGAACTCATTCTTCTCATCTTCTGTGCATCCAGTTTGAGGTGCATAGTAAGATATGATATGGGTAGTTATTGATGCTAAATCAGTCTTGACAGACAAGATCTTATCCAACACTCTGATGACACTTGTGATGTTGTTGCAGTAACTTAGGCCAACCACTATTGCCACGCCATTCGATGTTGTGCTGGTGTCATGTTAGATGAATTAGTAGCCATCTTCAATTTCTTTTGCTTTGGAACCTCTCCACTTGGTCTCCTATATGCAAGCAATATCAACATGTCTGTTGTTCAACATTTCTGCTAGCTCACGATGTTGGCCAGTCAACGTTCCAATATTCAGAGTAGCAAATCTTACTCTTAATTGCTCTTCTCGGACTAACTTTTTTAACCTACCCCATCCATGGGAAGGTAACCTTGCACATTTCTCACGTCACTCAGGTGCAAGTGGCGCACATCACTTTGGGGGAACGCCCTAGCATGTTCTGAATTTTGAGAAGACATAGCCATAGATGCAACAAAAAATACCTCAACCGGCTGGTTGCTTAGCCTGTTGTTGAGGGCATTTTATACCTACTGCCAGGATTAAACCAGGCTGCCCCTAACCTGGGGTATAGACGCTTTCAACAGCTGCCCCAACATGGGGAACAAACACTGTCTAATAGAAAGTTGTACTCTTACTAACCCTGAATACAGGGTTGCCTCTTCCGCCATCCCCACCATACTGAAGTCCACCTTCTCCGCTGTAGATGCCGTTGAGGTCTTCACTCGTAACCCTGAGATGAGACCCTTACCAGATGTTACACACCGGGTCAGTGTGCTCTGGGACTCGCATAGGCAGGGGCGCCACTCCCTGGGCAGGGCTACCTCCAAAGAGAGTCCCTACCTGCTACCTGAGTTTGTTTGTTTGTTTATTTATTTATATATTTATTTATTTATTTATTTATTTATTTATTTATTTATTTATTTATTTATTTATTTATTTATTTATTCAGGATCAGCAACAGCATAACGCCGAATTACAACGATCTGAGCTATGTACAATAGATATGAATCTAAAATGAAAGATATATAAATACTTACAAAGGACACGAATATACACAATAAAAACTGTACAATCATATATAATACATATTTACATAAACAACGTTATTAACAAAGAAAAATACATTTACAGTAAATACAGGAGCAGAACGGGAAAGAACAAGAAGGAAAATTAAGTTATATGATAAATATCATGACAGAAGGAAGGAAACGTTACGAAGCGATCTAGGTTGTTGTTGATAGATAATGTATTTAACATTGCTGGAATACGTACCGAAAGGGACCTTTGGGTGAGAGAAAGCCGGGAGTAAGGAGTATGGAATAGGGTCTTCATTCTGGTATTACGGGATGGGACGTGGAGGGGAAATAAGGAAGCTAAATCTGGAGACCTAAACAGACCATTAACTGCTTTGTATAGCAGCTTTAGGTCGGCTACTTTCCTCCGAGCAGAAAGAGTCTTGAGGTTCAGTTTCCCAAGCACTTGGATAGTGCTTAGATTGCGACATGCAGGGACCCTGGCTCTGACGATAGCACAGAAAAAAGATTGTACACGGTCAAGGTGGCTGAGGTTTGAAGAAGCAGAAATGGACCAGACTGGAGAGGCGTATTCAACAATAGGTAAGATACAGGAGACGTAGAATGCTCTGAGGGCATTTACATCTGTGATGTCAGAAAACCTGTAGAGTAAACCAAGGAGTGACATAGCACGTGAGGTAACCCTGTTTATGTGCGAGACAAACAACAATTTACTGTCAAAATGCACTCCTAAGTCTTTTTGATTGTCAACAAGAGCAATCGGTTGGTTCAGTAGGTGATATTCTTGTAGAACGGGGGATTTACAAAGTGTGAACGAAATGGTGGAACACTTGGAGGGATGAGGTTAGTTTCTTACACTCAATGGCTAAAAATTTCTAGACCTAAAAATAAAATTTGTTTTTTCTGATGATGTAATAAGTATAAGGATTAATAAAGATCCAAAGTAACTGAGCTTCATAAGTATATATATATGAATATATTTTCCATCAAACCCTATTTTGAATGCTGAAGCAGCTGTGCTGTATATAGAGGACTAGAACTTCCTTGTACAGGATATTTCAAAGTTAGTTGATATAATAAACAAAATGGAGCACAGCCAAGAAATATCTTAATTTGATTTGCATATCATCAATACCAATAGAGAGTATATTGTACATCATATAAAGAACATTTGTCTATTAATGTAACAAGTAATAAGAAAAACCTTCCACGTATAATCCATTAGGCTTTTTCCCAAACTCTTTTGCAACTTGTTTGCTGACCAGTCTCAATCTTCTCAATGAATTCAGAACTCAGGAAGTCGGTCACAATCATGGTGTAAAGATATGTCGCCATATCAGACCACCTTACACAATTTATGTTGGTCTGATATGGTTATTTATTTAACATATACTCTATACAATATAACATACACAATAACAAAAAATATGAACTCACATCAGGCATTAGTATGATATCATAGCTGAATATCCAGCTTCTCAATCCACTTTATTACTACTATTCACAGTAGGAACTCTTCCAGCTACCTGGATAAGCCCGAAGGTGACATTCGGTTACAATGCAAAGAATGGTCTGACAAGGGGCTCTACAGTCGCATTCTAGAAATGGCATAATGGTCCATTTGTAGAGAGAATCCCTGCATCTTCCATGACCTGTCCTGATCCTCTTCAGTCTGGTCCATCTTGTGTATAGCAGTTACGATTCACTAGCAGTTTGCTCTCTGGTGAAGTTGTTGTGCAGGAGCAAGTCCTTAACTTTCAATCCTCCAAAGCATTGAGATTCTGATATGGTAACGTCATTGTCAGGGGCGTATTCTCCTTGAATGCAAGGCATTCACTGCATGCGTTATGATAACACAAAGAACTGTCTGATGTACGATTTTAGGTTGTTAAGTCAAATACTAACGATTTCATCTCTCAGAAGTTCAAAAGGTCCGCGCAACTGTACTAGTTCCGTTGCTTGACTACGTGTGGTGCTGGTGTAGTCTCGCCGGCTACTCCTCTCTAGGAAGAAAGAGACAGCATGGCGGAGTTAAGGATGCAAGGCATTCAATCTTAAAATTGCATTCAGTGGCAGACGTAGTTCTGAAACCCTCCGAACGATGTCGCTGCAATTGAAACGTGGTCAGAATTTGTCACCCCACACCCGTGCTACCCTCTGCCATCTGTTAGCAACTTGGAGAAAGTCGACATGTTTACAGCGAACGGGACCCACAGATTATCCCCCAGCGAGAACCCAACGTGACGAAACTGACCAATGCCACTGAGGTGACTTTCCTCCAGTGCTTCAGTTGTGGCTAACTAGTGAGTTAATTCATTGTGTGTTTTGCTGATTAGTGAGTTCATTCTGTGTGTGCTGTTCCTGTGCTATTCGTCGTTTTCGGTCTTTTATTATATTTTGCGCTTATTGTGGTATTAACGATGGATGAGTCTAAAACGGATATAATTGTAAATCAGTTTACTGGCCGTTCGTTTGATGAAAAGATTCAAATTATTCAAGCTGGGAGACCTCTACCTTCCCTCGTATATTTCTTCTTTACCGGGCGAGTTGGCCGTGCGTGTAGAGGCGCGCGGCTGTGAACTTGCATCCGGGAGATAGTAGGTTCGAATCCCACTATCGGCAGCCCTGAAGATGGTTTTCCGTGGTTTCCCATTTTCACACCAGGCAAATGCTGGGGCTGTACCTTAATTAAGGCCACGGCCGCTTCCTTCCAACTCCTAGGCCTTTCCTATCCCATCGTCGGTGCGACGTAAAGCCCGTAGCAAAAAAATTCTTCTTCTTCTCCTTCTTCTTAATCTGCTTACCCTCCAGGGTTGGCTTTTCCGACTCGGCGAGGGATCCCACCTGTACCGCTTCAAGGGCGGTGTCCTGGAGCTTCAGACTCTGCGTCGGGGACAAAACTGGGGAGGATGACCAGTACCTCGCCCAGGCGGCCTCACCTGCTATGCTGAACAGGGGCCTTGCGGGGGATGGGAATATTGGAAGGGATAGACAAGAAAGAGGGAAGGAAGCGGCCGTGGCCTGAAGTTAGGTACCATCCCGGCATTTGCCTGGAGAAGTGGGAAACCACGGAAAACCACTTCCAGAATGGCTGAGGTGGGAATCGAACCCACCTCTACTCAGTTGACCTCCCGAGGCTGAGTGAACCCCGTTCCAGCCCTCGTACCACTTTTCAAATTTCGTGGCAGAGCCGAGAATCGAACCCGGACCTCCGGGGGTGGCAGCTAATCACACTAACCACTACACCACAGAGGCGGACTCTCGTAAATTTAAAAATAGAAAACAAGAATTGTGTACGCACGTTCAATCCAGGAACTTACAGTAAAACTGTTTGGCTCGAGTTCACTTACATGTAATTAGGATTGAAATTTACTTAATACATTGTGTTAACTGCATGGTTACTAGTTGCATGCCTCAGTGGAGATTCCAGGATACGCCACTGTTCATTGTACTAGAATTATGACAGATTTCCCCAAGAAAAATAATTGAATTCATTGAGAAGATAAAAATGCTTCAATGTATTCAAAACAAGGGAAATCAGAAAGTTCTGGCAGTTTTTGAAAACAAAAGAATGATTTGGATGCATCTGATCTTGCCTCAGCAAATGAGCAAATGAGAAGCAAATGAGAAAAGTGCAAAATGAACTGTACATGAAAATTATGAAGCTGCACACCAACTATATAGCTGGGGCAAGGAAGTTGCTGAGATACTACAGCCAAGAGTACAACATAGTCAGTTTTTCATTACTGCAATATCACAAGCACCTACATTGTATCTCTGAACTGATGATATCATCATTAATAAATAATTCATAGTGTAGAATGCCAATCCCACCAAATACAGAACAGTACTTTCCTGGGATGCAGACCTAGTTTAGGAACTGTTGGTGGAGGTTCACCTTTTTATGCACCATGATTTTTTTTCACAATGTTATCTATCATACATAATCTACCTTTCATCACCAGTAGTTTGAGGAAAGGATCATTTTAGTTATATCTCAACAAAGAATAGGAGATACACTCAAGCCGAACCAAAGTCTGTTCACTCTGTTCGTGTGGTACCCACATTTTACAACAGAGCACAACTAAACCTATGGATTATAAAGTATTTATTTAAATTTCAAGCGTAGTAAATACAATTAATCACATACCTCAGTGCCTGTGAACTGGTGCTCTTCAGTAGGAGTCAACTCAATGTTTGAGTGATCTCCATGACCTATTTACATTGTTACTGACACAACTGAAGTAATACCAATGTAAGTGGTCTGTTATTGGACATTATAAATTTTCCAGTGAACTCATTCCTGGTTGCCAGTGTTTCACCCCAGTGTGCTAAGTTGGGCTCTATTTGGGCTAAATTTACTCATTTGGAACAAATATTTCAGGTTCCCTATGGGAATCAACATCTAATCATCAAGCAACTGAAGTACCCGTAGCATAACTTATTTCTTTTCTCATTCAGAGAGACGGTTAGTAACCAACCTACAAACTCCATCATTTAAAAATATATACATAAAATTAAAATGATTGTTCTACTGCAAAGTGTACCCTAGGGCTAGGTATAATTGTATAAAATAATTCCAATCTGTTAGCTATCTATTCCTGGTGCTTGTTATCATTTGGCTTCAGTTATAACCTTACATTCAGTTATCTTTATGTGAATAGGAATTCTAAACTGTAGGAGTAATTAGTATATATTTAAACATGTGTTAGAATACACTTTCTGAAAAGTTATTTCATCTGTTTAGAATTGGTGCTAATACCTCCTCGTCAAGTTACAGATAGCGGAAGCTTTTACCTTCCACCCCTCCCAGGGCCTTCATGGCCTATACGGAGATGACTTTGGTTTACTCTTGTGGTTTATTCCAAATGTAATATGCAGCATGTGTTATGGTAAAATGAATTGGCAATCATATTTAATAGGTAGTTCTTATGTATTATGTATAATCACTAATAATATGACACTGTACAGTATGGAGACAAGGTTTAATCTATGAACTTCTTCGTACAGTTCAGTGCAAAACAATTGCCAGTCTTATAAATAACTTTTTAAGTGACAAGATATTCTAAGTTGTTTTGGAGCAAGAAAACAGCAGACTAAGGAAACTGGATAATGGCTTTCCACAAGGATCAATTCTTGCTCCCCTTTTGTTTACAGTACCGTAACTTCTACACATCAGACTTGCCAGAAACAAAACCACAGAAGTGTACCTATGCTGATGATATTGCTTTGACTATCAAGCACAAATCAATGGAACAAACTGAAGAGTACCAAACAGAAAAACTCTCCTTTTAGGCAACTATTTCTGTAAGTGCAGTACCTGGGAATAACCCTAGACAGAACTTTGTTCTGTAAACAGCATATGAAACATTTGCCTGACAAGCTTAAAACTAGGAAGATCATCATTCACAAACTGTGCAGTATTATGTGGGGAGCCTCTACAGACACTTTAGGCACTCTTCTGTTATGTGTTCAGCAGCTGAATGTGATGGAATTGTTTGGGTAAACAGTCCATAGGTAGGAAATGTAGATGACCTGTTCAAAAACACCAAGAGACTATTCTCTGGGACCATTAGATCCACACCCCATATACTGCTTCCCTGTTCTTAGCCTCCCCAATATCACTGACATGATGTTATTATTTGTGAATATAAGAGGATAAACAACCCCACCAATCTTGCTGCTGCAAGAAACAGAAGGTTCAAATTGAGAAAACATTCTCCTGCAACAGCCTAACAATTGGAAAGAGAGAACTTCCACATTACAACAAACTGAACAAAAGAATGGAAATCAGACAACTCATTTTCTTAACAACTTCCTGGATATGAAGAAGCCTCCTGTGGCTTGGTCAGATGCATGTGTGATTTTGTTGTGCAGAAATTGGTTGTAGACATTTATTCATAGGATATGAATCATAGGATATAGGACATTTATTCACTTACCATTTGGCATTAACAAGGTCACACTGGTCAGACAATCCATTTTAGTGAAGGAAGTCACAATCATTTTCTTTCCAGAACAGCCAACTTCTTTTAAATTTTGTGGGTGTGGAAAGCATCAAACAGAAGATTGCATCTTGGTTTCAGGATCTTTTGATACACCCAAGTTACATCAGTAGCGGTGATTAAGGGGGGCAGTTGCTCCCCACCCCCACCCAACTTTGTGGAGAAAATTTTTTAAAATTCCATTTTAGTCATATGAAACTAGGAATATAGGATTAAAAAAAAAAAAAAAAAAGCAAATTGAACAAGCCCTGTTGTCTTATCAGCTAATTCTTTACTTCATTTTCTGTGATTATTAGCGGAAATACACACAAAATGTCGTTTGTCGCGGCTAACTGATTTGCATAGCGCCACAGTAAGTAGTGGGGACTTTGCATGTGCTGTGAGAAAGGGTACCAGGGGTATAATTTTTTGCCAAGATCATGGACCCTGAGGTATGATTCACCGACTTGCCGCGCACATTCGTCCATCTGGCAGTCTCTTTACTGACTGTTAGTTTCTTAGTGTATAAGCCTAGTCAAATACTGAATGATTTTAATTGCATAATCACGCCGTAATTTTATTTAAATGTAATAGATGTGTGTGAAAGTTTTATTTTATAGCTATTATTGAATCAAAATCTGAAATTATTGCCGCACTTAAGTTGGTAAAACCTTTCTCTCTCTGTGGAAATTTGCTCAGAGAGCATCGAAAAGATTACCACTTTGTAGCTATTTTTTCCAGTTTTCATGCATACACCCCGCTGTCTTCCCCCCTCTCCCCACCGCCCGCTATATCCCACTAATATATACAATTCTTGTTTTTATTATCCACTCAATTCAATACATAAAATGTTTAATGTAATTAACGTCTAGTCCATTAATGATACAATCAATTTTACTTGTTTACTTTTTAAGTAGTGACAAAAATTTATAGGTAAAACATTTTTAATTAAAAAAATTAGTATAAATAAGGTTTAATGTATGACTCAACCTTGAAAAAATCATATAAAAGATGGCTGAAGATGCTCGATACAGCGAGCGAAACCTGTCCCAATAAACATTTGTATTTTAATGTCCCTTTAGAGACAGTAAACATTTTATGTATTGAATTGAGTGGATAATAAAAACAAGAATTGTAAATACTAGTAGTAAGTTCAATATGGGTAAAAACATGAAATTGGTTTTATTTCAGAATTTTTCTTAAATAAATAGTGTACTGTATCTAACGCATGCATTATCTAAACTTCTGGCTCCATAGCTAAATGGTTAGCATGCTGGCCTATGGTCACAGGGGTCCCGGGTTCGATTACCAGCAGGGTCGGGAATTTTAACCATAATTGGTTAATTCCGCTGGCACGGGGGCTGGGTGCATGTGTCGTCTTCATCATCATTTCATCCTCATCACGACATACAGGTCACCTATGGGCATCAAATCAAAAGACCTGCATCTGGCAAGCCAAATTTGTCCTCGGACACTCCCGGCACTAAAAGCCATACGTCATTTCATTTCATTATCTAAACAACGTTTTTTCTTTAACACACACAATACGTTAATGTAACTATAATTCAAGAGTTGGCTTCTGAAGTTTCATCTCTAAAAGTGGGTATTCATTTGGCATCCACTATTTTGCTTATGAAAACATGGGGCTGGTTTCTGTTATTTTAGTTAACAGAGGTTTTACTGTTCCAAGAATTTTGTAAAAACATCTGATCATTAACATCTGCCTAATACACTTTAGAGAAATGTTTCTCCATTGCCTAAACTGGTTGATTTTTAATCCTGATTCACTTGGTACATTAATTAGCAAATTAAGGTAATGAAGGAAGACTTTCAGTGCAGCAATTGACATGGAAATGATTCCAGAAATCAAAATAAGCATGTTTGGACTATACAAGGTGTATCAGAACTATACCGACAAAAAAATAATGGATGCTCCTCGTGTTAAGTTAAGAACCATGGTGTAATCGGATTGGTGGAGAAAATTTTTCTTTTCAAGAAAATGAGGTTACTTGCTCGTGGTTCAAATTGACAAACTCGCTGTATTTGCTCTGCCTATTCGATTGCACCATCGTTAACAAAACACGAAAAGCATCCCTGATTTTTTTTGTCAGTATAGTTCTGATACAGCCCGTATAAAATATACACTGTTTAAACCTTCCTTGAACAAAGCTGGATATTGTTCAGGGAACAGTCAATCTGTATTAGGGAAAAATGCAGGGGAAGAGGAATTTGTGTAGGAAAAGATATGCAAGGCAAACACATAGAAGAATGACAAAAAAAATGTAATATATTTTAGACAAAAGAGAACCAAAGATATGAGAAAAGAAATTTATGAGAACAGGTTTCACTAAAAGTCCAAAGTCAAACTACAAATCGTTGTTAACTGTAGCATAATACATTTTTTTCAAGTGTAACTTTGAGTTAGAGATGTATAATGATATGTAATCCTTCACAGCAATGTGATGGGAACATAACTTTACCAGAAATTGCATTTATATGATATATAAGAGTGGTTATCAGAAGAACAGTGTTCAGATACCCTCTGATATATGATAAAGAGCTTCTTTCATATAAACTGATCATGGCTTTTTACTTAATGTGTCTCCAACTAGAGCATTCTATTCTAATACAATTAATATTCTTATTGCTAGGTTTATGGATATTGAGGTCAAACTGAGTGAATGCCTGCTTTGTACATGTGAATATGAATGAAAAGTGTTTAATGAGTAGAATAACCATCATCATAAGTATGCTGAGAAGGTAAATTCTTGATCAGTGAATTCAATCCTTGTCATAAGAGAAAAGTATATGTTGTAAGATGTTTAGGCATCTATATGTGTGTGTATTATTTTTTAAATAAGCTGTCTTATAATTTATGAACAAATATTTAATAAACTCCAAAAAGATCGATTGCATTTTGTTTCTGGGTAATATAACACTGTAAAGAAAGAATTTAAACTTTGTTTCCCAGATTTATAACTTTTCAAATAGCTTAAACCAAAGGCGGGCACAATTCGGCTCTCTGAGCAGCGCTCCATCTCAAGCAGGTACAGGAGCAGAGTATGCGTTCTGATGGAAGGTACAGCCTAGCAGCTGCTTGCACAGCTGTCAGTTGCAACTAGTGAGGGGGCACATATCTGAACAGATTTAAACTTTTAGCAATCTTATTGTGCCTAATGTCTTGTTCTGCTCAGTGCATTAGATTATGGTGAGGAAACAAAATAAGTCATTTTGTATTCAAATGCCTTGTGGTAAGTAAATACATTTAATTATATTTGTTTCATTAGGTTATGCGTAGGAAACAAAATTAATTGAATGGGTTAGATTAAGAAGGAAAAGATTCCACTTGCAGTAGTTTTTGGTAAACTAGAAAAAACTGTTTTACTACAAAAACTGAGTGAGTTGGTCGTGCAGCTGTGAGCTTGCATTGGGGAGATAGTGAGTTTGAACCCCACTGTCGGCAGCCCCGAAGATGGTTTTCCATGGTTTCTCATTTTCACACCAGGCAAATTGTTGGGCCTGTATCTTAGTTCAGGCTACGGCTGTTTCGTTCCCACTCCTAGCCCTTTCCTATCCCATCATCATGATAAGACCTTTCTGTGTTGGTGCAACATAAAGCAACTTGTAAAAAGAGAAAGAAACTACAAAACTATTACTTTTATTGAAAAATGTGCAATTGTATTTGTTTGTTTGTATATTAGTTACCATACTGTAATATATGTTACCAAGTAGTATTAATATTCTGGTTCCTGGGTCAGTTTACAGTAAATGGAATCTTCTCCTTCTTTATCTCAATGGGTTGGGAAATGCTAAGAGTGTACAAAAATTTAATCTAACTTAGAACTTTATTATAATTACCTTTTACACCTATTAATATTCTGTAAATGTTTCATAATGTAAAGCAATATTTTCTTAGTAGGCTGTACTGTTTATTTCATACAAAGAATGTTCAGTATATCTTTTGTAACACTAGTCATTGTCATCATCACCCAGAGCACTTGTTGATGGACTTGTTAAAATGTTCTTTTTTTTTTTTTTTTGCTAGTTGCTTTACGTCGCACCGACTCAGATAGGTCTTATGGCGACGATGGGACAAGGAAGGGCTAGGAGTGGGAAGGAAGCGGCCGTGGCCTTAATTAAGGTACAGCCCCAGCATTTGCCTGGTGTGAAAATGGGAAACCACGGAAAACCATTTTCAGGGCTGCCGACAGTGGGGTTCGAACCTACTATCTCCCGAATACTGGATACTGGCCGCACTTAAGCGACTGCAGCTATCGAGCTCGGTTTAAAATGTTCTCATGTTCTCATGTTGTGCTAATCAGGTATATAGTGCATAACTTTTGTAACATTATCTAATTTTGCCTTAATGAGAACTTTTCCGCCATATGTATGTTGCGAAGGAAGGTTCAGATTTCCTCCTCTAAACAGTCTGAACAGTAAGCAGTCTGACAATAAACTCCTTAGCTGCAACATACCCTGGTTCCTCTATTTTGAAAGTCAGATGTTTGTACTTATTTATTTTGAATGGTTCTTTCGAGCCTTGAGTAAACTCTCCTTAAAATGAGTAGTCACTTTTTTTTTTTTATAGTCCTTAATTTCTTCATTTAGTATGGTGTTAACACAAAATAAATGGGGCTATCTTGTTTGCCTCTACGATAATTTTATCATATTCTCCTAGCGTTACAAAAGCAAATTGGTTACAAGCTGAGTTTAAAAAGGAAAACAAGCCAACTCACTCTTGAACTTCAACTTCCAATAGCGCCATAGAAATTTGTTCATTCTTTTCTTTTTTTCCACTTTTTGATGTGACTGAGTATAAGCTACATAATGGCAATCTCAGTTTAATTTGACCAAAAAGTGGAATCTTTTCCTTTTTAATCTCACCCATTCAATTATTTCTATATGTGATAAGTGATAACTAAATAGCCTACTCCTTTGACTATTACCTCTACTCATTAGGCCAAAATAAAAGCTTGTTTAGGAATACATTATAAATAGAGCCCAGAAGTTATTCAAAATGCTTTTTCTAAATCTGGGTGGATGTATCGAAGTGACTCATAGAGACAAACATGTTTCTGTAGATTTGGGAACAGTAGGACCAGTTTCTATTTTTGCCTTTCTTGCTTATTTTAGCTTCCGTAGTCTATTTGATAGTTTAATGCCTTTTTTTTGCCCTTTTGAAGTTGTTGTGGATGTTTTCTGCTGTTATTTATGTATTAAAATTAATAAATGGAAAGAAAAATTATATAATTTCAATGTACTGTATTAATAATAAAGAAAAATTTAATTTAATAGATAAAAAATAACATTTACCTAAATGATATTTTCATATTACACAAATCTCTACTGAAAACTCTACAAGTCAAAGGTCGAGAGGATTGCCAGGTCCCGGTTTTGCTGCATAAAGGTGCTTATTGTTTTAAGAGGAGAAACAACTAAGGTAACCATCCTCTACTAACACTAATGAGAAGGAAAATGGAAGAGGTCCCATGCTACAAAAAATGAAGGTATTGGTAAAAGAAAGGGAAGACCACAAAGAGCGTGAAAATGAAAGACTCCCTAGGGCTCGCAAATCTAATACCGTTGGGGTCGGAATAGAACAAGAGTTGACCAAGGGATGTCAGACAGGAAAGGTAAGAGGGAGGAACCTGACGCAAGTAAGTGGAAGCAACGCCAGACTCAGCTAGGGGAACCGTGGTCGCCAACCCACACTCCCTCGTCCCTCTTTACCCCCTGTGGGTGGGGGACACAGACGAAGAATACACCCACGGTATCCTCTGCCTGTCGTAAGAGGCGACTAAAAGGGGCGACCAAGGGATTATTGAATTAGAACCATGAAACTACTTGTGATTAGTACCACCACACGGGGAACACCGTGGGTCGCTTTTACTTGCGCGCAGTACCACTATGTTAGGTACCAAATAGGTTTGTGATTAGCAGCAAAAGAGTACAGTGGCAGCTTTTACAGTACCTGTGATTAGTACCACTATATGAGCGTCACCATGGGATGAGCGACACCATGGTTCTGGCTTGCCTATGATTAGTACCCACTATATGAGGAACACCACGGGATAGCGCAAGTCCCTGTGGTTAGTACACGTACGTGATGAACCCCATAGGTTTGCGTTGCCTGTAAATGGCACCGCAATGTACGAAACACCATAGGTCTGTATTCCATGCGCGAATTTCATTACCTGTGAGTAGTACCATAATGTGTGGAATACCGCGAGTCTACGCTACTTTTGATTAGTACCGCAACATGACAAATACCATGGTTCTACTTTCATTAGCAATAAGTACCATTATGAGGGTCCAACGACTTGGATTTTGGACTCCTTTAGACTAAAAGCATCATCGATTCAATATTATGCTATGGTCAGTAATGGTCAGTTTCTGTGAATGCGAGACATTGCCTGTCGGATCCACTGATTGTTTTAAATTCATATCCATCCACTCAATCTTCATCCTCGTGTTTTGAATTCTGGTCAGTGGAGGATTTTGGAGTTTTAATTTGTCATTCCATTTCGTCTCATTTCGTACCATTAGGGGCCGATGACCTTGATATTAGGCCCCTTTAAACAACAAGCATCATCATCTTGGTCCCCCTTTCAGTTGCCTCCTCTTACAACAGACAAGGGATACTGCTGACGTCATTCTATCATCCCATCCACAGGAGGATATAAGATTAAGTACTAAAATGTGATGCAGATGTGTGTCACATAGCTTACATTAAAGCATCTTTATTATTTTAGTGTCCATTTTTTTCATTATAAATGCTTATTTTAATTATTTTACTGCCTATTTCCTAAATGTTAAGTGCTTATTTTCTTGCCTATTTTAGCAAAAATAAATGCCTGAAGTTCAGGGCTCTAATATTAAATAATTAACAACAAATGAACTGTATGATTGTACTGGGTGAACATAATATACTCAGCCAGGTACATCACTGTAGCTTTGCTTGCGCCTTGACTCCGCATATTGCCATCTAGTTTTTACAACATAATGTATTAGAAGTCAGCTGCTCTCAACTCTTTCTGCGCACTCATTATTAAAATGCTTAATCTTGAGTTCTTTTAGGGGGGAGTAATAGCTTAAGAGGAAAATATTGCACTCAGAAGTCAGGAAAACACAATGTTGCTAATGACATTAAAAGCACCGCACAGCATCTAGTTCACGTGTGTAATGAAAAATGAAAATCCACAGCCTGTTTCCAGTCATTCGACAGGGTCAGGAATAGAATGAATGAAGTCCCCATCTAGACGTGAGGATAAGAATTATGCCGGCTGCCGAAGCCTGTCGCACTCCTCTGGGGCAATGACTAATGAATGACAGATGAAATGAAATGATAATGAAGAGTGTTGCTGGAATGAAATATGACAGGGAAAACCAGAGTACTCGGAGAAAAACCTGTCCTGCCTCCGCTTTGTCCAGCAAAATCTCACATGCAGTGACCGGGATTTGAACCACGGAACCCAGCGCAGAGAGGCGGGCGCGCTGCTGCCTGAGCCATGGAGGCTCTACATGTGTAATATTACTTGCTAATGGGAAACCTTGTCTACAGGAGAAAGACGGAAAGTTTACCTTTGGCTGGCACCAGAAATATCTACCTCTAAATTTCCAATATAATTAGGGTTACCAACAATCCAGATACTGTATTTCCAGACTATTCAGAATATAGGTGTACCTCTCAGAAGAAATCTGAACTACTGCTAGTAAAATGTCTTCATTCCTCCCCCGAATGGGGAGGCAGATGGTAACACCGTCTCTCGGGCCGGGAGTTTTGTTGCGGTGAAGGAGATGCACGAGGGGGATGGTGGCTGTGGCCTATACTAGGAAATGTCCTGGCATTTGCCTCAGTGTAGGAGAATGGAAAACCACGGAAAACCATTCTCAGAACAGCCGACGATTGGGGCCAGCCTTGAGATCCAGCCCTGTTCCATCTCCCGAATATGGCCACCCCTCCTCTGCTCGGTTGGCCGGTGAGAGTGCAGAGCTGTTGGACCATGGACCAGCCGTGGCCACTTGTGAGCCGAGACCCACTCTGCATCCACCGACCAGAAATCTGAACATATTTCCAGATGCTATATCATTCAGAATTGTGTATTTTAATTGGATAATTTTAAATTAAATTGTTCAACCGAGTCTGTTATTGTAATGCACATTTTTTTTAAAATTTGCTTTACATCGCACTGACACAGATAGGTCTTATGGCGATGATGGGACAGGAAGGGCCTAGGAGTGCGAAGGAAGTGGCCATGGCCTTAATTAAAGTACAGCCCCACCATTTGCCTGGTGTGAAAATGAGAAACCACGGAAAACCACCTTCAGGGCTGCCGACAGTGGGGTTCGAACTCACTATCTCCCGGAAGCAAGCTCACAGCTGCGCGCCCCTGACCGCATGGCCAACTGACCCGGTAATGCAAATTTTAGTAAATCATGTTCCAATCAACAAAGCATAATTACTGTCAACAGTGAGTAACTGCACAATCATCCTCCTCCCTTCCCCTTATCCAGCTCCTGCCAGGTTGGTGCATTTATAACATTCTTCACCCTCCTCTCACCTTCCTCCATTCCTCTCCAATCATTTTGTCCCAATCCTGGTTTCTTTTTCTTGTACACCTCTTGTTCTGGGTCTCTCTCTCACTTTCATGCCCTCAAACTTCATCTCCATTGTCTGTTTTGGTATTCTTTGCTCCTCCATCCTCTTTACATATCCAGGTCATCTTATTGCACAATATTTGATTAAAAAGAAACATGTACATTAACTCAATTCCCATGCTGCATTCAAGTTACAATTCCTGTTTTTTTCGTTTTTAGAACAGTCAAGGTTTTGCCATAGAAGATTTAAATTACTTTGCATTGGGAAATAAAAAAGGGCAATAAGAAATATTGCGGTCTGCAAATACTTGTCTAAAAATGAATAGAAAATGAATACAATTTTTTTTTTTTTCATAAGGGCAGATTTTAAGAACATATTTTGTGTGTAGGCTGTTGTTAATATCACATGGGAAGTTCATTACACTTTTTATTATTTTGTTATTTATGATTTAACAATTGTTTCACATATTACAAAAAAAATTCTCCTTCCTTCCCTACTCCATCTGTGACAAAACTCAAGATGATCTATAAGAGTTACTTTACACAAAGTAGTCATTGGCAGAGTAAAAAAATTCATCAAGGCAGACTTTATTTCTTTGATCAGCGAATGAAGAATGAGTTACAGTACTGATGATGACCGTATTCAAGTATTCTCAAATGTTGAAAGTGCTCCAGTATGAAGCAGCCACAATAGCTTTATCACTGACTATAATAAAGTCTTCAAGTTGGGTTTCCACAGGGCAAAGACTATATTCATGGTTGAATTTACGATGGGATTGAAACCCACAAAAATATACAAAGGCTTTTCAGTAAAATGTGATGTTTTAACAGCCCAGTTATGCCTAAACATCTAATTCAGTGTTTACCACCAGGATTTTTATCTACGTACGCTGCTCCTTTCGTGGATGCTTTTTGGGACATCCTCTCCGCAGTAAGATGTCAATCGATGTAGCTTCATGCAGATGCTGTCGATGACATTACAAGCACTGAGGTGTAAATCACATCCATCTATTGGGATGGACCTAATCTGAAGATTGAAAACTGTACACAGTGTGTGCATGAACTTTTCCCTTTCTTTACAGTACCTGTTAATGATTCTGAAATGAACTAAACACATGGATGACATCAAGGTAAGAACTGCATCAACTTCTTTGTGAAGCATAACATGCATAGTATAATATATTTTGAAATCTTAATTTCATAAACAATAAATATTTTGTGTAATTTGAATGCTGCAGTGGGCATGACAATTTTGGAAGCATGCTACCTCTTCACAGTAAGATGTTAAGGAGTACAGCAACCTTGTGGGCAGCATAACAAAGACTGTAGTATAACTGGCAGTAGTTTGTTTAATTTTGTAAATAATTGCACAATATATATTCCATTAACATTAAAATGTTCTTCTTGTTGCATTCCCTTTGCCTCCTCATAGCTATCAAATATTTTGCTCAACTATGTAGACACGTATGTTAGAAGGAAGAAGAAGAGGAGGAGGAGGAGGAGGAGGAGTGTTGATAATTTTGTCCGTCGGATGGAGACGTAAAACCTTGCGCAGACCTCTGGATGCTATTCGACAGGAGAAGTCTATGTGTTGGTTATAAAAAATCAATTTTGACAGGTCCAATCCTTATCCCGTTTCTCTACAGTGTCGTGTATGACCTGAGGTGAACCTGCAAAGTTTGCGATGGAAGGCCAGTGTCTCAGTCGTCTGAGCTATTCAGCCTGGCAGGGTAAGGTAGGTGGTGGTATACAGTTTCTAATTACTAGAATATGTGCCCAAAAGGCCTTGATTAAATTCCAATTCTCTCCGCTGTGCTCATATGGAGTGAAGGCATATAATGCTGCTGACAGTTATTTGTCTCGATGCTATTCCACAGCCTCATCAGGGAAGATAATAAGATGAAATGAATGACACGTCATAGTAGGAAGGGAGAGGGTAAAACCTGATATTCAGCTCGAAGGCTGGTTTGATCCTCATAATCTCCATCATCAGCTGTCATAGATGGCCTATGCATCACTGAAGAGGCATACTAGGGAAATGAAGAGTGGGGTATTTTACTGTTGTTTTCCTCACAGAGCCAGAAGTTGCTGTTTCATATCAGTCTGCCAATCCCACTGAAATGCATCCACCAACTGACCCTATGAACAACGTTTTCACACCATTCATAACAGGGACTGCCTGCATAAGGAATAGCATTACTAGAATCACTTGTACCTCAGTCACTTTCATATTGTCAAAGCCAGGGATGAAACTGAGACAGGTCAATAACAAATTTAATCCAGCCCATACCAGAAGACATAGTGTGCTGTGAACACTAGTGCTCGCCTTCCTTACTGATATCCTGGTAAACAACGTCACAATAATCAAATATTGGTAAAGTATGTGCCTCTGATAGAATTTTATTTAATTTGAATGGAAATGACAATTTGAAATTAGTGGGTATATTGAGTAGTGAAGCAAAGACTCTCTTGCCAAATGATGTTAGGTCTAACCAAGATAGATTCTGTTCAAAGTTTAGTCCTAAGTTTTAACTGTTTAGCATAGAGATAGAGGAATATGAGGGTTAGAAAATAATCACAGGTTCTTTTATTGTCATCATAAATTTTCGTCATCATCTTGTCGGTAGATATACCGGTACCGGCACGTAAAAGAACTCCTGTGGGCTATTAATCCAGCATCTCAGCGCGCACGCGTGTGTGGCTTCTTTTTAGGTTCAAATGATTCTCTGAATCCCCTGTCACTAAGAAGCCGCCTTTTCTCCTGATTATTATTCTCTGAAGGATAAAATCAGGAGAAAAGTGCTGGTATTTGGATTTCTTCACTTAAAATATAGGGAAGTACTAACTGGCCAAGCAGGCTGGTTTATTCTGCCGAGCTGATACGATCGTATAATGGTTTACAACGTTTTGGTCGCATATCATTTCCGTATAGCTTCCACAACTTCAATACTTGCGTACCGATATCATAAAGAGGCATTTCTGGAAGTCAGAATCAAAGTAAGACTTACGAGACCCAATCTGTAATCTGTCATTACAAATTAACTTCATTTTGCATTATCTTCAGATTATTTATAATTTCAATATAAGTTGGATGGATGTGGTAGGAAGGTAATATACAATTTATTAATAATTAATTAATAAATAAGTACATCAGTTCGAAAAGTTTATACACTGTAGATAATACAATACTGGACATTCCCGGATTCTCCCGTTCCAAACTGGGAGACATGCTGACAGTGGCGCACCTGGCGGCTCGACCTTAAACATGAGGCGGCATGATTGAAACTACAAAACTCGGATGTTAAAATTGATCGAAATAATGAATCTAAACGATTTTTGTTTTGTTTTGCTACGAAAGTTAAATGTTGATACTGATAGAAATAACGAAACTCAATAATGATTTCGTTTTGTCCGAATCTTTGAATGAATAGTCAGCGTTGATTCCTTCGGTTCAGACGGTCCTGCATTTGATTCCCGGATAGATCGGGGATTTTAATCTAGTCTAATTAATTCTTCTGGGTTTTTGTGTTTATTCAAACAGTTTTCTGTTCATATTCAGAAAACACACGACACTTCCAACCACCACAGAATCATGCACTAGTGATTACGAGACCTAAAACTAGATGGTAAACTGTTGTTCACTTTGACGTATTTTAATCGGCACCAATTAAAGCACCATGTTTATTTTGCTAAATTTATAATAACTCGTTAGGGGGAAATATAAAACAATTTTCGCTCACCTCTTTGCTGCAAAGGACAGCGAATACAATGTTACTGTCCGATGTGAAATGGGGAAACACCTGTAACCACATTTTTATTAATGACGACTTGGAACTTGACACTTTCTGCAAAATTCACAAACTGACAAAGCGGGAGTACCGAAATGTTCACTCAGAATGAATGGGAGATTTTCCTTTTTTCCAGTAGTTCAATGGATACTGTCTCCTGCCTCGGGACAGACTACGGGAGTTTTCGCTTCGGGAGGTTTTTAAGACTTTCCGGTTTGTATGGTTTTCCGCTTTACGTTTTTAAGATTTTGTTGAAGACACTGACAAGGAGTCAGCAAATACTGTATTTTCTTGGAATTTATTAAAAGCATTTTAACCGATTTTGGAATAAAAATACGAATTATAGGAATGTAGGCTAATATAGGTTCTAACGTCACTTCAGGTATTTTAAGCTCTGTACGACCACCGCTTCTAACCTCATAAATACATAAAACGTGTAAATACAACTTTGTTTTAAGTTATCAATCAGGAACGAACTAGGTCTTACCCTAAAATCCGAGTGATAACATCCCTCCAAATAGGGTTGACGTCAGGAAGGGTATCCGGACGTAAAATAGGGCAAAATCCACATCTGTGACACAGCTTGCATCAGCGACCCCACAGATGTAGGAAAAGCGGTAGAGGAAGAAGTAGAAGAATGTTTGATTTATGTACTTTGTTTTAATTTTCTAATATATTAACTCAAATTTATTATTATTAAAAAACAGCAGGAGAATAATAATAACTCGGTAGCTAACAAACAATATAACAACCTGAAATAAAACTTAAAGACAACAATCACCATGGCGGATAAAGGCCATCCTACTATACAATAATCATGGATATAACTGAATACATTAAGAAGACAGAACATTTTTTCACCGATAGTAAATTAACTAGAGCCTCCGTGGCTCAGACGGCAGCACGTCGGCCTCTCACCGCTGGATACCGTGGTTTAAATACCGGTCAAGCCATGTGAGATTTGTGCTGGACAAAGCGGAGGCGGGACAGGTTTTTCTCCGTGTACTCCGTTTTTCCCTGTCATTTTTCATTCCAGCAACACTCTCCATTATCATTTCATAGCATCTATCAGTCATTTAATAAAATCACTTCGGGAGTGGCGACCCCATCGTACTAATAGCCTACCGTATATGTATGATTCATTCATTACATCCCTGACCCGGTCAAAGACTGGAAAACAGGTTGTAGATTTTCATTTTTCATTTTCATTTCAGTAAATTAACTATTGTTAAGAAAGATCCCACTGTTTTTCTCATGGTAAGCGGAAGAACGTTTTCGATAGCTAAACAATTTCAAATTTATGGCAGCCCGAAACAGCACAAACCTTGTATGATTGTAAACTAAAAATCTTAAGTCACCGGATAAATTAAGTTTTCACGAAAATCTTCTTCTTAACGCCAGTCCAAGTACAAAATTTCACACTACACAGCTATGTAATCTATTTTACTACTATAGTTCGTTTCAAGGCCGTCGCGGTAGATGCGCTGGCAATCAATGTTTTCGCGATATCTCGCAACGTGACTCGTATTCTCCATAGTGTTAACTCAGTCCATCGCTTGTCCATAGGTTATCCTAGAATCATTCCACACAGTGACTTTGTCCATCTGTCACATAATTTAACATAAAATTTAAATTCATCAGAAATTGCATGGTCATCATTTGGTTTGGGACTTTTTTGGAAAGCGGGAAATTTAAACTGAATTTTACGAAAGCGTGACAATTATGTTTTGTGGGGCAGAGTACAAAAACAGGGACTATCCTGCCGAAAGCGGGATTATTGATTGCATTGTACTACTATCATTTTTTTCCTGGACGATGTAGCCAAAACGTCAAAATTTTAACGAATCTCTGTAAACTGGGGGAAATAGGAAAGTATATATTGTACGCGAACTTTTTAGTGATAGATGGACACACTTAAGCCCCATTCACAATGCAAACGTAACGTAACGTTAACTTAAAATTTACGTTAACTTAGAAGTTAAAGGCCATCTTATCTAATGGATCCATTCACAATGCGCCGACGTAAACTTAACTGCGAGTCCGTAAAATTAAGGGATTGCAAACTCCAAGCTCTTGCGGTTAATTTTACGTTAACTTTATTAGTGCTGAATCGGTCGATCTCGGTTATCTTCGAGATTCGTATTGGCAACTTTTGAAACACAAACTAAAAATCACTTATGATCGCTGCGCGACATCTGGCGTACACTTTACGTACTCGTACTGTTGTTGTTTACACAGCAAAGCCAAACTATAGAATTCATGCTAGCAACAAGTTTCGCATCGAGAAATGTTATATAATATTATATATTATGTGTGTGACACTGTTGTTGGCGCAAGATAATAAAGGTATAGAAAATTCTTATCGATCGATCATATTATCGATTCAATTCAGATTTAATGTCCATTCAGTTGGCAGTATTACCGGAACCGGCAGGCTCCATCCTTACTCCTCAACCCAGTCGTTGCCTACGAGATATACAAGGCCGGGAAGTGGACCGATAGAAATGCGGGTCGAAGTAGTTTTACGAATGTCCGCTAGAGGTCTCGGCATCTTGCTATGCTGCTCGCGCGAAATACATTCAATTAATAGTACATGTTGGTTTCTAAAGACGTAAAAATCTACAAATAATGAAGTTAGGACCACCTAAATGTGATTTCGAGTGATTGGGTGTAAAGTAAAGCACATTTAAGTGGTATTTGGAATTATTTTAGGCGAAGTCAAGTGCGATAATTAATAAAAGTAATACATTAAAAATGACTTACCACGATCACTGTTCGTTTCACTCACATTTTAAAGATCTTCCAACTTTAAGGCTTTGTCCTGAAGTTTTTTTTTCCAAGACATGAGCATCTGTAATTGTATGAGCTTCATTGTCGAGTATTGGTTTGAAAAGTTTTGTAATGGGAGTTGCAGTCAGTACTCTCTGATCACACTCGTCACATTTGAATGCCTTAATGAACTTTGGAACAACAAAAAACGTGAAGTTTTTAAACTAAATTCGTTTTTCCCAGATAACGTAATGAGTGACGCGTAAAATTCAACATATTTTGCAGGAAGTAAACAAATTATTTTGAGGGGTAGCGTAATGCTCCACAATCTTTCATCTTAATGAGGCACATCAATGGACTGTCAGTAGTGGCCGAGGATATCTGTCCCAAGCATGATTCACAGTTGGAATTTTCTTCCGCAACTCCAACAAGATAACCACATATCATAGCCAAGGAAGACAACTCCAGAGTGACAGGTTTTTCTGAAAAGGCATGGTGTCATTCTTAATATCAATAGCATCCAATATAATATAAAACTACCAGGCGAGTTGGCCGTGCGGTTAGGAGCGCGCAGCTGTGAGCTTGCATCCGGGAGATAGTGGGTTCGAATCCTACTGTCGGCAGCCCTGAATATGGTTTTCCGTGGTTTTCCAGTTTCACACCAGGCAAATACTGGGGCTGTACCTTAATTAAGGCCACGGTGGATTCCTTTCCACTCCTAGCCCTTTCCTATCCCATCTTCGCCATAAGACTTATCTGTGTCGGTGCGACGTAAAACCAATAGCAAAAATACTTCCAGATATTTTAGGCCTATTAAAAATAGTACATCTGAAAGAAAATAGAATAATCGCGAATTGATTGGTTAGCTTACCTTCGAGCGTCTCATCAAGTAGGCCTATTTCCAGAAATGTTGCTGATTATAGTGTACTCTGGGCTTGATAACCATTTCATCTATGATAAGGGATCCTAACGTTTCCTCCACGCATGTCAAATTCATGGCTTCGTAATGGAGGTTTTCTTTAATGTGGTGGTGGTGGTGGTGGTAGTGGTGGTGGTGATTATTGTTTTTTTTTGCTATGGGCTTTACGTCGCACCGACACAGATAGGTCTTATGGCGACGATGGGATAGGAAAGGCCTAGGAGTTGGAAGGAAGCGGCCGTGGCCTTAATTAAGGTACAGCCCCAGCATTTGCCTGGTGTGAAAATGGGAAACCACGGAAAACCATTTTCAGGGCTGCCGATAGTGGGATTCGAACCTACTATCTCCCGGATGCAGATTATTGTTTTAAGGGGAAGTACAACTAGGCAACCGTCCTCTATATAACACTAATCTGAGGGAAAAAATGAACGGATCCGACACTTCAAAAATGAAGATATCGGCCAAAGGAAGACAAGGACCACGTGCAAATGTAAGAATCCCTAGGCCTGAGGAACCTAATACCACGGAGGTCGGAAAAAACAAGAGTTGACCAAGAGGAGTCGGATAGGATAGATGAAAGTGAGGAGCCTAGCACATGTAAGTGGAAGCAATGCCAGGACTCAGGTAAGGGTCCCGTGGTCGCTAACCCACGCTCCAAAGTTCAGAGCCCCTGGGGCCATTTTAGTCACCCCTTACGATAGGCTGGGGATATCGTGGGTGTTATTCTACCGCTCCCACCCACGAGGGGATCTTTAATGAGGGGTGTTATTCTACTTTTTTCGATTCGAAAAGCCAACATAGGCCTAACTCGTGTCTTTTGATGCGGTAGTCGGAGGCAGTGAAGTGATCTAATGAATCTATAACCCATAATCTGAAGTCTCAATATTTAAAATGTAAATTACAGACTCTGGATGACGTCCCAGGCGACCAAAGCGAACCTAATTGCCCCCCCCCCCCCCGTCCGGATGTAGCAATTATCCACTTCTCCTTTAAAACTGGATCGGCTGGAAATTATTAAAAACTCCAATTGTCCTTTTTTTTTTTGACGAATTGGACTTACAGTACGATATACCATATTTTATAGAGTATATGAAATTTACTTCGAGTTCATTTGAACACTAACAGTAAGTGAAATCTGTAAGCAAACGTATTAAAAACACTTTTCTCTATATGTTAATACACTACAGGACATGGAAACTATAGCACGAAGTCGAGTCATCTGGCGGCGGTACTGCGAACCTGGTAGGGAACGGTTTTTATGCTCAGAAATAGCGCACACTTCTCGGCCTTGTATATCTGGTAGGCAACGACCCAGTACAAAAATCGATCACTAAAAAGTGTGCGAATAATACTTTGCTCGTTTATGTGAGAGCACTGCCTGCTCGATCTGCATCCGATGGCTGCTTAAACTGCCTGCTCATTCCATACTCAAACGTGTAACACGCCTTACAAACAATCTGCCGCTAGATGGCAGCACCAAACGTACCCATTTACCGCGTGAATACAACTAGATAAGCATACTAGCAAAATTTAAAATCTGAAAGTAAGAGAAATATTAAAGAATTTTACGTATAAAGTGGTGCTCTAGAGAGTTATAGCTTCAGCACTTTTCGAGAAAGAGGTTACGACGAACAAGAAAACCTGGAAACTTTGTCTGTATGGTACTTCCCTACATTACTAAGTAGAGGTTTCACGACTTTGGCCAGCACAGTTTCTGACACAAGTTCCTGGTGCTTATTGTTACTCAAACACTTTAAAAAATTACATTGGCACAAAGAAGGTAGAACATAGTTTTTTATAATCTGGAGCAGACTTGAAGATTTCTTGCAGTACGGTAGAGCCGTCTCAACAAATTTCTGAACCCTCATAATTAGGCCAATAAATCGTTGCTAGGGCTAGCGCAGCTATCAATGGGGATGAATTAAATGAGGTAGAAACGTTATTCAAGCACGTGCTGCATTCTGTGTTTTCTTCGATTACACGCACTAAATAACCACACACTAATCCCTGGTAAGCAGTTTCCGAAGTGACACACACTGACTCAGGGGGCTCACGAAAATCTTCCAGTAAATCAAGTACATACTCAGGGAATAATAATAATAGACGGCCTATTAGGCGACTTGCATATCTGTGAAGATGAAAGCCCTACCTAGGATGATTTCTAATGCTGAAGATGCCATACACACCCCAGCCCCCGAACCACTGGAATTAACCAATTAACTAAATAGGCCCTACTTGCGTAAATAATAATAGTAATAAAAAGAGCAGTATATTGACACGATATTATACTGCTAGCAAAAAACTCGTAATGGAATCTTAATCTGCTTACCCTCCAGGGTTTGCTTTTCCCTCGGACTCAGCGAAGGATCCCACCTCTACCGCCTCAAGGGCAGTGTCCTGGAGCTTCAGACTCTGGGTCGGGCGGATGAAACTGGGGAGGATGACCAGTACCTCGCCCAGGCGGCCTCACCTGCTATGCTGAACAGGGGCCTTGGAAGGGATAGACAAGGAAGTGTGAAGGAAGCTCCCGGCATTTGCCTGGAGGAGAAACGGGAAACCACGGAAAACCACTTCCAGGATGGCTGAGGTGGGAATCGAACCCACCTCTACTGACCTCCCGAGGCTGAGTGGACCCCGTTCCAGCCCTCGTACCACTTTTCAAATTTCGTAGCAGAGTCGGGAATCGAACCCGGACCTCCGGCGTTAGCAGCTAATCACACTAACCACTACACCATAGAGGCGGACAATGGAATCTATGACAGCATATTATTCTGTTTTGTACCTTCACATTAACAGTACAGTGACCCCAGATATTATATTACTTAGTATGTAATACTTCAAACCTTACGCTTACCATTTTCTGCAATGGTGTTTGAAGAGCTCTTGTTAGACGTCTCTGTGCTTGAATCCCTTCTCTTAATCATCTCTGAAATTAGCGGTTGTTTATAAGCTGGATAATCAGGGAAAGGGCTGGGTACAGATCCTGTTTTTAATTTTCGCGTTTTGCTGGTCACTTTGAAATCGTCATTTACAAAATGTAGACTGCAAACCACGGAATAATCAGGAATCCATTTACTTCCCTTGCTGTTTCCTTCCCTGGATATAATACTTAACCACTTTCGACACAATTGTGTACTTGAAGGTATATCATGGAATGAAATATCACGGCATTCTGGTTTCCCATTCTTTGATTTGCAGAAAGGCACGCAGCAGTACACCATTTTCACTGAAAACAAGTACAGCCTATCCTATTTCCCGCTATTTCATTCCGACAGGTCTGGAGCCGGTTAGTGCTGCCACCTGCTGTGGGTATTTGTAAACGGAGTGTTTCATTTAGTGCCATGTTAAAATGTTGTAATGAGCAGGCAGTATAAGCAGCCATCGGATGCAGATCGAGCAGGCAGTGTGTGAGAGAGTTAGAAGATGCTTGAGAAGATGGACGATATAGAAGTTCCGTGAAAGTCTCACGACATTCATTCCGTCAAATGACATAACATCGTCATGAAACTAATTTTTGGGTTTTGTTATGAGAAAGTTTCATAACAAATGAATTTAATTGTTATATTAAGTAGATGCTTCAATGTGTCAACGGTGTTATTGCCACATGGTAGAGAGTACTCTTCCGAATCAGCGCGTAACCTCAAAAACCTTCTCGTGACCATGCCGAAGGAGATGAAACATACTGCAGTCCTTCAACAGCAGAGACTGAAGCTGAAAGAAAAGAATCAGAAATATGTACCTGGAACAGTAACCATCAAAGTGCTTGGGAGTGGAGCTAAAGGAGCGCCTAGATCTCTATATATCTTTACTGACCAATCAAGGTGAGAGGAACACAGTAAGGTGTACTTCTTTGCTATATTTATAACCTATTTTCCCCTCGTAACGTCTTTTACTTCTGATTAACCTCGAAAATTATGCTGATAGGCTTAATTGTTGAATGGCAATCACGTAGAGTCTAGTGACATTTAGTGTGTTCTTCTAAAAACCGGTATGCAACACTTGGAAGATGCTGTAGTGTGGTAGCAGAGTGATTATGTTGTTAGCATCTCCCCAAGGTGATCTTCGTTCGAATTCCGATCAGGCCAAGTAAGATTTTAATGTCTTAATGCAGCCAGTGGCCATAAAACAAGAATACAAGGATATATATGCATCCAGACCTGCTTAGTTCAGGCGGAGATCACTATCAGTCTTTCACAAATTCACTAATTGATCACTTTCTCTAGGAGCATTCCTGTATATGATATCGCCCGCAGATTTGACCACAAAGTTTGCACACACACTGATCACTTGGGTCATGGAATTTCTTCTCTGAGTACAACTTAAAATGGAAACCATGGACTGCCATTCTTGTAGCGATGTTGCGCAGCTGGTAATTTGTACCCATCCACCTTCTGTCCATCATGGCCTCAGTAACTTAGTGTAGAAGGAATCCGAAATTTCCATTTTCTTGGCTTTCAGATCTTGTAGAAGCTTCTCGTATGCCGCATTAACTGGCAGTATCAGCTCATGCCAAAGGTCCTCAATCAGGTACGTTTCCCTCGTTAGCTCAGATACCAAACACGATCGGGTTGCCTTTGATACCCCCAGAACCCTTTTGAGGTGGCGAGCCTTGATTTTCTCCATTTCCTCCAGTTGTTTATAAGTAAGGTATTCTGTTATGAGTTCAAGACCATATGTCAGCACCGGTATTACCTTTGCCTTAAAAAGCTGCGTAGCTGTCTCTACTGCAATAAGGGTAATATTCCCTATGTCGTTCATTGCTCTGATCGCAGCAACCATCCCGGATCTGATGTGTATTCGGAAGCAATGCCCACTTGTTTGCCGAGTTAGTCCTAGATATTTGAAATGATTTACATGATCCTCTACACATTATTTGGTCAGCCTCTGCAAATTTACCACCCTTCCTGAAAATCATAATTTCTGTTTTGTCCTTGTTTATGCAGATTTCATTTTCTTCTGCCCATTCCACGAGTAAGTCCATAGCTCGTTGCAGTACATCGACGTTCTCTGAAGCAATCGCCATGTCATCCGCGTAGATATACATTTTCTCATCGGTACCTTTTATCTTTACCCCTACATCACATGTGAAGGTGTTAAACAAGATTGGGCTCAGTGGATCTCCTTGGAGGACCCCTATTTTTTGTGGTATCCACTCTGATACGTCTATCCCATCACCTATTTGTACATAATTTTCCGCTAATATATTTGATATAAGCGTTGTCACGTTAGATCTCCCGGTCAATTTCTCCAGCTTCTTGACTAGGATCTCCCTGTTCACTAAATCGAAAGCCTTTGAGTAGTCTACAAATATCACGTAGAGTTTTCCTCCTGGTGTTTCCAACGTAGATTTGATATGTCCCAGCAGATTTTCTATAGCCTTGATAGTGGACCTTCCTTTTCTAAACCCGAACTGTTCCTCGGGTAGCAATGGATCTATCATTCCCTCTATTCGCTTGGTCAGGACTCTTGTTAGCATTTTTAGGTCTGTTGACTCTAAGAATACTCCTCCGTAGGAATTAGGGTCGTCTGTGTCTCCTTTACCTTTGTATAAAGGCTTTATTGTGGTTTTCTTCCATTGTGTTGATATTCTGCCTAGTTCTAGACACTTATTAAGCAGAGCAGTTCATATAGATATGGTACAGTAAGATTTTTGAAATAGGAAATCACTTTCTTAGAGTTCATGGTAGGCTCCATAGTTTATCATCATCATCATCATCATCAGTGTCCCACTCCAGTCGCCCGGCTGTGGTTAACAAGCCTCCTCCAGTCCTTTCTGTCCTTCCACTTTGCCTGCTCCATTAATTCCGCTGCATCCAGTCCAGCTTCTTTAATGTCCTTCCAAATCTGATCCATCCACCTTCTTCTCGGTCTTCCATCTGCTCTCTTTCCCTTAACTTCTCTTTCCACTTCTCTTCTTGCTACCCGTTCCTTTACCATTTTTTTTTTTTTTTTTTTACATGTCTGATCCATCTCAGTCTTGCTTTCTGTATCTTCAGTACTAATGGCTCTATATTTGGCTCTTCTCTGGTTTTAATATTTTGAATTCTATCTCTTCTTGTCTTTTTAACCAATGTTCTTAAAAATTTCATTTCTACTGCTTAGATCTTACTATCTTGTCTCTTATTAGTTACTAGTGTTTTTAGTCTGTGTGTTACAATTGGTATGAAATACTGTTTATATAATGGTAATTTCGTTCTCTTGGGTACTTTGTCATACCATAAAAGCTCTCTGACTTAATGATAAAATGTTGTACCTTTACTTAGTCTATTACAAGATATTCCTTTGTAAAGTTTACTTAGTCTGTTATTAATTTCAAAGTTGATTTCATTACTTCCATTAATAATGCTACCCAGATATGTCAACTGTTCTACATTCTCTAACCGTTCTCCGTCTCTGTTCACTTGGCTTCTCTTTTTCTCTTTTAAACAGTGCATGACCATAGTTTTCTTTTTGCTAATTACCATTCCAAACTCCTTCAGATTTTCATTCCAAATGTCCAATGTCCTTTGTACTTCCTTTACTCCCTTTCCACCCCCCATGGGTGGGGGCGGTAGAATAACACCCACGGTATCCCCTGCCTGTCATAAGAAGCGACTAAAAGGGGCCCAGGGGCTCTGAACTTTGGAGCGTGGTTTGGCGACCACGATGCCCTTTAGCTGGGTCCTGGCATTGCTACCCCTTACTTGTGCCAGGCTCCTCACTTTCATCTATCCTATCTGACCTCTCTTCGTCAACTCTTGTTCTTTTCTGACTCCGACACTATTAGGTTTGCGAGGGCTAGGGAGTCTTTCATTTTCACGCCCTTTGAGGATAAGTACTGGGGTTTAGATTCATTTAACAGACGAAATACGAGAGTTGCAATGTGAAGATATCATTATCGATTTTTAACCAGGAGAGTATTTTATGATAGGGCGAAAGATGAGTTGAAAATTGAATTGAAAATGTAAACCTAATGTATGAATTCATTGCCCTCTGTAATTTCAATGTTTGTTTCATGGTGGCATCAATCATTACAATATCACAATAATTAAGTATTGTAAATATGAGGGTCTGGATAAGTTTAATTTTCATGCTTAGTGGAAGAGTGATTGGCGAGTTTTGAGAGGATGAAGTGACAAGTGAATTTTCCTACAGATGCTTGTTATGTGCTCACTCCAGTCTAGTGTGTTACTTATGCTAATCCCAAGATATTTTACAGACTTCTCAAATGGTAAGGCTACACCACAAAGCAAAAGTGAAGGCAGTAACTTCTTATTTGGGATATTTAGTTGCCTTTGTTGCCCTATTATAATAGCTTGTGTCTTTTTAGATTAATTAATAAACAATTCTCTTTAGAATAGGAGCTAATCAGATTTAAAATGGAATTCATCTGATTAATTCCAAACTCAATATCAACAGCTTTATAGGGATAATATATTTGTAGATCATGTGCATATAAATGATACCTACAGTTGCTGAACTGAGAAGAGATATAGATATGTAGAATAAACAGAAGAGGTCCTAGCACGGATCCCTGAGGGACACCTGTCTGCTTAGTCTTCCAGTCTGTGGTCATACCGTTTATAACAACCTGTTGCCGATTGGTAAGGTATGAAGCAAAGAATTGAACAGCAGAGGGACTCAGATTAAATCTTGGTAGTTTCTCTAGTAATATGTAAATATTTACTGTGTCAAACGCATTACTGAAGTCAAGTAAAATAAGTATAATCATTATCATTTAGACTTTCACGGCCCGTGTAACTATTCATGAGGTATATTTTTGGGCTTATGCCGTGTAATTAATGATAAAAACACACTCAACGCGTTTCGAAAGGAACCTTGCCTTTCTTCATCAGGAGACACAGAGAAAATGAAACGACGCATAACAGGTTGCTAGGAGAAAGCAACAAGGAACTTGAAATGGTGCCCTAAGATGTAAACGG
Source organism: Anabrus simplex (assembly GCF_040414725.1). NCBI lineage: Eukaryota > Metazoa > Arthropoda > Insecta > Orthoptera > Tettigoniidae > Anabrus > Anabrus simplex. The sequence continues at coordinate 109,118,702 of NC_090270.1, forward strand.
GACGCCATTTTAGCCCCAGATAGAGACAACGCATGGCGTCGTTTCATTTTCTCTGCGTCTCCTGATGTAGAAAGGCAAGGTTCCTTTCGAAACGCGTTGAGGGTGTTTTTATCATTTTCATACACGGCATAAGCCCAAAAATATACCTCATGAATAAGTATAATCACTTTCCACTCATCTATAGCTTGTCTAATTTCGTCTGTAATTCTTAGTAGTGCCATCCCTGTGCTATGTCCTTTCTTGAAACCACATTAGAAGGGGTCACGCAGAGAATATTTTTCCAAGTATTGTTCAGATTGCTTGTAGATCAATTTTTCTAGAGCTTTAGGCAGTGCTGAAAGAATGCATACGGGACGAAAGTCGGATGCTATGTTAGCTGCTGACCTTTTAGGAACTGGGACAACTTGTGCATCTTTTCACTTTTCGGAAAATAATCTCGAGAGAGTTATGCATTAAATAAGTCAGTAATAATCGGCAATATAATATCCATAGTGTTAGTAATAAAGTAAATAGGGATTTCATCAGCCCCCATTGCATGGGATTTAATTGACATCAGTTCTCATCTCACTTCAGACTCTGAGACAGTTCAAAATTGGAAACGTACGATCAGATGATTGTTGTCGTACTTTAGACTTGATGGTGGTCTGCAATATATCGTGTTCAGGAGTAAAAGCATTTGTGCATAGAGTGAGTTGACCGTGTGGTTAGGGTCACGCAACTGTGCGCTTGCGTTTGGGAGATAGTGGGTTCGAACCCCCACTGTCAGCAGCCCTGAAGATGTATTTCTGTGGTTTCCCCATTTTCACACTAGGCAAATACTAGGGCTAGAGCTTAATTAAGACCTTGGCCCCTTCCTTTCCACATGTAGCCCTTTCCTCTCCCATAGTCACCATAGGAACTGTTTGTGTTGGTGCAATGTAAAGTAAATTGTAAAAAAAAATATATACATATATATATATGTGGACTTGTGTGCTAGTATGGAATTAGCAGTAACACTTATCATCACTACTTGTGGAAGGGTAGGGGCACCAGATCCATATTATTATTATTATTACTATTATTATTAAGAACTTTATTGGCCACTTTGGACCACTTGAGTCGTTCCATGTTCACTTTCTCTCTGCAGGTTTGGTTCTAGGGTTGGTCCTTGCGGTCTGCTCAGTACTTTTTCATTTGTTCCGATCGTAATTTTTTGAATTTGTATGAAATCACTATAGCTGTTCTCTGTGCTCGTCTTCTGCTGAAAATTTGAGAGTCTTAAAAGAAGGGTGTTAATTTTATTTTTTACCGGGAAAGTTGGCCATGCGGTTAGGAGCGCGCAGCTGTGAGCTTGCATCTGGAAGTTAGTGGGTTCGAACCCCACTATTAGCAGCCATGAAGATGGTTTTCCGTGGTGCAGAATTCCTACTTACTCCAGCTTCGTGCGCCAAATGCCTAAGACATTTTTGCGGGTTGTCATCTAGTCTCTCTCTAATCTTATCTAATTTCTTTTCTGTAAGAATATGTCTCCGTGTCTTTTACGATCATTTACAAACCTGGCTGAAGTTTTTAGCTAGATTTCTTATTGTGTTGACGCTAGGTACAGATCTGTTTGAAAATTTTTCAAAGTTTCCGCCTTGTTTTCATACAAGATTTCCTGTACTTTTATGAAAGTATTATATATATATACTAGGGTGTCCCTTCTTTTCTGACTTCAAAATTTTTGAATGTTCACCTCCTGTTTGATTTGAATGATACTAAAATATATCTATACAAAATTTGGTGTTGATCGGAGCATTCTAACCCGTGCCGACTTGAGGGCGAAGTCTCATGAAGAACAAGTCCAGACTTGCCACCCAGCGCTGAGTCAGGCTTGAGGCTATCAGTACACGATTGTTATCCATCATGTCACACGTGGTTTCGAGTCACTAATCTAACATAATGTCACATGAATTACGCAGTGCCAGGGAACATGTGTAATGTAATCGTTTAAAAAAAATTAGTGAAGGATTTTGTGTTCAACAGACTGGAAAGCTTTTAAGTTATATTTAACTGATTTGTCATTGAAAAAACGGCTTCCTTCCTTCTTAACAAAAAAAAAAAAAAAAAAAAAAAAAAAAAAAAAAAAAAAAAAAAAAAAAAAACAAACTCTGTTTGCAAAAGTGTTTAACATAATCAGTTTTAAAAGTGACATTAGTACCAGCCTACTGTTTTACATTAGACCAGATGAGTTCTAGGGATTTAGATCTGCATGCTATGGAGGCAGTCTCAATACCACTAGCAGCTATCAATTACTTAAGTTTTGTGTCGTGTTTTATAAAGTTTAATAAATTCATATAGTTGAAGAAAAGGCTAAGAAAACAACAGCTAGGGAATCTGCTACCTGGGTGACTACCCTATGTGCAGATATCGGTATCGAATCACAGAATGGAATGTTTTTAACCCGCAGCCAGTTTTTCATAGTTTTCTAATTAGAATTTAATGTTGGGGCCTTGTCTTTCTGTGTTTGTGTTGTGGTATGAGGTGTTGTCAATAACAGGCACAGAATTAGATTCCAAATTAGGGATCAATTTCTCTTTTAACAAACAAATATAATATTCACAGTTCATATCCTTGAGGTAATCTTCACTTTTTTTGTGGGACTGGTAAAGAAGCAGCGCGTTGGGAACAAAACCTTTCCTATGACCAGCATGGAGAATAGTCAGTCATTCTCCTTTTGAGACCGGGGGGCTAATACTCCTGAAGTTCTGTCGTCAGTCCAGGCTTTAGGCATAGAATTCCTAACATGTATATAGGTTTCGTCTTATATGATCGAACAGCCTTCTTCCTTGTACTTCTTTATGACTGTAAGTTAAGATAGTCACATGCTTCTTATGTCACATTTATTGATTAAATTCTTTTGCAAGTTTTAAAAGTGTTTGGGTAAACTACACCTTTACAATACTTAAAATAAATTTCTTTCTTTCTTTCTTTCTTTATTTATTTTTTTTTTAAGGAAAGAGACGTGTTCCAAAATAGAGATAAAAAATGTCCCTTTCTGAAGAAAAGGAATGAAGATTTTTTTTATTGTAAAGGTGTTTACTCAGACACTCTTAAAACTTGCTCAAGGTTGAAAAAATGGATTAATTATGAAGCTCATTTCTTGTGGTAAAACACTTTTATTATTTTTAGTCTTCTTCCACTTGAAACTCTTTTACAGTATTTCTGTATTTGGTGCAACCTCCTTGGAAACTAATCTTCTCTTCTAGTACAGGCTGTAATTTAGATATTGATGGAGCCGTTTTCTGATGAATGAAAAATTCGTGAATTGTGCGTCGAATAACTCACTTATCAAAATCATCAGTGTCCGTTACATACTTCTTCCCTTCCATGATTTTTCTGCCATACAAAATGAAGTTCTCTTGGTCTTGTGTTTTCTCTCTGTTCTACTAAAATTCTTTTGACTGTCCTCAACAACACGTTTGTTGCATCTGCTGCTCTTTGTTATACTTTGAACAACTCTCTTCTGTGCTGTTTTTGTGTTTCATTCTTACTCCCCTCAGTAGTTTCTTTCTTCATAAAACTGTAAACATTTAGAACAATATCTCGTGTTTGTCCTCTTTTTGTTGTAAACTTCAGTTTATAATTTACAAGCAGCATAACTCACTTGGCGCATGTATAGTAGGAATCTGCACTGGAAATGAACCAATTTGCTTTGAGCTACTGACCGTACTTCCCAATCAAGTCTGTCACAAGAAACTGCCCTTCCCTTCCTGCCCTACTTCAACATTTATCTTGGATACTAGTTACTAACCAACATGGGATAGGTTGGCCAGCAGGCTTTGCTGTCTCTTTCAAGTGCCAAATTGATTTCAGGCAGTTATATATTGTGATTGTTTGCAGATGTTGCCCTCTCCAGTTAACGATACCTGGTCTTTCAATTAATATTTTGCGTCGAGATATACGTTAACACCATCTAGGTCCCAGCTTTCGTTGCCATAAGACCTATCTGTGTCGGTGTGACATAAAGCAGATTCTCACTTAGTTTACAAAAGGAGTACATTTATTGTTCCACCTATTCAATACAATCAGTATCACGTATGTGGTTAATTAGCCATAGAAAACCTGAAAATTATGGGGACATGGCAACAATTTGGGACATGCCAGTTCTTTCTTTTGCATCATATAGAATTCATGCACAGTTCAACGTACTACAGCCATATGTTATTCATCTTCATTCTTACTCCCCTCAGTAGTTTCTTTCTTCATAAAACTGTAAACATTTAGAACAATCTCTTGTGTTTGTCCTCTTTTTATCGTAAACTTCAGTTTATAATTTACAAGCGGCATAACTCACTTGGCGCATGTGAATGAAGATAATACCATATCTGAAGTACTTGTTTGATTACTGTTTGGATGAGGGAACTTTACCAAATGAATGGAGAGTTGCTATAGTAGCCCCTGTGTATAAAGGAAAGGGTGATAGACATAAAGCTGAAAATTACAGGCCAGTCAGTTTGACATGCATTGTACGTAAGCTTTGGGTTAAGCATTCTTTCTGATTATATAAGACATGTTTGCAAAATTAATAACTGGTTTGACAGAAGGCAGTTTGGGTTTAGGAAAGGTTATTCCACCGAAGCTCAACTTGTAGAATTCCAGCAGGATATAGCAGATATCCTGGATTCAGGAGGTCAGTTGGACTGTATCGCGATTGACCTGTCTAAGGCATTTGATAGGGTAGATCATGGGAAACTACTGGAAAAAATGAGTGCAATTGGACTTGACAAAAGAGTGACTGAATGAGTGGCTCTGTTTCTAGAAAATAGAACTCAGAGAATTAGAGTAGGTGAAGCTTTATCTGTTCCGCAAGGTTATTATTGGACCTTAATGTTTTCTTATATATATCAATGATATGTGTCAAGAAGTGGAATCAGAGATAAGGCTTTTCGCAGATGATGTTATTCTGTACAGTGTAATAAATAAGTTACAAGATTGTGAGCAACTGGAAAATGACCTCGATAATGTTGTGAGATGGACAGTAGACAATGGTATGATGATAAACGGGGATAAAAGTCAGGTTGTGAGTTTCACAATTAGGAAAAGTCCTCTCAGTTTTAATTACTGCGTTAATGGGGGTGAAGGTTCCCTTTAGGGATCATTGTAAATACCTAGGTATTAATATAAAGAAAGATCTTCATTGGGGTAATCACATAAATATAATTGTAAATAAAGGGTACAGATCTCTGCACATGGTTATGAGGGTATGTAGGGGTTGTAGTAAGGATGTAAAGGAGAGAGCATATTTGTCTCGGGTGAGACCTCAACTAGAGTATGGTTCCAGTGTATGGGACCCTCACCAGGATTACTTGATTCAGGAACTGGAAAAAATCCAAAGAAAAGCAGCTCGATTTGTTCTGGGCGATTTCTGACAGAAGAGTAGCGTTACAAAACTGTTGCAAAGTTTGGGCTGGGAAGACTTGGGAGAAAGGAGACGAGCTGCTCGACTAAGTTCCAGGGAACTTAGAATTTCCATTCGGAATTGCTAGGCGGGCAATAATTCCATTGTGGAGATTCTCCCGTATGCAGTTATCAGACTGTGCCTCTTATAATGGGCTTCTGATAAGTTCACCTGCATACACCCCAGCGTCAGTGCGTAGGATCTGACACATCCCACTCTGATGAGTCTAGTTTCAGACCTAAGACAAAACGCTGGTTAATAGAGCAAACGCCTGAAAAGCCTTACATCTGATCTGTTTTTTTAAGTGGTATGTTCCGAGCTGTCAGTGGAGAGATGGCGTGGGAGGACATCAGTAGATGAATAAGTTTGGGTGGTGTCTTTAAAAGTTGGGAAGATCACAATATGAAGATAAAGTTGGAATTCAAGAGGAAAAATGGGGGAAATATTCGTTTATAGGAAGGGGAGTTAGGGATTGGAATAACTTACCAGGGGAGATGTTCAATAAATTTCCAATTTCTTTGCAATCATTTAAGAAAAGGCTAGGGAAAACAACAGATAGGGAATCTGCCACCTGGGCGACTGCCCTAAATGCAGATCAGTAGTGATTGATTGATTGATTGATTGATTGATTGATTGATTGATTGATTGATTGATTGATTGATTGATTGATTGGTTGGTTGGTTGGTTGGTTGATTGATTGATTGATTGATCTGTGTTGATGTTCGTTTCTCTTGCTCTAGGTCGCTGTTTTCCAGGTGATTGCGTAGGTGATGATGGTCCCTTATTGTCGTTTTTCTTTGCCTTGCACCTTATTCTTTTAATGGTGACTTCTTCCTCCTGGGTACCTCACTGCTTTGTCTGCAATAGATATCTCCAATTGATAACTAGTAACTTCCTCATCACATATGCTTATTGTGGAGGCTATAATCTCCCACGCTTCGCTATGGATAGTCTTACCATGCCTGTGATCACTTGTCATTTTTTACATGCAGCATAAAACAGTAGAACAAAGCAATACACAGAAATCTTCTTACAATAATAATTCAGGTATTAGCAACATCGACAGTATTTAAACTGTATTTTAATCTATCATGTTAAGTCTCATACCGACACAACTTACAATATTGATTTCACATGGTATGCAGAAATAAAACGGTATACATCACCCAGATTGCAGTATTTATACAGGACAAGCATACACAGTGCGCTCAAACAACTCAAACCCCCTGTGGGTGGGGGACACAGACGAAGAATACACCCACGGTATCCCCTGCCTGTCATAAGAGGTGACTAAAAGGGGCAACCAAGGGATGATCAAATTAGAACTATGAAACTGCTTGTGATTAGTACCACCACGCGGGGAACACCATGGGTTGCTTTTTCTAGTGCGTAGTTCCCTTATGTTGGGTACCAAATAGGTTTGTGATTAGTAGCAAACAACAGTGCTGCGGCTTTTACAGTACCTGTGATTAGTAGCACTGTATGAGCGACACCATGGAATGAGGGAACCCATGGTTCTGTTTCGCTTATGATTAGTACCCACTACGTGAGGACCACCACGGGATAGTACGAGTCCTTGTGGTTAGTACCCTTATGTGATGAACACCATAGGTTTGCGTTGCCTGTAAATGTAGTGATTAGGTGGACAAATTAATAAATTAACTTATTGTTATTATTTGAATCAAATATCATCAATACGGATCAAAAATGATATTTATCACTTGTAACAGCATAGGTCTGTAATACATGTGCGAAATTCATTACCTATGAGTAGTACCATAATGTGTGGAATACCGCGAGTGTACACTATTCTTGATTAGTACCCCAACAAGACAGATACCATGGTTCTACTTTTCTAGCGATAAGTACCATTGGTGAGGGGCCGCTGACTTGGATTTTGGACCCCTTTCGACTACAAATATCATCGATTCAGTATTGTGCTATAGAAGCAGTCCCTTGATCAGTAATACGAGGCATGTTTTTTTAAGTAAGTTCCGTTTTTAAATAAATGAAAAACAAACAGAGATTTTTAACAATTTTATATTTATATGAAAGCCTGTACATTACTCTACTTTTCAACACAATTCCCTCCAATATTGAGGCACTTGTCATACCGTACGAGCTTTAGCATACCATCCTCATAGAAGTTGGCCACCTGATTTGTCAGCTAATGCAATATGGCCATCTTGATACCATCATCGTCGTCGTGGCGTTTGCCGGCCATATGTTTCTTCAAATGCAGGAACAAGTGGTAATCACTGGGCGCAAGATCGGGACTGTATGGAGGGTGATCGAGTTGTTCCCAGCGAAATAATGTGATGAGGTCTTGGGTTCGATGAGCCGCGTGTGGACGGGCATTGTCATGAAGCAAAAGGATGCCCTTACTGAGCATGCCACAACTTTTGTTCTGAATTGAGCGGCGCAGTTTCTTTAAGGTCTCACAATACTTTGCTGAATTGATTGTCTCACCATGGGACAAAAAGTCAAGTAGTAACACCCCCTTTCTGTCCCCAAAACACTGTACACATGATTTTCCGGGCTGACATTGTTTGCTTAAACTTAACTTTCTTGGGTGAAGTTGAATGTCGCCATTCCATAGACTGCTGTATTGATTCAGGTGTAATGTAGACCACCCAGGTTTCATACCCCGTTACAATTTGACTCAAAAAATCATCACCTTCCTCGTGGTAACGCTCCAGGAAAGTTAAGGCACTGCCCAAACGTTTGCTTTTGTGCTCCTCCGTCAACATTTTTGGTACCCAGCGTGAGCATACCTTTCGGCAATTCAATCGTTCACTCACAATTTCATAAAGAACACTTCAAGAAACTTGAGGAAACACGTCAGATAATGACGTAATCGTAAAGCGTCTGTTTTCTCTCACTGCTTGGTCAACTGTCTGCACCAAATCTTCACTAATTACTGAAGGTCGCCCACTCCGTTCTTCATCATGCACATCTTTGCGGCCACCTTTAAATGCTCGAGCCCATTTCCTAACCATTCCATCGCTCATAATGTTTGGTCCGTAAACTGCACAGATCTCACGATGAATATCGATAGTTTTCAAACCTTTTGCACTCAGAAAACGAATAACAGACCGGACTTCACAGTCGGTGGGACTCTCGATCGGCGAGGCCATTTCAAATGATTGCCAACAAACGTACACAAGGGCAACTATTGCCGTAATGGCGTCTCAGCCTTGCCAATAGATGCAGGTACACAGTGCGCATGCACGTAATACCGACCGCAGCGCTGCATTGGCGGAATATCAAAACTTTACTTACTTAAAAAACATGCCTTGTACTATTGTTCTTCGCCAGCTTCTGTGCATGTGAGGCACTGTGGGTCGGTTCCACTGATCGTTTTAAATCCGTCTGTCCGTCCATCCATCTAACCATCGTCCTCACGTTTCGAATTGTGGTCAGTGGATTTTTTTGGGCTTCTAATTTGTTATTTCATCTCGTCTAATTTTGTACCATTACAGGCCGATGACCTAGATGTTAGACCCCTTTAAACAACAAGCATCATCATCATCAAACAACTCAATGATTTTGTTGAGGCTAGTATGAGATATTGCTCGCCGCGAGCCTATAGCAGGTCTTCTGCCAAGCTGCAACTGCTCAACACATTTCATTACTCTCTGTATGCGCTGCACTTTCAGGGATTGTCTCGTGAGCTCTATAAAGTACTTTTAACAGTAGCATTTTGGGTGAAAGTTTGAATTTATTGAAAATCAATTTAGCCAACTGCTTTTAATGGTGTCTGTCTTTTGGTAACTACTTAGTGATTACATATAGGCAGTGTGCAAGCCATAGTGCCAAGGGATATGTACTTGTGGGTCATTTATTTCCAGTGTAGCTACCATTTATTTCACCAGGAAATGGTAGAACCAAGCCTTAATCCCAGCAGTGACTGCAAGTTTAATAGTATTTTCCACAACTGTTCCAGATGTCAGTTTTGAATCCTACTTATATATTTATCATATTGATGACTTGGACCTCCAAGTATCATTTTCATCCCCTCACTACTTTGTAACAGAACTGAGTAAGTTGGTCACACAGTTTGGGTCCTGTAGCTGAGAGCTTGCATTCCAGGAGATCATCATCATGATCATCATTTCCCATTACCAGCTGTAGCCGGATAGGGGCAAATATGGTTCCTCTCCACTTTCTTCGGTCTGTCCACCACTCCTCCTCCAACAGTGTGTCCCAGTCCAGGTTTCTTTCTCTAATACTACGTTGGATTGTGTCCTTCCATCTCAATCATGTTCATCCGCAGCCTCTCCTTCCTTGCATTTGCATTTCGGTCATCTTTCTTGGCATTCTTTCATCACTCATTCGCTGTATGTGCCCAAACCGTCTTAATCAGCTCTTCTCTATTCTGTCATTCATTTTTTCCACTCCAATTTCTTCCCAGATTTTCTCATTCCTTATTTTGTTTCTACTGTATCATACTCCTCAAGAACTACATTTCGGCTGCTTGTATTTGACTCTCATCCTTCTTTATCATTGTCCAAGTTTCTGCTCCCTAAGTTGTTATGGGTACGTAATACATCTTGTACATAGTTTCCTTTGCTTCCGTTGGTAAATCTTTGTCCCATAACATATTTCTTACACTATGATAGAAACAGCTTCCAGCTTGAATCCTCTTACCAATCTCAGCATCCAGTCGAGCATTCTCCATTAATTCACTCCCCAGGTATTTGATCATCTCCACTAATTCCAGGGACTTGTCTGCAAATCTAATCTGACCTTTCCCTTCTTTCTCCCCTCTAGTCATAACAAGAGTTTTACTCTTTTCTACACTTATTTTCAGTTCACATTCTTCGATCTTCCCATTATATATATCGTATGGTTGTACAAGTACACAAAAGTTTAAAACAATCAAATGGAAATATCCTAATTTGACAACCATTCCAGAGTACATGGTGTCACTTGGTGTAGAGTTTTCAGACCACCATCAAATGCACGAAGTGGGCACTCCTGAACAATGTGTTGAATGGTTTGGTCCTCTACTCCACAGTCATAGGCAGCTGATGTACGGAAACCCCATTTCTTTAAGGTGTGACCACACCTCCCTTGACCTGTTCTAATGCGGTTCAGCTTTGACCAGGTTTGGCGTGGTAGTTGGAATCCCTCTACCTTCTTTGTAGGATCTTCAACCAGGTGAGCATTGTTGGGTGGATGTTCGCTCCAACGTTGTTGCCACTTGGAGGTCATGTAGAAAGAATTGATACCTTCTAAATCAACCCAGGGTGGCTTGAGTGATTTCAAACGTGTTGTTGGTGGATCGTGCAGGGCATCATACATTGGAGAGTTCTTATGAGAGGTGATCTTCTTGAGCAAGCTTACCTTAGCTTCTATCCTCCTTAGATCTTGCGGAGCGATATTAACCAGGACTGGTAGCCACTGTGTGGGAGTAGATCTAACAGTACCAGTGATAACTCTCGTAGTCTCATTGAGTTGTACATCAATCTTAGTGGTATGAGCGCTGTTTTCCCATACAGGGCACAATATTCACCAGCAGAATACACAAGATCGAGTGCAGCAGAACGTAGAGTATTATCGTCCGCACCCCAGCTGCTTCTCGCAATCTTGTGGAGTAGATTCACTCTTGAGCCAAGTTTCTTCGATAACTTGATGCACTGTTGTTTAAATGCCAAGGACCTATCCAGAATGATTCCAAGATATTGTAGGATTGTAGTTATGGGGTACTTCGATTCCGTCAAAAGTCACATGCAGCTTCCTTTGGGCTTCTATACTATTTAGATAGAATGCAGTAACCTCAGTCTTGTTTGGGTTGGTTTGAATTCTCCATTAGTGGAAGTAATCACTCAGTTTCACCAGATCACTAGATCACTAGTTATAACATTCTCACAGTTCATGAAATCTTTACTCTGAATAATTAATGCTAGGACATCTGCATACTGGATTTTCATGGAATCTGTGTGAGGCATGTCATGGATATACAGGTTAAACAAAATGGGGGCCAGAACTGATCCCTGAGGTCGGCCACTGTCTTAAACAGGATTGGTGATAGAACACCTCCCTGTCTCGGCCCACTAATGATTTTGAACCAACCTGTCCTGGCAACTTGTGTTTGCATGCAACTACATTACTTGTACAATGCCATGATCATTTTTATTAATCCCTGTCCAATTCCTTTTTGCACCAGACTGCCCCAAACTTTAGTCCTGGGGACAATGTCATATGCCTTTTTAATGTCAGTGAATGTCATCACCATATCATTCCCGTACTCCCATTGCTTTTTTCATTATTTGTCTCATAACGAAAATGGGCTCTATTGTTGACCTTCCACTTCTGAAACCAAACGTGATTTTTCTGTATCTGATTTTCAACCCTCAACCTTAGCCTATTTTCCAGTATCCTCTCCATTATCTTAGCAACATGGGATATCAGAGTAATTCCCCTGTAATTATTCAATACTTTCTTATCACCTTTCTTGAAAATTGGGATGATTATTCCTTTTTGCCAATCCTCAGGGATCTCCTTATTCCCCCAGACAATCCTGAGAACTCTGTATGTCCAAGCCTACAGCTCCAGCTGCCTTCATCATCTTCACTGAAATTTCATCTATTCCAGCATTTTTCCATTCTTCATCTTTCTGCCTGCCATTTCAATTTCATTCATTTTCCATTTCTTCATCAACTAATTTCCTTTCCTGGGGGTCCATTGAATGACTGTCATTAGTTCTTCTGTTCAGCAACTTCTAAAAATATATTCTCCATCTATTTCTTATTTCTTCTGGATTTGTTAATATTATGCTGCCTTCATCCTTCATAAATCTGGTGTTTACTTGATCCCTCTTTTTGTTTCTTAAGATACCATACAATAATTTCTTGCTGCCGTGCATATCATCTTTCAATTTCTGTGTGAATAAGGCCCAGCCTTTCCTCTTCTTTTTTTTTTCCTTCCTCCACTACTTTCTTGCCCAAATTCTTTGCCTCCACACATTTTCTTCTGCTTTCTTCAGTCTTAGATGATTTCCATGCTTTCCATGCCATTTTCTTTTCCTTCACTTTAATCTTTATCCTATCATTCCACCAGTGTGTCTCTTTGTCTTTCTCATTTCCCTATCTTTTACCACATACCTTTTCTGCACATCCAACCAGTGCTTTCTTAAATCTTTTTCATTCATCTTCAACATTCCCCATCTCCATCCTGGGTACTATGACAACATGCCCCAAAGTTGGGTGTCCAAAAATGTAAAATTTTGGTCCTTAAATTTGCCCTAAAGTTGGACGTCAAAATGTAACAAATGTGGTGATTGAAATTGGGCATCGAAATATAACATAATGCGCTATGGACATTACTCATATGATGGCATCCTAGCAAACCTATTATCATCAATAAATATCTACATCTTAAATATAATTGAATCTGAATTATTATCAAAATAGGATGTCATCAATCAGCTTTAATTACACAGGTAGTGTTGGCGTATAACCCTGTAAATTTCACATCATGGCTTAGCTCTGGCAAAACATAAGATTCATATCTCATAAGGGTAGGTTCTCACGACAGATAATCATCACTAAAAATTAGAATAATACCTGAGACAGACAGGCATCTCGTGTAATGGTACGGTAGAGATTTAATCTAAATGAAGGGATATGAAAGGATTTCCTATCTACAAATACAGGATGGCTGGTTTATTTACATTGTTTTGCTTTGTTGTGGAGGCGCAACATTACATTGTTGAAGAGAAAGAGGTTGACTATAATGGCAATATTAATCTTTAACAATGGTGTACTTTAATATGATAACATGACCGTGGAATACAATTGAATTTACAAAAATTATCCTAATGTTAGTCCATGTGAAAGTTTAAAAAAATCTTTGCATTATTAAATCGCTGAATTATGACAATCTTAAATTGAATATTTAAAAATCTTTAAGAAAGTCTTGCCCTCAGAAATAGTGGCTTAAATGTCTCAGCTATGGGATTCTCTCGGTCTCAGCCGGACACGACTTCATGACATTGCTATCGCCGCAATACGAGGTTCAGTGACCATACTCCGTAATCATCTATATAACATCTGAAGAACTGTATTGCAAATTTATTCCTAAGCCTTGTGGTGATTTTTCTACCTAGCCCACTAGCAAAGTCAGCAGTAACTTAGAAGACAAAATACTGTGTAGTCGACATACTTTGTCCTTGTGGCAGCCTCCGCATGGGGGAAGTTGTAATAATAATAAATAATAAATATAAGACTTGAAACATAATATATACAAGTTGTATGATTTAGTGAATTATTGTTCCTTTGCCCATGGTTCTAAGAGAAATCCTCACGTCAATATTAGTACATGCTTTCAGGTTGTTCAATTAAAAACAAAGATGAATTAACATTACATTAATGGCAACAACATACAGACATTCATTAAAATATGAAAGAGATTTTTCTCTTATATCAAATCACATAATTCAATGAAATGTAGATATCGTGAAATTGAAAGAATTCATTTTGAAGATATGATATGCAAATAACATCATCTCAAAGTAAGAAAAGAATTATGCACCAACATGCGAATAAAAATAACAGTAACGTGACATTGGCTCATTCCTGGAATGGATAATACATTCCCAAAATATATCTCAGTTGCATAGCCACACAGGATCGATGAATCTGGATCGCTCCTTCATGAATAGCTGCAAGAAAATCATGCACGTGTACAACACTACCATGATGCTGGTGGTCACAGGATCTGGTCAGGTTTCCGTAGAAATATACCTAGAAGAAATAATAAGAGCAGAACTTGAAATACAGCTTCTAATACCTATTTTGATTCATATCGATGATTGTTATATTCTGTTGCCTCCATATTAATTCATTACTCGAAACGACCTACTCATTTTCATATGCGAAGATTCTATATTCAACAAATTCCTCACTATCTCAATAAATACGTAGACTCATAATAAACACATAGCTTCACAATGACACGTAGATTCACAGTAACACATAGCTAATACTGTCTTCGCCGCTCCTGTAATAAAATAACCGTACTATTTAACCATAATACAGCTGCACCACACTGAAATAAAATTCCTGCTGTACACAGCAATACAGGTACAAAATTAAGTAATTCTACTATGAATGGCTATCATCTTGAAGATCCTAATTAATCTGACCGATATCATCATCGTCGGTTTGCCCTTCCAGCGAGCCGGGTAGGGTGTTTGAAAACGAGCGTCTTCCAAAGTTGCCTATTCAAAAAGATTTTATTGTCCATAACAGATTCCCATCCTCTTCTCTCCACATCTTCCCTCAGTTGGTCCATCCATCTTCTTCTTGGTCTTCCAGCTGGTCTTCTACCTGTTATTCTCTTTTCCAAATAAGCACATGGTAACCTTGTGCTATTCATTCGTTCAACATGCCCAAACCATTTAATTCTAGATGACCGAAGTCTTTCCTCCATCGATTCATTTAGACCTAGGTTAGATCGGATCTCATCATTTTTCACATGATCAAGTCGTGTCTTTTGGAGGGCAGTTCTAGAAAATGTCATTTCACAGGCTTGAATCCTACTACAATCCATTGATGTTAGTGTGCAGGTTTCCAGAGAATATGTAAGGATGGGAATGAAATATGACTTGTACAAGGTTATTTTTGTTCTTTGTGGGACCTTCTCATTCCATAGTAGGTGTCTAAGAATACTGTAAAAGTTAGAGCCTTTGGTTACTCTGTTATTTCTGTCTCAGCTCTATTATTACTAGCCATTACACTTCCTAAATATCTGAATTGGTGTACTACTTCAACTTGGTGGTCCTGTATTTTTATGTTGCATTCTGTATAATGTCTGCTGATTTTCAGTGCTACTGTTTTTGATGGGTTCAGTTTCATTCCATAATCATCAAACTTCTTACACCATGCATTCAGATTATTTTGCACTCCCTCCTCTGTTTCATCCCATATTACCACATTGTCTGCAAACACCAGAGCCTGAAGATCTTTATTACCTTTTCCTTTTAGTTCCTTTAAAATGGTATCCATAACTGCTATGAATAGAAAAGGTTATAAGGCACTTCCCTGTTGCACTCCTTTGGTTGTATTGAACCATTCAGAGTGACCATCTCCAATACTGAACAAATGCTTTTGCAATTAGTATATAGCATTTGGATCTTCCTAATAAGGTACTCTGGTAATACACCAAGTTTTCTAAGATTTTTCCAAATAGTCGATCTAGGAACATTATCATACACGTTTTCAAGGTCCAAAAACACAATAATGTCTTTTCCTCTTTCCCAGTGTTTGTCTGCCAACATCCTTAAAGCAAATATCAGATCTGTTGTGCTTCTTCCAGTCCTAAAGCCATGTTGTTCCTCTTCTGAGATAGGCTCTAGTATATCCCTTACTCTGGCTTCAATGATCTCCATAATTTTAAGGCCATGTGATAAGAGGGTAATGCCTCTGTAATTTTCACTTTTCGTTCTACTCCCTTTCTTAAAGATAGGAACCATCATCCCTTTTGTCCAATCTTCAGGTATTTCATAATCCTTCCATATTGTTCTGAGAACTCTATACAGCCACTGTATTCCTAGTGGACCAGCAGCTTTAATCATGTCAGCTGTAACTTCATCAGCTCCTGCTGACTTACCACTTCTAATCCTATGGAGAGCTTGCTCTACTTCTGTCCATGTAATTGGGATATCTTCCTCTATTGTTTTCTGTCCTACATCCTCAACAGAGATCTTACTAGAGCCATTTAGGAGCTTGTCAAAATACTATCCCATTGTATCTGTGATATCTTTCATATTGCGAACTATATTCCCATCTGCTGTCTCCAGAGCTGTAATTGCTTCTTTATCTGATCATTTACTTTTTACTATTCCATATATCACTTTCATATTCCTTTTACTGTCTTCTTCCAGTTTAGTTGTAAATTCTTTCCAATTTTTATCTTTTTCTTCCCGTACAATTCTCTTGACACTCAACTTCCTGTATCTGTATTCTTTTGCCATCTCTTCCAATTTATTGTTGTCTATTCGGTCACTGTCAATTCTTCTGTCAGACTTAGCCACATCAAGGACTTTTTTTGGCTTTTTGCCTTTTCATTATGGCTTCTTTCACTTTATCATTCCACCAAGATGGTCTTTTCTCTGTAGCTTTTCTGCTTGTTCTTCCACATATTTTATCTGCACTACCAACCAGACTTGCCTTAAAATCATTCCATTCTTCATTACCTTTCTTTGTGTCTGTTATTGGTATTTTAGCTCTGATTTGCTCTTGAAACAGCTGTTTGACTTCTAGATCTTTCAATTTTCAGTTTTTAATTCATGGTTTTTTCTTCTTGTGTACTTTAATAATAGGTTTGGTGATTCTTAGGTCTGCAATGAGGAGTCACTATCAAGGCTCTCACTAGGTATCACTTTTGCAATATGCACCTTTTCTCCACTTGACCTATCTGTGATGATAAGGTCTATCACTGATCTATACTGACCATCCCTGCTGTATCTTGTTATCTTGTGGCTTTCCCATTTCTAAAACCACGAGTTCTTCACCAGAAGTTGGTTTCATGTACATAGATCAAACAGAAGTTCACCCTCCTCATTTCTGTTACCAAATCCATATGGACCAATAAATCCTTCATAATCTGACCTATCCGTTCCTACCTGGGCATTAAAATCCCCAATTACCATTATGTTCTCTTATCAGTGATGTCTTCTAGTTTTTCTAGGAAGCTTGCTTTTTGGTCATTGCTACAACTCTGCTGGGGAGCATAAACTTGGATCATAGTTTGAGTTTCTCCATTTAGGCATATTTTAGCTTTGATTAATCTCTCATTGATGAATGAGACATCTGTTACACTATCAATGTCTTTCTGGAGTATAAAACCAACTTCATTCCTCGCCACTGCAGGATTACCACTCCAGTATAATTTATATCCGCCCTCCAACATTCTTGTGTTGCAACTA
This sequence comes from Anabrus simplex, assembly GCF_040414725.1. Classification (NCBI taxonomy): domain Eukaryota; kingdom Metazoa; phylum Arthropoda; class Insecta; order Orthoptera; family Tettigoniidae; genus Anabrus; species Anabrus simplex. The sequence goes on from NC_090270.1 coordinate 109,136,056, forward strand.
GGGTTGGGCACTATGTCCCTGTTTCGGCACACTGTGCCGGTGCACAGTTATGTTCCGCTGTTCCAGAACACCGAGTGTCAATTGTTGCGAAACATTCTGAAGCGAGCCGGAGACACTGACTCGCTATCCCGTCAGAAGCGCCACTCTGCACTAGGGTTGGGCAGACTGGAACATTCACTTGTTCCGCAACATTAGGACCTTGAGGCGGAGTGTTTCGATACAGAGTGCCGGGACACAGGACACAGGACTGTAACTGCGTCCTAGAGAGAACTTTAAGAGGCGACATGACATGCTCCGCTTCAGCTGCAATATGCCTGAACCGAACGTGGTGTGTCAAGGCCGCACTAGATTGATTAGTTGGCCTTGGCTGTGTCTGTCGATACCGGCTGTGTGCCGCCCTGTGCTGGAGTGTCAACATTTTTTCATCCAGTTATGTCTTTAATTCCAAAGCGATGACCTATATTTTTCTTGGGCTTAAAAGTTTCCTTAAAATCCAAATTAATTTTTAACGTCAATCCCCGAGAAAGTGTTGAGAGAAATTTTCGAGATATTAAAGAAAGTAAATGGAAGTTGAAAGGGAAGGAATTCGAAGTGCAGACGGCATAACAGCACGAAAGTACAACAATGCATTCATCCTGTAATATTTTTAATTCCAAAGCAATGATCTATATTTTTCTTGGGCTTAAAAGTTTCCTTAAAATCCAAATTAATTTTTAACGTCAATCCCCGAGAAAGTGTTGAGGGAAATTTTCGAGATATTAAACAAAGTAAATGGAAGTTGAGAGGGAAGGAATTCGAAGTGCAAAGAGCATAACAGCACGAAAGTAATTAAACCGTACGAAAGACGGTAAACTTTGCATAATGTCACATTGGAGTCCTGTTCAGGACTTTTACTAGAAGAAAACCGGACAGAGTGAAATGCAATTTATGTTCTATTTTGTCTGAAAAGGGACCTTCAACCAGCACAATGACAAGACATTTCAAACTTAAACACCCCACAGTTTTTATTTTCGTGTTCCGCTTGTATATTGTGTACGTGAATAGAGCACTGACGATTGTTTCTTCAACTGTGCGAGTATACTTTTAATTGGTGAAAATAACATTGTGATGTTTGTAAACACCTGTACTGCCAGTGTAACCATGACAGGTGTATTTCAGAACAGATGAAAACATTCTTATCCTAAAAAGAAAATTTAGACATGATTTTTTTGGGTGAGTATTTCATTCAGAGTTCCGACTGCTTTCTCACGTGCCGTGAAGTTTTATCCTGGCACTAATTACTCACAATACAGGCCAACACATTCATCTGGTGAAAATATTCTTGAATTAGTTACTTTTAAACACCTGCGCTGCCATTGTAACCGTGTTATGTGTATTTTATATGGACCGGAAAAATCTTAACCTAAAAGCAGCCTTTAAACGTGATTATTGGGCGCGAATTTCAGTGTTCCGACTGTTCGTTCACGTTCCCTACAGCTTTATGCAGGACCATGGCCATAACTACACACAGGCACACACCACGTTCCGAACAGGCACATTCCCACTGGCGCGGAGCATGTAATGTTGTCTCTCAAAGTTCTCTCTGCACTGCGCAGTTACAGTCCCGCGTCCCATGCGCCCACTGCACAGTTCAGCTAGTAAGCGAAGGGCAGTGCATAGTGGCACTTCTGACGGGACTGCGAGTCATTGTCTCCAGCTCACTTGAGAGTGTTTCGGAACAATTGACACTCGGTGTTCTGGAACAACGGAACATAACTGTGCACCGGCACAGTGTGCCGAAACAGGGACATAGTGCCCAACCCTACTATTATTAAATGAAGATTTACATCCCTAGAGATTCTATTTCACTTGATGACACGATATCACTTTCATAATTATTTCTAAATATTCTACATGTTCTCCTCTTCTTTTTCTACTGCTTTTCCCACACCCCTGGGGTCGCGGATGCAAACTGTTATAAAATATCAAAGCCATTTCTTATTAACAGTGCTGATGCAGTTATTTTATTATTATTATTATTAATCATATACAGTCGTATCAGCACACACTTCTTTTAAAACATAACCGGTTTTCGGACACTAAGCTCCATCGTCAGTGTTAAAATTTAAGTTTAATTCCACATGAGTGTGTCGTCAAAATTAGTTAAATGAGTTTAAAATGTAGCCCTGTTGACATAAACATAGGAAGGGCTGGCTTTTCCTCGTGCTCAGGCTGTTGGTCATTTAACTAATTTTGACGACACACTCATGCGGAGTTAAATTTAAATTTTAACACTGATGATGGACCTTAATGTCCGAAAACCGGTTATTTTTAAAAGAAGTGCGTGCTGATACGACTGTATATAATTATTATTATTATTATTATTATTAATAATAATAATAATAATAATAATAATAATAATAATAATAATAAATAATAATAATAAAAGATGCAAACTGTGTTGGACATGTGGATTTAACCCTGTTTTACGGCCGGATGCCCTTGCTGACGCCAACCATATAAAAGGGGATGTAATCACTATTGCGCATTTCTGTGTTAGTTGGTAGTGTAGTGTGTTGTGTGAATATGAAGAGGAGAGTGTTAGAACAAACACAAACACCCAGTCCCAGGCCAGAAGAATTAATCCGAGGCGATTAAAATCCCCGACCCGGCTGGGAACCGAACCCGGGGCCCTCTGAACCGAAGGTCTCAACGCTGACCATTCATCCAATGAGTGGGATATTCTACATGTTCTGCTCATTATCACAAAAATATATATCGAAATTCACGACCTGAAAGAGAATACCGATCAGTTAAATAATGAGGTAAGGACTTATCTTTTTGATGAACCGGCCACCACCGGGTTCTGGTGATGTGTTATAATTAAGGTACGGATGTTAAGGAAAAGTCATATTTTTTCCTGAGCTCATTTTACCTGAAATCTGAAAAATAAGTTTGAATGACGGGTCCCCGACCACATTTAAAGCAATTTGATGTTGCCTTTAAATGCATATTTCGGCCATTTTAATTGTTTTGGTCATATTTTGCTCATTTTAGTGTTATAAGGTCATATATAGTTATAATTTCAGCATTTTTGTTTAAATTGAGGCGTCATTAACAAGGTGCGTGTTATCTGCATCGAGTCTCAAACACAGTAAAATTCTTTCAAGAATAAAATTTACTGTGTCCACCTATTCAATACAATTATATTCTTTAGTGATTAAATCCTACATGAAATACAAACACTAATTAGGAACATGTTTCGCCCTAGTTTTGGACATCATCAGCCTAAGCTCAAACCTTTAAATCTATTAAACATTGGAACTTAAACTTTACAATGGCGAAAAATGAAAGTATCCTCCTAATCAATACATCATATATTCCGTCATTAGACGGAGTAAACAAGATCAGACATGTTTCGGCTCGTTTGAGCCATCTTCAGTGGAAAAAAAAAATAAAAAAATTAGGGGGGTTGGAATAATTTACATAATATGAGTTGAAAAAATGCTAAAAAAAAATGAAAGCACAAATGAAAAAACAAACAAAAGAGCCTATACGGAAACAAAATTAGCACAAATATACAATATTTACATCAATATGCAGAGCAAAAAACAACTTATTGTGACAAAATTCAGTGAAACAGGTGTTAATTTGAAATAATAATTGATACTAAAAACTGCGTTAACCTAAGAAGCAAGGGAATGAGAAAACAAATGATGTAGATGGAAATGAATAATAGTAGCACATGGTGAGGTTGTGGACCTCATAGTTTACAAATTATTGGTTTATAAAAATCACAAAACAGTTTGAAATCGCTGTCAAAATCATCTTAGTGGAAACCCATCACATCAAATTGGTCAGGAGGAGAGCGGGAGCAAACATTTTGAGAGAAACCAAGCCTGAATTAACCTGCAGGCGAAAAGCCTGTGATAAGGAGAAAAAAACACCATGAAATTTAAGGCTTTAGAAATAGCAGCATTCTCAATATCTTCTCAATCTAGCGGTCCCTTTCTTCATTAGTGTTTCATAATGTTGGCTGGTGTTTTGCCTTATTATAGAGGGGTCGGAAGAGCCGCATATAAAAATATGAGAAGCTGTGTTAGGTAGAAAACAGATGCATAGTAAATTGTAGTAATCTAGTGGAAACCGTCAATGAAGTTCTAATGGTGTGCAGTAGGCTTTGAGAAAGCCAGGCCACTAGAGAGGACACCACTTCATTGACGGTTTCCACTAGATTACTACAATTTACTATGCATCTGTTTTGTACCTAACACAGCTTCTCATATTTTTATATGCGGCTCTTCCGACCCCTCTATAATAAGGCAAAACACCAGCCAACATTATGAAACACTAATGAAGAAAGGGACCGCTAGATTGAGAAGATATTGAGAATGCTGCTATTTCTAAAGCCTTAAATTTCATGGTGTTTTTTTCTCCTTATCACAGGCTTTTCGCCTGCAGGTTAATTCAGGCTTGGTTTCTCTCAAAATGTTTGCTCCCGCTCTCCTCCTGACCAATTTGATGTGATGGGTTTCCACTAAGATGATTTTGACAGCGATTTCAAACTGTTTTGTGATTTTTATAAACCAATAATTTGTAAACTATGAGGTCCACAACCTCACCATGTGCTACTATTATTCATTTCCATCTACATCATTTGTTTTCTCATTCCCTTGCTTCTTAGGTTAACGCAGTTTTTAGTATCAATTATTATTTCAAATTAACACCTGTTTCACTGAATTTTGTCACAATAAGTTGTTTTTTACTCTGCATATTGATGTAAATATTGTATATTTGTGCTAATTTTGTTTCCGTATAGGCTCTTTTGTTTGTTTTTTCATTTGCGCTTTCATTATGTTTTTTAGCATTTTTTCAACTCATATTATGTAAATTATTCCAACCCCCCTAATTTTTTTTTTTTCACTGAAGATGGCTCAAACGAGCCGAAACATGTCTGATCTTGTTTACTCCGTCTAATGACGGAATATATGATGTATTGATTAGGAGGATACTTTCATTTTTCGCCATTGTAAAGTGAAAACCGTCAATACGGAATGATTCTAATATCTTGTATTGGAACTTAAAACTAAATACAATGGTCTTATGCTAAAAATTTTTACAAAAAGCTGTGCTTTAGGTAATATTTTCATAGTTTACAATGTGTGCATTAATTAAAACCCAGAATTTGTGACAAGGAAGCAATTAAAATTATCTTACAATGACTAGAAATGGTCCAAAGCATAAATTGGAACTTCTCCTACTGTATGGATGAAACATTAGGTTGAAGGTTTATACAGTTGTGTTCGTTCAAAGGTGGTTATGGTCACCTATGTCGTAAGTATACTATTACAAAACCGGAACCGTGGTATAATGCCGATCTTGTTGGGTTTGAATATTCCTTTAGAAAGAAGCATGGTTGGATGGTAATATTTTATAGGTTAAAACATGTATGTTGGAACATATTGTTAATATGATTCATTAGTCAGGTGCTCATCTGATAAAATGTTTCCTGGAATTTTGTGCCATTCTTGTTGGATTAATGTTCCCGTTGGTGCATTGTTCAACCTTTGGGAGGATTTATGAGTATTGTCTGTAACTGATAAGAGAAAAAAAGAAATTTAGAATGATGAATGTAGAGCCCACATAATAATTGTAAAGATGAAAGTGTTACTTGTCCAGTCAGATGTTAGCTGGATCCACTTATTCCGGTTGCGTCTGAACGACTAACCTTGTTACTTCTAGTGAAGTATTGATGCGGTAATGGAGGGGTGGAGCATAGAGGGGAAAGGGGAGTGAGTTTTAACTTGTGCGTCTGTATTATTGCCAGAGAGGTGTTACTGTAAGAATTCAGCGAAATTTAAAACCTTTTATAAAAAGTTCTAATTTTCTTTTCAACGAACAAGAGCAACAAAGACTTTTCAACATGAACCCCAATATCCCTACCGCCAGAGCTTTGCCGAAGATTCATAAGAAGGACACCCCAATGCATCCCATTATAAATTGTAGGAATAGCCCTACCTATAAAGTATCGAAATTCATTCATAGGTTTTTAAGAAAGCATTATGTTTTCAATAATATATCCGTCTTAAGATATTCAATTAATTTTTGCGAAATAATGAAGAAATTTGAACTGCAACCCAACCATATTTTATGTTCTTACGATATCACAAACATGTTTCTGAGCATTCCTACTAAAGAAACCATTAAAATTATCCATGACAACATCAGTAAACACAGCGGCCTTAATAAAATGGAAATTGAAGAATTCATGAAGATATTGAATTTCGTTCTAAACAATAATTACTTCTCCTTTAATGGAAAATATTACCAGCAGAAAGGCCTAGTTATGGGAGACCCTCTTTCTGGCATTCAAGCAGGTATTTATATGGATTCGATAGAACATACAAAAATTATTTCACAAATAAAGGGTATTTGTTTATGGCTAAGATTTGTTGACGATACTTTCGTGATCATCAATAAGGGCATTACTAATAGTGACGATATATTAGTTTCACTAAACAAAATAGAACCTAATATCAAATTTACCAAAGAGGATGAGGTCAATAATTCTTTAAATTATTTAGATTTAACAGTTACATGCTTGAATAACACTTTTGAATTTCATATTTTTAGGAAACTTACTCATTCACCCATAACTATAAAAGATTCATCCCTGCATCCTAAGACCCAAACACTAGCTGCCTATCATAGTCTAAATATATAGGGCACTAAAAATTCCTCTTTTGCCAAAAAGTTTGGAAATAGAGCTGAATTACATAAGACAGTTAGCACAGTTCAATGGCTTTAAAATAAATATAATCAATCGGTTAATTAATAAGATCAAAACTAGGCTGTCTTCCAGCCTAGTCCCAGAGAAATCAAAGAAAAATAGCTACACCACATTTACGTATAACAGCCCGGCCATTCATCAGATCACTAATATTAAAAAAAAAAACACAACGTCAGCATAGCCTTCAGGACAGTAAATAATAACCAGAACATATTCCTCAACCACAATGAGGTCAATAATAATGTTTACTCAAGATCTGGTGTTTATAGGTTAAAATGTACATAGTGTGGGTTCACTTATCTTGGTCAAACAGGGAGAAGCTTTTACAAGCTTTTACACAAGGTATGTGAAACATTACAATGCTTCCAAATATAACAAGTATTCAGCCATGAGCCAGCATATGAGTGAAACGGGACATAAATTCACCTCAATAGAGAAAGATTTGACGATCGTTAGAAGCCTAGGTAAGGGGAAGTTATTGAGTGAGACGGAAAACTTGTACATTTATTTGGAGCAAACTTATAATAGACATAATAATCTTAATGACGTCATTGACAACAAAAATCCATTATATGAGGCAACTCCAAGGTTAATCCAGGCTGTAAATCAGAATAAAGTCCCCAGCATGTTTCAGTCACAGCACGCATGCGCTCCAATTGCCACGCCTAATGCTGGGCCCGCCCAATCCAATTCGAGTAACACCTCTCTGGCAATAACACAGGCGCACAAATTAAAACTCACTCCCCTTTCCCCGCTACGGTCCACCCCTCCGTTACCGCATCAATACTTCACTAGAAGTAACAAGGTTAGTCGTTCAGACACAACCGGAACAAGTGGATCCAGCTAACATCTGGCTGAACAAATAAGTTTGTCCACTTTTATGCGGTATGACACTTTCATCTTCACAGTTATTATGTGAGCTCTACGTTCATTATTCTAAATTCTTTTTTTTCTCTTATTCATTTACAGACAATACTCATAAACCCTCCCAAAGGTTGAATAATGCACCAACGGGAACATTAATCCAACAAGAATGGCACAAAATTCCAGAAAACATTTTATCAGATGAGCACCTGACTAATGAATCATATTAACAGTATGTTCCAACATACATGTTTTAACCTATAAAATATTACCATCCAACCATGCTTCTTTCTAAAGGAATATTCAAACCCAACAAGATTGGCATTATACCACGGTTCCGGTTTTGTAACAGTATACTTACGACATAGGTGACCATAATGAACGAACACAACTGTATAAACCTTCAACCTAATGTTTCATCCATACAGTAGGAGAAGTTCCAATTTACACTTTTGACAATTTCTAGTCATTGTAAGATAATTTTAATTGCTTCCTAGTCACAAATTCTGGGTTTTAATTAATGTACACATTGTAAACTATGTAAATATCACCTAAAGCACAATTTTTTGTAAATTATTTTAGCAAAAGACCATTGTATTTAGTTTTAAGTTCCAATGTTTAATAGATTTAAAGGTTTGACCTTAAGATTATTATTAGGCTGATGTCCAAAACTAGGGCGAAACATGTTCCTAATTAGTGTTTGTAATTCATGTAGAATTTAATCACTACAGAATATAATTGTGTTGAATAGGTGGACACAGTAAATATTATTCTTGAAAGAATTTTACTTATTGTTATCTTCAGTATGGAACAAAATGAGATTAGTTACGTGTATCTCAAACACAGGTTTTCCTAATAGTGTTATTATTTACATTTTATGGCCTTCATTGGACCACTCTAGCCAACTTTATACCAAGAAGTTTTCAGTTTCCTGTTAGCGCAGTACTTCTTTTTTCTCTCTGATCTTATCCTTCTTTCTTCATCGGAAATCATCCTTCTTATTGTCTGTTTGTTGATTCTGATTTGCAGTCTGGTTTGCTTGTCTGTGAATTTCTTGATTTTGTCGGTTTTGTTTCTTAGGTCTTCCACTGTAATTTGTAGTTCATCCATATCTTCTTTGATTTCTGTAATCTACTTAATGTTGTACTTACTATTCCATAATTTTTCTACTATTCTCCTGATGATCCTGTTCTCTGGTGTCCTGATTAGATGACCAAAAAATGAAATGCGTTTCTTCCTGATTGTGCTTATTACTGGTTCTATTTCCTTGTAGACTGTTTCATTAGAAGCTACTCTCCAGTGTTCATCTTTTTGGTATGATTTGTTGATGCACGTTCTAATGATTCTTCTCTCTATCTTGAGTATTTTGTCCATTTGTGCAGTGTTAGTTGTTTTGAAGATGGTTTCGCTTGCGTATGTTATTTCTGGTTGAGTGACTGTTTTGTAATGTTTCAATTTTGTTGCTATTGACAGGCCCTTTTTGTTGTAGGTATTTTTGGTGACATATTGTGCTCTGGTCAGTTTATTTATTCTGTTATGCCATGCTGGCTTTTCATTGAGGTTATATGTTATGATTTCTCCCAGATATTTAAATTTATCTACAGTTTTGATTTCTTGGTTTCCTATGGCAATTTTGTTTATGAGTGGTGGGTCAGTAAACTTGATTACTGTCTTTTCAAAAGATATTCCAAGACCAATTTTCTGTGCTATTTCCTGTAGTGATATAACTTGTTGTCTGGTTTCCTGGACAAGAGAGCAACGTCATCGGCAAATCCTAGGGAATTTAAACTTATGTTGTTTTTGGATCTTCCAATTTGGATGTTCTTTGGGTTACTCCTATACCATTCCCTCATTATATATTCCAAGGCACAGCTGAACAGCAGTGGTGACAAGCAATCTCCTTGTCTTAAGCCTGTTTTTATGATGAATGGCTCAGAGAATTCCCCTCTGAACTTGACTTTTGATTTAGTGTTGGTTGAGTTCTATCAGTTAGATTAATTTTGGATGGAGCCCAAAATTTCTTAAATTTTCAACATTGAAGGTCTGTGGATACAATCGTAAGCTTTTTTAAAGTCCACAAAGGTTATTACAAGAGGTTTGTTTTGCTTCTTGTAATATGCTATGGCTAATTTTAAAGTGATGATTTGTTCTGCACAGTTTCTCCAAGGTCTGAAGCCTCCTTGGTATTCACCTAATTCTTCCTCTACCGGGCGAGTTGGCCGTGCGCGTAGAGGCGCGCGGCTGTGAGCTTGCATCCGGGAGATAGTAGGTTCGAATCCCACTATCGGCAGCCCTGAAGATGGTTTTCCGTGGTTTCCCATTTTCACACCAGGCAAATGCTGGGGCTGTACCTTAATTAAGGCCACGGCCACTTCCTTCCAGCTCCTAGTACTTTCCTATCCCATCGTCGCCATAAGACCTATCTGTGTCGGTGCGACGTAAAACCCCTAGCAAAAAAAAAAAAAAAAAATTCTTCCTCTAGTTGCTCTCTGATCCTCCTGTATAGGATTCTGGAGAAAATCTTGTATGTGCAATCTAAGAGAGAAATACCTCTGTAATTATCTGGATTGCTTTTATCTCCTTTTTTGTGGAGTGAGTGGATTATGGCTGTGGTCCAATGTTCGGGGAACTTTTCTGTTATCCAGATTTTTGTTAGGGCCATGTGTAAGGATGTTCGAACTGTATCACTGGCATATTTCCACATTCTTGTGAAAACTTGGTCTTCTCCGCATGCCTTATAATTTTTCAACTCTTTGAGTGCTGTTTCCACCTCTTGGATTGTTGGGTGGTTTATGAGTTCAGGCAGGGTTTTGATGGGCGTGTCTGTATTAATTGCTAAAAGTTCCTGGGGTTCTTCATAATTCAAAAGTTTAATGAATGCTTTTGCCATGATTTCGGCATTTTCCTTGTCATTATGTGTCGTTTTTCCATCCTCACTTTTCAGCATTAATGTGGGAGGGGCAAATTTTTGTACTTGTCTTCCAAACATTTTGTAAAAGTCTCTGTATAATTGGTTTTGTGGTAGTTTTCCTCTATTGAGTTGATTAGATCTTTCTGTGATTGTCTCTTGGTTTGCCTGATAATTTGTGTAAACTTTTTCCTGATATTTTTGAGGTTGGTTGCACTTTCTTCTGTTTTGTGTGTTTGAAATTTTAACCATGCCTGATGTCTTTCTTCATGAATTTTGTCACATTCTGAGGTCCACCAGGCATGTCTTTTACATGTGTTCATCGAGCTCGATAGCTGCAGTTGCTTTAGTGCGGCCAGTATCCAGTATTCGGGAGATAGTAGGTTCGAACCCCACCGTCGGCAGCCCTGAAAATGGTTTTCCGTGGTTTCCCATTTTCACACCAGGCAAATGCTGGGGCTGTACCTTAATTAAGGCCACGGCTGCTTCCTTCCCATTCCTAGCCCTTTCCTGTCCCATCGTCGCCATAAGACCTATATGTGTCGGTGCGACGTAAAACAACTAGCAAAAAAAAAAAATTACGTGTGTTCAATGGGGCTAAATTTTCAGCTTGTTGCCTGAGAATTGGAACCAGTTCTTCTAAGTTATCTGTCAGTTTTATGTTTTGTATTGAAACCGTACAGTGTCCTGTACAGCTCCATGGGAATGATATGGGCCTCTATACTCCATTAAAATTACTCCTAAAGGTCGCGTCATTGGTAGCAGTATGGGCGAAGGGGATCGAGCGGCGTCCGGCCAGAACGGAACCCGCGAAAAGAGCGCCTGCGAACAATGGAAAGACAAAGCAACAGCCAAGCCCTCGCGGAAATACGCTCTCAACGTGCAGAGAGAGATAGAAGGGGACGCGATGCTGGAATAGTCAGATACGCCCCGAGGTGGAGCCTAGCCTCCCCGAGTTCCAAACGAACATAAGGAACTTCCGGTTTTTTATGCACGTGTCACGGGTGCCAACGTCGGATTTTGGCGCGTAAACAATAGAATGATATTTTAATCCAGACATAGGAAAATTATGCGAGACACACCATTGAATAGAGCGGAATTTTCTGCGTTCTCCAGACTAAAAATATGTAATAACTTATGCAGGGGAAGAAATGAGGTCACCAGCTGTCAAGATGTAACATATCGCTAACACATGTGGATACAGCGGCGTCACCCACGCCAAGAATCGCGCTTAGGAGATAGCTCCACCCCCCAGAGGACGCTATGAATTAATCAAAGGCGGGAAGCAAATTACATAAAAACTGCTGATCGTCGGTCCAGCACGCCAGGCTCAAATGAAAGAGGAGACAGAGGGCTACAAGATGCACTATTCAAATATCGTCAATTCTTGGTACGAAAGGAGCTCTTGTTCTTAATGAACCGTGAACGTTGACGCCCCCGAGCTTCCGGTGGGTAAGATAATATAAGCCGGGCAGGCCATTGTAGAGACAGTTGTTCTTTTACGGGTCGGTGAGGAGGACACTATATCCCGCGGTGCCCCAGTTTAAGTCAGAAACCCTTGACCGTGTATTGAAAGCGCCATTGTGTCCAGCACGCTTTGTGAAGTGAACGGGAGGCCAAACGAGCCTAGGTATTGTTCCTGTGCTGCGTGTCAAACTAGTAAAAACCCGCGAGCATAATTTGCAAACAAGTATTGGAATTCGGCTGAGACAGTGCCGGCTTTAATGAGTCAGTCAAATTCATAATTTGGTATCACCCAACGTGTTACTTTGAATCAGGGGCTCGAATCTCGTGAGCCACCCGATTCTTACTGTGAACGCGGGTGTAAACTCTGAAATAGAGGACGTGTGACGAGTGTAAAAGTGTTACCCACTTGGATTACTGTAAGATTTCAGCTGTGACGAGTTCCCCATGATGTCGGACTTGTATGGACCAGGGATGAAGGACTGCACGCCCGCCACCTACCGAGTGGTCATGGAGTACTAAGAACTTCACCATGGGTCTCCCGTGGCGGAAGAAACAACGGCCACCAAACAGATGAGTGATGTCCAAATTTAATTTCTAAGCATGACATAACCCGGGGATAGGATTAGCGTTCTTTTGTAAATATCAAAATGTTGTAAGTTAATGCATGTCCTATATGGAAATTTTATTGATTTTATAATGTTGAAGTAAAATTTAAGGGAGCTGAATTCCCGGACGACTCATATTTCTTTCTTAATGGTTAGCTTATCGTGAGGGTTATATTTTTAATGTAGAATGTCCTAGCAAATATGGGAACAAGGTTAGGAGAATATTTGAGTTTCCCGTAGGGGCGGTTGGAAACATAGTGCTGGCAAGCAGGGAAATTGTCGAAATGTTGGTAGTCACTGTCCCACGTGGTTGTCGGATATGCCAGGGAAACTCATGGGTCAGTCAGATAATGCATGCCTAGCTTACAGATATAATCCGTGCATGTACATCAAGAATGAAGAAAATCCCGACCGGGAGAGGTACATACTGTGTGATCTAGATAGGTGTGAGGGACCATGTGCAAGTCTCCCGTGATTTTTGATTAATGGGCCATAATGGTTTGGAGTGTATTTTTTTTATCTATAGCCGGGGTAAGACCCAGGGGCATGAGTTCCTAATCTTTGGCCAGAAGGTTTAAATATAAGTGTAGTTATGTGGTATGGACGAGGAGCCATGAGAGCCATAGGCCCAAGGGAAGAAGATACGCGGTATGAGGCGTAGTGGAAGGGCCGAATAGGAACTTACGATGAGATGATTGAGAAGTGATCGTGCCCACAGTCTCAGTGATAATAATGAGAAGGGAGTGAATAAAAAGAGTATTTCATGGGAATTCCATAATGATATGAATAAACAAATGAAGCGGGCTGTGGATATGTGTGTCCCCGAGATGAGAGGGTAGACGTGTGAGCGAGAGAAGAATCAGAACGGCCGTGCGAAGTGAATGGCCGGCCTTCCTTCTGTTGTGAATGACTGGCTCTCGCCCTCGCGACAGAGGGATCCCTTTAAACCATTGTGTTAAGACTAACTTGGAGCCCTGGGTCAACCTCGCGCTCCCCTCGGTTGGTTTAAATGGCTCAGCTAAGAATACTTGTATAATGATAATATCACGGTAACTTCTTTTAAAAGGGTATTTAATAAATGAGTAGGGATTCCCCCAGATATCCGGCGAGATGAGATTGTAGCTATTCTCGGTATCTACAGAAACCCACAGTACCTCTCGGTCGGGAGTCTGCCAGTTCGACGCCGGATGATGACGGCGCCCTTGAGCGAGCTGCTTCCAAGCTTGCGCTTTGGGCCGGAGACTGTGATAACCATGCTGTTTTCTTTTCTAGGAAGGGTTCTCCGGTGTGCATGAAGTGTATATATCCATATGTTTTGTGTATGTTTCGTAATGATGTGCACATATTTTTGAGTTCAAACAGAACCTATGTGCACGACGTGTGGTCTTGGTGACAGATGAGAAGTCCGGGGTTTAGCAAAAATGGTATTTGTGTTTGTTTGTGCATTATGCAAATGTGTCTTTTAATATGATATTATGTAGCGTAGGCCCCGGTTATGTTCGTGCTTAGAACAGCTAGTGATATTTGTGTATCGGGACATCAAGTCATCTCACGGTGTGATCGACAGAATAATGTACAAATTTCATGAGCGGTATGAATTAATGAGGAAAAATGAACGATAGCAAGTCGCAAAACCTCAATCATACCGTTATGCAGACGACGCCCATGGGCGATTCGTATTTTAAAATGATTATTATTTTCTTTTCATCCCATATGTGGAGAGTCATTGTATAGAGCTGTATCAACCTTTTTAAATTGTTATTTTTGAATAAATTTGCATTCGTAACCCCTATTTTATGGTTCTTGTCATTGGTAGCAGTGGTAAGCAGTATCCAGTAGGCATTTGAACCCAGAGATCCTACTTTCATATTATAGACATAAGACTCCATCTTAAGTATTTGTTGTTTTTGTTTTTCTTGAACGTACCACTTCCCCAAGTGCTCAGGCTGCCGGGCCGGCACAGAAAGTAGGAAGGGGAGCGGTCCGAAGCTCGTTAAGCAATTCGACCCGCTCTTCAATCAAATCTCATCCGTGGGTGTTTACCCCGTTACGTGGAGGCATTCTTATGCGTGGGTCATCCATTCGACGCCCGGTAGGGTGTAGTATGACTTCTCTATATTTATCATTCCTAATTAATTGGTGTGGATCAAAGTTCCGTTTCGTTTATTGCGTTTTGGTTTCTTTTTTAGTGGTGTGAACTTAATTTTGATTTTGACTTTGTAATGATCTGAACATATATCTACTCCTCTTAATACTTGAACATTGTAGATTTCTCTGTGAAAGGTTTTGTCCATAAATACGTGATCCAGCTGCCATTCCCCTTTTCTCCAATCAGGATGTTTCCAAGTTTTAAGTTTGTTGGGCCTCCTTTTGAAGTAGGTGGACTTTGAGATCAGTTTGTGTTCTCTGCAGAGTTCAACAAGTTTTTGACCATTCTTATTTGTATGTTTATGTGGAGCCCATTTCCCAATGACATCTCGGTATTTCTTTTATCTTCCGAGTTGGGCATTGAAGTCCCCTAATAGGATCTTAACGTTGTTAATATTTATTTGGTTTACAGTTTGGTCAAGGAGATTCCAAAACTTTTCCACTTCTTTCCTAGTCTTTGTTAGAAAATTCTTTTCATTAGTAGGGGCATGGGCATTTATGATGGTATAAATTTTGTTGGATGCTTTTAAACTCAAAGTTGCAATTCTAGGCGAGATGGCTTGAAAATCGATTATTGAATCTATTATTTTCACATTGACTATAAACCCAGTTCCAAATTGGGGACACTGTTTCATAACCCTTAGTTCAGGTTTCAGCCAAGTGTTTCAGCCACTTTACAGCACTTTCTGGAAGATAATCGCCAGGGAACAGATTTATATGTACTAATAATTATTGAAATATGTACATATTTAGTTATTTTTATTGAAATATGGAATTACATATAGACTTAAAATTACACATATAACATTAATTTCTATTTAATATCAAAGTTTGAAGAAGCTAAACACAGTAGATCTACATGCAACATAATGTTGCATTTCTCATTTTAATATATTTGAAGAACACACAATCCTTTATTCTCAATTACCAAAACAATGGATTACAAAATGTTCTTTTAAGTGCTGGAAAGTGAATCTTCTCCTATTATATCTAAGGACAGATTTATATTGAGTGAAACTGCGTTCAACATTGGAAGAGGTAATGGGGGCATAATTCACTTTCACAATATCTGCTGGGGTTAAATCCAGTGTTAATTTTACACTTAAATCTCCACACAGCATTGCAGAAACCTTTGTCATTTCTTCATATCCAGGGTTCTTTGAAAGTACAGTGGCCATCTTCATGTTTGCTACATCTGCAACTTTACCTGTACCACGATTTAGTTGTTCCACAGTTTTATTCACAATTTCACAACTTTCAGAAAGCGAGAGATGCGAGTTTTGGAGCCTTTTCAGTGTTTTTATGATGCATGAAAAATTATGCTGAATGTAACATAAGTCATTTCTCACACTTGTATTGCAGACAACTGTTTTCACGGCTTCAAGTGAGGCTGCATCTTCAGAGTCCATGGCATGCAGAACGTTCTTAATACAGTCTATATATTCAACATAATATTCAACCGCTTGCAACCACGTACCCCACCTAGTTAGAATCGGCTTAGGCGGCAATGGAATCTCTGGGTACATTTCTTTCAAAAGATGAACTCTTCTGTGGGCTTTGAGAAAAACATTTTTCACTGAGTAAATCAATAAATCTGCTTTGGGGTAACTGCTTCTTATCACTTCTGCCACACGATGAAAGGCATGTGCTACACATGTTAAATGAGTCATCTTAGGATATACAACACCTAATGCTTCTCCGGCTTTTATCATATAAGGTCCGGCATCGCTAATAAAAAATAACACTTTATTATACTTGACGCCCTGTGGCCAGGGGATACCCATAGCCTCATTGAACAGTTTTGCTACAGTTTTTTTATCGCACTTTTCTAGAACATCACAGTGTAAGAGAATCAGTTTACAATAATCTTCGCTTAACAAACCATTGATTACGTTGCCAATTAGCCTGCCTTCTTTGTCTGTTGTCTCATCAGTGGAAACCCAAATTGGACCGTCTTTAACCTCTTGCCTTATCTTCCGAACAGTTTCATCGTATATGGCTGAACAGTGCGCTTTTCTGAACGTTGACTCATCCGGGATGGATCGTTTAGTACATTTCTCGAGGAATTCCCTGCAGCACTGATTATTCAGTTTGAAGAGAGGTATGTCAGCAGAGATGAGAGCACGGCAGAGATCGGTGTTGAACTCGGACGTTACACTGAAAGTTGCTGGTTGTGTCGGAAACAACTGTCTCTGCTTGGAATCTCGTTGTTTGTTAGCCTGGTGTTTACTGGTTGAAACGTGCTGTTGCACAAGGAACCTTTGAGTAGATGTCGCTATACATTGACACAAATTACAAAATAATATCTTACTGTCAGTTGATAAACCATCTTCTTTAAATTCTGATACGTAACTTTTCAATTTTAAACTGGTTGACTGAGCTACTTTAGGCATATTGTAACAACGTTAATGTCTTCTATGAATATCACTATACAACTGCACACAATTAACGTACAAGAACACTATGATCCGTCTCACTGGTAATTCAAACTGTGAATGACTGGTAGTGAACTAGATGGAGTTATGAAACAATCAAAGGGAATGCCAGAATTACGAACTAATCCGGAAACCAGTACCACATCGTCGATGAATGAGATTTCCCTAGTTACAAAATTACGTCACAGACACAGTCGATGTTATGTAATGCAGCTTATCAGTGCTGTAAGTGTGATTCAGGTAGTCACGGTACTGACCGGCTGATCTCCACCACTTCCGGGCTCAACCCCTCTCTTTCTTCGCACCGCTTATGAGCTTATTTTATCAGCCCAGACGTGGACAGGCGTGATAATGACCTGCACACCAGTTAAAATATTAATTTTTTGAATATATATTTTTAATTTATTTCTCCATTATTGAGAGGACTACTTTTTAGTCGAAATGTGGACTATATTGATTTTAATGACGAAGAATATGGAACATATGTGCTAAACTCCAAAATATGGAAAAATACGGAAAATGAATACTCCATTTTTCAACTCCACACGTCATGATTCGTAAAGATAATGCAAAATATAATTAATTTTAGCTTCCTAAAGAGATATGTATTTACATATAAATCCGTTCCCTGATAATCACCTTATAACGCTATTGCTCGCTTAGCACCACCCGGGGGACACGTGCAGGGCAATCAATAGGTACAATCCTGCGGACGTGGCTGAAACACTTCAACCTGGACTTATAAATTTGTAGTTATAATCACCATATGATTAAATAAATAAAATAGTCCAGGTTTCCCGTTGTAAATTCTGTAGCCTTGAGATTCAAATGGTTCTTCTGTAGTATTTCTCATCTCCTGGAGTCCTGCTACTAAAATTTTCTGTTTACCTAATTCATCTGTTGAGTTCTTTAGTTTTCCTACTTTAAGTAGAGAATTAATATTATAAGTTGCAATGTAGTTGATCTGATCTTGTTTGCTCCTGTTCTTATGTGCTGGCATAGGAATGGGTGATTGCCAACGCTCGACTCGTTGATGCCTTCAAGGTGGCTACCCACCGAATCCGATGTAGCCTTCTCCTGCTTTCTTGGACAGGACGGTGGAATTCTTTTCCTAAAAGACCTTTCCATGGTTGACTTTCGAAGGTAGTTAACCTTGGGTAGAGCAAGCTCCGATTTACAACTACGGTTGTTAACCGCAGAGGGACAACCCCAGATGTTCAGGGTTCTGGGTTGGCATTTCCTCCTAACCCAATGAGGTATGGTTTTCCCGCCAATACTCGGGTGGCTGATTGCAGTGTTTTCCCACTGGGCAATGGGGTCGCCACATCCCTACGCCTGTTTCTAATAGTGTGGTAGACATATTTTTCTTTCTTTTCCCAGAATAGGCAGGTAGGAGGTTTAGAAGACCTGATTCCAAGAAGGCGCTCTTCTACAGACATCTTTTAACACATCTTTCTGGACAAGTTAGATTGCAACACTGTATGCATGAGGTCACGGAACATGACGATAGTGAGTTTCCGCCTTTCAATAGGATGTCACTCCAGTAGATATATTTAGCTCAGAAGCAAACAAGGAAATGCCATGTTGTATCTCGCCCAGTTCTTCCTTGCAGGGTTGAGTTAAAACTCCCTTGCTCTTTCACTATCAACGGATTTCAACAGATTGGTCACACTTGTAGTACTGCAGTGAGCCCCTTCATGCCGAAAGTGAAGTGTAGTGAAGCTGTAAAGTTAAGAAAGTATGTGAAAGAGTTCGGTGAAGAGACGTTCATTACTGATGGAACATTTCTTTTTTATAAAGCATGTGAAGTTAAGATAGCGGCGATAAAATGATTTAATGTGCAACAGCACTGCGCTACGGCCAAGCATAAAAGCTGCGCGAATCGAAAGTCTTCTGAACAAAGCATGCAGGCTCTTTTGTTTGATACAGCGAAATCTTCATCAACCAGACTTTCCGATTTCTCAAAAGACATGTGCGAAGTGTTGTTATCTACCAATATTCCGCTTAACAAAGTGAACAACGAACACTTCCGAAAATTCTTAACTAAATACACAGCACAGTCGATCCTGGATGAGGTAACATTGCGAAAAAGTTATTTGCCCTCCTGTTATGAAGACGCACTTCGAAAAATTAGAATTAGTGTTGACAACAATAGCGTGTGGGTATCCGTTGATGAAACTACGGATGTTTGTGGTAGGTATGTTGCGAATGTTATAATTGGCACGCTTCTCGTGGATCGTCCAGGCGATGTATTCCACAATTGCAATAATTTTTGACAATGCCATGAAGCTTTTGTGGGATGGTGAAGTTAAGCGAGAACGAATCTTGCTGTTACTAACCGATGCTGCACCATACATGGTGAAAGCAGTAAGGGGACTTAAGGTACATTACCCAAAAATGGTCCATTTAACGTGTCTTGCTCACAGATTGCACAGAGTTGCTGAAGAAATACGGCAGAATTTTCCTGATGTTGACTGGTTAATATCAAACGTCAAGAAAATATTTGTGAAGGCTCCACTGAGGGTGGCAAAATTCAAAGATCATGTGCCTTCGCTTCCTCTTCCTCCTCAGCCAGTACTCACCTGATGGGGAACATGGCTTAACGCAGCAGAGTACTACTGTGAACACTACAAAACTGTGCAAGAAATTGTTTCTACTTTTGACAGTAGTGAGGCATCATCAATAAAAATTGCACAGGAACTGTTTTCCAATGATTTGTCGGGACAATTAGTATATATTTCTTCAAATTATAGAGATCTATCGAAAACTATCTCTCGCCTAGAAACTGCTGGTTTAGAATTATGTGAGAGTTTTGGAATAGTAAAGGACATGGTATCCAAAGTAGAACAAGCAAGGGGTACAGTGTCAGTTGCGGTGAAGAACGAACTTAGTAAGGTGCTGAGTGCAAATGGAGGATACGCAACAATGTGCAGAATTGGTGCCATTTTAGAGGGTAATGGATCTGGTTTAGGCAAAAATGACCCGCAGCTAAGCAGCAGTGAACTATGTTTAAATACGCTCCTGTGACATAGAAAGGAGCTTCTCCCAGTACAAAAAAAGAAAAAAAAAAAAAAAAAAAAAGAAAAGAAAAATACTGAGCGACCTTTGAAGGAGATTTCTTTTCGACAGCCTGAGAATGCACATGGTTGTGATGTGCAATGCTGGCAAAGAAGAAGATTAAGAGGTATGTACGATAAGAACTCAATAAACTTCCTGTTAAGCAGTGTCTTCTAACTTATGCCAACAGATATCATAAAGCATGGCAATACTTCAGGGTTTTTTTTGTTTTCTTTTAGGAAAACCGAGCAAGAACTGCATCTCAAGGCTATGATACTGAATGAATGTTGAAAATTTTAATGTACTGTAGCTCTCTGTCAGTTTGTATGATTACCGGGCTGGTTGGCCGTGCGGTTAGAGGCACGTGACTGTGAGCTTGCATCCGGGAGATAGTGGGGTTCGAATCCCACTGTCGGCAGCGTTGAAGATGGTTTTCCGTGGTTTCCCATTTTCACACCAGGCAAATGCTGGAGCTGTACCTTAGTTAAGGCCACGGCCGCTTCCTTCCAACTCCTAACCCTTTCCTATGACATCGTCGCCATACGACTTATCTGTATCGGTGCAACGTACTATATCTATTTTAAACATTTTGCCCTAACTGGCACCCATTTTGTCTCGTCTGCCATCACTACCATGGAGACCACAAAGAAGATGTGCACTCTACTCTATTTTCACGCGGTTGCCTAGGACACAGAGCCTGCCCATTTTGTCAGCCATCTTAAGAAGGGCAAATTTTGATACGACGTGTAGCGTCTGATCCAGAGTGGGCGGCTACACCCAGCGTCTGTTCTCTGTTCCCCAGTGACAATA
Source organism: Anabrus simplex (assembly GCF_040414725.1). Lineage (NCBI taxonomy): Eukaryota > Metazoa > Arthropoda > Insecta > Orthoptera > Tettigoniidae > Anabrus > Anabrus simplex. Next base: position 109,157,119 of record NC_090270.1, read on the forward strand.
TTCCCAGGAAGTTATTATGGAGAGAAAGAATAAATCAAAGGCCACTAGTCCCGGGCAGCCCTTAAGTGGGCAAGGGATGCTAAGAATCCCCCGGTTTAACATAATTAAAAATCAACTACGTATAACTACATGGAACGTTAGAAGTTTATATGCAGCTGGAAAGCTGGACAATATGATTCAAGAAGCCAGGCAATTGAAAATGGATATCTTAGGAATCAGTGAGCTACACTGGTCAGGTTCTGGATTGTGTCGCCATGAACATGGCACACACTACTACTCTGGCAGGGACCCGCAAGACCGCAATCACTGGAATGGAGTAGGTGTGTTCGTTTCGGCAAACTATGTCAGATATGTCAAAAACTTCATACCAATCTCTGACCATATAATGCTGTTACAAATGCAGACACAAAACATGACAATGACGTTGATGAGTTCTATGAAATGCTGAATAAGGTGTGTAAAGAACTCAACAGCACTGACATAATAATAATATCAGGAGATTTCAATGCCAAAATTGGGCAAGGTAGAAGGTCTGACTTAGTGGGAGAATATGGATTGGGTTCAACTAACCAAAGAGGTGACAGACTATTCCAATTCTGCCAAGAGCAAGATCTAGTTGTTTGCAACACTTGGTTCAAACTTCATAAACGGCGCCTCCACACATGGATTTCACCACTAGAAAAGGAAACAGGAAGACCAATCAGGAATCAGATTGATTATATTCTGGTTAACAAAAGATTTAGAAATATTGTTAAACGAGCAACAACGTATCCTGGAGCAGATATTGGGTCCGACCATGTGCCATTAGTGGCAGATATCAGATTGAAATTGAAAACCACCACATCAAAGCAAGTATCTAACAAGTTTGATGTTACCAAACTGCAAGATAGTACAATTAAAAAAGTAATACAAGACCTGAACAACAAAATGCAAACCAACAATAGCAACAACAATGACAACAGTACAGAATATCAATGGAAAATATTACATGATACACTGTTAAAAGTCTGTAAGGATCATCTTACACCAACAAGGCAAAAGAAGCAGAGATGGATGACTGATGAAATACTTGATCTAATGGAATGGAGAAGAATAGAAAAGGGCAGAGAAGACAGCTACCGACATACACAAAGGGAGATTAAGAAGGAAATCAGATTACCCAAGGTAAGATGGATGACAATGAACTGTGAAGAAATAGAAGAACTAAATAAAGACCATGATAGTTTCAAGTTATACAAGAAAGTAAAAGACATAGCTGGGCTGTACAGAAAACAGACGCCAATGACTCTCTTTGATGACACCAGCGAACCCATCCTAGATGAACAAAAAGTCATACAGACCTGGACAGAATACATAAACGAATTGTTCAGTGATGACAGAGGTGAAATTGTGTACTTACACAATGCGAAAGGTCCAAAAATAACAAAAGAAGTAGTATTACATTCCCTCACAATATCACCTAATGGTAAAGCAGTAGGTCCAGACCAGATACCAGCCGAGGTTCTAAAACTAATAACTGAAGAGAATGTTGACCAAATTGGTAAACTTTTCAATACAATTTATGATACTGGAATAATCCCAGGGGACTGGTTGCAATCGACATTCATCGCAATACCTAAAAAGTCTCATCCAAAGAAATGCAGTGACTACCGTCTCATAAGTCTGATGAGTCATATGCTAAAAGCATTCTTACGTATAATACATGCATGCATTAGAACAAAGTGCGAAATAGACTTGGATGACAACCAAATGGGTTTCAGAAATGCCTTTGGCACACGAGAAGCCTTATTCAGCGTCAATGTCCTGCTCCAAAAATGCCGCCAACTACACAAAGATGTATTTGCATGTTTCATTGACTATGAGAAAGCTTTTGATAGAGTGCAACATGAAAAATTGATAGAGATTCTCCAACGAAAACATCTCGATGGAAAAGACATACGCATCATACAGAATCTCTACTGGGGCCAACAAGCAACAGTCAAAATCAACCAAACCAAAACATCAGATGTGAAAATCAGAAGAGGGGTACGCCAAGGTTGTATTCTCTCGCCGCTTCTTTTTAATATGTATTCTGACATCATTTTTAAAGAAGCGTTGCATGTTGTTGAACTGGGGGTGAAAGTAAATGGTGTTTTGATCAATAATATTAGATATGCAGATGACACTCTGATTCTGTGCAACACTATAGAAGGCCTTCAAGAACTCCTGAACAGAATCCATGTCAGAGGTTTACAGTATGGTCTCAATATAAATTTAGAAAAAACTAAGTTAATGGTATTTAGCAGAAATAGTAATGCAAATGTCACCTTGTCATTAAACAACCGTAAAATAGAACAAGTCCACCAGTTCAAGTACCTCGGCAACATAATAACAGAGAGTATGGATCCAGATAAGGAAATCAGATGCAGAATTGAGAACGCTAGAGCTGCATTTCGCAGGATGAGCTCGTTCTGTAATAATCATCTAAATCTGAAGCTCAGACAGAGATTAATGAAGTGCTACATCTGGTCAGTACTGTTATATGGAGCAGAAACATGGACCTTAAAAGCCGCAAGTATCAAACGACTTGCCGCCTTTGAAATGTGGTTGCACAGAAGAATGCTTAGAATACCCTGGACAGATATGATAACAAACGATGAAGTCCTAAGGAGAGCTAGGACAAAGCAAGAACTAATAACAACTATAAAAGTTCGCAAAACAGCTTATCTAGGCCACATATTAAGAGGAAACAAACTTGGCCTCATAAAACTCATTCTCCAAGGTAAAATAGAGGGCAAACGGCGAGTTGGTAGACCAGAGATAACATGGTTACACAACATCAAGCAGTGGACCGGTATTGAGACAACTGAGAGACTCTTCCGACTAGCAGAAGACAGAAAAACTTTCTCCAGAGTAATCGCCGACGTCTGGGCACCCGGATATGGCACTTGAAGAAGAAGAAGAAGATGATTAAATGTGCCTGGTGTATTATCACTGATCACGTTTTGCCACTAAAGACGTTTACTGTATGTTAGTGATACTCTACCTGTCCCAAAAATTCATGTCATATTTTATAGTTTTTTAGGTCATATTTTATAGCTTTTAGGTCATATTTAGCTAGTTTTTAGGGCATATTTGCTTGCATATTTTGTACTTCTTTAGGTCTTAAACTTCCGAACCCTAGTTATAATACATCCTGGCGTTGTCCTGGCTCCTCACATGTTTACTCTATCTTGATGTTGTACACTCAAATTTTAAAAAACCTTTCATAATCACCGCACACTGAAAAATAATATTGCACATTATTATATGAGCCAAACACGTGCAAATTAAATATTGATTAATATAAGATACACGTGGTCGAGAGATTATTTCAGATGTAATATTTGAAGAATCATAGTTAATAAATTTCTTTAATATTAAAATTCCAGCAATCCGACCGTACGACAGTCGCGACTCGTTCTGTCGTATACACGGTGGCGATATGTATATACGGAACACGGCGGTTATGAATGTAAATATCAAGGCTCAGCGTTCGGATCCCAGTCATGTCATATCTTGAATTCTGAGTTTCTATAAGCATTTTGTTAAGTATCGATGTGGTAACATTGTAATAAATTATGATATAAATTATGAGAGATTATTCCATCTTCTCCTCAAGTTCTGTTATCTATTACTTCATTTTAATGAAATTGTTATGTTGACATGTTGTTATTACATCGCATTCATAGATTATTACTACTATAAATTATGTTCTCCATGACTCAAAAATTACTTATTCAAAATCCATATGAGGAAAATGTCACAGTACCAAGGGTATTATTTACCTTTGAAATTCTTCTTGTATGCTTTTCTCCTTCAACTTCCATACTTTAATTCTTTTTTCTCTTCTTAATTGGGGTTTTTGCAATCTTTCCCACTTTCAATTTTCCTATCACCACTCTGTGATCTCCACCAAAGGCTTCTTCAGGCATGGCTGTAACATCTAAAAGGTTCTTCCGGTGTTCTTTCTCGATGGTTATATAATCAATCATGGTCTTTGTCTGTCTCCCAACCATACCTTGTAATCTTCTGACTGTTCTTCTTCCTAAACCAGGTGTTTCCAACAATCATTTGGTTCCTCATGCAAAAATGCACCAATAACTTGCCTTCTGGATTTACATTTCCATAACCAAAGGGCCCTACAACATCTTCCTTTCCTTGTTTTTCCATTCCAACTTGTGCATTTAGACTTCCCATCAATAGCACCTCCTTATCTTCTATCTGTCTCTCCATTTCCTCTAAAAAGTCCTCTAGATGTTCATCTATGCGACCTGTTTGTGGGGCATACAACTGAAATAGATCTTTCAAGCCATTGGGATATTGGGTATAAACTCCACTGGTTGGTAGTCCTGAAATTGGTTTTCTGTGGTTTCTTTCCAATCCTAGCCCTTTCCTATACCATCGTCGCCATAAGACCTGACTCTTGAGGTGGGGGGAGGGGAAGAGGAGGGGGATGACCTAATCTGTTCAAGATACGAGAACAAGTTCTGGATGTACACTGCCTGTTACTTTCAGTATTGTGTAACATTGCATGGCACAGTCCTTTACTTTCTTTCTGCACTAGACGGACTTCCTCATCTGTCTTGTTTGCTTTTGCAATCTCATATTACTACTTAAGCTGTTAAATACCAATATTTGCTTTGAGATATAATTGCTTAGGCTTACCTGTCCTGTCCAACATTAACTCATTGGCATACTTTGCTGCCTGCCTGGCGGTCGCGTGTGCAATGACGCCTGGCAGGCAGTCCACTGAGAGGCACGCTTTCTGCAACTAGTTCCAGCCTTCTGTCCATAGATGGCATGACATGCAGTATACCGTCTGTAAGTTGAGAATCTGCTGACATGTATATTATGGGTAGTAAGAGTGAATTGGGCTGTGATGTAGTTTTAGAAAATTAAACAATTTTATTTACTAGCAGTGAAAATTATAGCAGCATAACGAAAAATTTCACGTGAGAGTGATGATGCATTTGAAAGTGACGATGAAGTCCATCCTGCCTACAAAAAGACAAAGGAAGATGGCTGGTAATGGAATCAAACAGGTGATAAACCATCCAAATATGATTTTATATGAAATTCTGGAATAAAACCCATCATAAACAGGACCCTCTCTCCAGATTCCTCCCCTCTACACATATCTCAACATGTGATTCACATCTCTTTATGGGATGAGCTAGCTACTGAAAGAAACAGTTTTGCTGATCAGATATTCACAGAAAAAAATAATCCTAAATCACCCTGTATGAGTTTGCTGGGAACATTTTACAAGGCTTACAATCCTAAATCATGCTGTGACTGTGTTGAAAGCAGGACAAACAAGAAAAGTGTAATGAGATATGACTATGACAGTATTTGGTGGCTTTGCATTTCCCAGAGTGTTTTAGGGTGTTTTCACACCATTGAAACTTACACAGATTGTTCTTCTGAGTGCTGCACTTCATCACATCAAATAAGGGTATGATTAAAATTCAGTATGTTGCAGATTACATGTATAAATCTTAGTAGTGTAAAACTGTATCTTATGCATGAAAAAAATGTTATACATGCACATGCTCAGTACATTAAAATGAGTATGTCAGTGGGTTAATATTTCTTCGTTGTTTTGGATGTGTAAATTCTTAGGACACTTGTAATAATCATACACACGGGGCTGGCGACCAAGATTGTTCCTAGTATCAAAAAAGAAATGACTTCAGTAGTGCGTTTGACACAGTAAATATTGACATATTATTAGCGAAACTACAAAGATTTAATCTGAGTCCCTCTGCTATTCAGCTCTTTGCTTCGTACCTCTCCAATCGGCGACAACGTGTTGTCATAAACGGCACTACCACAGACTGGAAGACGAAGCAAACAGGTGTCCCACAGGGATCCGTGCTTGGTCCTCTTCTGTTTACTCTATATATCAATGATATATCTTCTCAGTTCAGTAACTGTAAGTATCATTTATACGCAGGTGATCTACAAATATATTATCACTGTAAAGCTATTGATATTGAGTTTGGAATTCATCAGATGAATTCCATTTTAAATCTGATTAGCTCCTATTCTAATAAGAATTGTTTATTAATTAATCCTAAAAAGACACAAGCTATTATAATAGGGCAACAAAGGCAGTTAAATATCCTTAATAAGAAATTATTGCCTTCACTTTTGCTTTGTGGTGTAGCTATACCATTTCAGAAGTCGGTAAAAATCTTGGAATTATCATAAGTGACACACTAGATTGGAGTGAGCACATAACAAGCATCTGTAGGAAAATTCACTCGTCACTTCACCCTCTCAAAACTCGCCAATCACTTCTTCCACTAAGCTTGAAAATTAAACTTATCCAGACCCTCATATTTCCCATACTTAATTATTGTGATATTGTAATGATAGATGCCACCATGGAACAGACACTAAAATTACAGAGGGCAATGAACTCATGCATTAGGTTTATATATTTTCAATTAAATTTTCAACTCATATCTCCCCCTATTATGAACTTCTCTCCTGGTTAAAAATCGATAAACTACGACATCTTCACGTTGCTACTCTCGTATTTCATCCGGTGAATGAATCTAAACCCCAGTATTTATCCTCAAAGTTTAATTTACTCTCCTCCTCTCATGAACACAACACACGATCGACTATAACACTCTCAATTCCTGTGCATCGCTCATCTTCATTTAACCGCTCCTTTCAAGTGTCTGGTGCAAGGCTATGGAATTCCCTTCCAGTTAGTGTTAGGAATTGCACTTCCTTAGCTTCTTTCAAGCGGTCTTGCCGAGATTACCTATTAAATGTATAACCAGCTTGTATGAATGGCAGTATGAATGGAAGAATGAATGAGGTAAGGATTTATATTTTGTTAAATTATTTCATTATTCTGTTTTATAAAGTTTATTAGATATGTGGTTAAGTGTAAGAGAGGGCCGTGAGCCTTAACTTCGCCACAAATGAAGGCATGAAATAAATAAATAAATAAATATAAGCTACAAATAGCTTAGTGGTGTTAATGATTGATGTTCTGTGTTTATAGTTGATCATGAGACATTTTATTGTAAATGTTCATATTTTGAAATTGTGTTTTTTTATTTATTTATGGTTAGATACCTGTTCAACTGTGGAGAAGGAACCCAGAGGCTTGCACATGAACACCGGATGAAATTATCGAAACTTGAGCATATTTTTATCACCCATCCTTCTTGGGAGAATATTGGTGGCCTTCCTGGTGTAGCGCTGACCATCCAAGATGTAGGAGTTCCAGAAATTACCATTCATGGACCCGAAGGAACTGTTAGTATGAAAACAATATGATACCATATTTTAAACTCTGCAGAAATCATCTACATAGGAAATGTTGTTTTATGTTGTTGATCCATTTTTGGAAATATGGACATTTTTAGTAATTAAACCCAGATACTTGATGTAATGATGTGTATGGAAATTTTCTTGTCATGTGTTTTACCCTGGAAATGTATGTTTTTTTATTTATGAGGATATAGGACTCTGATATGTGCCAGAGATATTGGAATAGTGTGCTGTCCTTGGAATGGGTGTTTGAAACAGAGGAAACCTGGCAGCATGACAGTTGAGTAACAGCGTCACCTGCTTTTGACTGAAGAGCAGTTGCATATCAGGTCTCAGTCCGGTTTGCAAGATTTTCAGAAAGAAAAGTTTGTGTATATCCACACTGAAGGAACTTTGGAGTTGTCCTTGAGCATAATTAAAAATTATGCTTGCATGAGTTGTCAAAATGTAGAGAAGTTACTTTCTCAGTTGATCTTCATCTTACCGAGCTTGATAGCTGCAGTCACTTAAGTGCGGCCAGTATCCAGTATTTGGGAGAATGTGGGTTCGAATCCCACTGTCGGCAGCCCTGAAGATGGTTTTCCGGTTTTCCCATTTTCTTACCAAGCAAATTCTGGGGCTGTACCTTAATTAAGGTCACGGATGCTTCCTTCCCACTCCTAGCCCTTTCCTGTCCCATCGTCGCCATAAGACCTATCTGTATCGGTGCGACGTAAAGCAACTTGCTTGATCTTCTTCTTGCTCTTTGTTGGGGAATAACAGGTAGCTTAGCAGATATTTCTGTCTATGCCTGGGACTGTATATGTCTCCAGTCCTCTGCAGTCCTTTCTTATCCAATGCATCAATTCAAATTTTCTCTCCTTTTTTTTTTTGCTGGCCCCACGGCAGTGTTCTCCCTAGGACTTTCTTTGGGTGTGCCGCCCTGCCGTTTTCACAGACCGCTTGGCTAACATAATTTAGGTATGTGCTGGTTACATAATATTAAAACATATTTGAGTCATTGGGTGCTCCAAATTAAAATGAAAATACTGTAAATCTATTGATTTAAATGATAAATCTTCATTATTGTCAGCATAATTGCATCAGTTATGTATATTGGTGTTTAAATGTTTAGCTTGACTATCACATAGTGTCGTGTGCAAGTGGTGTCTGGATTAGCACACAATCCCATGTGAATACTCGATTCCATGGGACGTCATAAATCCGTATGGCACTCCACAGCAACCAAGTGGTATGCCCCGGTGTTACACGATTATGAATGAGCAGTAGAACACTAGAAGTTACTCTGTTATGTCTTTTTCGTGATAACACTAAAATAGTTCTTTGCAGTTAATTTACTTGCCTGGTATTATTGTTACTGCCCCTAGGGGAATAAATTGAAAATTTTTTGTATCAATTTTTACATAGTAATACCCGCCCGGCTACTCATTCCTGCCATCCGGGCTGCCTCTTACCTGGGGGCTCTGGGTTTGATTCTTGGCCAAGTCTGGGATTTTATGTGAATCTGAGGGTTGGTTCGAGGTCCACTCAGCCTGTGTGATTACTAGGGACCGGATTTTTTGAAAATACATGTGCAAATGCATATTTTGTAGGTTTATTGGATTTATCGCATATTCTAAATACAACATCTCGAACAAAATTGGTTTTGCCTGCATGTTGGACATCCCTAGTAAGCAACTTTTTTAGTAACAGGTTACGAGAATTTGAGAATTTCATCTTATATCCGTATTGAACTGAGAATGTGAGAGAGGTAACTTAAAGGGTCCACCTTTTCAATACAAATGAATGTTATAATGGTTAAGTTACAACATATTTACTTGGGACTAGTTTCAACGCTGTTTAGTGTCATCTTCAGCCAAAATGTGAGAACAAGCATAGGTACATATATACAAACATACACAATACACAAAACATTATAACATTATGAAATGTGAGAAAAATGGGGAATAAAATAGTGTGTAAATTTTCAATCACAAGTTCAGAATATGACAGTCATTATCGGAACAACTCATGGAAGGTGAATTAAAATGGCAATCTGATCGTACAAACATAGTTAAGAACTCAACAAACATAGTTTTTAAGAATACATATAACACTTTAAAACATTTGTTTACCGAGCTCGATAGCTGCAGTCGCTTAAGTGTGGCCAGTATCCAGTATTCGGGAGATAGTAGGTTCGAACCCCACTGTCGGCAGCCCTGAAAATGGTTTTCCGTGGTTTCCCATTTTCACACCAGGCAAATGCTGGGGCTGTACCTTAATTAAGGCCACGGCCGCTTCCTTCCCACACCTAGCCCTTTCCTGTCCCATAGTCGCCGTAAGACCTATCTGTGTCGGTGCGACGTAAAACAACTAGCAAAAAAAAAAAAAAAAAAAACATTTGTTTACGTCCGAGTTGAACTTGGTAATCATTGGTTCGACTTTTAAGTCACTTTTTTCATTAAATGATATCACTTATTGACTAAATGTACAATGAATATTTTCATTGAATAATGATTTTGTCGCTTTTTGGTCAGAAGTACAACATTCAATTTGCATAAAATGTTCCTCCGAGAGCTTTGAAGGCAGTGTTACATCACGGCTGTCATCATGGATGACACATTCATAGTCCTGGATGAATGCTCTATAGATGCGCCATCTGCCCTTAAAAATGATTGAGTCATTCGGCACTTTAGTGAACAAGGACTCCACATCGAAACTCACCAAAAGTGCATTCGGTTGAAGGGTTATGGTTGACAGCTTGTTGACGAAATACCGAGAGTCCCTGACATATGATTCAGTACGTCCTATGTATGGCTGAAGCAATTTACTTAGGTATTTAGCCAGAGCATACGTAGGAGAACCTATTGCACTAACAATAGGTCTGTGGGCAACATCTTTTTTGTTTCTGATGGTTCCATCAGCTTCCGCTTCGAACACTAGCGCTGCGCCTCGTCCGGTGAGCCACCTGGTGACGAATGAACGTACCATTTCCACTTCTATTATAACGTCTAAATATCAAAAAGTCATTCTTTAAGAAGCCTTTCTCATGGACAGTCGAGATTTTCTTCTGATGACGTAGAGCACAGTTCTCTGCGAAACGTAAATAATATCGCCTTATTTTCTTGACACAGCATAAGCCCAAAAGCCTATACAGTATCATGTCGATAAGATCTGTCTTTCATATTATGTGCAATACTTTTTCACGCCACATGCTTTTACCGCATCACCCTCTCTAACTTTCCCTTCTTCACACCTCCCCTGCCGTTCCTCCTCCTTCCCTCTCCTTTTCTATCCCAACACTAGTTGCTTCCCTGACCCAAGCTTGGCCATCATGCTTAGTTCCTCTTCTCCACGCATCATAGCTTTGCCACCCGAGGTGAGTCTCATTCGTTTATAGCCCAAGCTCTTTTTCCTCATAGTTTTCAACTTTTAATATCTCTTTTTATACTGCAGGTCTTGTATTGAACTGCGAATATCTAAAGGACCTTGGTTCAAATCTTGGTCTCCACCTCACACGTTATGTTTAAACATTAAAACATTAGACCACAGGCAACAACACATCCGTGATATATGACTTCAAAGCTCTCAGAGGAACATTTTATGCAAATTGAATGTTATACTTCTGGTCAAAAAGCGACAAAATCTTTACTCAGTGAAAATATTCATTATATTTCTAGTCAATAAGTGATATCATTTAATGCAAAAAGTGACTTAAAAGTCGAACCCTTGACTACAAAGTTCAACAAATGTTTTAAAGTGTTATATGTATTCTTAAAAACTATGTTTGTTGAGTTCTTAACTCGTGTTTGTACGATCAGATTGCCATTTTAAATCACCTTCCATATGTTGTTCTGATAATGACTGTCAAATTCTGAACTTGTGATTGAAAATCTATACACTATTTTATCCCCATTTTGCATCCAGGAGATAGTAGGTTCATATCCCACTATCGGCAGCCTTGAAGATGGTTTTCCGTGGTTTCCCATTTTCACACCAGGCAAATGGTGGGGCTGTACCTTAATTAAGGCCACGGCCGCTTCCTTCCAACTCCTAGGCCTTTCCTATCCCATCGTCGCCATAAGACCTATCTGTGTCGGTGCGACGTAAAGCCCCTAGCAAAAAAAAATTTATCCCCATTTTACTCGCATTTAAGCATAACGTTATAATATTTTGTCTGTTGTGTATGTTTGTATATATGTACCAATGCTTGTTCTCACATTTTGGCTGAAGATCACACTAAACAGCGTTGAAACTAGTCCCAAGTAAATATGTTGTAACTTAACCATTATAACATTCATTTGTCTTGAATCCTTTAAGTTACCTCTCTCACGATAACAGTATTTTACACAAGCATGCTGCCTGGCTATTTCAACAAAGGGATGGGATGGGACATTCCTTTCACTGTCTGGCAACCAGTAGCCCGGGGTTAGTTTTATGAGGAGTTTCTTCAGTTAATGTGTTACTTCATTCTTAGTCTGCATATTCTCCAAATGACCCAAGAGAAGAACAGCAGAAAGGTACGGCCGAGTATGGTGATTGATCCCACTGTAAGATTTGAGGAAAGGGAACAGCAGCCTCAATTAGTGTGTGAGGAGAAAAAGGCCATATAAGAATCATGCATTGAGGATCTCGAAAAGAAGTACGATATTACAAAATGGGAAGTCCTTAGCCTTATGATTGGCATGAAAGGAACAGTTCCTAAGGAGACGCTGAACTTCTTAAGAATAAACAAAATTTCAGACACCATTATCCAAACCATAGCGTACTCTGCGTTGAAAAATTTGTTGGCCATTGTTAGATACCATTTGTACTCCTTGACTTGAAGCACCATATATTGGAGTTTCTTTTTCAAATAAAATCTGAAAGGGACAATCTGCTTGATGGTTGGCAGTTTTAATCTTCAGTTATGACTTAATCCAAACATCACATAAAATAAATATTGTTCATATGAACTGATTAGGAGGCCGATCTTTCGATTCCATTATAGGGGCAGCTGTTAAGTGGATTATCTCTCTTAAATCCATGGGTGTCGGGAAATAGTGATTATTCAGCTGATAAAAAAGTAAGCTCGTGTCCTCATCCTGAAGTGGTTTTCAGGCACACCCCCCAATGGAGGTGAGCTGCGTGTACCATGTGAACCACATACCAGCCCTCCTGCCATTCTTAAATTTCTGGCAGTACCGGGAATCGAACCCGTTACACTAACCGTTACGCTACGGAGGCGGACATTCAGCTGATGGTGTTGTCTATTGTCAAGTATGCCTGAAGAAGTGAAATGTGAAAAGAAATTTCAACTTGAACATGCAAAAACGACTGCACATATATGGCAAAGGAGGGAAAGGAAAACAGCACACTGCAGCTACTTCTTATGGTTGTAAAACTGAGGTCTCCACGTAATACATTTTCAGCCAATCTTTGTAAGGCTTTAGTACGCAGCAGTAATCTGTGAAATACATGAAACAAACTATCTCTACAATCGTTTCTGAAGAAACAGTGTGTAAACCAAAACATCCAGACTAAAGAAGATTCAAACAATTAGTCAGTACTTGAGTAGAATCAGGGTGTCGTCGTCGGATAAATGTTCGGGATCTTTGGTATTTGCCAGTGTATAAATTTTGTCCCATCACTTCAGTTGATCTAGAAGGGTCATTCTTGGCCTATAGACTTATTTTGACAGACAATAGACATAATTTGTCTCCAGAAAACATTGAAAAATTTGCAGTTATCTATTATCATGCTTCCTTATGCAGTGAATGATACATTTATAAAGTGAGTGAATAAAATTGGCTTATTCTTAAGTGCATATTTTTCAATTTTTAATGCATATTTTCTACACTTTTAGTGTATAATTGCATGCATATTTTAATAGTGATATCGACAAGCTACAGTATCTGTCCGTCTCATTGAGTGAATGGTCAGCATTGAGGCCTTCGGTTCAGAGGGTCATGGGTTCGATTCCCGGCCGGGTCGGGGGTTTTAATTGGCTCTGATTAATTCTTCTGTCCCGGGGACTGGGTGTTGGTGTTTGTCCCAACTTTTTCCTCTTCATATTCACACTACACTACCAACCAGCACAGAAACACGCAATAGTGATTACAACCCTCTAAGGTTGGCGTCAGGAAGGGCATCCGGCCGTAAAACGGCCAAATCCACGTGTGCAACACCTTGTAAACTGCAGGCCTGCAGGCTGTTGCACCAATGATTTGGTGCTTTTTCCTATGTGCCTGCCAATTTGGTCTCCTTTTGTTCTACCATACTTGCTCTCGTGTAAAATGTGGAATAATCGTAAAATTGAGATTTTCTGCAGCACCCTAGCTTCATAGAGGGGTTGCTTCCTATGTTCTCATTCTAGTGATTTGGTTTAATGTCACACTAACACATCAAAGGTTTACGGCAATTCAAGGATGGGAAAGAGGTAGGATCGGTGTTAATTAAGGTGCAGCCTACATTTGTCTGATGTGAAAATGGGAAACCATGGAAAACCATCTTCAGAGCAGCCGATGGAATTCGAGCCAACCATCTCCCATATGCAAGCTCACAGCTAAGCAACTCGAAATGCACAGCCAACTTGCTTGCTCTTATACTTTTATGGAGTGAAGTGAGGCAGACCTACAACTCTAACCCTTTTCCTTCTTCATTTGTTCTGCATTTCTTGATTTATGTATTTTATGATTTTGTGCTTGAAACTGGCTGTGGCCGAGTTAGGTTTTCTTGGATGTTACATCATCATCGTCTTCATTATCAGTGTTCCACTCCAGTCACCCAGGTGTGATTTGGATGTTACGTACACCTTCAAAATAGGAAAGAAATATTAAAATATGTCTTGCATTCCTGATTTAGGCTATATACTTCATTATTATGTAGTCAAAATATTTGTACACCTTCAAAATAAGAAAGAAATAGTAAAATACATCTTGCATTCCTGATTTATGTATTTCGTGATTGTTGTTGTTTGAGTCATCAGTCCATAGACTGATTTGATGCAGCCTTCCATGCCACCCTATTCTGTGCCAACCTTTTCATTTCTACGTAACTATTGCATCCTACATCTGCTCTAATCTGCTTGTCATATTCATACCTTGGTCTACCCCTACCGTTCTTACCACCTACACTTCATTCAAAAACCAACTGAAGAAGTCCTGGGTGTTTTAAGATGTGTCCTATCATTCTATCTCTTCTTCTCGTCAAATTTAGCCAAATCGATCTCCTCTCAACAGTTCGATTCAGTATCTCTTCATTTGTGATTCGATCTATCCATCTCACCTTCAGCATTCTTCTGTAACACCACATTTCAAAATCTTCTATTCTCTTTTCTTTCTGAGCTAGTTATCGTCCATGTTTCACTTCCATACAATGCTACGCTCCACACTAAAGTCTTCAAAGCTGTGAGCTTGCATCCGGGAGATAGTAGGTTCGAATCCCACTATCGGCAGCCCTGAAAATGGTTTTCCGTGGTTTCCCATTTTCACACCAGGCAAATGCTGGGGCTGTACCTTAATTAAGGCCATGGCTGCTTCCTTCCAACTCCTAGGCCTTTTCCATCCCATCGTCGCCATAAGACCTATCTGTGTCGATGCGACGTAAAGCCCCTAGCAAAAAAAGAAAAAAAGTCTTCAAAAACATCTTTCTTATTCCTGTATCAGTGTTTTAAGTGAGCACATTTCTTTTCTTAAGGAAGCTCTTCCTTGCTTGTGCTAATCTGCATTTTATGTCCTCCTTACTTCTGCCATCGTTAGTTATTTTACTACCCAAGTAACAATATTCATCTTAAGACTTCATTTCCTAATCTAATATTTCCTGCATCACCTGCCTTCGTTCGACTGCACTCCATTACTTTTGTTTTGGACTTATTTATTTTCATCTTGTACTCCTTACCCAAGACTTCGCCCATACCATTCAGCAGCTTCTCTAGATCTTCTACTGTCTCAGATAAAATAACAATATCATCGGCAAATGTCAAGGTTTTGATTTCCTCTCCTTGGATTGTGATTCCCTTTCCAAATTCCTCTTTGATTTCCTTTACTGCCTGTTCTATGTAAACATTGAAAAGGAGGGGGAACAAACTGCAGCCTTGCCGCACTCCTTTCTGGATTGCTGCTTCTTTTTCAAAGCCCTCGATTCTTATCACTGCAGACTGATATTTATACAGATTGTAGATAATTCTTCGTTCTCGGTATCTGATCCCAATCATCTTCAGAATCTTAAATAGCTTGGTCCAGTCAACATTATTGAATGCCTTTTCTAGATCTATGAATGCCATGTACATGGGCTTGTCCTTGTGGATTCGATCCTCTAATATCAGACGTAAAGTCAGGGTTGCTTCATGTGTTCCTACATTTCTTCTGAAGCCAAATTGATCTTCTCCCAACTCAGCTTCAACTTGTTTTTCCATTCTTCTGTAAATAATATGTGTTAAAATTTTGCAGTCATGAGATACTAAACTAATGATGCGATAGTTTTCACACCTGTTAGCACTGGCTTTCTTGGGAATAGGTATAACAACATTCTGCTGAAAATCGGATGGAACTTCTCCTGTCTCATACATCTTACACACTAAATGGAATAACCTTGTCATGCTGGTTTCTTGTAAGGCAGTCAGTAATTCAGAGGGAATGTCATCAATTCCAGGTGCATGATTATGTGGTCAAAATATTTAATCGATTAACTATTAAGTTCAGTAGATTAGATTAATCTATTGATAAATCAAAATTTGATTGATTTGAAAATATTTGTGGCTAAAACAAGGAAATTCTTCTTCTTCTGGGACCGGGCTGATTGAATCAGACGGTTGAGGTGCTGACCCCAACTTGGCAGGTTCGATCCTGGCTCAGTCTGGTGGTATTTAAAGGTGCTCAAATACATCAGGCTCATGTCTGTAGATTTACTGGCATGTAAAAGAACTCCTATAGAACTAAATTCGAGCACCTCAGCATCTCCAAAAACCGTAAAAGCAGTTAGTTGAATGTAAAAACAAATAACACTGTCAGCAGTCCTGAAAATGGTTTTCCATGGTTTCCCATTTTCACTCCAGGCAAATGCAGGGGCTGTACTTAATGAAGGTCACGGCTGCTTCCTTCCCACACCTAGCCCTTTCCTATCTCATCGTCGCCATAAGACCTATCTGTGTCGGTGCGACGTAAAGCAAATTGTTAAAAAAAAATATTATCTTCTTCTTGACCTTTTTCCAAGTCCTTGTAGTTGGCACTGAATGTAGATTTGACCCAGTTTTACGGTTGGAAACCCTTGCCGACACCAACCCTATGTAGAGGGATGTATTCATTATTGCGTGTTTCTGTGGTGATTGGTAGTATGGTTTGTTGTATGTAAGTGAAGAGAAGTGTAGCCTATTAAGTTGAACACAAACACCCAGACCTTATCCAGAGGGAATTATGTGTAGATAGTTAAAATCCTCTGCCCAGCCATGAATCAAACCTGGGCCCCTCTGAACCGAAGGCCAGTTATTAATATAAAATAACTTACTAATATTATATTTTATGATTTCTTGATGATAGTTTTTACTGTGTAAATTTATGTAAGAGAATTATACAACAAACATAGATTAAATCTAAAAATGTTAATTGAAAGGAAGACTCACCTAGTCAGTACTGCTTCATCCACGATTTTAAACATGAAGAGTGCATTCACATGCTCCGAATTAAGCACTGCTCTGCGTTTTGTGACAATATTTCGTGTAGCACTGATTAGAATGAACAAATTTGACTATTCCTGGTCCTCGCATGCTTAGGATCATAAGGGCGTATCTACAATTTTTGACATTTTGAGGTTATGATATCATTGCAATGCGAAAAGAATGCTGTATTTGAGTAACAGAACGGCGTATCTTTAACTATGCTAGTTTTTAAATTTTGCATGGCGTAAGTCATTAAGATATTTGTTTTAGTAAATAACAAAAGGGCATATCAGTATACGCCCATTTGTTACTCACAAACACGTAAGATATGAGGCACATACTTTAGGAACAAAATGGCGTAACACCTGATATGCCATTTTCACTCTAACTATTATTTCGTTTATTCTCTATGGAAACCTATGTGACTAGCGTGTGTTAAACATATCACCGTATTGTGAGGTGAATTAGTTTCTCTATTTTCGAGCACTATAAGAGTAATGAAATACTTGATAGTGTTTTAAAACTAGAATGATACTATCAATGAAGAAGGTGAGTCTAAAATATGAGCCACACAAATTAGCAAAGTATATTACCAAATACAGTAGAGACAATTCTCGACACTTTGCGAAATATCGAGGGACAGCGATTAGGTCTCAATCTAGCGGAGTGACCTGAGAGTTACTGATTCTGTCATAAGAGCACGTGTATTTGTTTGTGAAGTTTTGGGAGTTATTTATGCGTTTGTGTTAAGTTGACATAAGTAAATAGTAGCGTGTGTCATTCCTTTATATCTCCTGTCAATATGAGTGGAAAGATATATGCTGCGTTTGGCTGCAATAACTATGAAGTGCACAAGGATTCGCAGTCTTTCTTCCGCTTCCCTCGTGACAAGAAAATGTAAATACTGTGTTTGCATATATATTCTTCCAGTTACAAAGATATTTTTATAGAAGGCCTACTTCCTAAACTTCTGACCTGCGCGCCCCATATTTTAACTGGCTTAAAATATTATAATAAGCTTATTTTATTGTATTAGTGCAGCTGTTAACCTTCAATACTGATGTGTTGTTGTAGGTGTGATCTGTGGGTTTTGATTTAATTAAGGAACATGCATATGCATATGTATGTGGCTGGTTGTGTTCCAAGTTACCCCATTTGGAATGCCGTAATGCGTTGTCAAGCACTGAAGAAAATATGGGTGATTTAAGAAATGTAATGATGATGCAAAGGTGAGTGGCTACTCATTGAATTCGATTTACAAGCTGTGCTGTACTGTCCACATACAAATGCCAAAGCATTGTTTTACAAAAGAAGACTTGCTTTCTACAACCTAACAGTGTTAAATGCAGTTGCAAATAGTGCTGTCTGTTACACGTGGAATGAGACTATAGCTAAGAGAGGGTCATCTGAAATAGTATCATGTGTTTATAAGATTCTTACTCAAAATGCAAATGGCAAAGAGATTGTTTTTATACAGATACATGCAGTGGCCAAAATAGGAATGCGTATATCTGTGCAATGTTTCTTTTTGCTGTAAAACAATTAAATATACCTGAAATCAACCACAAATATCTTACTCCAGGCCACACACAGACGGAGGTTGATTCGGTACATTCTATGATCGAAAAAAGAAGAAGAGTGTTCACATATTTGAGTCAACTGGTTGGAAGACAGTCATCCGCCTAGCAAGAAAATCACCTTATGAAGTATAAGTTATGTCACAAGATGATTTCTTTGATTTTAGAAAAGTAAAGCAGGCCCCTATAAACAATACAATAGTAGATGTTAGTGGTCAAAAGTAACATAGATGAAAATTGTGTGGTTGAAGTACGGTACTTGAAAGAGGATCCCGAACATGTTTACTTCAAGTATAACATGCATGAAAAATTCAACAAAATGCATATTGTAGGAAACAAGAGATCAGCACCTAGGAGGAAACAGAATTGTAACAGTCTTAGAGAGGATCTATTCACAACCTCTTCCAATTTCGGTTGGAAAGTTAAAAGATTTACAAGAACTTTGCCATCAAGGTATTATTAAATCCCAGTATTTTATATGTCCCTGAAGTCAATCACCACAATCCAAGACAGTGACAATGATCCGGATGATGTTGGCAATTAATGAGTATCCTTTTCCTTTATTGATTCTTGCAATTATTGCTTACGGATTTCATCAATGTTACGTTATTAGCAATATGAAAAATATTCAAAACTGCTCTTGCATATTGCTTTAGTGTAGTTTTGTTATGCTTTAAATCAGCAATGATCTACATATTTGTCAAAGTTTAATGTAGTAACTATTAGTCTTATTATCAGTCTGAATTTAGCATAGTCTAGATAAAATATTGTATGGATGTTCTGTTGTAACTTTGGAGTGTTCTGTATCACAAACATATTGAGTTTTCAGTCAGGGTTGTGTTAATAATGGAATGATCACGTTACTATATCGTAACAATAAAATTATTGTTATTATTATTATCTCATTTATCTTGGACAGTTCGACGTATGCCTTGCTGTTATTTTAAGTTTTAAAGTATCAGACAAGTACTTACGCCACTTAACTCATTGAAAACTGTGAATAACAAAAGGGCGTATGTCAGGGAAAAGAATTTTAAAATAAAGTTAGGAACAATGTTATTCGAACTTGTTTTGAATTACTTGGTTTTTTGCTTAATTCAAACCTAAATGAAACCATTTAATTGCATCATCATGTGCTGGTACTTATCTTGTACTGGTGATATACTTTTAAATAAATTGTGTAGTGATATTCCTGATTTTCTCAAAATGGCAGAAATGTAGATACGCCCTTATGATCCTGAGCATGCTCAATATGGTCCCTGTTGACTAAGACAGAACTGTGTAACTCAAAAGGTTCTTAGTGGGTTTGGCCTGTCAATACTTTATTATATACATAAAACAATGCTACTTTACACGAGTTATACATGTTTAGAGAAATTGACCTATTCTCTTCATCAGTGATCAAAATATTAAAACATCCATACAAACTAAGCCTCCCATAAGTCCAAACCCTCGTCCGCGTCGTGGGAGGTGGGCAACAGCATGAAGTAGGGGATTGCCTGCAGGGGTGATGTACAGCAGGGACTGTGTGTGCCCCATGTCCGCTACTGTAGCTGTGAAGGCCCTACAGGAACCCTGAAAAGTGACTGCTAACGGGGCTCTTGTGGAGTCCTCAATGGCAGATGCGGCTGAAAAATAGACTTTTGGAACGGCAAAGCTGGCAGACGAGGCAATCCTCTTCCCATGGGGTTTAAAGAAACAAGGGGAACCACTGCCTTGTGGTGAAGAGGGATCTTCAAAGGCTAAGGGGGACAACCCCTAAGAAAACAACAGGTTTGGAGGCTTAGGTGGCAGTCCCACCACCAAGCTCGGGTTGTTGTGGGCTAATAACTCGCACAGCCTCAAATATAAACTAGAAACCGAAGTGAAACACAACCGGATGGATAGGAACAGATGGAAGTGTTTCATGGAAGCCCCATGCTCCAGGAGGAGCAACAGGAAATAAGTCAAAGTAAGTAAGTCGTACAAACTTGATATTATACATCTAAAATTAGCTTAAAAATGATAGTCCTGTGAAATGAAATGGTGTATGGCTTTTAGTGCCGGGAGATCCCAGGGTGGGTTCGGCTCGCCAGGTGCAGGTCTTTTGATTTGACACCCGTAGGTGACCTGCGCTTCGTGATGAGGATGAAATGATGGAGACAACACATACACCCAGCCCCCCTGCCAGGGAAATTAACCAATGATGGTTAAAATTCCCGACCCTGCCAGGAATCGAACCCAGGACCCCTGTGACCAAAGGCCAGCACGCTAACCATTTAGCCATGGAGCCGGACATTATAGTCCTATCATCATCATCATCATCAGTTGCTGTAACGTGCTTGGAGTTTTGACATGTGATTCAAACACCAAAGAGGGTTTTGAAGTTTTGGTATGTAATACAAACACCAGTGAAATAGTCTTATGGGAATTCAGATGACTGTGAACATATGTTAAAGTATCATTATCGCAAATGCTTATGTCCTTAAAATGGATTAAAATCTTGTTGGCCCGCTATGAAATTTAAAAACATCACTTCCACAATATTCATTCCATATGTTTGGCCATCTGTGTCTTATAATACGACCAAACGAGTTGGCCTTGCGGTTAGGGGCACGCAGCTGTGAGCTTGCATTTGGGAGATAATGGGTTCGAGCCCCACTGTTGGCAGTGCTGAAGATGGTTTTCCATGGTTTCCCATTTTCACTCCAGGTAAATGCTGGGGCTGTACTTAAGGCTACGGCTGCTTCCTTCCACTCCTAGCCCTTTCCTATCCCATTGTTGCCATAAGACCGAGCTGTGTCGGTGCGACGTAAAGCAAATTGTTTAAAAAAATCTTATAATGCCATGAAACTTAATATCATTTAGGATGACAGACCACGGTACCACCCACGTAAAGCAGTCATGCTATACACAAATGAAGAAGAACTTAACATGATGGTGATGATAATCAGTGTCATACTGGGAGATTATTTGATCCATATTTCAATTTTGGTACTAATAGCATAAGACACGGTCGGCCCATTGCACATGTCTAGGAACAGCCACAAGTAGAAGGACAATAATAGGTCTGTGTGAGATGATGAAGCAACAGAAAGTAAGGACAAGAACTAACATGAAAACACAATAATACAAGGACATCTTCATGTATTGTTGTCTTCTTGTAGATGAGCTAAATGCTTGTACAGCAATGGTCTCAGACTCAGACCCTTTGAAGGGCCATTTGTAAGTTTGTAGGATCTAGGGTGGCTGCATGAATAATTAATTGAATGGCTACCAGTACCTAGAATAACGTTCCAAGTCACCTTTCAACAAAGAGATTTTGCTGAAAAAATGTTATATTGCATGTCTTTCTTCTTGTGCTACTGTCTTCATGAAAATATATGCACTAGTTTTGAAGCCTGAAGTGTTTTAATTTTATTTTCTTAATGATACATTACAATGTAAACATGAAATAGATTTGTTTTGAAAAAATGAAATGAAAAATGACTTGCAACATTATTCTAGGCAGCCCTTCAATTAAAGGCTTTGAGAGTAGTGACAATTTTTTTATAAGGTATGAATGTTTACTCAGCAGTTTATTTGCCATAGTGCTTAATGTAGGTATGAAGTTAATAGGTAGAAAATATGTTAACTATTTACATTTTATATCCCACAAATTGCAAATATGGTAAGTGAAATGTTAACATCTCAATTACTGAGTGCAGGAGGCCTGTGCACATCATACTTTTTCTGATGAGAAACTTTGGCCCAGGTTTTTGACACTAATTATCAGTATTAGGAGAAATGTCTTCTGAACATACCACTTCTCAGATAGGTGTTCCTCTCAAGAGAAATAATTAACATGAATATGTTGGTTACCCTTGTAGCTCGGTTTTGAATGATACTTGTCTTTGAAGCAAACTGTAAGACACCAAGCTCAATAGCTGCAGTCACTTAAATGCGGCCAGTATCCAGTATTCGGGAGATAGTGGGTTTGAACCCCACTGTTGGCAGTCCTGAAGATGGTTTTCCGTGGTTCCCCATTTTCACACGAGGCAAATGCTGGGGCTGTACCTTAATTAAGGCCACGGTCGCTTTCTTTCCACTCCTAGCCCCCTCCTGTCCCATCGTTACCGTAAGACCTATCTGTGTCGGTTCAGCATAAAAGAAACTGAGTCTGCTTCTGTGGAATTTTTCTGTTAGCCAAAAATCACTTCAAAACTCCATGAATTCTAGTTGAATTTCTTCAGATGCAAGATGAACAATATTAAAAATATTTTTCATATCCCTGAAGTATTCAAATCACTGGTTACATTTTTACTTCATTTTGGATGCAAAAATTAAATGGGCTAAATTGATATATTGAAAAAGCGTCAGTAATTAACTAAAGCACAGTATGGCAACATTTATTATTCTGGCATGTTATTTTTTAAATTCATTTCTTTTTTTCGTTTGTGATCATGATACAGGATACACATATCGCAGGTTACAAATTTGTACCTCCGGTAGATTGCTGATGTAGAGAAACTTTTGTCCTTTTGTTTTCTTCAAGAACATAATTTGCAATGCTGCTCTTCTTTGTTTGCAAATGCCTATACTATTTCAGTATTGCTCATATGCTGGGAACTGGATTCAGATGTCTTTCATTATCCATTCCATGATTTTTGCTCTAATTAATATTTGTCATAGACTTTCAGGACAGTGACAGTACCCACCAAATTATGACTTAGAAAATAATATAATTTTTATGTCAGTTTTCTTTATTCATGTTTTGTGTGTTATGTTATTTCTTTTTAAATTCTCTGCTATACTTAAGTTCAAAATTTAGAAAGAAACCTTTTTTATTGTGTGTTGTAAATTGGTAAACAAATAGTTGGAATTCTGCTGTAAATGTAATAATTTGTCCTTGCGTTATCTGGCTGTATGTAATCTATATCATTTATAGTCCAGTAACTTCTGTAAATCATGGAGTACTGTATTTATTTCAGAATGAAATCTTTGCTGCTACTCGTCGGTTTGTAATCCTTCGCGATCTCTCTGTTCGAATGGCTAACTGCGAGGCTGGGCAGTTCTTTGAAGATAATGTACTAACTGTGCACTATGTTCATTTAACACCGGACACTCAAAACAACTCTGAAGGTACATCAAGAATAGATGGAGCAAGTCACGAAAAAAGTGCACATTCACCATCAAGGATGTCTGAAGAAAGTGATGATGATGTTGACTACTATGCTCATGAAAGGAAGAAGAAGCGTCGAAGATCTGGTGACAGAGGTAAGTAAATTATTAATATAGCCACTGGTATAGTACAGTTGGTAAGGTGCTCTTTCTCTTATGATCCAGGTTGGTGGATTGAATCCGTGCTAGTTTGGTCAGCAGTTGAGATTGCTTAGTGGTGATAAACATAGTTGATCCTCTATGGACCCCATGATAGCAACTAAATTCATTTCTTGTTCTTCTTCTGGCTTTGATATCCTCCCAGTATTTCTTGAGTCCATCAGTCAGTGCTTTCGTGTCATATTTTTAGTGACGAGTTATTCAAGCAAATTGCCGATGAGACCAACAAAAATGCTAGTCAAAATTCAGAAAGTGACACCACTTAAAAGGCATTCGGCTTGGTGGGGTTGTACTGATGTTACCGTAAACGAAATGAAGGCTTTCCATGGAGTTTTACTGAATATGGCAATGCAGAAAAACGACAGAATGCAGGATTTCTTTTCAAGAGGTTGGTTAGAATCGTCCAATTTTTTTGTAGACTGTTTTAGCCATAAAAGATTTTTTCAGATATTCTGGGCTCTGCATGTTTCTGCTCCAGATTCAGCAATACATTTGAATCCTCAAGTTAGGTCTCGAATTAGCAAAGTCAAGTACGTTTTGGACTATATCAATGAAAAGTTCTTGGAAGTTTATGCACCACACAAATATCTAGCAGCTGATGAATAAACAGTGTCTTTCAGAGGCCGTGTGTTACTCAAGATGTACAATCCTCAGAATCCTACTAAATGGCGTTTCTACAAATGGATATGTGTGTAGTCTTATCCCTTACTACGGTTCTGCAACTACAGAATCTTTGATTCGACCAGACTTGCCTTTCACAGAAAGAATCGTGCTTCAGTTAGTTATTAATGTTACAAATGCAACAGGTCAGTCTGGGTACCATGTCTACACTGATCGTCTCTATACAGGTGTTACTCTGGCTGATGAATTACTGAAGCAAAAGATCCATATCATTGGAACAATTCAACCGAATCGCAAGCACTTGCCAAATGGGATCCGGCAGAAAAATCTGCGCCTAAAGAAGCATGAAGTCAAGTGCTTTCGCACAGACACCATGATGGTTCTGGAATGGCATGACAAGCGCACAGTACTGATGCTTTCAACATCTGGAAACAATTAAACCTCAGTTATTGTCAGAAAGAAGAGAAACTGTGTTGAACAATTAGAGAAACCAAATGTAATTGTTGACTACACGTCACATACGGGAGGGGTTGATCGCTCGGACCACTACACATCAAGCTACGCTTTTGTAGTGAAAAGCTTGAAATGGTGGCGAAAATTGTACTTCTGGCTATTGGAAGTGGCAATAGTCAACAGCTTTTTGCTCTATAAAGATTACTGCACCACGAATCGCATGGAGATTCCGTCACACAAAACCTTCCGAAAACAGGTGATCAGTGAGTTGGTTGGCAAAGTACGCAACAAAGGTCAAAAGCGAGGAAGACCATCTACTTCTGATGTTGAAGAATGTTTGAATGGTAAACTGCACATCATCAACAAGCTGCCTGGAAAACAACATAAGGACGGTGCTGTCTGTTCAAACAGGAGCAAGAAAGGTGGTAGAAAGGAAAGTTTACTACTGCAAAATATGTTCGAGAGAACCTGGTCTCCACCCAGAAAACTGTTTTGAAAAGTACCACACAGTGAAAACCTACAAGGATTAATGTATTTGGATGCCTAATTGTAAATATATTCATGTAACATACTTATATTTTGTGTTAGATTCTTTTGCTTTGTTCACATCCTACAGCTGTTAATAGTGCAGAAATTAATTAGGAGTGGAGCAGGAAGCATACGCTACGGGTAATGGAGTTCAAAAAGTTAATATTCTATGTTCCTCTTTTTTACATTTGACTTACTTATCCCTGTCTACTGGTGGTCAAGTTTTCTGATGCATATGATCCCTCTGTTTTAACAATTGTATTGTAGTGCCTGAACTTTGCTTGTTTACTCATTGTCCTTTTGTTGTACAAGTTCTTCGTGAGATGGTATGTCCGGTCTAATTTCCCTATCCTGACGTTAATAGTTTCCCCTTCTAACCCATTCTGCTGCTTCACCTCACCCAGACATCCAAAATTTTTGACTCGTCTAATCTTCCCATAATGATCATCCAGGCTGGTCCATCACTGATGTTCAACAATATATTTTGTCTTTTAAAAGAATTCTACATACCTACTTTCTGGACTATTTAAATCATCCTATTGATCTTATTGATTGCTGAATTAATGTCATTAGCAAAAACAACCAAGTCATCCGCATAGGCCAGGCAGTCAATGTACACACTATTGAGTTTGCGACAAATTCAGAACTGATCATTTGTTTCTTCTTGGCTCAGCATTTTCCTCCACTCTTGAATTACCTTTCCCAGAACACAGTTGAATAGGAGTGGAGATAGTCCATCATCTTGTTTGAGACTTGTTTAGATCGTAAATGTTTTTG
This sequence comes from Anabrus simplex, assembly GCF_040414725.1. NCBI lineage: Eukaryota > Metazoa > Arthropoda > Insecta > Orthoptera > Tettigoniidae > Anabrus > Anabrus simplex. The sequence continues at coordinate 109,183,303 of NC_090270.1, forward strand.
AGATCTCACCCGTAAATTTCACTTTTGATACTGTATTGGTGAGCATGTGTTTGATCAGGACTCTGGATGTGTTGTCCACCCCAAAAATTCTTCCAGAACATTCATTAGTGATTGCCAGTCAATAGACATATATACCTTTTTGAAATCATCGAACATGACCACGTAATTGTACCTTCCTGTCATCTTGTTCTGATTACTTTCTTCAGGTTGAAACTCTGTTCTGGGCAGGAAAGCCCTTTTATGAAGCCATCCAGTATTCTCCAGTCTGTCTACCCGGGTGATAGGCTCTGCTCTGGAGTGCTGTGGAGAGAATCTTGTTCACCACAATCTCTATTCAAATGCCCCTATAGTTATTGACATCCTCCTTGTCACCTTTCTTATGTTGAGGATGGATTAGTGTCGACTGTCATCTGGATCCTGCACTTCTCCAGAGCTCCTTGAAGACCTCAACTTGTTTGTCCAGAGTTTCCTCATTTGCCAGTTCAAGTAGTTATGCTGTGAGTGAGTCTTTCCTGGCTGCTTTTATTATTATTCAGCCTGAGTGAATCTCTTTCATTTCCATTTTACTAGGCGAGCTTGATTTGGGTGGTCTGTGAATCAGCTGGCACCTGGATAATCTTTCTTTTGGTTCATCACAGTTGAGTAACTTCTCAAAGTACCAAGAACCATAATAGTGCATCTTTCTTTGTTGATCAGACCCAGCTTTCCATTTTCATCTCTAAAGCACAGACTAGAGATTTTGGTATCTTTTCAGATTAGATTTGAATGTTTGGTAGAAGTCCCAGAGTTCGAACTCCCACTGTCAGCAGCCCTGAAGATGGTTCTGTATGGTTTCCCATTATCACACCAGGCAAATGTTGATGCTGTACCTTAATTAAGGCCACAACTGCTTCCTTTCCAATCAAAAAAGTGGAAAAAGAAGTCCCAGATGATGTTCTTTTGGAATGCCTGATCGATCATTTCTAACTGTTGTTTTACATATGACCTCAGAACGCTCTGGTTGCATCTTTTCAAGCTTCACAGAACATCTCGATATCTTCAGGTCTCTGGGTCGAGTTCCAGTTCTAACAGGCACTTACTGTATTCTGCAAGTCATCACAGGCTTCATTTCCCCATCTGTTTTTCCTTGTCTTGGCTGCTTGTTGTATTGTATACGCGATGTCTGTCCTTCTGTTGGATTCAAAGGTCTGTTGCTGGTGGTATTCTAGAACATCATAATTGACTTGCAACATTGCATTTATGAATTCTATTTATGATGTAGGGAACCTTCTACAGAGTGATGAAATTCATCCTAACCTTGGGGAGGTAATGATCCGAGTCGAATTTGGCACCTCTCTGTACTTTACAGCTTATAAATCTCATATTTATTCCGTATTGGCTCAGCACAACTAAGGTTAAGTTATGAGTAGGTTCCCACCTTCCAATACTTATCAATTTCTATATAATAGGTTTATTAATTACATAATATAAACCATATAATCTCTAGTACATGTTTCGTTCCGATTATGGAACATCTTCAGCTAAAATTTGACAAAATGGCAAGACAATTAAAATACATTGATGTTATGATGATACAAAACCTAAAAGATATGATAAAATGGCACGAAGATTAAAACATATAATTATGATGATGAAATAAAGTTCATTCATGTTGGTTAAAAATTCAACAAGTCAGTGTTCAAATGACGAATTAAAAACGGCGATAAGGTTTTTCTTAATGTTGGAGACGTGTACATTTTGTTAATCTTGAAGATAAATTGGAGAAATACAAGATTTTCTTAATGTATATTTATCGGGAGAACTCTTGATAAAATAACCGTAGTTGAAGTTGAGTTGTGGTTAGATTATTGAAATGAGTCTTATAGTCAGTTGTGTCGTATTTAACGTCCTCCCTTATGTCGTGTTGTTAACTGTTTTGTTCCGATTATGGAACATCTTCAGCTAAAATTTGACAAAATGGCAAGACAATTAAAATACATTGATGTTATGATGATACAAAAGCTAAAAGATATGATAAAATGGCACGAAGATTAAAACATATAATTATGATGATGAAATAAAGTTCATTCATGTTGGTTAAAAATTCAACAAGTCAGTGTTCAAATGACGAATTAAAAACGGCGATAAAGAAGAACCTTATCGCCGTTTTTAATTCGTCATTTTTCTTTTCACAAATTTAAAATGAGTTTTCTACAGCATTTCATTCCCTGCTACATCCCACCATGTCATCGTATGTGCCCTAGAGGCACTTTTCAGGGCCCTCAAGTTCGTAACATCGACCCTTCATTGAAAATATGCCAGCTTAACATCGAGGGCATAAGCAGAGCAAAGGTTCTCAAAGAACATCAGACTCATATCATCCTGCTTCCAGAAACCCATATGGAAAATATCTCCAACTGCATTCCAGAGGGAAAATTCCGGGATTTAAATTAGTGCCCGCAATTAATCATGCGAATTACAGGATTGCCACCTATGTGAGAAGTGATATCACCCACTATCTAGTCTTGCCATCTTCCTCAGATAATGAAATATTTACTATCTCATTTTAAGTCTGCGATTTGACAGTAGTCAACGTATATAAACCTCCTGGAATTCCCTGGCCATCTCTGGCAATTCCAACTCTGCAAAATCCAAGTATAATTGCAGGCGACTTCAACAGACATCACACACTATGGGAATACGAGGAGAACGACAGTAATGGGCAAAAGCTCACTGATTGGATGGAAACTGAAAACCTTAAACTTATCTCTGATGCCAAGGATAAGGCTTCCTTTCATTCTGCACGATGGAACAAAGAATACACCCCGGATCTCTGTTTTGTAATGCAGTCAAAACCCACTCAGCAACATATGACACACAGTGCTCAACAAATTTCCTCACAATCAGCACAGACCAATAATTCTCCAGTCTGGATTGCTTGTGTCTATCGTTCACTCCTGCCCGAAACAGAGATGGAATTAAAAAAAAGCCAATTGGGATGCATTTTCTAAACAGATTGACTCCAACCTGCGATGGAGAAGACCTATCCATAGTAACTACAGCAGTGTAGTTTAAAGTGCAACAGAATGATGTATCCCAAGAGGATATCGTAAACAATACAATGAGGAGAGTGAAAGGCTCTTCAAAGAATTTGAGGCCAATGGTGATCCTGATACAGAACCTTACCAGCCAAAGTTCTAAGTTAAAATATTTCACATAGGAGGTTTTCTCCTGGCAGTGATGATATGATCTCTACCTCAAAGTTTTCAGTTGAAAAGCATCATAGAAGGCACGTAAAGCACCTCTTGAAGGAAAAGAAATGTTCGGCTCTGCGGTCCTCTGAATTCTCTGCCCCATTTCAACCACCAGAAACTAAGTAGGCCATAGAAAGTAAAAAACCTGGAAAAGTGGCAGGTGCTGATGGTATATATCCAGAGTTCTTTCATCTTGGACCAGCTGCTGCTAAATGGCTAACTAACTTCTTCACAAACATACTAGAGACAGGTAACCTGCCTTCACTCTTCAAGAAAAGAAAAATAATAGCTGTATTAAAAACATCTAAGGACGCAACAAAAGTTGAGAGTTACTGGCCAATAGCACTGCTCAGTGTTCTAGTGAAGCTTCTGGAAAGGCTGATTCATAACAGGAACTCTGCAACAATCAATCAGCATATTCCAGTCAAGCAAGCTGGATTTAGACCTGGATGAGGATTTGATGAACAGGTTATAGCACTAGTTACCCATATTGAAAATGGCTTTGAAAACATCCCTTGCCTGAAACTCTCCACATTACTCATTAACAAGCTGAGTAATAGGTACTTTTGGATTATTTTAGAAGATTCCAGAAGTAAAGTACATAAGATAAGTGGTGGACTCTCTCAGGGCTCTCTTATTTGCCTCTCTGCTATTCAACCTATACTCATACGACCTCCCAGTAACCAAATCCAGAAAATTCATCTGCGCAGATGACATCACATTGGTCGCCCAACACCAATGCTTCGATGAGTCTGAGTCAGTGCTTACATCAGACTTAAAGATTCTAAACAGTTACTTTCGTCAGAACAACCCTAGACCAAACCCTCAGAAAACTGTTATGTCTACCTTCCACTTGCGGAATAGAAGTGCTGGGTACAGTACAAACCAACCATACCATTCAGAGAAGAGAATCTACAATACCGTAATGTAACAACCCAAGATACCTGGGAGTCACCCTGGACAGGTCCTTGACCTACAAGAATCACTTCTGTAATGTGTCAGCCAAGATCAAGACAGGAATAACATTCTTCAAAAGCTGGCGGGTACATCTTAGGGTGCTAACGCTCAAATCCTGCGATCCACTGCTCTTGCACTTTCTTATTCTGTTGGTGAATATTGCTGCTCAACCTGGCTTGACAGTGCTCACACTGGACTAGTAGACACCCAGCTGAACCAGGGTGAATTCGATTAACACACACTGGATTCCCACCCTAAGCCACATACCACCTGTATCCCTAAGAAGATCACAGTCACTGCTTAACTTGTGGAAGAAAATAGAAAACAATCCTCACCTCCCTATTCATTCTGACATAGCAGCTTCTCCACCTAAACGACTGAAATCCAGACACCCTTCTTGGTGTACTGCAGTGAATCTGCAGGACACCTCCTTTAATGTATCGGACGCCTGAAAAGAACAATGGCAACGGCAATCCTCGTTACCACATCATCACATTAAGAACCTCTGCAAGTGCCCAGATGGATTTTTTCCTTCCCAGACAGCAGTGGAGGATGCTAAACCAAATTAGGACCGGCGAAGATAGATGTGGAGCCACTCTCTTCAAATGGGGATGGAGGACATCACTACAATGTGACTGCGGAGAAGAGGAGCAGATAGTGGATCACATTGCATTTGAGTGTCCTTTGCATGCTTATAGAGGCTTTATAGGGGACTTACACTGTGTCTCAAGTGAAGCTCTTTTCTGGCTCTCAACTTTTGATATGGAACTTTAGTTATGAACTTGATTGTTGTTGTAAATATTGTATATAATATTGTATACATCATACGCTAAATAATCTCTCTACGGAGATCACACGTGTGTTTGTTGTCCTGCCTGAAACTAAAACATTCTTTTTGAAAGAAGGGTCTGCCTATAAAAGCACTTTTATTGCTGGACAATGCAGGGTCACATCCAGATGAACAGGAACTAGTATGCGATGGAATTCGTACTTTACTTTTTCCCTCTAACATAGTAAAACCCATCCTTCCGTGGGAGTTAAGGGTTCATAGGTTTTGTAAATAAGCCTCGATTAGAGTCAGTGGTGATATATAAGATTCCAGCCAGGGCATGGACATTCGAAGAGTAACGATGCATTTTAAGTCAAGTTAGGCATCTGAGTGTGACTCATGCACACGTATGGAGCATGAGTTTGTATTATTTTTGGAAGGCTTATTAGAGACCAATCGTCCCACCCACAAACTTCCTATAAGGGAATGTGGGATTGAGGTCCCATGACTAATTTAGACCCAATATTTCAAAAAATTGGAAATTTTCTTTTGAACATTCTCCCCCAATGCTTGCGAGCAGGTACTGTAGCACTTGCTGTGACAGAAATGGAATGAGCAGTAGAAGGAAATGGTATACAGGATACTTGAATGTGGGCTAGGGGTAAGAGAATGATGTTACTTGCTGCAATGTTGCCAGTTAAATTTTGATTTATTTAGGTTTTTTGCAAACATTTTAGTTAAGTGGGGTTTTACTCTATTGTACCTTATTAAAATTTTTGGAGATCTGTTATTTGGCCATGATAAATCCGTAATAAGAGTGTACCAAGAAACTATTTCACAAGTATTGCGTTTATCACTAAAGTATAATATGGCATGGTATAGATCTGAAACATGGATAGTAAAGAATAGAAGTCTTTGGAATGTGTTAATAATGATATAGAATTTCTGTATTGGTTTTCTACCTTTGAATCATGGACAACAGCTGAGTGATGGTGTATGTGAACCTAACTCTTATTATAATAATAATAATAATAATAATAATAATAATAATAATAATAATAATTTTTTTTTTTTTTGCGAGGGAGTGTGGAAAATCTTTCATAAGACGCTTGTGAGGGTCCGCACTCAAAAAGTGTGTGGAGATTCTTACCCACTAAAAACCACACTCCCTTTTCCCACGACGTTTATCTCCGCCCCGGAAACCGCTCTCACATTACTTCAGGGCGGATGTCGTGCTTAATGCATCTTGTGCTTCATCTTCCTTCTTCTGCTGTACTGTCTGTCGTAATCGTCCAGGTCCTTCTTCTGACGCAGAATATTTTCTACGTAGACTGTCACCTGGTCCCAAGATTCTCGACTTCGTAGCATTACTGACATGATCCCTTCTGGCGTCAATTCTCCGTGCATAACTTCTAAGCATCTTCTTTGTGGCAGCCAATGAACACACACAAAGAAAGAATGTGATACGTCATCGATATCACCGCAGTATATGCACACCGGACTAGTTGCTAGCCCTAGCCTATGAAGAAATTTTCGGAAGTATCCATGACCTGTCAAGAACTGTGTGAGATAGTAGTTCACTTCACCATGATTTCGGGCAACCCATACGCCCAGAGAAGGTATCAGTCTTTTCGTCCATTTCCCTCTAGAATCATCTTCCCATCTTGTTTGCCATCGTTGCATTCTGTGACTATGAGCCAAAGCCTTTGCCCTTTTCCTTCCTAGCTCTTCTTGTGTGAGCCAAATTTCTTGCCTTTCGAAGGCCAACAAGTCAATAGGAGCTACTGCTGCTACTACTAGAATCGCAGGTTCTGATACTGTATGATATGCTCAGGCAATTCGTAAAGCTGCCCTCCGTTGTACAGCCGCAATTCTTGTCCGATATTTCACAATTTTTAACGATTCAGCCCAAATTTCCGAACCGTATAGCAGTATCGATTGAACAATCGACATGAGAAGCCACCTTTTACTAGATATCGGTCCCTTGATATTTCCCATGAGTCTACTCAGTGCATTTAAAGATAAAAATTTCATTGTTCCGTATTGAAATTATTGATGTTAAAAATTAAATAACTGGAAAGGAGGTTCAACCTATTCAATACTCAAAAGAAAGAAACGTAGCAATCACATTTCTATTTAAGTGGGACCGGTTTCGACCTTAGTCTAGGTCATCATCAGCCATAAAAACATGTAAAATGTTTATGAATGTTGGATGTCAGTTTCACACTCTGTTAGGCACAAAGACACGACACCACATTCTGTCCTGCACAAAGTCACAACACTAACAATCAACATGCGAAGATCAAAAAGGCTTGAATTCGCAGACGAACAGATCTGTAGTAGAAAGCCGCCAGCTCCCGGTGACCAGCGCGGCACACTCAAGGTCACGCGCTGCGGCCAAACACCAAAGTGAAGTGGAGAACGTTTCGAAGGTCCAGAACCTGTCACGGCTGCGGGAAGCCAAGTACGTATATAAAAATATACGACGCCAATTAGTACAACCGAATGAGCACCCGTACTCCAGTTAAGTTCTTGGTAAACAGTTGACTTGAAAAAACAATTGTAGAGAGAAGAAAAAAATGTAGTAAAAAGCGCAATATCGGAAAACAAATGAAAACTTATATGCACAGTGCGCTATTTTTTAAAAAGAAAAAATTTTTAGGTTATGATTGAAGTAGTCGAAGTTGGCGCAAGGCAAAAAAATTTTGAAAGAGGAGAATAAATTAAACGAGGAAGAGTGATATTGAAATAAGAGAAAGAATAAAAGAAATTGAAGTTAGATGGTAATGAGGAAAGATAAGATAGGGAAATGAAGGAGGGGTAGTTTAAGGTGGGTTAGGAGGGTGGGTTATTGGAGGTAGAAAATGTGGGTGGGAACTATGTAAGACATGGAAAATAGAATTGGGGTTTTGGAATTTGGAATTTTTGAGAAGAAGAATTAGGAAGTCAAAAAGGATATTGGGTTTTTCAGAAATGTCGTTTAAATTGAAATTAGGGTTGAAGTACTGGTCAAGGTGGATAAAGCAATTTTCAGTAATGTTTAAGAGGGGGCCTTTGTTAATGATTTTAAGTATGTTTATGTCATTGTCAATACTGGTGAAACTATGTTTGGAGTCTTGTATGTGCTGTCCTATGGCAGAGAATCTGTTGTATTTAATGGCGTTGACATGTTCAGAGTACCTGATATTGAAGTTGCGGCCAGTTTGTCCGACGTAGGAGGAACTGCAGTTGTTGCATTTAAATCTGTATACACCAACAACTGCAGTTCCTCCTACGTCGGACAAACTGGCCGCAACTTCAATATCAGGTACTCTGAACATGTCAACGCCATTAAATACAACAGATTCTCTGCCATAGGACAGCACATACAAGACTCCAAACATAGTTTCACCAGTATTGACAATGACATAAACATACTTAAAATCATTAACAAAGGGCCCCTCTTAAACATTACTGAAAATTGCTTTATCCACCTTGACCAGTACTTCAACCCTAATTTCAATTTAAACGACATTTCTGAAAAACCCAATATCCTTTTTGACTTCCTAATTCTTCTTCTCAAAAATTCCAAATTCCAAAACCCCAATTCTATTTTCCATGTCTTACATAGTTCCCACCCACATTTTCTACCTCCAATAACCCACCCTCCTAACCCACCTTAAACTACCCCTCCTTCATTTCCCTATCTTATCTTTCCTCATTACCATCTAACTTCAATTTCTTTTATTCTTTCTCTTATTTCAATATCACTCTTCCTCGTTTAATTTATTCTCCTCTTTCAAAATTTTTTTGCCTTGCGCCAACTTCGACTACTTCAATCATAACCTAAACATTTTTTCTTTTTAAAAAATAGCGCACTGTGCATATAAGTTTTCATTTGTTTTCCGATATTGCGCTTTTTACTACATTTTTTTCTTCTCTCTACAATTGTTTTTTCAAGTCAACTGTTTACCAAGAACTTAACTGGAGTACGGGTGCTCATTCGGTTGTACTAATTGGCGTCGTATATTTTTATATACGTACTTGGCTTCCCGCAGCCGTGACAGGTTCTGGACCTTCGAAACGTTCTCCACTTCACTTTGGTGTTTGGCCGCAGCGCGTGACCTTGAGTGTGCCGCGCTGGTCACCGGGAGCTGGCGGCTTTCTACTACAGATCTGTTCGTCTGCGAATTCAAGCCTTTTTGATCTTCGCATGTTGATTGTTAGTGTTGTGACTTTGTGCAGGACAGAATGTGGTGTCGTGTCTTTGTGCCTAACAGAGTGTGAAACTGACATCCAACATTCATAAACATTTTACATGTTTTTATGGCTGATGATGACCTAGACTAAGGTCGAAACCGGTCCCATTTAAATAGAAATGTGATTGCTACGTTTCTTTCTTTTGAGTATTGAATAGGTTGAACCTCCTTTCCAGTTATTTAATTTTTAACATCTACTCAGTGCAGTCATGGTTTTCGCTGCCTTATCTGTTACCCGTTGGATGTGGTCCCAGTATGTAAGCTTAGTATCAAGCGTTACACCAAGATATTTTGTGCTCCTAGTTGTTTCGATGGCTATCTGTCCGATCTGCATCGGTACAACAGTATTAATCCTTTTCCTCGTCAGGAGGACAATTTCCGTTTTATGATCTGCGAGTTCTAACTTGTGATTTATCATCCACGTCGCATCACCTGATTCAATTTAAATTGAGCCAGCTCTAGGTTACGGGTTACTATCACAGCAGCCACATCATCAGCATAACTCGCAAGTTTTACATCTTCTGGCATCTCCAGCCGTAACAAATCATCATACATGATGTTCCAAAGGTGTGGTCCGAGAATTGAGCCTTGCGCTGCACCAGCTGTGAGCCGTTTTCTTCTCTGACCGTCTTCCGTGTCGTATAACAATGTACGGTCTTTCAAATGGTCTCGCAGTATATACATGAGATATTCTGGTAGCTTGAAAATTTCTTCTAGAGCTTCCAAAATATCACTCCATCTTGCCGAGTTGAAGGCATTTTTAACATCTAGAGTCACAAGAAGCGTCAGCTTCCTAGAATAATGATTACCCGTTTGAGCTCGTTCTGCTGTCTTCACCACTTCCTTCACAGCATCTAGCGTTGAGTGACCTCTGCGAAATCCATGTTGTTGGTCGGATAGGTCGCCAGCTAATCGGACTGCTGCTAGTATTCTCGGTTGTAGGAGCTTCTCTAAACCTTTTCCGGCAGTGTCCAGCATACATAGAGGTCTGTAACCCCCCAGTTTTCCCTTTACTGATCAGAACCAATCTAGCTATCTTCCAACGAAAGCTAAAAATTCCCGCTTTCAAACAATGATTATACATTCTCAACAGCAGTTGAGGACATAATTCAACTGCCACCTTTAGTACTTCTGCTGGAATACCATCTGGTCCAGGGGCTTTCTTATTTCTAAGGGAATTAATTGCTGTTATCAATTCTTCAGTTGTAAAAGGTGGTACATTGTCTAGTTCTTTCTCGGCCTCATCATCAATCCTCTCTGCATGATCAGGGAATAGTATGTGTACTATTTCTTCCATGGTGCGTGGATCCATGATAGGGGTTGGTAGCATCCCGAATTTCTTCATGACAATTTTATACCCTAATCCCCATGGATTTTCATCCACTTCCTTAGACATTTCCCACCACTTGTCGGCTTTACTCTTTTTAATTGTATTTCGCAGTCTTTTCTTCATAGTCTTATACTCTACTGAGAGAGCTTCATCGTTATGTCGTGCTCTTTGTGTCCTTCGTCTGAGTCGCAGGCATTGTTTCCTCAGCTCAGCAATTTCTTCATTCCACCAATATGCTGGACACTTGCCTCTCCATTGTTTGATTCTGGTCATTGATGCGTCGCATGCTTGCTGAAGGAGTCTCATGGTGTGTTCCACGCATTTATTAGCAATAATGCTTCTTTTGCCTCCGTGACATGTATCCATCACACAATCCATTCCATTCTGTATTACTTCATGAAATTTTTCTCTATCCATAGTGGCTATGTTCCATCTTTCTGGCTTGGGCATGGTAATCCTTAGATTCGGAGTCTCTTGAAGTACACGAAAAGTTATATACTGATGATCGCTTCCAGTATATTCTTCAATTACTCGCCATTCAGTTATCCTAGACGCAATGTCTTCAGAAGCAAAGGTTACATCTGGTATAGTTCCCTGACACCCTGGTCGCCGAAAGGTTGTCACATTACCAACGTTGATAACCATTAATCCCAATCTCGCGACCATCTCCATTGTACGCCGCCCTCTAGAATCTGTTTGAGGCATGTTCCATTCAACTGCTTGAGCATTAAAATCACCAGCATCAACTAGGTTAGTGTTCATCCCTTGCAGAGTATCTTCAAGCCATCTAGTTTTGTCTGGAAGTCAGAAATAGTCTCGTTCGGGGTAAAATAACAGCTGACAAAAATTACCTTCTCAACTTGGACCCAGACGAACCCATCTCCGCATCCGTGATTTGTAACTAAGTATTTTCCGAGGTCTGGTACCCATATCGCAGCTGTCCCTAGATTGTCTGAAAACCAGCCTGGTTGATCTCTGTCTTGATATTGTTCGCTGAGAATCAAGATGTCTGCTTCTATCTCATAGATCATCTGCGTCAGTAGATCATTGGCAGTTAGACTCCTGTGTATATTGGCTTGAAGGATCTGTACCATTCACCACTGCTTTTTGGCCTTTTCTAGTGCTTCACGAAACACAATACACTTGCCTGAGCCAAGAGCATGATGTCGTTTTGACTCTTCAACGCCCATATCTGTGCAAATTATGCATCGTGGATTCGTCCAAAACAAAACACAATGACATTAACTGAATTGCTACGATATGAATCAATGTTAATTTTTTGCCTGTGTTCAATGTATTAGTTGTTTTAAGATCTTTATATCTTGCCCTACTTTACTATTTGGCTGATGATGACACTTGTAATGTGTCAAAACCGGTCCCAATAAACAAGTTGTGACTTCTTTTTAGTTCAACTTACAACGAAGTATTGAAAGGTGGATCCTTCTAATATTGTACATCTTCTTATTTCTCTATTCAATACGGAACGATCATGAAGTTTTTAACTTCGATTGAGCACTCGCCATTGCAGGCTGCAGACCGGCTTTCAAGGACAGAACTGGTGCTATCGCGTGCCTGGCTGCAGGGAAGGAAATCACTTCGTCATCTTTTTTAAATGCTATGTGTTCGGGGTGTCGACCCATGTGGATCTTTTGCCCCTACTGGCACCATATTGTATGAACCTGCGTGTAATTGGAATGGCGGTAGTGTGGAATGTTGTGTGTGAGGTAAGGAAGATTAAGGACGTCACAAACACCCAGTCCCCAGGCCAGGGATATTAATCATTACAATTAAAAAACCCTGACCCGGCCGGGAATCAAACCCGGGGCCGCTGGGTGACAGGCGGACGCGTTCCCTCCTACAACGCGGGGTCAGACAGAGTTAAACATAAAGAGCCCTGTATATTATGCACAGATTTCTGGTGTAGATATTTGATTTTGTTCTATGATGTTTCCACCATTTTGCACAAGATGGTATTGTCAGATTACTCTTACTCTTCACAGCATAGACAAGCTGCTCAGCTGTCATTATGGAACTCTATTGAAATTTTGTTAATCATTTCACTTCAAATTACATCATCACTTCAAGGTCAAGCAAAGTATATCTAATGATTGAGTGGTTGTTTGTGTCTCTTAATAAACATAGCAGTGTCTTTTCATTTTGGTATCTGGACTGTAGTGGTGAAGTATGTTAGTACAGTCATTTCATGTTCACAAAGTAGAATAAGTAAAATAAATTGTTTTTAACAAATTTCAGAAAAGAAACGCTTCTGCCAAGAACGTACCCGAAAAATCTCTCTGCAAGATTCCCCCGTATCGCTATGCTATATATGCCGGTTGAAACCTAGGCCAGGAGCGTTATGTTTAGAACGCTGTGTGGAGAAGCGTGTTCCTGCTGGCCCTTTGCTGGGAATCCTTAAATCTGGACTGGATGTGACACTTGATGACGGAACAGTTGTCCGTTCTGCTGATGTACGTCTGCCAGATGATCCTGGACCTGTATTCATAGGTGAGCATTCAGTAGGTTTACTACTACTACTACTACTACTACTACTACTACTACTACTACTACTGCTGCTGCTGCTGCTGCTGCTACTACTACTAGAGAGTGATATAATGATTGGGGTGGGGACTTTGTATCTCCTCCGTTTCTATGGTGGTTTTTGTTTTTGTTGTCGTCTTCAACTCTGTGTAACCATTGTATCCTATCTCTGCTCTAACCCATTTGTTATGTTCATGCAAAAAGATACCGTATTTACTCGCATATTAGACCCCCCTTGGCTTTTCAAGGCAAAGAAAATGAAAATGAAAAAAATTAATCTTGCATACATCTTATTCGTCAGAGAAGTACAACGATTCCGCTTCAAAGAGGGTACACGCCTTATGTAACTCTGATGATATCACACAAATTTGTGAATAGTTTCATCCGTACAACCCATGCAATGAAAACGCATCGAAGTCATGCGGTACATCTGTGTTTCGTAGTTAAGAAATGTCCGCCTCTGTAGCGTAGGCCTACTGCAGCTCTGATGGCGTTGCACAAATAGATGAATAGTTTCGTGTCTGTCCCGTGCAGTGCAAGCATGTATATATATATATATATATATACTAGCTGATGTACCCGTGCTTCGCTACGGGATTCTCAGAAAGACTGTCTTGGTGGTTTTCCTAACTGAATTCAACATAGGTCATTACAAAAACGTCAGTAGGAATGTAGCGATTGAAAGGAATGTTATCATATAAAATACTCGATCAAATGAAAAAAAATAAACCGCACACTTTCTCATTTTCAACGACAGTACTACGGTGCCGATCTAAGAGTCCAAAGTTCCAGAGATGGAATAACCAAGTCGCAGACTGCCGTGAACGCTCCTTTGTCATTATTCCGTTAAATATGCACACTACTCATTCCAATTAGTGGCTCAGAGTAGGGACTGTATAGCTCGAATACTATGATGAACCAGTGTGTTACGTACCAGATATATCAAAAAATGTATGAACCAGAGGAAGAAAATTATTTTACACCCCAGCTACTTCCCACCAATATACAGGCAGGCTGTTACAGTCAGTACGACCAGGCAAGTTGGCCGTGTGGTTAGGGGCGCGCAGCTGTGAGCTTGCATCCGGGAGATAGTGGATTCGAACCCCACTGCCGGCAACCCTGAAGACGGTATTCGGGAGATAGTGGGTTCGAGCCCCACTGTCGGCAGCCCTAACGATGGTTTTTCCGTTTTTTTCCCATTTTCAGACCAGGCAAATGCCGGGACTGTACCTTAATTAAAGCCACGGCTGCTTCCTTCCACTTCCTAGACCTTTTCTATCCCATCGTCGCCATAAGACATATCAGTGTCGGTGCGACGTTAAGCAAAAAAAAAAAAAAAAAAGATATGGTATTCCGTGGTTTCCCATTTTCACACCAGTCACACCAGGCTGTAGCTTAAAGCCAAGGCCGCTTCCTTCACACCACTATTCATTTCCTATCCCATCGTCGCCATAAGACATACCTGTGTCGGTGCGACGTCAAGCAAATTAAAAAAAAAAAAAAACCTCGGTACGCTGCAGTAATCCTATCTATCGGGGATGAGAGGAAACAGAAGACAAAAAGCACATCACAACAAATAATGGTCAATGTAATGTTATTGTTGATAAAGTTTATGAGCTTTCTATATTGCAGGCCTTCACATTAGTTTTCTTTCGACTCTGTGATATTAGGGTGTCTTACAAAATTATTTATATCGTAGACTGTAGTTCCTTATTCTCAGATTTTACATACCGATTTTCACTAAATTCTCTTTACCCATTTTCTCGTGACTCGGCGCTGATTTGGACTTAGTAACAAAAATCCAAATTCATGAATATCTCCGATTACATGCAGTACGGTAACAATGTATAAGACATAAGTAATTGGAAATTTAATAACTTCTTACATAACTACTACAAACTTACGACATAACTAAAGTTATGTTAGTTATGTAGTATCGATACGACCACTAATAACATAAATAACTTATTTGAGAATTACATTTCAGACCTTCCCCTCATTTCACTCAGCGTGAATAAAATAATTTCTAGCCTAGATTGCAGTGGTTCATCACCCGACATTACATACCGATTTTCATTAAATTCTCTTCAGCCGTTTTATCGTGATGCGTGTACATACAAACAGGCAGACAGACAGAAATTGCGGAAAAGTAAAAAGTGCATTTTCTTGTTACTGTGAACATGACCGGTACAGAAATACCATTCATTTCAAATTCTGAGCAATGTACAGGCAAAACACTTATTTTATATATAGATTACATTTCAGGCCTTCCCCTAAACTACCATTTCATTCAGTGTGAATAACATAACTGATAGCCTAGATTATAGCGACCTATTCTCCGACTTTGCATACCAATTTTCGTGAAGATACGACCACTATTAAAATAAATATTTGACAGTTACATTTTAGGCCTTCCCCTAAACTACCATTTTTCTCAGCATGTATAGCCTATATTGTAGCGAATTATTTCACATCTTTGTCTAGTGATTTTCATTAAGACACGACCACTAATAACATAAATATTTGAGAATTAAATTTCAGGCCTTCCCCTAAACTACCATTTCACTCAGCGTGATTAATATAATTTATAGCCTAGATTGTAGCGGTTCATCACCTGACTTTACATTCCGATTTTCATTAAATTCTCTTCAGCCGTTTTTTCGTGATGCGTGTACATACAGACAGACAGACAGACAGACAGACAGACAGACAGACAGACAGACAGAAATTACGGAAAAGTAAAAAATACATTTTCTTGTTACTGTGGACATGACCGATACAGAAATACCATTCTTTTCAAATTCTGAGCAATGTACAGACAAAACTCTTATTTTATATATAGAGATATGTATATATCATGCATCAGTCATGTATATGTCCGTGTTTTGTAGTTAAGAATGTCCGCCAGCGTAATGGTTAGCACAATTAGCTGCCATTCTCGGGAGCCTGAGTTTGATTCCCGGTACCATATTGCCAGAGGTTTACGAATGGCAGGAAGGTTGATTTGTGGTAAAAATGGTACATGCAGCTCTCTTCCTCTGGGGGTCTGTCTAAAAAGGATCTGCACCACCTCGGGATGAGGAAATGAGTTTACTTTAGTTAAGAAACATTCACAGTTGTTGCTAGGCCTATTAATATAGGCAGGCGGGATCATTAACAAAGCGATTATCTTGTAAGTTGGGCTATATAGGATATCTTGGAAAATAGTAAGTTTAAAACATGATAAAAACAATCCATTCACAATTGTTTTATTCACCAACGTACCTAACGAATAATATTGATATTTTACGTCCCCACTTTGAACGATTTTCGGAGATGCCAAACAAAACATACTAGGGTATGTATTAATAAAAAACGAGAAAACAAATGTACAAAATTAAACATCATTACCACCACACCTGTAGATATCCATAAATGCGGCAAACTTTCCTGTTATTTATTTTTATTCTTTCTGTCATGTGTGTGAAAATGATATATTATTGCACAATAAATTAAATATTGGTTTAATATGATTATGGAATAATAACAATATGTGTGTGGTTAAGTGTAAGAAAGGGCCAAGAGCCCTAACTTCGCCACAGAAAATAAAGGCTTTATCTATCTATCTATCTATCTATCTATCTATCTATCTATCTATCTATCTATCTATCTATCTATCTATCTTCTGGCACTATCTGGACATTAGCATACCTAACCTAAATAATGCGGTCTCTCGTATCTCATTTACAGCTGTTTTGGTAAATCCTGGTGTGATGAATGTAGAGAACAAGCATGAAATATAAATAGAGTCTGGCTATCAACAGCCGCAGTTATCAAAAGAGTGCTTCCAGTCGCTATGTATTACCGGTACATTTGGAAATGCACCTCGTAACATATGCTAGTTATCAGCTGGTGGTGGTTTGGCACACTTTCAACAACACGGCTTTATTCGGAAGGAGTGGCTTCTGCTACAAATACACCAGCTGGGAATATCGGAGACCATCTCCAGAAACAATTTGGGAATCATTTCACACAGTTTGGACTGTATAGTCAGGAACAAAACTATTTTTAAAAGGTTAAAAAAAGACGGGACCTCGAATGCTCTCGGTCTCTATTGCAGTGCATGACTGGCGAGATGCGGTGAAGATGACGTCACTTGGAATGACGACATGCCGGTACCAGGGAAGTTAGTGGCGCAAGGTAATTAAAATGAAAGCAGTGATCAGGTTTACTGTGTGGTAGGGCTACTGCACAACTGACAGACAAATGACTGGCCATTGAGTTATTTTGTATCGATATTGCATAATATGATAATGTTCAATCAGTACTTCATACCAATCTTAACGTATGGTATTGAAACCTGCACCCTCACTAAGAAAGACTCATCAAGGTTGCAGGCATCCGAGATGAAGTTCCTTAGGTCCACAATTCAAAAAACCAAACTGGACAAGTTGAGGAATTATGTGGTTAGGAAGGAAGCTGAGATTGTTACATCATTGTTAGAGCATGTTCAAACTGAGGTGGTTTGGGCATGTAATCAGGATGGAGCCAACAAAGATAGCATATGTTGACTTGGAGAGACATTTGGCAGGGAAATGGATGGTGGGAAGACCAAGAACCCATTGGATGGACATCGTAAAGACGGACATTGCAGATCGGGAAAGGACACTGGAGGACATCATTAACAACAGAACGTATCTCAATAAGACAGAATGGAAGAGGCTCGCCAACAGTACCCGGGAAGCTGGAACTGTAATATGATGATGATAATACGATACCCATATCCCTTTTCTTGTCGGGGTCGAGTATGAAGTCAAATGAATTTTCATAGCAAGTTTTTACGACCGTATGCCCTTCCTGACATCGACCTCATCAGATAAATTAATGAGATTAAACGAATGATGTGATATTATTAGTAACTAAAGCGGATTATTTTTACTTTATATGTAGGCCTAAAAGTAGTGTTCACCTTTTATTGACTTTTTACATTTAGAAATACTGCCTTCCAATGAAAGTATCCACTATAACTCAAATACTTTCATAAGTTTGTTAAAGAACTGTGTAGAATGTACAATTCATAGCTCATAATAGCCTAGAAGTCATGTGTTCACTGCACACAATTTTAGGTTATCACATATTATACCCCTCTTTATTTTATTTTTTTGCTCTAAAAGTGGGGGGGAAAAGGAGGTCTAATACACAAGTAAATACGGTATTTATCAGTACCTGTTGACCAGTTGATATTGTTTGCATTAAAATTGCTAACTGTGGTTTGCTTTTGATCAAAATATAGTTATTTTTTTTCTCTATTTGCATTTTGCAACTGTAATCTTAGATCATGTGAACCTGGTTCGTTGCTGACCTATGATCATGGAAAGGCATTTAATAGTGTGAAGCAGGTGGAAAATGTAAGGGAAAAGCGTAATTGTATCAAATCGAATGCAAGTCCTCAGTGATGTTTGATTTTCATTTTTCTTAGTTACTCTTCCATAAACAAAAATAGTAATCATTGTTTTAATTACTTTAGTCATCATAATCATCATCATCATTTTCATTTCCCTTTGTCCAGCTCCTGCCAGGTCGGGGTGTTGATGGGAACCTCTCCACTGTTGCCTCTCCTTCCACCACTTCTTTTCAGTAATTGTATTCCAGTCCAGTCTTCTTTTTCTTATACTGTTCTTGACAGAGTCCATTCATCTTGCTGCTCCCTCTTGCCCCACTGTCGGCAGCCCTGAAGATGGTTTTGCGTGGTTTCCCATTTTCACACCAGGCAAATGCTGGGCTGTACCTTAACTAAGGTCACGGCCGCTTCTTTCCACTTCCTAGGCCTTTCCTACCTCATCGTCGCCGTAAGACATATCTGTGTCGGTGCGACGTAAAGCAAATAGTAGCACTGTTAGGATAAACAAAAGGAACATCCCACCATATTTCAAGACAGTTCAACTATAAACAGGGGAGGCAGTGGCTGGGAGTAGTAGGAACATACTGGTGGTGAAATGGAAAGACCGTAGAGATATGTGTATGCAACAGACCAGGAAGAGGAGGGAACTTAGGAATGGTGGTGAGCAGATGATTGAGAAGTCTCTTCCGATCATAGACTATAACAAGTGGATAGGCAAGATCAAGTACTTGCTAGCTTTCCTGTAATACATCATACAGTAAAGGGTTAATGGAAATTGTTCTTCTGTATGTTGGACATGACCTTATTCAATTCGTATGTTGTGTGTGAGAATATTATTATGAAAAAGACACATTACACAGATTTCAGAGTAGATGTAGCTGAAGGGATTATCAGCAGTTTGTCTTCCACAGCATAGTATTTCAGGGAGACCTTCACTGGCTGATGACCCCATTAGGTTGCAATCCAGGAACTGGGCTCATTTCCCTACTCCTATTCCACCCATTGCAACAAAGCAGTTCCTCTCCAGAGCCTGTATAGTTTGCACAAAACGCAAGAAGAGAGCTGAAGTGAGGTGGTTGTGCCAAAAATGCTGGGTTCCACTGCATTTGGAAGAGTGTTTTCTGGCTTACCACACACTTTTGAACTACTGAGGAAAATGTTAGGTGTGATGTAGCATTTATTAATTCAAATATGTTTTATTCATGTACAGTCAACTCTTTAATGCTCTTGCCAATAAGAAATGTATCTTCATTTAAAGTACCACTGTATTTCCTTCAAAATAATCCCAGTTCCAATGCAGTTTCATGCCAAAAAATTTGCGCAGCTCAATGGGTTAATCATGTGTATATAGTTCATTGTTATAGATTAGGCTATGTTTTCCGTAATCCTTGATGTGTTCACTCATTCAGGAAAATTATGGTTATATGTATATTACTCAAAGGAAGTTTTATTGACTTTACATCATGTTTATCAGAGTAAATAACTGTCTGTGTCTCCAAAGTTGCTCAGGAAAACCCCCATTGGTAGGATGTGTGTGAATGTAAAAGTTCTGGAATCTTCATGTACCAAAGACCTGTTGTATACCATCGTGATAAATTTGTTTCAAGACAATTCTAAAACCGGAACTTACCAGGACTTTCCGATGTTATTATAGAATCTTTCAGGGCCCTGTTTCATAAAACTAACTAATAATATTACCTAATAATATTAGAACTCATAAACATAATTATTAGTCAACCAAATTCTGTTTCATAAAGATTTACACATGACTAATAAAATATCTTCAGTAATTACATTAGTTCATTAGTCAGCTGATACAAATGGAGGTTAGAAGCGGTCTGGTGCATATGTTCTTGGTTTGGGTTTGTTCCTAGCGGGAGGCTGATGCTTGACTACAACCGACTATTAATCCACGTGTTCGAGAGGCTCACTTGATATTTTCGTTGTGACTTTGGTACATATTATTTTCACTTCATGTATCCATTTTCATGTGAGAGAAGAAAGTTCCTTTGCGGAAAGTGATTGAGTTAAAGCGTCAACTATTCACAGGCTTTTGCACACTATAACCCTCCTTGTTCCTTTTACTTTTTTATTTCAAGTGCTCTTAAAAATCTGTTGAGATGGACTAGCAAAATCTTTGTTTACTACCCTCTGTTGGTGGGAGCAGTAGAATAACAGCCACGGTATCCCCTGCCTGTCGTAAGAGACGACTAAAAGGGGTCCCGGGGCTCTTAATTTCGGAGCGTGGGTTGGCGAACACGGAGCACTGAGATGAGTCCTGCCATTGCTTCAACTTACTTGTGCCAGGCTCATTTTCATCTACCTTTCCGACCTCCCTTGTTCAACTCTTGTATATTTCTGACCCTGACAGTATTAGGTTGCAAGGCCGAGAGAGTCTTTATTATCACGCCCTTCGTGGCCCTTCTCTTTCTTTGGCCGATACCGTCATTTTTCAAAATGTCAGATCTTTTCCATTTTTCTATCTGATTAGTGTTATTATAGATGATGGTTGCCTAGTTGTAGTCTACTTCCTCTTAAAACAAACATCACCACAATTATCTTGGTTTACTGGTGATATAAGCCAAGATTTTAAAGGATACCTGGAGTGTCCGGCCAAAACTGCACTAGAGAAACACAATGATACTATGTATAACTGCCAACCGATGGAGTGCAATGCAAAACTGCTATTTTAAGGTTATGCTTTATTCCTTGCATTGGTACATTCTATTACCAGTCCTATCAAGCAAATACTAAAAAGTTCTAACCAAATCTCCCATTGTATTCATATGTTTGTTACATGCCAGTACAGGCTGTTTTTTGACGTAACATTTATTGAACGGTGAGTACCTACACTCGTTCCTTATCACTATTTGAATCAGAGTCGACCATTTCAGTGGTCTTCACGATTTTATGCCAAAATATTAAAATACCACTCACTTTGGTATCACTAATAATATGAATTATGAGTCAACATACACTCATGGAAATAATCCTAATAATATGAGTAACTTTTATTAGTCATGTTGTCTATGAAACAGTTTACTAATATTATTAGTAATATCTACTAATAATTTTGACTCGTAAACTAATTACTAATATTATTAGCTAATAACTCTATGAAACATAATATATTATAAGTTAATATTTTTGGTTTCTTACTAATAATATTAGTGTAATATGTTTTATGAAACGGGACCCAGGTATCTTGTAATAATACTATGTTGTATGAAAACAGAATTATCTAGGATCACAGCCAGTATACATATGAAGAGTGTTGAAAGAAGTAAAGTGAGTTGGTACAGAGATGCAAGTCGGTTGGTGATGTTATCGTAGTTCAGCTGTTTTGATATTGTGGTGGTAGTGGATTGCAGTGAGTAGATCATTCGTACCATATTGATTCTGCTTCACAGATTGATTGTAAATTATTACGAAGGTAATCCCAAAAGTAAGGTCTCCTGTTTTTTTTATAAATGCATATAGACCTGTTTATTTCTACAATGGTTTACATCATTTTACAGCTTGAACATTTAGCTATTTTTCTACATAATCACCATTTCGGTCAATGCATTTTTGTAGATGCTGTGATAGTATTTGTATGCCCAAGTTATACCAGCTCGCCGCCATGCTGTTCAGGAAGTTGTGAACCTCATCTTTCACCTCGTCGTCGGTACTGAATCGCTTTTCAGCCAAATGTTCTTTTCAACTTAGGGAACAAGTGATAGTCACTGGGCGCCAAGTTGGGACTATAGGGTGGGTGGGTGATGATGTTCACTGAAACATTGTCTTGAAAGAAATATCATGATGGTATACAACAGGTCTTTGGTTCATAAATATTCCAGAGCTTTTACATTCACACACATCCTACCAATGGGGGTTCTCCTGAGCAACTTGGGAGACACAGACATTTATTTACTCTGATAAACATGATGTAAAGTCAACATAACTTCCTTTGACACAGTTGTCATGACTTTACCGGCAGACTGTGTTTGCTTGAATTTCTGCGGCTTTGGCGAAGAGGGATGCCGCCACTGGCGTGGTGGTTGTTTGGTCTCAGGTGTAAAGTGGAATGCCCAGGTTTTATCACCCGTGACAATTGAGTCCAAAAAATTGTCCTGTTCGGTGGCAAAGCATTGAAGAAATGCGCAGGAAGAATCAACTCGTTGCCGCATGTGGTTTTCAGTCAGCATGCGTGGCACCCATCTCGCGCACACCTTCCGGTATTTCAAATTTTCTGTAAAAATTCTGTGAGCGGCGCTTCGGGAAACCTCAGGAACCAAAGTGCAGAGATCATCCAGGGTGATCCGCCGATCTTCACACATGATTTTCTCAACCTTCATGACTGTCTCAATGGAAATTGACGGTCTCCCGTTCCTTTGTTCGTCGTGAATTTCAGTCCGACCGGCTGCAAACTCTCTACACCACTCACGAACATTTTTAACGTCCATGCACGACTCACCATACACTTCCATCAATTGGCGATGGATTTCAATCGGTTCAGTACCTTTTGCATTCAGAAACCAAACAACCGCACGCACTTCGTACTTGGTGTCAGCGCGGCGTGCGCATGTTTATAAGCAAGCGCGGGAAACACGCTTCACAATATTGTGACCAACAGCCATATGAACAGAGTTCTGTATTTATAAAAAGGAGATCTTATTTTTGGGATTACCCTCGTATGTATACATTTCAAGTGTAATTGTAATTGTGTTGAGTAAAAAAAAGTGATAGTAGTAGTTTTATTATATTTAACTTCATTGCTGTATCTACATCAAATTGGTGAGTAGTGGTGGTGGTGGTGGTTATTGTTTTAAGAGGAAGTACAACTAGGCAACCATCCTCTATATAACACTAATTAGAGAGAAAAATGGAAGGGATCCAACACTTCGGAAAATGAAGGTATCGCCAAAGAAAGACAAGGTCCACGAATGGCGTGAAAATGAAAGACTCCCTAGCTCTCGCAAACCTAATAGCGTCGGGGTCAGAAAAGAACAAAAGTTGACCAAGAGAGGTCGGATAGGATAGATGAAAGTGAGGAGCTTGGCACAAGTAAGTGGAAGCAATGCCAGGACTCAGCTACGGGCCCCGTGGTCACCGCCCACGCTCCAAAGTTCAGAGCCCCTGGGGCCCCTTTTAGTCACCTCTTACGACAGGCAGGGGATACCGTGGGTGTTATTCTGCCGCCCCCACCCACAGGGGGAACAAATTGGTGGCCATGACAGGACTATTGTGTATGAACATAAATTGAGGTTACGGCTATTGCCTGATGGTGGAGAGTGATTTTAAGTATGACTACTTTTAAAGTGGTGATTATTCTTTTTACTACATCGGTGCACCTACATCATATTTCCAGTTTCATTCCAAAGCATGGAAAACATATCTTGGCTACTTGAAAGACCACTTATTTACTGATCTTGCTTGCTTGTGGGCTGTGTTCTGTGCTCATTCTTCAGTTATTTTTCCCCACACATTGTAGGGATGAGCAGGTAGTAACAGCAATGACATCCACTCTCACTCAGGAGTCTGCTATATGAAATTATGTAGCTTCAAACTTGGCATGAATTTTAGAATTCACAAAAATGTTACTCTCAGGTTCTAATCATTGCCATCTGGCAACAACATTCTGGAAACAAGTTTTTGAGTCTCAGGCAGCTAGGACATTTAGAGGAAACCAACAATGGCTATTTCTATAAACCTCAGCCTTATTGCCAGTAGGTGAAGTTTGCAGTCTATTGCACTTAAAAGTCCAGTTGTTGTCGTCGTCATCATCTGTCCAATTTGATCCTCCTCTAAGGCACTTGATGAACCGAGGTCTTAAAAAAGTTATTTCTCTTCTAATGTTATGCAGCCTTCTACTTGCCGTTCCTTTATTCACATTTAATATATTAACTCCAGACACCATTTGGAAACTGTCAATTGTATAGAACCTCAAAATGAGGAGAATCATAAACGTTAGGTTCAACCCAGGATTTCTGTCAGTTTTGTTCTTAGCTATGACCGAGCTCGATAGCTGCAGTCGCTTAAGTGCGGCCAGTATCCAGTATTCGGGAGATAGTAGGTTCGAGCCCCACTGTCGGCAGCCCTGAAAATGGTTTTCTGTGGTTTCCCATTTTCACACCAGGCAAATGCTGGGGCTGTACCTTAAGGCCACAGCCGCTTCCTTCCCACTCCAAGTCCTTCCCTGTCCCATTGTCGCCATAAGACCTATTTGTGTCGATGCGACGTAAAGCAACTAGAAAAAAAAAAGTTGTGAGCTATGGATGTAGTTCTTCTACAACAGATTTTCTTTATCTGAATCATTTTAAATTCTCTATTATCAAGTTCAATGAGGAGATTCGTTCTGTGTTGAAATACACGAGGAACCCGCTGAAATTCTAAGTAGTTTTCAGATGAAACATCAGAGTAATCTGAAAATAACGTAATTGCAACAAATGTAATGATAATTTGCGCTCTTCAATTTTTAGTATCATCATCATCATCATTGGGACTGTTTTAACTACCTTGGTGATAATATAAGAAAAGATCTTCATTGGGATAATCACATTAACAAGGTTGTAAGTAAAGGTTACAGATCTCTTGATGTGGTTTTGAGGGTACTTAGTGTTTATTTTGCTAGTGGCTTTACGTCGCACTGTCACAGATAGGTCTTATGGCAATTATGGGATAGAAAAGACCTACGAGTTGGAAGGAAGCGGCTGTGGCCTTAATTAAAGTACAGCTCCAGCATTTGCCTGGTGTGAAAATATGAAACCACATAAAACCATCTTCAGGGCTGCTGACAGTGGGATTCGAACCCACTGTCTTCCGGATGCAAGCTCACAGCCGCGCGTTCCTAACCGCATGGCCGAAGGCTGGTAGGTATGTAGTGTAGTAAGTTTGTAAGGGAAAGGGCATATGCATATAAGGCCAATTAGAGTATGGTTCCAGTGTATGAGACCCTCGCCAGGATCGCTTGATCCCGAGGAAAGCAGCATATGTTTTCTGGGTAATTTCCGATAAAAGAGTAGTGTTACAAAAATTTTGCAAACTCTGGCTTGGAAGACTTGGAAGTAACAAAATGAGCTGCTTGACTAAACAATATGTTCCAAGCTAAAGTTCGTATGGGGCGAAAATTTGTCATTGAAATTCTAAGTTTAGCTTGACTGAAATTTAATTTCTTTGCTTGAACTCAGATTATCTTTGTATGCAACTGGCCCTATGAAAGTTAAAGAATTAAATTCGCCAGTCAGGTTTTGAGAAATGTTATTTCAGTTTAATTGTGTAATATACATATGTAGCCCAATTTAAGTATTTCCTGAATTCCGTTTTTGTTGTGACTCAAAGTTGAATGTTATTGAATTGCAGTTAGATCAAATCGGGCTCTTTTGCAGTAATCTTGTCATCACCAGCAGGAATCATGAGCAGATGGGAAGAAATATTCAAGACTTGTTGAATATAAGATCATAATATGATTAAACACTGGAGGATATCTAATTAACAAGAGAAAAAGTTGAAACAGATATTGATACATTAGTAGAACTGGTAGGGAATGGATGAACATGTTGCACACCTGGAAAAGGCAGCTAAACCTCTGTGTTACAGTAGATACAGGGACCACTCAAGAGAGTGTGAACGTTAAACAAATCCCAGAAGACTGATAAAAGGGAAGTGCGATATCTATTTTTCAGGAAAAGGATTATGAATTATGCATTAATTTTAGAAAAGTCACAATTGTATCACATGTTGCCAAATAATATAATATTGTTTGGCTATTTCTAGCCGAGTGCAGTCCTTGTAAGGCAGACCCTCCGATGAGGGTGGGCGGCATCTGCCATGTGTAGGTAACTGCGTGTTATTGTGGTGGAGGATAGTGTTATGTGTGGTGAGTGAGTTGCAGGGATGTTGAGGACATCACAAACACCCAGCCCCGAGCCATAGGAATTAACCAATGAAGGTTAAAATCCACGACCCGACCGGGAATCAAACCCAGGACCCTCTGAACCGAAGGCCAGTACACTGACCATTCAGCCAACAAGTAGGCACATGTTGCCAAAATAATGAATGTATTGTTCCTTACAAGGAAAAAAGGATGGACTAGAAAATAAGGAGACTATGATTCTTAAACTCAAATTTTGGACTACCTCAGAACACTGCTGTATTAAAGCTGAAATTAGAAAATGCGGGACTATTATTCTAAAAATAGAAGAAGGGCTGCATATACAGTACTTACTTGTAGTTCATGCAGTCATTGGTAATCCACTTTAAGTACAAATATTGCAATTCATAAACGTTAAGTGTACCTATCATTTAGTGGCAGCACATCAGTTGCAGAAGACTGTTGTAGAAGGAGTAAAAGCTGGGTGAACTCAGAATATCCTATTCATAAGCTGGAAGTAACAGACATGAAAGTAGCAGGATTTGATTGCTGGTACAAATGGGTGGGAACAATATCCAGAGGGTACTCACTGTGAGGAAATAAAGGCTCCATTAGGAGTGATCTTCATGGGTGAATTTGTTCATATGAATCAGCTTTGGTAGTGGGGCAGTATTGTCAATCATAGGGACATGTCCCTAAGCTTAGTGATGTTTGTCCCATTTCATTATAAAGTAGGAATTATTTTCTGAATCTACTTCAAAACAGTGATGTTTCAGCTGGAGACAGAAATTAACTAAATAAAAAAAAACAAAAAAACTTTTCACTGTAGAAGACAAACTCTCTTCAGTATTTCAGTATTTTGTTTGATGAGTGTGCAGAGAGATGAACTTGCTGAATTCCCTCGTTTTTTCTCGCTTCCAGTATTTTACATCATGTAATCAAACAGTGAATTCAGTTACCTATATTGTTATTACATAGTGTGATAAGAAGTTCAAAGCGTAGTTTTCAGTTTGTATTTAAGTTTACCGTAAGGACGTGTGTATGGGTAAAAATTACCCAAGCGAATTTGAAATGTATATTTCACTCATTTCTAACATGCTCTTCACACCTCCCCTCTCAGCACCTTTCTAGTGAACTCTTCCATATGTCATGACCTTGAATCAGCCACGTAGCTTTGTTAGTTCTGCTCATAGTGTGAGAGAAACAACAACGGGGTAAATTTCACCCGTGCACGAGCTCATACGTTTCAGAATGCCATTGTTGTTTATTGTTAACTACTTTATTTTTATGGACAAACGGTGTAGTAATTATTATTATTATTATTATTATTATTATTATTATTATTATTAGACAAGTGTACTTTATAGTATGCATGCATTTTTCGGTAAGTTTATGCAAAATTTTAGTGAATTTCAGGAAGTGAAAATGTATATGATGCAGAACAAAATTACAAACCTGTTAGATACTCCCAAGGAAGACAACAACATCGAGGCTAGTGATGAGTCAAAAATTGACAGTGTCGAAGAAAGTGATCACGGTTCGGAAAGTGAACAAGAGAATGGTGACTGTGGAACTGTAGGTGTTGTGGTTATTGGTTCTCCATCCACTGCACATTGCATTGCAGCCATTGATAAAGTGTCTGGCACCAAGAAGACAGAAATGATAACATTGTACAATAGTACTAAAGGGGTTGTACCGGGCGAGTTGGCCGTGCGTGTAGAGGCGCGCGGCTGTGAGCTTGCATCCGGGAGATAGTAGGTTCGAATCCCACTATCGGCAGCCCTGAAAATGGTTTTCCGTGGTTTCCCATTTTCACACCAGGCAAATGCTGGGGCTGTACCTTAATTAAGGCCACGGCCGCTTCCTTCCAACTCCTAGGCCTTAAAAAAAAAAAGGGGTTGTAGAACACTGTTGATGAAATACGTGGCACTTACATCATCTCTCGGACATCATCTCGATGGCCACTATCACTATTTTTCAGCATTCCAAACATCACTGCTATCAATGTTCAAGTCATCTGTAAAGTAAACAATCTCAATACTGAACCTACATTCCGTCAAAATGACTTGAAAATGCTATCCTTAGATCTCGCAGAGGAACATTTAGTATCAAGAAATAAAATACTGACTCTCCCAAAAGTCTCCAAAGTCGTATTCAGTGGCTTTCTGGAAAAACTGAGCAAGGAGAAAGTACAGTCCTCGGAAAGCGTCAAGCAGGAAGATGCTAAGACTGTGGAAGTAATATGGACCGGAAAAGCACAATGTGTTGCATAATGTGTGAAAAGCTAATTTGCCAGGAACATGTGAAGCCAGTGTGTGTGAAGACTGCGCAGAACAAGCGAATGAGCAACCGGGAGTGAAATGTGATCAAGCCTGATCTTTGACCATTCTCTACAGTTCTCACCCTCAGCTCTTCCCTCTGGAGCCAATGGGCATTTACCGTATGCAACTCTTTTGATACAAAACGTGTCATATAAATGATCTAACATAAACAACTGACTGATACCAGTGTATGCTTTACCGAGAAAATGAATATTTCAATTTCCATTCTTATTATTAGAAATTGCATATTGCTATCATTACTCCGAAATTATTACAGTTGATTTAGTACATTAATTTATCATCATTTACGTGGTTTCCAATAATTGCAATTCAGAATTAAGGAGCATTTTTTGCGTATGGGTAATATTCACCTTACATGTTACAAATCTCATGGTATGGTTCGTATTGAAATGTACTTAAGTCAAAGAATAATACTAGATTATAAATTCCACCTATTCAATAGATGAGAGTTTTTAATTTAAATTTACGAAATAGATCTTAACATATTAGATACAAGGACATGTTTTGCCCATGATGAGGGCATCATCAGCCTAAAAACCTCATACCTGAAAGAATGAAAAATCAGGATTCTGATTGGTCTTATTCGTAGTTTTTAACGAAGGTCTAAAATATAAATAAGAGGATACTGTTGTAGGTACATATATCTAAAAAAAACTAGCAAGTGGAAGACAGTAGTTTTAAGTACTCTTATGACAAAGTCTTATAATCAATCCTTATTATAGATTTTTACGAATGTCCTGTTTTTAAATGTGGTAACAAGTAGTGAGTTAAAAGTTCAAAATAAATACGTAAATTACTGCGTTGAAATGAAATCTGGTAAATATGGTGCCATTTATTTATCCTGATTTTTCATTCTTTCAGGTATGAGATTTTTGGGCTGATGATGCCCTCATTATGGGCAATACATGTCCTTGTATCTAATATGTTAAGATCTATTTCTTAAATTTAAATAAAAATCTCTTATGTATTGAATAGGTGGAATTCATAATCTAGTATTATTCTTTGCCTTTAATATTCACCTATCGCACATCCTTGCATCTCAATAGAGACAGCGCGTCCTGCCGGGTTAAGAATGATACTGTTATGATAGTGGTAATTAGTTTCATTTGATGGTTTCAGCGTTGGAAAGAGAAAAAAAGGAATCGTGGAGAGAACATGAAAGAACAGAGAAGCAAAATTATAAATAAAATTTTAGAAAATAGAGGCAAGAAAAAGAAGACGACCTATAATTCTTATTCTTGTTCTTATATAAATTTTTTTATTTACCTACAATATCTTTGGAGTACAGACGAGTGTGATCTTCCGCAGCCGGCACAATTCCTATCCTCACTGCTAGATGGGGGCTTCATTCATTCCATTCCCAATCCGGTCAAATGACTGGAAACAGGCTGTGGATTTACATTTTTTCATCTTTGGAGTACAGACTTTTGGAGTCAGTGTGGGGACATTTTGAGAGGTCTATGGGGACATACTAGAAAATGAGTTGGCAATACTGTAATGAGGTCATGTGATATGAATGGAGGAGGATAAGTTACTGAGGAGAATAATGGTCTTGGCCAGAGAAAGCAGAGGAAGACCTAGACAACGATGGTTATACCCAGTTTTTAATGATTTAAAGATACGAGACAT
This sequence comes from Anabrus simplex, assembly GCF_040414725.1. Classification (NCBI taxonomy): domain Eukaryota; kingdom Metazoa; phylum Arthropoda; class Insecta; order Orthoptera; family Tettigoniidae; genus Anabrus; species Anabrus simplex. The sequence continues at coordinate 109,213,571 of NC_090270.1, forward strand.
GGAACTCAAAGAAGACTGCAGAACTGAGGCACGTAGTTAAGACACTTTCAGACTGTACACTGAAAGGCATAATCATCTGTAGTGAAAATGAGCTCCCTCTGTTGTGGAGAATTGTTATTGAGGATGAATTGTTGGTATATCAGTGTCAACCCAAATTCGAGAGTGCTGCAGTGTAACAGAAACATGCATCACCCATCTGAAGGAAATTCAGTTTTATGCTCATAATATTTTAGAATTTTACTGGTGCAAGTTTTCATAGCCAATATTAATTGACAAGCTTTGATGTTGTTCTGGGATATTAGAGCATGTTGACTTATTAGGCATGTTGATGTTTCAACTGCTCCTACCATTAACCAGCTCATGTCATTGCTTCTTGACAAGGGCTTTCATAGAGTAGGCCGTGTTGAACACATCAAGCATGTTGATATTTCAGTTACTCTACAGTGCTCTTGTCAAGATGAATTGTCATGAATTGCTCATATGAGCGACCACCAACTTGTGTCATTTCTTTTTGACAAGGTGTACCATAGAGTAGTTGAAACATCAACATGCATAATATGTCAGAACAACATGAAAACTTGTCAGTATTTTGGAATTTTTAGTGTGCTATTACCTATTTTGAGAAGTAAGATGATAATGCAGATTTGAGGGTCTGGGAATTTTGTTGCTTTGTCCCTTAAATCCACCAGCACTACCAGGGTAGTTGATGCTTCAGGTTGTAATTCAGGCAAGGAAACTATATCCTGGCATACTGACTAAACTGAGAGTTCATCCATCAATGCTGGTCTGAACGTGGCTTGACTAAAAGAACAGAAGAGAAATGATTATTCTTCATATTAATGTTACTTCTCATGAAAAGTAATTCAGATGTTTACTTAATTGCAGTCAGTAAATATTTCTTTTTTTGTCTTCAGTGGTGGAATGTCCAACAGTAAACTACATAGACTCATTGGTCAGTAATCCTACCTTCATTCAACATCAAGCTACCACAAAGGTAGAGGAAGATGCAGCTCATCTTGTTGTTCATTTTACGCCACCAGAAGTTATGGAAGATGCCAGGTCAGTCGGTTATGTTATATTGTCAAGTTCTGAAACTCCAGATTATTATTGCATTACTATGGATAAGCTATAACCTGTCAATGAAGAATAACACTTAATTTTCATAGCCAGTCAAGTGCTATGTGATAGAACAAGCAATCTGCGCAATTCAGAAGTAAAGGTTGAATTTTGATTCCGACAGCGACAATCATGAGGTGTTATTTTCTGCACTTGCTCTAGTAAAGGAGGCTGTGATATCCAAGTGATATCATCACTGGCTTACCATCTAGGCATATTTCAAATCCAACCCATGCTTGTGGGAATTTAAAAAATTAAATTTCACATCTGTGCATTTTGAATTCCACTTAAAAATTCAGGTCCCTTGTCTGTGATCATGATATCTACAGTTATGATAATCTACAAGCTTTCTTGCTCCAGGAAAATGCCAACTTGGTAGCTGTTTAAGCCTTTGGGCAATTAACTCTGTACTGGATGTAAATAATTACGGTAGCACTCTTAACTAACCTCTCAAGATCACAGGATATCAGATTTAACACACACACTTGCACTCTCTCCCTCTCTCAGACCATTGCTCTGGACTGGTAATTCAAGATACTCCAATCCCTTAAAATGAAGTAACATGAGGAATAAGAGGTCTCTGTTAAAGAGAACTTTTTAGAATAACTACTTTGAGCGATAATTCTGTTCAGTAGCAGCTATTGGAATGAAAAGTAGGGGGGCAAAACAAAATTACGGACAACAAAAAGTACCCGGGTTAGTGGGATATAGCGGGCGGGTGGGAGGGCAGGGTATATGCATGTAAACTGGAAGAAAAGCTACAAAGTGGTACTTTTTTTATGCTCTCTGGGCGAATTTCCACAGAGAGGTAAAGGTTTTACCAATTTAAGTGCAGTACTAACAGTTTTTGAGATGTTGATTCCATACTAGACTACAAAATAAAACTTTCACCAAAGGAACAATATACATATGTATTACAATTAAATAGAACTACGGCGTGATTATGAAATTAAAAATCGTTTAGTATTTCACTACACACAAAGAAACTAAGACAATAAAGATACTGCCAGACGGATGAATGCGCCTGACAATCGGTGAATCATACCTCAGTGTCCTTGATCTCGGCAAAAAGACGTACCCCTGCTACCCTTTTTTATGGCACATGCAACGTCTCCACTACTTAATGCGGCGCTATGCAAATCGGTTAGCCGTGCCAAATGACATTTCTGCTAATAATTAAAGAAAATTAAACTAAATAGCTAGCTGATAAGATAACGGGGCTCGCACAATTTTTTTTAATAATTCCAATAATTCCTTGTTTCAGCCGGCTAAAATGGAATTAAAATGTAATGTTTTCTCCACAAAGTGTGTGTGTGTGGGGGGGGGGGGGCGGTGCCCCCTCGCTCCCCTTAGTCGCCACTACTGATTCTGTTGGTTGAAACTAGGTTTATGGAAAATTACACTGCTATTTTTCATTTCACCATTCTCCACCTTCCTTGTCATTGCTGGTTTCAACTGGAGTTCCTCTATTTTTCTCAGTACTGAGCATCTTTTCTCATTTCCTTGTAGTATCTCTTTCATGTCATCTCTTACTATCTAATACATATTTTATTTTATTTTCTCTCTATAATCCTGTGCTATAGAAGGTTCATTTGTTGTTTGTTCATCATCATCATCATCATCATCATCATCATCATCATCAAGTTTCCACTCCAGTTTCCCGGGTGTGGTTTACGAGCGCCCTCCATTTTAGTCTATTCATGTACCCCTGCTCCTTCAAGACTTCATCCCAGGTGATTCCTTTGGATGTGATGATGATGGTGATGATGATGATGATGCTTAACATCGAGGTCATCGGCCCCTAATGGTACGAAATGAGACAAAATGGAATGACAAATTATAAGTCCAAAATCCTCCACTGACCAGAATTCAAAACGTGAGGTCGTAGAATGAATGGATGGATATGAATTTAAAACAATCAGTGGATCCGACCCACAATGTCTCGCATTCACAGAAACTGACTTGAAACAATAGTATTACTGACTAAGGGACTGCGTGTATAGCATAATACTGAATCAATGATGCTTTTAGTCTAAAGGGGTCCAAAATCCAAGTCATCGGCCCCTCATAATGGTACTTATCGCTAGGAAAGTAGAACCATGGTGTTTGTCATGTTGCGATACTAATCAAAAGTAGCGTAGACTTGCAGCATTCCACATAGTATGGTACTACTCACAGGTAATGAAATTCGCACATGGCATACAGACCTATGGTGTTTCACACATTGTGGGGCCATTTACAGGCAACACAAACCTATCGTGTTCATCACATACGTGTACTAACCACAGGGACTCGCACTATCCCGTGGTGCTCCTCATATAGTGGGTATTGTACTAATCATAGGCAAGCCAGAACCATGGTGTTGCTCCTAAAGTGGTACTAATCACAGGTACTATAGAAGCCGGCAACGCACTCTCTTGGTACTAATCACAAACCTATTTGGTACCTAACATAGTGGTACTACGCGCAAGTAAAAGCGACCCATGGTGTTCCCCGCGTGGTGGTACTAATCACAAGTAGTTTCATGGTTCTAATACCCCCTGCGGGTGGGGGACGCTCATGCAGAATACACCCGCGGTATCCCCTGCCTGTCGTAAGAGGTGACTAAAAGGGGCGACCAAGGGATGCTGGTATTAGAACCATGAAACTACTACTGATTAGTACCATCATGCGGGGAACACCATGGGTCGCCTTTACTTACGAATAGTACCACTATATTCGGTACACAATAGGTTTGTGATTAGTAGCAGCAGAGAGTGGTTCCCCTGTGGGTTTCCAGTACCCGTGATTAGTACCATTGTGAGAAACACCACGGGTCCGGGCGTTGCCTGTGAGTTGTACCACTATATGAGCGACACCATGGGTCTGCGTTGCCTGTGATTAGTACCCACTATGTGAGGAGCACCACGGAGCCCGTGGGACCGGCACCCGTGCCTAGTACACCTAGCTGAGGAAACTCATCGGTTTGCATTGGCTATGAGTGGCGCCATTGTGTGAGAAACACCATAGGTCTGCGTTACCTGTACGAAGTACAATACTTGTGATTAGTACCATCTTGTGTGGAACACTGTGAGTCTTCGCTACTTTTGATTAGTACCCCAACATGACAAATAGCATAGTTCTACTTTACTCGCAACATGTACCATTCTGTGGGGCCTTAGACGTGGAGTTTGCACCCCTTTAGACATCAAGCATCCTCGATTCAGGATTCTGCTTTATGAGTGGTCCCTTGGTCAGTAATAAATTATATATGATCCCTTTTTTTTTTGAGTTGAATCCACTAATTTTTTTGTTTGCTCTTTTCTTTTTTTGCTTCATGTCCATCCATTCCTTCGTCATGACGATTATTTTTTCTTTTGGTCAGTGGATGATTTTGAATTTTTTGTTATCATTTCATTTCGTACCATTAGGGGCCGATGATCTCGATGTTAGGCCCCTTTAAACAACAAGCATCATCATCATCATCATCATCATCATCATGGTTCTAATACAATCATCCCTTGGTCGCTCCCTTTTAGTCGCCTCTTACGACAGGCAGGGGATAACGTGGGTGTATTCTTCACTGCGTCCCCCCATCCACGGGATTGTGTGTTTGGTCCGCAAGAGGTATTTTATTTTGCTCAAGTCCGCCTGCAAGCCGGTTAGGACCCCCCTATCCGCCACCTAGGACGTGCCACGTAAGAGTATTGTAATCTATTAGTGTTGTAATCTATTAGTTTCATGTCCGTATTGATGGTTAATACTGGAGGAGGGTTGATTGTAAAAGAGTGTAAGTGATTTAAGAATGATAAGAGTATTTTTGGCTGTATATCAAACAGCAACATACTTTGTCCCTATATTGACTTATGGGTTGGAAACATGCACAACTCCCAAAAAAGATAACAGCAGACTTCAGTATCTCAGTATGCAACCATTGTTTTGCAATTCTTCTTTCTATCATACGTTTGACGTTACCAAAACATTGCAAACATGCCGTAGTTCTGGTCTCCTTTGGGGACCGATTTATTCCAGCTTGTTCTTTAATCTTCTCATTTCTTACTTTGTCTTTCATAGTCTTTTGAAGCTTGCTTCTTAGAAACTTTTCTGAAGCCTGAAGTCTGCTGTCATCTTTTTTGGTAGATGTGCATGTTTCCAACCTATAAGCCAATATAGGGACAAATTATGTTGTTGTTTGTTATACAGCCAAAAATACTCTTATCATTCTTAAATCACTTGCACTCTTTTACAATCAACTCTCCTCCAACTCCTCCTCATTCCTTTTTCTATCCATTCCATTTTCTCCATTCTTCTCTTCAAATATCTTCATACTGCTTATGATTATTGGAAAGGAACAAACAATTAAGAGTCAAGTTTAGTAATAGAGATAGCAACATCATGCGGACAGCATTATAGAATAAACACAATGATTGGTCAATGAGGAGACGATGAAAATCTCCACATCTTCACACACTGCCTTCTTCAAATAGGTGGGCTCTCCCCTAATCATCCCCAGTTCTTTGCATTCATTTCTTCCGAGTTCCCAATTATCTCATTTCTCCTTCCCAGCTTCATACAGAGGATGAGCATTAATACTTATGCAGGGCTATCTGGACAGATCTTCAGTTTTGATGTGAAAGTGCCCAGTGACTTGGCTGTTCTCATTTTCTTTAAAACGTTTTCAACTTCTGCATGTGCATTTATGTTAATATGGTGGTTGTCACTAAAGGAATATTTTTACACAAGACAAATTTCATATAGATCATTGGACACCAGAGGAGAATAATGCAACATAATCATGCCTGTGAAATTGGAAATAATTGTAAATAAACTGCACTGTTATAAATTTGGAGGAGTGAAAAAAAAAAATTTAACCAAAAATTGTAAAATATAATGGGAAAGGAGCAGGTAAAATGGATTCAAAGAGTAATAAAATTAACAAAGAATTCTAAAAGGTACTTTCTGATTAGTTGAAAGCACGAATTGGACCAATCTACAAACATGGGAGTAGAAAAGATTGCAACAGGTATAAAGGTATTTCTTTGATCAGTGTACCTGCCAATTGCGATATTTGCCCAGTTGTACTTCTCTTAAAATATCCACCACCACTTCTACCGCCAGTATATCAGCTAAGGTATTAGTGGGCATTTTAGATAAGTCTTTGGAAAAACTTGATGAATAGAATGGAATTTGATGGGATAGTGGATGAAAATTTGTGCCATTTCAGACCACTGTGGGGCTGTCAGGTCCAGATTTTCTGCATGCACCACATAATTCCAAGATATTTCGATAAATATGTAAATTATGCTTGTGTTTCCGTAGACATAGAGAATGGATTACATTTTCAAGGCTTATTATAAGTACAGTATTACTGTGTTTACAGTTTCTTTGTGGTTTGTGGTGTGGGTTACTGTAGTCACGTCCTAGCTCGTGAACCATGGGCAACGGCTGTGTGGTCTAGTTAGTGGTCCCGAGAGTCGGGAGACCTGTTGCTACGGAATGGGAGTGGACATCTCAGTCATATTCTGAGTCATGGCCCTCCTTGTGGTCAATCCGCTAGAACTGTACAATCCACCGGCGGTCCCTAACCTGTTAGAGGAGAGATCCTCACTTTGAGTGGTGTAAGTAGGGTAGCATCTTGCTTCACAGAATTTACTGAGCTTAGAACCGTTAAAACAAGCCTCAGGCCTATGGGAGTAACGGAATCCCACTTCCATTTGACAGGCAAGGGAGTCTTTGGAAAAACTTAATGAACAGAATGGAATTTGATGGGAAGCTATCAATATTAATGGGATTTATGGAAGGAAGAAAGTAGAACTGGCTGAGTCAGCAAAGCGGATACGTCTGGATGTTACATGTAATTAATCTCATAATGGGACCGTATTGAGGACAATATATTAAAATTATAAAATCCTTTTAATCACAACCACCTACTCAATACATTATATTACTCATTGAATTATAAAACAATCATGAGGTGTCTTGGTCCACGCTTCACACATTGACTTATAATTTGGGATCTACTACATCTGTATCTTTTTACTTTTACAACCTCATGTTTGTTTTAACTCTATAGACTACCATCATTCAAAGTATTCCTCTGCATTCTTGCTGTTAATCTGTACATATCGTTATAATTTCATGTTTAATGTTATCATTTTACTTTTTATTATGGTATTGTCACCTTTTTAATAATTTTTATCATTCAGTTCAGGGCCCTGACCTAATCCTTGTAAATTAAGGCTGATGATGTTCGCTATGTCGAACGAAACATGTTCCTTTATTTAAGACACCTCATGATAGTTTTATAATTCAATGAGTAATATAATGTATTGAGTAGGTGGTTGTGATTAAAAGGATTTTATAATTTTAATACGTCTGGATGTGTTAGGAATCAATATTCGGGTAAGGAGAGACACAGGAGATCATAATATATTCTTAACAGGCATTAAAAGGGAAGGGCAGAGTGTGGGTAGGACTATTCATCAGGAACACTATTGCATGCAATGTAGTTTCTGTTAGGTACAAAACTGAGTGAATGATGTGGGTATATTTAGTTGTTGGAGGAATTAGGACAAGAATTGTCTCGGTGTATTCACTGTGTGAGGGTGCGCCATAAAGCATTGAGCGACGTCATCGTCAGGGTCAACAGTAAGGATAGTACTAATGGGTGATTTCAATACATGAGTAGCAAGTAGTACTGAAAGATACAAAAAGGTGATGGGTAAATGTGGGGAACATATCAAAACTAATGGGAGTGGGAAGTGTTTACTGGACTTCTGTGCTAATATGGGATTAGGAGTTATGAATACATTCTTTAAGCATAAGGCTGTTCCTCTGTGGCTTAGGCGGCAGCGCGCCGGCCTCTCACCGCTGGGTTCTGTGGTTCAAATCCCGGTCACTCCATGTGAGATATGTGCTGAACAAAGCGGAGGCGGGACAGGTTTTTCTCCGGTTTTCCCTGTCATATTTCATTCCAGCGACACTCTCCAATATCATTTCATTTCCTCTGTCATTCATTAATCATTGCCCCAGAGGAGTGCGACAGGCTTCGGCAGCCGGCACAATTCCTATCCTCACTGCTAGATGGGGGCTTCATTCATTCCACTCCTGACCTGGTCGAATGACTGGAAACAGGCTGTGGATTTTCATTTTCAAGCATAAGGCAATTCCCCGCTACATGTGGGAGGGTAGAGGCACCAGATCTATAATAGACTATATCATAACTGACTTTGAATTCAGGAAATCTGTTAGGAATGTGTGCTATTCTGGGGATTTCTTGATGATACAGACCACTATCTGATATGTAGTGAACCAAGTATCTCTAGGCCTAGGATAGAGAAAGTCTGCAGACGAATAAGGGTAGAAAATCTGCAGGATGAGGAATTTTTTTTCAAGTTGTTTTACGTCGCACTGACACTGATAGGTCCTATGACGACGATGGGATAGGAAAGGGCTAGGAGTGGGAAGGAAGCGGCCGTGGCCATAATTAATGTACAGCCCAGCATTTGCTTGGTGTGAAAATGGGAAACAACGGAAAGCCATCTTCAGGTCTACAGTGGGGCTTGAACCCACTATCTCCCGGATGCAAGCTCATAGCTGCGCGCCCCTAACCGCACAGCCAACTCGCCCGGTGGACGAAGAATTAGACAGAAGTACATGGATATGATTTAGTTCCAAACAGTGAATAGTAAGCAGTTTCAGGATATAGAAAGAGAATGTGAGGGTGCATACAGAGATGCTGCAGTATCAACAGCAAGGGAATGCCTAGGAACAACTGTGTGTAAGGATGGGAAAAAGTGAACATCTTGGTGGAATGATGAAGAGAGAGCAGCTTGTAAACATGAAAAGGTGTATCAGAAATGGCTCTAAACAAGGAATTATGCAGGCAGGGAATTGTACATAGATAAAAGAAACAGAACAAAACAAATAATTGTTAAATCCAAGAAGAAGTCATAGGAAGATTTTGGTAATAACCTGGAAAGGTTAGGTCAAACAGCAGGAAAACCTTTCTGGACAGTAATAAATATTCTTAAAATGAGAGGGGAAAAAGGAAATGAATAGTGTTTTGGGTAAATCAGGTGAACTCATAATAGATCCCAGGGGATCACTGGACAGGGGGATGGAATATTTTGAAAATCTTCTCAATGTAAAAAGAAATCTTTGTAGGGACTTTGCAAACAACTGAGCTCATGGGGAGGGCAATGATGTTGGTGAAATTATGCTCCATCGATAGATAGCAGTAATTGCACCTATCTATAAATGAGGGAACAGGAAGGATTTCAACAACTACTATTGAGGTATTTCATTGGTCAGTATACCTGGCACGGTGTTCACTGGCATTTTGGAAGGGAGGGTGCGATAAGTGGTTGAGAGTAAATTGGATGGAAACCAATGTGGTTTCAGACCACAGAGGGGTTGTCAGGATCAGATTTTCCAATGCTACGAGAGGAGTAGACAGTTATGTTTTTGTTTTTTAGATTTAGAGAAGACGTATGTCAGAGTACCAAGGGAAAAGATGTCTGTCATACTGGGGAACTATGGGATTAAGGGTAGATTATTAAAAGCAATGAAAGGCATTTATATTGACAGTTGGGTTGTAGTGAGAATCGATGGTAGAATGGGTTCTTTCACAGATATGAAGTTTGAAGCTTCCACCTAGTCAATACTTTATTTATGTATTGTTATTTTACAGTACCGGTTTTGACCTTGTGAAGGTCATATGCAGCTGACTAACATAACATGTAATTAAAACATCACTGATACAATAAGACTGTCACATAGTATGGGTACAAACATTGTCAATTTGCAAATATTCTTTGTCCTAGCTTAAGCACTCATCTACGTTAAATCGTATGAGAATTAAAACTTAACATTACTATTATGTACATGGATGATAAATGTTTAAAATACAATGTTCTTAAATTATAAACGTTTACTATTCCATATTAAAACTTATAGCTAGGTTGAATAAAACATCAAAAATCAGTGCGGACAGGAAACTTACAGATTGTGAATGAGTTCTTTGTTCATGGTACTTACAGGGATTAGGCAAGGCTGTTTATCTTTCACCTTTGTTGTTCGTAGTTTTCATGGATCAACTGCTGAAAGTTATAAAGTGGCAGGGAGGCATTCAGTTAGGTGGAATGTAGTCAGCAGTTTAGCGTATGTTGATGACTTTGTCTTAATGGCAGACTGTGCCAAAAGCCTGTAGTCTAATATCTTGGAACTTGAATATAGGTGCAATGAGTATGATATGAAAATTAGCCTTTCCAAGACTAAAGTGATGTCAGGAGGGAAGAAACCTAAGAGAATTGAATGTCAGATTGGGAATACAAAACTGGAACAGGTAGATGATTTCAAGTATTTTAGAATGTATATCCTCCTGGGATGGTGGTATTATAAGTGAGATTGAATCAAGGTGGAGCAAAACTAATGCAGTGAGTTCACAGTCAGTTTCCTGATGAAACTGTCTTTACACGGGTCTGTTTTCAGACCAAATTTGCTTTACGGGAGTGAAAGCTGGGTGGACTTGGGATATCTTATTCGTAGGGTAGACGTAAAAAACATGAAAGTATAGAGAATGATCGCGGGTACATACAGGTAGGAACAATGGCAGGAAGGTATGCAAAATGAGGAGATAAAGATTGATAAAGGAATAAACTTGATTGTTGAGGCTGCACGCATTAACCAGCATCGGTGGTGGGAGTCATGTGAAGCATTTGGAGGATAGGTTACCGAGGATAATAATGGACTAGGTTATGGAGGGCAAGAGAAGTTCACTGCAGTCGCTTAAGTGCGGCCAGTATCCAGTAATCGGGGGGTAGTGGGTTTGAACCCCACTGTCGGCAGTCCTGAAGATGGTTTTCCTTGGTTTCCCATTTTCACACTGGGCAAATGCTGGGGCTGTACCTTAATTAAGGCCACGGCTCCTTCTTCCCATTCTTAGGCCTTTCCCATCCCATCGTCGCCATAAGATATATCTGTGTCGGTGCGACGTAAAGCAAAAAAAAGAAAGAAGTACAGGGAGACCAAGATGACAGAGATTAGACTCCATTTTCTAATGATTTCAAGATAAAAGGTATAGAGCTAAACGAGGCCAGAGAGCTAGTTACAGATAGAGGATTGTGGCAATGTTTAGTAAATTCTCAGTGGCTTGCAGCCTGATTGTTGAATGGCATAACAGTCTATAATGAAGATGTATGTTTCTGCAATCCCTTTTACAGCTATTCAGGGATGGGCTTTTGAAAAAATACTTTTCGATTAGTTGAAAAGTACTAATTGGATTAATATGCAAACAAGGGAATAGAAGAGATAGCAACAACTATGAAAATATTTCTTTGATCAGTATCCCAGCCAATGACGATGGTTGCCCATTGTTACTTCCTATTAAAACACTAATCACCAGCCTAAGTGTTTACAGGCATTTTAGATAAGAGGGTGTATTCATTAGTGGATGAAAATTTGTGCGGTTTAGGCCTCTAAGGGCTGTCATTCCAGTGTTGTACTATGCGCAGAGTAATTGCAAAATGCTTTGAGAGTATAGACAAATTATGCTGCTTTTTTTTTTTTTTTTTTTTTCAGTAGATGTGGAGAAAGGGCTTGTTATAAGACCAGTGTTATTTACATTTCTTTGAATTTTATAATTTCTTTTTACAGGTATCGCAGTTGGATGGAGAAATTCTTTCCCAGCACACATCACTTGGTTCTGAATGAACAGAACACTTGCATGGGAAGTGTGGCAGTACATCGTATTCAGCACAAACTGCATTTGTTGCATCCTGATATATTTCCTCTGTTACAAGACAATGGAATAGCAGTGGAAGAGACTGAGAATGGTGAAAGTGAGGCAGCTCCGATATTAAAAGAGCATGTAGGAGGGTTGCAAGAACAGAGTGATGTGGTGAATGAAAGGACGTGTAAATTGACTACTCTTAATGGTGTATGTGACAAGCATTCAAGACCTGATGTTTTCACAGACATTTCCCTAGTGAGAGGCAAGACTTTCTATTCTGTCCATATGAGACCAAAAAAAATGTTTGATAGGTAAGTCACATTTATTTATTCATATCAGAAGTCACATGAAATACCCATCACATCAAAGAATAAAATGAAAAATTTTACTGGAAGAAATGAATTTGTCAGCTGTGATTGTTTTTAGCCTTAACTCATTTTTTCCTCGCTGCATGACAGGGGCAGCAACTACACCAATCTAAATGTTCACAATTAGATTCCTTCCAAACTGGATTTGTATTGGTTCTTTTGAACTTCACCATTTTTCTAGATTGTGTTTTGTTTTGCCTTCTATCTTCTAGGATCATATTGTTCTTTTTCAAGTTTTAAGATGGCAGTTACTTTTGACTTTCTCCAAATTTTTGGTATCTGATTCTGTTTAAAAAGTTATTGAAGAATTCAGCCAGTCATTTTGTAGTTAGTTGTCCAAGAGTTGTTTTAACTGTATTCCATTTGTATGTTATCCAGGCCAAGTGCTTTATTATACTTGCAGTGTAGTATTTTGCAGTATTATTTTTCATTAACTGCAGTTGATTAACCTCAGTTATCTTTAGCAGTAATACTTTTCATTAACTGCAGTTGATAGCTCCTTGGTTTCATTCTCTACAGGCCACTTGAACATGGCAGTACTGAGAACAAAGAACAGAATATAACCTGGAGATAATATCCACAATGCAAACATAACTTGTCCATTATTTAAAAAATTGAATATGGACATTGTCTCAGATACATTGGACAGACCAGTAGAAATTCAAAACAATGCAAAATATAAAGACAACAAACCACTCGAAACTGAAGATCAAGCTCGCAGATTCATTTAACAGTGTCAGGAGTAGCCATTATTACGTTTTTCTAATCACCAGTCCAGCTTCTCAGATTGCACTCATGAGTGACATGTTCAGCTGTCTGGCAAGGGGCTCCGCAATCACACCTGTGACTTGCTACATTTTACCACTGAAAGGGCAAGTTCCTGCATCTGCCATGTTTCATCCTAGCTTGATTCAGGATTGTTAATATTTGACAAGGCAAGTCAAAATCTTCAACAGTCAGTTCATGTCAGATGATATTAAGCAACCATCATTCTATTTGAGCTTCACAGCATCATTTCTAAATTGTTATTATGTTTTAAGTTGTTTCATATAACACAGTAGCAGTTGACTATAGCGAGTACGGCATATAGCGAGAACTCCATTATAACGACAGTTCTTTCTGTCCCTTGAGAATTCCTATATTAAACCGTGTATTATCCTTCAGTTAAAGGGAGAACCCTATCACTGTTGCACTCGTTATGAGTGATTAAGCGTGCATTATTTCCGTTATTAATATTTATGCACTGCAGCGATTATATTGAATGTGATCGATCATCTTCGGTATAGTTTTTTAGGTGTATACACTAGTGAGTTCTCTCGTCAACATTCAAACTCGAAGGCGATGTCAGAGTCGATTGGTAATACTCATCGATTGGTGTTCTGTAAACACAATTCAAACTGAAAGAAAACATGTTTCCGTAATAAATGTGTAAATAACATGGCCGATAGCAGTAGTTAAGTCATTAGAAATAAAGGCTAAGGTAAACGATCACTTAATTTCAATGCTATATACTGAAATTAAGTAAGAATGTGATGCGCTTCAAAATACGATGCAGAGTGGATGACTGATTTTAGGGGCTTGTTTATTCAGTTAAACCTTGTAAGAATGTTTTTGCAGGGGACAAGGAAAGAGAATGTATTAAGTGAGAGAAAGTACTATGGAATACACGAATAAAAACAGGGATCTGGGAACTCTTGATATGTTCTTTTTCTGAGACGTGTGCATTTTAAGTTGTATATGTACAGGTACAGTGAAAGATATAGGCTACGTACCGTTTCTAAAGATGAGATTATTAAAAGGCATGAAAAAGACAAGAGAAAAAATAAGAAAACCTTTTCCACTGGGTTATTCCTAACTTTTATCAGCAATTTTATGACCATATTTTGTGCCTTTGATAATCTTTGTCCCTGTGGTAGCCTTGATAATTTTCAGGAATCTAATAAAATAAAAATTATATTATATACCAGACAACAAATATAAAAACATTTGCACTGGTGCCCATAAAAGTATTAGAGCATTTCTAAAACAAACTTCAGTTGAAGACTTCTATTTCGGACTGGTGGGTTATTAAACATTGTTTTTGGTCACACTCTTCGACCATGAGTTATTTGCAGGTTAAACTTGATCCTGTGCTAGATAATGACCTTGACTGCCATCTTGAATTCAACACTTCAACTCAAAGGTGCAAGTTTCAACAAACGTGCCACCATTGAAAGAAGTGGATGACTGTCCACTTCATGGATTTTAAATTTGTCTTCATTAGTAAGTGATTTCACAATTTTTTCAGTATCCATAACTAGGCTACTACAAGACAAATAGGGCCGATGACCTTCGATGTTAGGCCCCTTTAAACAACAAGCATCATCACTACAAGACAAATATGCACCACACTAGTTAACTTCACACGATTATATTCCTAATCCATAGGTAGGCTATCAAGTGACAAATATTTGCAACCCTTCACTGTATTACTCAACACAGAATAAATTTCTAACTTCTGAATCAAATGCAAAATAAAAGCACAAACAGGCTTACTAAGTTGTTCAGCTACATCAATGAAAACCAGAGAGCAAAATTGAACTTTCGTGAGGCTAATGGCTTGCTTCCTGAAGCTATAATTTAACCTGTACAATTCAGGAATTCAAGCCCATTTCCCGTTTTTGAGCAACTTTCCCCCGACCTGCCTCCTATGGTGAGGGCTTTAACCTGTGTTGTAAATCATGTTCATTTCACAAGAACATTTTTCTGGGCTAGGAAAAATGTGATCATACTAAGCAGCAATAGTGAACTTTTTGTAACACGATAAGTGATGTATTTATATATATATATATTTAACTAGCAAATATACCCATAATTTGCTACGTTTTTCTACATTAGATACGGATATCGAAGTAAATTACTGTAAATGCAGTGAATAAGATTTTTTTAAAATTCCATTCTCTTAGCGTTATCCAAGAAACAGCATAGGCAGATCCACATACGTTGTTTTTAATGTAAAGTGCGAGTTGTGGAGTAGTGCTGGTAACGACAGGTCCACTTGCCTACTGCCGTTCACAACCAAGTTGGGAGATTTTATTATAATGGCAGGCCCCATTGCCTACTGCGCTGTCACAATCCATATGGGGATTTTTCGTTGCAATGGCAGGCCCCATTTCCTACTTCCAGACAGATAACAGTTCACGAATTTTTATAATAATGGCAGGCAGGTTCCCTACTGCCAGTCAAAATTGAGTTGTTGTGCTGTTACCATTATAATCACAGGCTCCTTTTCCTAATTTTAGTCAGGTTACTGCCAGTCACGCCGAGTAGGTGAGTTTCCTTTATAATAGCAGGCCACTATGCCTAACGTCAGTCACATTTTAGATGGGTAAATTTGTTTATAATGGGGGGCACCCTTGCCTACTGCCAAATGCGATTGGGTAAAGGAGTTTTGAATAAAGTTCCACGTTCCCAAGCCTTCTGTCTGTCAAATCGAGAAGGAAATTATTAATTACAGTACAAAGGTCAAAGTCAAAGTCGATGTGGGAAGTACTGATTACAATAACCGACGCCCTCCTGCTGACACTCATTATCGATTTGTAAAGTATTAATTACAATGGGTGGTGTGAATAAAAATGAGTCTTAGCGAGTGAGCGTATGCTCGCTGGGTGCCTGAGTGTCTCCCTGCCGATGAGCTTCCACTCCGCATTTGCGGTGAATAAAAATATAGAGCGGAAGCACAGCGTACACTCGAGTATCTGAAGCAGCCACTGAGTGTCACTGATCAAGGTCGTGCACGTGCCATGTATATAACACCTTAGACTGTGATAACACTTCGATGACTTCCGGGTAGTTCAATGCTTAACATGGCAGACGACAGTGTGGAATTCCAGTCCACTTTTATCTCCATTTTAAAGGAACATACAGTTACCGGATAAGACGCACAAGAAAACAAGCACAATAAATGCAGTTCAGTATGAACTACTCGCTAAATTTAACTTAAACATTTCCGTCCAACAACTGTGTGATTGGCTGAATTGTCAGCATTGAGGCCTTCGGTTCAGAGGGTCCCGGCTGGGTTGGGGATTTTTTTTTTTTGCTAGTTGCTTTATGTCGCACTGACACAAGTAGGTCTTATGGCGACGATGGGAGAGGAAGAGGCTAGGAGTGGGAAGGAA
Source organism: Anabrus simplex (assembly GCF_040414725.1). NCBI lineage: Eukaryota > Metazoa > Arthropoda > Insecta > Orthoptera > Tettigoniidae > Anabrus > Anabrus simplex. The sequence continues at coordinate 109,229,923 of NC_090270.1, forward strand.
GCGGCTGTGGCCTTAATTAAGGTACAGCCCCAGCATTTGCCTGGTGTAAGAATGGGAAACCATTTTCAGGGCTGCCGACAGTGGGGTTCAAACCTACTATCTCCGGAATACTGGATACTGGCCGCACTTAAGCGACTGCAGCTATCGAACTCGGGGATTTTAATCGCCTCTGAATAATTCTTCTGGCCCGGAGACTGGGTGTTTGTGTTCGTCCCAACACTTTCCTCTTCATATTCGCACAACACACTACTCTATCAACCATCACAGAAACACGCAATAGTGATTACATCCCTCCATCTAGAGTTGGTGTCAGGAAGAGCATCCGGCCGTAAAACTGGGCCAAATCCACACATGCGACACAATTCGCACCCAGGACCCCACAAAGGTGGGAAAAGCGGTAGAAGGAGGAGAAGAATTTCTGTCTAACAACTGTTGGTAAAAAAATTACAAAACATGAAAACAAGACTGAAATATAAAGTAGAATTAAAGCGTACAGGAAACAAATGCATATCATTAAAATAATGGGAGAAGCAGCTGATGAATCTGATGCAGGGGGAGAATAACCCTGCCATCGGCCGTCTGAAAGGTGGGAAATCATAGCCTGAATATTACGACATTAATAGATTGAGGAAAATGGTAGGCCTATAACATAAATTACAAGCATTAATTATGATGAAAATAATATATTGACATTTTTAAGGAGCCAGAACTTTAGTCTTGGAAAGGCTAATTTTCATATCATACTCATTGCACCTATTTTCAAGTTGTACGAATTTTATACGGAATCATTAAGTTGGGAAGTTTGGTGTACGACCCCTATCCTATTTGTTCATGTTCCGATGTTTACGAGTTTGTATCTGTCTTTGCCGTCCTCGACCTTGTTTCTTGTAGTGGATTGTTGTCTTTTAGATGGTTTTCTACAATTTTATTCTTCTATTGATCTCTATCATTGCTTATCTTTATCATTCTGAGAGAGGATGAGAAATGGCTACAGGTGGCAGTGATGTGGCTATGGGGAAAGATGATGAGAACCAGCTGGACCAAGAGGAAAACCAATAATGAAGTGCTTAAAGAAACACTGAGAACTGCTTCTTGCAACAGTAAAAAAGAGGAAAACATTGGTATTGGTACTTGGTCACCTTCTCTGGCACAACAATTTCCTTTAGAGTATATTTGAAGGGCAGAGTACTGGGTAAGAAGAGTAGAGGAAAACCATACAAGAAGGAAGTGGTAGTAGAGATCATGGGGTGCCAAGGTTACGCACACATGAAACGAGTTGCAGAGAGAAGAGATCAATGGTTGCAGTGACAAGGCCTTTAGGAAATGATTATGATGGTGATTATTATGATTCTATTTTGTTAGTGTACATATTGGTGATGTCAAAGGTTATCATTCTTGTGCTCTCCGTTGTTTTGTTTTTTTACCTTATGTTGTTCTTTGGTTAGTTTGTGGGTGTTTTTAATCTACCTTTCTTCTTTGACTGAGATTTTTTTCTTTTAGCATTTGGTTGAGTTGTTTGCATATATTGTAACATGGTTCATCTATGAAATTTACTATTGGTCTGATGGGACATGAATCTTGATGTATTTTGGAGGGGCTCATAGTGTGGGGAGTTGGGGATTTCTGTCTTTTTCCTGTTTTGTAAGAATAAGGTCTGTTTTCTTGATCACTTGTTTCATCCTATTTTTGAAACTTTCCTTGGGTTGTGCTGTACCTTTTGAATTCCAATGTTATTAATGAATTTTTTTTTCTTTCTGTGTACTAGTCTTTTTCTATTATGACAGCTGTGTTTCCTTTATCTGCTTTTGTGACTGTTACGTTCTCATTTTTTTTTTGTTCATAACTGTTTTTAATGCCAAGTATTGAGTTATGAATTTAGGTTATTGTAATCTATCAGTTTCATGTCCGTATTGATACTTGGTATCTACAATCACAAAGAATGGGTACCGTCCACCTAATCAATACGTTATTATATCTTGTTACTAAGCAGTACCGGTTTCGACCTTCACAGAGGTCATCCTCAGCTGGTCATAAGATCTAAAGTTAACTTAACATATAATTTTAAAACATTACTAAATCTAATGAAGAATGTCACATGATGTGAGTGATAATATTAAAATATACAACATATAAAATATACAATGATATGATGTGTCTTCTGGTTTAAAAACAAGCGTCAATATTCTATGACTTGTATATGTTACATAAAATTCTAGTGTACTGTTCGTGAGTAGTAGATAATTTGGTGAAATACATTATCAAATTTCAAATTATCTACTACTCACGAACAGTACACTAGAATTTTATGTAACATATACAAGTCATAGAATATTGACGCTTGTTTTTAAACCAGAAGACACATCATATCATTGTATATTTTAATATTATCACTCACGTCATGTGACATTCTTCATTAGATTTAGTAATGTTTTAAAATTATATGTTAAGTTAACTTTAGATCTTATGACCAGCTGAGGATGACCTCTGTGAAGGTCGAAACCGGTACTGCTTAGTAACAAGATATAATAAAGTATTGATTAGGCAGACAATACCCATTCTTTGTGATTGTAGAATTTAGGTTAAGCAGAATTTTCATTATTTTAAGGGCTTCGTTGGTGGCTATATTTTAAAATTATTTCTCTGGGTGGTATGGACATGTTTTCGCAAGCAATTTCTATCCCAGTGATTAGTTGTTTTTTGTTTTCACAAGCGATTTCTATCCCAGTGATTAGTTGTTTTGTGTTGTTTTTTGGTGTGACGTCCATAGCAGTTGATCTTGTAACCTTTTTCGAGCAGATTTATTTCCTTATTGAGAAGGTTGTGTTTGAATTATTAATTACTTTAGAGTGGAAGTTCTAGTTTAGTTTGTGTATTGCTTAGAGTACTGATTTTGTTTTCAGTGATCTTTTTTCTTCATTTTTTATGTAATCTAAAAAATATATGTAGGATCCTTGAGTGGGGTGCCAAAGCTGCATAGGTTTATATGAATGCATAACATTTGTTTGTTGGTTTCTTGTTTCTTTATATGTGTGAATTTTATTTCATTTCTTATCCATAACAACTGTGGTTGAGATGTTTATATTTGAGTTGATGATACTGTGGGTATGTATTTGGGAATGAGCTTCAATTTTAGACACTTCTTATTAAATGCAATTGATTTGCCAGTGTTTTTGGTTTTGATTTTTAGTGATTTGAAATTTTTGGCTTCGTGATATAGCTAATATTTTCTCAAAGTAACAGTCAGTAACACTATTACTCATTTAGTACCATCCAGTGGGTAAGTGTAGTTCAGGGTGTTCTGTGGGTGCGAGCACCTTTGCGTCCCTCTAACTGGAATCAGTCATCAAGTGTTCCTGTCTGAAGATGGCCGATCAAATTTGGTCGAAAGCACTCCATTGAAGTAACCTGTTTCCTCTGAGAGTCAGTATCATTCTAAGAGAGGATATATTTCTTGTTTTGGTAGCCATATTTTGAGTATTACAGGTTATTAAGAAATCAAATTTGGTATATTTTAAATCTACTGTAGTTTTAGATTTTCTGCCATTTGTATTTAGAATTTGATTCTTTATGCTTCTATCCCTGTGGATATTAAGACTTAAAGTGAGAGATAAGTTATCAGTCGTATAATTTTGATCATTTTCTTGTAGGAAAGAAGAGCTGAAACTCAATTTGAAAGAGTTTGTAGACGAGACATTTAGAGTTGATGGTTTCAAAGAAGCCTTTGTGGAGCTGCAGAAACAGTTAGTCACAGCACGGAAACCTGTAGAACCGTACCCTCATTTGGTATTCCTGGGAACAGGTTCCTGCATTCCCAATAAAACTCGGAATACTAGTGCAATCCTGCTCCACACAAGGTAAGTGGATTCTCTCCTAAGTCCTTTTTATTCTGTCGTGCTCCGTAGTTCATAACTGAAGGTGTCTCTTATACACCTCCATAAGAGTAGGGTGTATCACGCTATAGTAATCGCCACGTAAGGCCATACACTAGAAGGTAAATATTTGCTGCCCTATTCTCTTTTATTTTTTTTTAATGGCTCATCACTGCTGCCAACTTGAGTAGTTTCATATTAAAATCACCAGACTTAACCATAACAAACTAACCTCATTGTAAGCATCGATAATGAATGTTCCCTTACCCAAGTAAATGAGAAAAGTTAAGATGAAATAAATCAAGATATATATAATTAAGTTGGTTTCCACATTCAATGAGGAATTAAGGAAATAAACTCACTATCTCACACTCACTCATTAATTTTATATATTTCTGCCTTTATTTTGATATACGCATTACTGTAAGCGTATTCTTGAAAAGAGGGATGTCTTCAACGATGCAGTCTGTTTAAGTCTTTGCAGTGTAATTTTCGGAAGTTCCAGAAAGTTCCTTTCTTTTGCACGAACGTTTTCTTCTCTCTTCAGTAACCAGTAAAGGAGAGAGATTATTGGACATATTTTCACCTTGTAGGCTGGTTGTTTCTTCAAGCTTATCCAGGAAACATACAAATGCGCTAATGTGCCAAGCTACTTGAATGGAAATTAGGTCAGCTTTCAAGCTCACTGCGGAATTGAGGATAATAATGTTATTGGTTAAACGTTCTACTAACTACTTCTATGGTTTTCATAGATGCTGAGGTGCCAGAATTTCGTCCTGCAAGAGTTCTTTTACGTACCGATAGATCTACAGATACGAGACTGGCGTATTTGAGCACCTTCAAATACCGTCAGGCTCGAACCCACCAACCTGATCTCTACCATCTGAACTCTCCTTCACTCGCTTAAATTAATTTTAAACATTTCCTGCCTTTATTTTGATGTACGCATGACTAAAGCCCTATTCTTAAAATTAAAGGGGGGGGGGGGGAGAGAGAGAGAAGATTGTATAATTTATTGCAATGTCCAAAAGTTCAAGGACTTGCCACATAGGACCTATCTGTCCTTCCGTTTGCTTGGAAGTTGTTTTCTTCTTCTTTCTTCAATAAGCAGTAGAAGATGGGAATTTTAAAACATATTTTTAGGTTGCAAGTTGGTGTATCTCAAGCTTACCACATTAGGGAAACCCAGAAAATATACAGGGGCACTGATGAGTCAAACAACATTACCAGATTTTTATATATATTGGCTTAAGTCACGCTTATTGAAGACACGTTGTAAGGCAAGAATCGGATAGGAAAGAGGGCTAAGACTGGAAGTGATCATTGCCTTAATAAAGGTACAGCCATAGAGTTAGTAAATAATACACTAGAGCAGGGCCTCTCAAACGCCCAAACTCTCACGCGTGCAGAGCGAGGTGCATAGGCTCTGTGCACTGTGCATCGGTACGCTTCGCCTCAACTCGGCTTGACTCGGATGGTGTAGTGTGCTGAGAGCGACGAAGCGTTTGGTGGTAGACGACGTGTTTATCAGTGAAATAGATAAGCGCACGACAACAACATAATAATGGAGCAACCTGTTTCGAAGAAAGCAAAGACTTCCAAAAGTCCATTTCAGTCGAACTGGGAACTTTCGTTTTTTTTTTTTTTGTCGTGACGATAACGCCAAATGCTTAATCTGTGGGACGATAGGGACGATAGGGACGATAATTACGTGCGTAAGAAAATCGTCTGCTGAAAGACACTACAACAGACTACATTCGGAAAATTATTGTGAAATCATAGGAAACGTCAGAGAGAAAGAATTAAGGAAGTTGAAACATCTTGAAGAAGAGCATTCTATAGCCACAAATGAGGTTTGTTCCAGTACTGTAGCATTTTCATTGTGGTTACGGGTTCTGCATTTTTTAAAATTATGTTTACATTCCTCTCAAACATGTATGTGTATTTCTAATTCACTTTTTTAAAATTTTTTTAATAACACTGGTAACCTTGTCCCATACAGCTGAGCGTCTCCGCTCACCACACGTAAACATTTCGCAGTGGGGGAGAAACAGCAGTGAAGGTGAGGAACGCGGAGACAGGCCGAACGGGTGAGACAGGTGTGGGGAGAGAGGAGTGGAGGGGTCTGCACTCTGGTCAACCAAGCGAAGTCGTCTTTGCACCGTGCACAGTGCATGCACCACGCGCATGCACCCTGAGAGGCCCTGCACTAGAGGTAGCATTGGCGCTGCAGTCGCGTGCGAAGTTGAACGATCGCGCTGTTTGGCAAAAGCTAGATTGTTTGGCACTGCCACTACTGGAGCTTCCCAATAAATTGAAGGAAAATGCCAGTCTCCTGTGCAGCTTATGGCTGCATAGATAGGTTCATAAAGAGCAATGGCGTATAATTTCACAGGTATTTTCCTTGAAATTCATTTCCGTGCTTGTAAAATAATACTTTGCGTGACACTTAGGCCCGGTTGTATAAAACTTTTGATCTGAGTTTAAAGAGGAAAAATGGCTGCCAGTCAAGTTGAACTTAGATTTTCCGTTGTATAAACGCTAACCTAAGATCATCTCGTCTTGATCTAAGTTCAGATTTGACTGCCGAATATTCGTCGGTTAATCTCCTTGAACTTAGATCATTATCATTCATATTAAACATTGAACTAGACCTGAAGACTTGAGAAATGTTTCCTTGTAGCGTATATGCGTAAGAATGCCGTACCTTAATAATATCGAGGTGCGTTATAAATATATTGAATGCTAGTAGTTAAATAATGCTAAAGATCGCTCGATTTTTTCAGAAGTGAGGTTATGTGAATATCATATAAACAATAGCCTACTGCTATACCAACATGTTCTTACTTAGTTTTCTATTATGTTTCAAGTTTACAAAACAAAGCATATATATTTTCTTTAGCAGGGATGTCAGATTATTCCGACTTTTCGTCTGATGAAGAGTTGATTTTACAACGAGCTCCTCGCGTCTTTCGGCACAGACGGAATCCGATTATTGAATTGTGTGAAATGTTCAAAATAAGATTTCGTTTATCGAAAGATGTTGTGGAACGACTGGAACTAAAGTTAAGGGACACACTACAAAAACCTAGTCAAATAAATTATCCCCTGTCACCCATGTGTATGTTCCTAATAACTCTTAGGTTTTATGCTACAGTAAGTTTTCAAATGGTTGTTGGAGAGCTCTTTAACATTGACAAGTCAACGGCTTTCTCTTTCAACTTTGATATCACCATATAGGTTCTTTTATTTTCTATTATATGTTTGTACCTTGATAGTACAATATCCACCAGATCGCCCTTTTCTTTCTGTGTGAAGTTCCTTCCATGTTTACTTCGCGAGATCACAATATTATCTTCTTCTCCTTCTTCGACAGTCACGGCAATTTCGTATTTCATTTGTTGACAGTCACGGCCAGGTCAATCCCACTATTTAAGTATTATCCAACGGGCCGAGCTATTTCGTATTTCATTTGTTTTGCGGTGTTGCCACGTCCAATTTTTTGAACTCCGATTACATTTGAACTACACATGTGTAAACCGAGTTCAGTTTTATACAACGCGATGAAGTCGTAATCTCAGTTCATTTTCAGAACTAAGTTCTTAATTGATCTCCAGTCAGATGTCTTTATACAACCGGGCCTTATTGTCATGTGAATTGGCCTAATTGGGGTGACTTCGCGACTGATTCCCCTGTCGGCGTGAATGAGATTCTTTGGATCTTACCTTGAAGACTGAAATTAATGTTTTAGGAAATATAAGGGATGACATTTTCCTTTCACTGAATGGCCATGCCTTTGAAAGCGAATACCCAGAAAAATAATGTGCATGATACCGAGCGAGCGGCTGCAGGCTTTACGTCTGTCAGTTTGCATTCAAGAGATAACGGGTTGGAATTCCACCGTCGGCAGCCCTGAAGATGGTTTCCAAATCTTACATCAGGCAAATGCTGGACCTGTATCTTAATTAAGGCCACAGTCGTTTCCTTCCCACTCCTAGCCTTTCCTGTCCCATAGTCGCCGTAAGACCTATCTGTGTCCGTGCGACGTAAAGCAAATTGGTACAAAAAAGAAAATAAGGAAATATGTGCATGTTAGCCTGGAATTGGGCTCCGCTTTTCCCTTTTTGAGTGTATTTGTGGTATTAACAGCTATTGAATATATTTTCTGTATATACAGTATGTTGCTTTCCCTTCGTACAATAGGTGTAGCAGTCCACATTCATACCTTACCGGATTTTACAATTAGAAATTAGATGTGCAACACCGTGTGAACATGGGAGTCCTTTACTTTCGTCAATATTATTATTCCTTTAAATGGCATATAGGACTATATACAAGCATAATAAATTATTGACCGAGCGAGTTGGCCGTGCGGATAGGGCCACGCAGCTGTAAGCTCGCTTTCGGAAGATAGTGGATTCAAACACACTGTCGGCAGCCGCGAAGATGGTTTTCCGTGGTTTCCCATTTCCACACCATAAGCCCACGGATGCTTCCGTCTCACTCCTAGTCCTTTCCTATCCCATCGTCGCCATAAGGCCTATCTGTGTCGGTGTGATATAAAGCAAGTTCTCTTCAAACATACAATTTACCACTTTCCCTTTCCATTAATGGAAATCATTTTAGAAACGTTTAAAATCTTAAAGCAAATTTGAGGAAAAGCTAAATAAAAACTCCATAATAGACTGAAACCACAACCGAGTGTTATATTTCCACTTGTAATCACGTTTAGAAAACAGTGACAGTGATAATAATAATAATGGCCTTACGTCCTACTAAGTACTTGCACGGTTTTCGGAGAAGCTGAGGTGTCGGATTTCTTTCCCGGGCTCAGAAAGCTAACGTCTAAACCGGCGATGATAATATTTTGTCTACTTTACCCCAAAATCTCGCCAACATTTTTAGGCCTAAAAACTCGCTCATCCGCCTCGTACGAGAGAGGACACTTTCGGTCGTTGGGCAGAATTATACCAAATTTCTGGTCATTTACACAAAAAATAGCGAAATATACGTGCCCTCCTTCTAAACGTATGTTGTTAGAAGACATAATATAAACAGAAAATTGATTTTGTGTTACTTAACTGCACCTGAACACCGTCCTCTTTTATCACGCATTTAGCTCTGTATTTGTGCTTTATGGGCTTTCTTTTTTATGGAGAGAAGCGTCGCAAGTATACTGTAGTATCTGAGAATGTTTACATGTAATATCCACACAGTTTTAAAAGTCCCCAATTTACATTGATGAGTACAGCGGAGTGAGCTTTTTGCCAAACAGCTGCGATTTCAACATGCTCCGCTCGCTACAGTGATTTTCTCGTAGACGGTGGCGCCAATGCTACCTCTAGTGTATCATTTACTAACTCTGTGCGTACAGCCATAGTATTAGCCTGAAGTAAAAATGAGGGAACCACAAAAAAAAAACCTTCAGATCTGCCAACTGTGGGGTTCGAATCCACCATCTCCCAAAAGCAAGCTCACAGCAATGTGATCAAACTGCACAGCCAATTCACTCAGTTTCTTGTGATTCGCAATTCCACATGGGCTTATTCTCCCAAATTACACAGTTTGAACTTCTACCATAGGGCGACCCACTTACCTGTACATGGATCTTCAGTTATACATATATGTAATAACATTATGTACCTTAATGAAAGATACTTCCCTATCAATCAATCAATCAATCAATCAATCAATCAATCAATCAATCAATCAATCAATCAATCAATCAATACTGATCTGCATTTAGGGCAGTCGCCCAGGTGGCAGATTCCCTATCTGTTGCTTTCCTAGCCTTTTCCGAAATGATTTCAAAGAAATTGGAAATTTATTGAACATCTCTCTTGGTAAGTTATTCCAATCCCTAACTCCCCTTCCTATAAATGAATATTTGCCCCAGTTTGTCCTCTTGAATTCCAACTTTATCTTCATATTGTGATCTTTCCTACTTTTATAAACGCCATTCAAACTTATTCGTCTACTAATGTCATTCCACGCCATATCTCCGCTGACGGCTCGGAACATACCACTTATTATTTCAACATACCACTTAGTCGAGCAGCTCTTCTTCTTTCTCTCAATTCTTCCCAACCCAAACATTGCAACATTTTTGTAACGCTACTCTTTTGTCGGAAATCACCCAGAACAAATCGAGCTGCTTTTCTTTGGATTTTTTCCAGTTCTTGAATCAGGTAATCCTGGTGAGGGTCCCATACACTGGAACCATACTCTAGTTGGGGTCTTACCAGAGACTTATATGCACTCTCCTTTACATCCTTACTACAACCCCTAAACACCCGCATAACCATGTGCAGAGATCGGTACCCTTTATTTACAGTCCCATTTATGTGATTACCCCAGTGAAGATCTTTCCTTATATTAACACCTAGATACTTACAATGATCCCCAAAGGGAACTTTCACCCCATCAACACAGTAATTAAAACTGAGAGGACTTTTTCTATTTGTGAAACTCACAACCTGACTTTTAGGCCCCGTTTATCAACATACCATTGCCTGCTGCCCATCTCACAACATTTTCGAGGTCACGTTGCAGTTGCTCACAATCTTGTAACTTATTTATCACTCTATAGAGAATAACATCATCCGCAAAAAGCCTTACCTCCGATTCCACTCCTTTACTCATATCATTTATATATATAAGAAAACATAAAGGTCCGATAACACTGCCCTGAGGAACTCCCCTCTCCACTATTACAGGGTCAGACAAAGCTTCACCTACTCTAACTCTCTGAGATCTATTTTCTAGAAATATAGCAACCCATTCAGTCACTCTTTTGTCTAGTCCAATTGCACTCATTTTTGCCAGTAGTTTCCCATGATCTACCCTATCAAATGCTTTAGACAGGTCAATCGCGATACAGTCCATTTGACATCCAGAATCCAAGATATCTGCTATATCTTGCTGGAATCCTACAAGTTGAGCTTCAGTGGACTAACCTTTCCTAAAACCGAATTGCCTTCTATCAAACCAGTTATTAATTTCACAAACATGTCTAATGTAATCAGAAAGAATGCCTTCCCAAAGCTTACATACAATGCATGTCAAACTGACTGGCCTGTAATTTTCAGCTTTATGTCTATCACCCTTTCCTTTATATACAGGGGCTACTATAGCAACTCTCCATTCATCTGGTATAGCTCCTTCGGCCAAGCAATAATCAAATAAGTACTTCAGATATGGTACTATATCCCAACCCATTGTCTTTAGTATATCCCCAGAAATCTGATCAATTCCAGCCGCTTTTCTAGTTTTCAACTTTTGTATCTTATTGTAAATGTCATTGTTATCATATGTAAAGTTTATTACTTCTTTGGCCTTAGTCTCCTCCTCTATCTCGACATTATCCTTGTAACCAACAATCTTTACATACTGCTGACTGAATACTTCTGCCTTTTGAAGATCCTCGCATACACACTCCCCTTGTTCATTAATTATTCCTGGAATGTCCTTCTTGGAACCTGTTTCTGCCTTAAAATACCTATACATACCCTTCCATTTTTCACTAAAATTTGTATGACTGCCATTTATGCTAGTCCGTTGTCTGATTGGTGCAGGTATAACAAATTTATTTGGGAAGGAATACTTTTATATTTACATCGTTAAGAAGGCATGTTGTCATAGCAGTAACAATATGCAATGAAATAAATGAATACAAAAGATAAGCATAATTTACTATGTTAAATATCAGTTTATTTACATGTTAAGGAAAATATAATAACAACAACAACAACAACAACAGTATGCAATAGAAAAATAAATATAATTTACAACATCAAGAGCCACGGCACCTACTGGGTGGATTGAGTAGGTCAGTAGTTGCTGTTGCCGGTCCCAAGCCCGGGGAAAGGAGGAGGGTTGGCTCAGTGCCGTACAATAACAGCCAGAGAACATCTTGAGGCAATCACACTTCACAATCTCATTTTTCATCATATCATATTTCATTTATCACCTTTCCAGGTCACATCTGGAATTGCAAACCCTGACCATGGTCAAACTCTTGATCATTGATCAGACAATCAATCTAATATGGAAAGTATTCTATTGAAAGAATCCACCAGTTTGGACAGCTATATAATCTTCCAAACGAAGACATCATTCGGATACGGTGGGGTGTCAGATAGAGGATTGTGGTGAGGCTTAATGATCAATCGTGCAGTTTAATCAAACTAAGAATGTATTTAAGTTCAATAAACCAGGAAAGTTTTCATATATGGCAACATTAAATATCAATTCATTGATGAAGGTTGGTAAGTTGAAACATCTATCAGATACAGTATTTTGAATCAACATAACATTGTGATTTCAAGAATTATGTAATACTGATCAGAACCCAATTGAATCAGGAAGGCATAGTCTCTATAAAGAACCTCCAGGTGAAAGAGTCATAAAGAATGTTCCTCAGTTTGGAGTTGGTTTCTTGATACACAATAGAATTCTAGATTCCGTTATTAATTTTTCCACAAATCCATCAAGAATAGCATTATTAATGATTAAAGTGAAAAACAAGATTTATAGATTGATAAAGGTTCATGCTCCAACAGATGAAAAGAACAGAACTGACAAAGAGGGAACAGATCAATTTTGGGATTAACTTGACCAATTGGTAACGAGTATACCTGATACTAACATAAAAATTCTCCTTGGAGATTTTTATGCAAAGATTGGACATGAGAGAAAATTTTCTGTTGTGGTGGGATGATGGCCAGCACATAAATTAACAAACAAGAATGGCAAATGGTTAATTGAATTTTGTAATAACAATGGACCAATTTTAGAAACGAGAAGGTTTAGAAGAAAACCATATAAATTAATGACTTGGAAAAGTCCAAATGTTAAATTGGGTGAATCCCAAATGGATCATGTGGCCATGGATCGGAAATTTCATAAAAAGATGTATAATGTTAAGGTTCTGTGTGGTGTCGATGTTGATTCAGACCATTACATCTCCAAGTATAATTTATATTAACTCCTAAAAGGAAAAATTAACCGCATAACCTTAATAGGAAAAGATTGTATGATCCTATTTCAGTCATTAATAATAATCGAACATACTTTGAGAAATCCACAACACTTTTAAGTGATAGCTCGGGAACCACTATTAACAAACTAAAAGCCATAGCAGAGGAAGTTGCTCCCATTAAAAAACGAAAAAAAAATATGCTTGTTGAAATAAGAGTGTGATACAACAATACTACACTGGCATGAAGCCTGGTTGAATGATCAACAAAAAAAAAAAACACAAAGCTCTAGAAAAGAATTAATCAATGCTAGATGATTAACGGCTAAAGAAATCAGGAGATTTAAAAGAAATTACCAGGAGGAAGCTTTCAGTCGAAATAAAACAAGAGACTATTATAGGACATTTAAACAATACCAAAAATATTATACTCCCCCTACTCTCCTGATGAAAGATAAGAATGGAAAGGTGGCCTATAATGATTATGACAATGCAATAATTTTGGCTGAATACTTTAAAACATTACTTAATATTGATGAACCTGGAAAATATTTTGAATTTGATCTATTTCTCAGAAATAAAACATCTTTGGAGAAGGTCATACCATTGGTTTACTATGAAGTAAGTGAAGCTATTGATTCACTGAAGCCTTTTAAAGCAGCTGGAGAAAATCTAGTAGCGGAACTCTGGAAGACTGAAAATATACAGACTATTCAGAATCTACGTAAACATCTCATTGACATATTTGGAATACAGAAAAATTGCCTGAAAAATGGAATGTTGCACTTATCCATAAAAAACGTCATAGATCAGATCCTAGTATCTATCGGGGAATTTCTTCGCTAGATATCACCTATAAAATTTTCTCTAAGATCCTATGTTCCAGAATCCATGACCAGCTTGATAGTGAATTGGGTGAATATCAAGGTGGTTTTCGTCCAAGACAAAGTTGTCCAGATCAAATTATCAGTCTCAAATGTATCATAAAACATCAACGCATTAGGAGCAAAAATTTAGTGATCACTTTAGTTGATTTTCAAAAGGCTTATGATACTATCCATCGTGAATTAAATATATGAGTCCAGCCCCACAGTTGGGTGACGAAAATGGGTCGTATTGTCTATAAGTAAATTAAGCGTGGTGAAAATATATGGGGCCTAACTGTTACATTATTTATAATATGCGCTGTCAATAACGTTCATCCTACGGCTTCATCATAAATCCATTACAGACAACAACAGATATGTACATCATGAATCATAATAACATCAAAATCATCGTTAGGAAGGATGTCGTAATAGATATCTCATATGGGTTCGGCGCATGTTCATATTCATCATAACGCATATCATCATATTATATTATTATCATATTATATCATTTTTGTATTTCGCTTAGCTCCGGCAGAACATAAGATTCCTAACTCATGAGTAGGTTCTCACGACAGTTTCACCACAATGTTAAATTAATCGTAAAACAATAAAACATACCTGAAACAGACAGGCGTCTCGTGCAATGGTAATAATTAATTATTATGAAGTAATGTGGAGGATTCCTAACTATCAAATAATAAACTTAAATATAGGATGGCTGGTTTATTTACATCAGATGCACTATTGTTGGAGGACACAATGTACATTGTTGAAGATAACATGAGAAGAATGGCAGTCTTTAGTAACAACAATGGCATATGTAAACAATGACCTTACACCGAGCTCAATAGCTGCAGTCGTTTAAGTGCGGCCAGTATCCAGTATTCGGGAGATAGTAGGTTCGAACCCCACTGTCGGCAGCCCTGAAGATGGTTTTCCGTGGTTTCCCATTTTCACACCAGGCAAATGCTGGGGCTGTACCTTAATTAAGGCTACGGCCGCTTCCTTCCCACTCCCAGCCCTTCCCTGTCCCACCGTCGCCATAAGACCTATCTGTGTCGGTGCGACGTAAAAAAAATCAATGACCTTTAAAATGACAACATGTCCATAATTACAATTGCATTTACAAATATTTAATCCTTAGTCCATTTGAAATTTCATATAGTCTGACATTGACTCAATCATAAATAATAAATCTTCAAATGAATATTCAAGTAACTTGAAAATGATTTAAAACATTGCCATAAATGGTGGTTTAAATATCACCTTAATCATTGATTTAATACATGTCACCGTGTTATAAGTTAATCTCGATTGTAATTGGCAATAACATGATTGAATTTGGATATAAATTGGTCGGAATGAGTTTGAGTTGGTTGATTTTCGTCTCCTTTACCCGCGGTTCTAAGAGAAATCTTTACTTCGGCCAGTATTCGCCTTCAGGTTATATCATTTGAGCAATTGTAAATTAACATTAATTCAATGGCAGCAACATAAAGATACTCATAAAATATGAAAGAGATTTTCCCTTTCTCAAACAATGTACTCACTTCAATGCAGAAATAAATAATGTGAGATTAAAGATCGATTCGAAGAACATAAACAAATGTGGTACCATCAAGTAGAGAATAAATCATTTCAACATACTGATAAAATGAGAAGAATGTGGCATCATCCTAGAATGGATAAAGTACATCCCACAATATTACAATATAGCCACACTGTATTAATTCTGGATTACTCTTCGATGAAAGGCTGAAATAAAATCTCATGCACAAACATAATATTACAGTACTACTGCTGGTGGTTACTGGATCAATTCTGGTCAGATTCTCGTGGAAATACACCTGTAATTAATAACAAGAGCACAACTCGGCATACGGCTTCTAATATTCATGGATTAATATCGAAGATTGCTACATTCTGTTACCTTTCTTATTTAATTGCTACAAGCGATCTATTCATTTCTCTACTCGAAGACCCTATTCAACAAATACCTCTCATAAAATATCAGTGCAACATAACAGGCAATTTAAATAACACGTCAGTTCAGTAGCTCATAGACTCATAAACACATAGATTCAATACTCGCAGACCTTCAAAAATACGTAGATTCAATAACTTGTCGACCTAAGATACAAAGATTCAATAATATGTAGCTAACACTGTCCTTGATTCTCCAGTAAAATAAAATTTACCATACAAATCTGCTAAATCTGCTGAATACTCTGAAATAGAATTACTACTCTCTACTCAACAATAATAGTACAAATATTATTACAGTTGATGCATAATCGTTGTTTCGAAGATCGTAATTTACCTGACCCATTTAACACTGAAATTGATATTACTGAAGACTAACATCCAGAAATTCAAGTAAGTGAGATCTAGATACATGATCAACATTAAATGTGGCTTGAAATTGTTAATTGAAGATATACTATGTCCTACGGTACCTTGATTTATTTGAAGATATAATATCAATCTCATATCCCAAATATTCTTTCTTCCCTGCCGATTGTAAATGATATGTACACAAAAATCAAAATAAGGAAAATAACCTGAAAGAGAATTCTGTATTAATGAACATAAAAGTAAGGACTTATCTTGTGTAGAGCCGCCTCCGCCGGGATCAGATGAAGTATTACAGTCCATCTTGGCGTTGTCCTGGTGCCTCACATATTATTCATCTTGATGTAACACACATTAAAGAAAATGCACATCTTGAATGTTGCACACTGTAACATAATAGTATACATTATTCTTGGCCAAGCATGCATAAAGTACAATTAATAAAATCAATATTTATACGATCGAGAAATTGTGATTCCGATCTTGAAATTATCACAGCAAACAGTTCAGATTAATATTAAATCCGCAACTCCGACCGTACGACAGAATATCGGTTGCATCTGTCGTGAATATTGGCGACAATCCGTAGCGTGAAATGTGGAAATAATAATAATAAATGCTCAGCTTATACGATTGTTTCCTTCCACGTTCAGGGCAAGAGAGTGAGTGAGAGTTGTTAACAATGGGCAATGTAAGCTTGCCACGTCTGTACGACTTCAGTTGTATCCCACTTTAAATGTTGAGTTTCCATACTCAGTTTTGTTAATTAACCATCTCGTTATTACCTTATAAATCATGCCGTGAATTTAGAAATAGTGCTCCATTTTCTCAACTTTTATTATCAATTCTTTCATTTAAATAAATTACTATATTGAAATGTCGTCGTTCCATCATATTCCAAAGATAATTATAGATGCAGATTCCATTCTCCGTGAAGCAAAGATGCTTATTATCAACGCCGATATGAGAAAAATGTCACAATATCCTTACTGAATTTGGTCTACATTGGAAACTTGTTAACCTTATTGCGGTCACTCTGAGAAACTCAAAGTCTAAAGTTAGGTTAAGAAATGAAATCTCTGAACCATTTGAAATTCTTACTGGTCTTTGACAGGGAGATGGATTATTCCCATTGATGTTTGTGTGAAAAAAAAAAAAAAAAATTGCCTGAATGGAGTAAGGTATGTCCTCCGACTGTTAAGATTGGAAGAAATAGTCGACTAAATTGCCTTGCATTTGCTGATGATCTGGCGCTATTAGCAAATAGTATAGAAGAAGCAAAATTTCAAGTAGAGGAACTAGGAAGATTAGCAGCAAAGGTTGGGTTGAAAATATCTTTTGAGAAAACAAAAAAGATGCCATCCTTTAAAGTTGACACTCCACATATTATATTAAATAACATGCATACATTATCATTAAAGACTGTTATGCCTTTCAGCGTTCAGTCTGCAAGCCTCTGTGAAGTTACTTATTAAATAATACTCAGAAAATTAAATTTGTAAATACACGTAAATTTAAATATCTTGGTGCAATTGTCACTTGGAATGCTAATGAAAAAGCGTCCAGAGACAATGGAACTCTAAAATTGAGACGAGCACAACAAATTACATGGCCGAGTTACAAAAAAAATGTCTCTTTCAATTAATGTCAAAATTCACCATTATAACTCCGTCATCGAACCAGAAGCAATATATGCAAGTGAAACATTATTCAAACTAAATACCCATGCAACAACAGACAAAGCAGAAAGTGGATAGAAGAATTCTCCAGACAGTTATTAATAAAAAACATCAGGTTGATGGCCAGTGGAGACTTTACCCAATTCAGTAATTTACAAGGAAAGTGAATCAATTTTCGACACGATGAGAAAACGGAGGATTGCATGTTTTGGACACACATACCGTTTGCCAAATTTTAGACTCCAAAAACAGCTTTTTGATTTCTTTTGGAATAGTAAAACAAAAAACACTTGGTTTAAAGAAATACAAATGTATTTGGATGAATTGAAAATTACTACAGAACAAATTGAAAATAGAGAAGAGAAGAAGATTCTAAACAACAAATATACAAAACTATCACTTAAAACATCAAAACGTAAGCCGTATGTTATATCAGCAGAAGAACGGGCTGTAATATCGTCTAAAATGAAGAAGTTTTGGAAAGAGAAGAAATTATCAAGTGTTAAAAAATGAACTTATTTTTTAATGTACTTATTTTTTGAAGATTTTATTGTATAAGGTTGATTTTGGGACTTCAGTGTGGGCGTAAACAGTGTAAATAAATTAATCAAGAGCCATTCCATGGTCACTAAATTACAAAGCAGAGGGTATGAATAAACAAACATAATAAACATGAGTACTAGTATTCAAAAAGCAAAGTCATCTCCATATAAGCCAAGGAGGCCATTGGAAGGGTGGAAGGTAAAAGCTTCCACTATCCATAACATTGGCACTTGGTGGGGTAGAGTGGATAGCTCTACGCCCGGCCGCCTTCGCCCCCGGAAGTCTAGGAGATGTTCCCCTTCTGAATTCCTTCTCTCATAGCCATGTAGTCCCATCACCTTCTCATAGCCATTCCTTTCTGTTTCGAGCTGTGCGTTGAGGTCCAATGATGATTGCCCTCTCTTCACTGATAGTCTCTTCTAGGTCTTTGAGAAACTTATTCTTTTCATCTTGACTGCAAACCTGTCTGAGGGGCATACACTTGCACCAGTGTCAGCTTCTCTTTCCCAAGGTGAACTGTTGCCTTTATAATCCTCTCACTGATGTACTGGATCTTTGTAATACCATCTAACTCTTTAGACAATATCAATCCTACTCCATTTTTCATCTCTCTGTTGTTACCATTCCATTAGAGGGTATCGTTTTTCCTCAACTCTTTCTTCCCTTTACCTTTCCATTTAGTTTCACTCAGTCCTAGGATTTATATTTTCCTTCTGTCCATGATGTCCACTAACTCTTCACATTTCCCCGTCAAACTCAGTACATTGATTGTTTCTATTCGAGTGTGTTGCCTTCTCTGTGGTTTTTGCACAATCGCAAGGCTTGACCTAAAGCCATCATACCTGGCGTGGGTCTGCGGGTGCTGTTGTCTACTCCCGAATTCTTTGTTTGCATCCTAGGCTCGCATAAGTGTTGAAAGCGATTGCAGTTACTCTCCAACTGACTTGCTAGGCCTAACGTTAGAGAAGATTTTCTGTCGTGCAGTTTGTCAGGTTTGGTGGCAACCGCCCAACCCTCGGCTAGACAGTCACAGGTAGTACCATCTACTGTCGCTTACGGTAGCTGGATGTATCTGACCTGACCCTAAACTTCTTCCCTTTGCCTTTAGAGCAGTCCCCTGCCACATCTGCAAGGCAGCAGCTTCCAGTTGAATTTGTCATTTCCTACACAATGGCTTCAACAAGCCCCCTAAGGGTGAACTCCTCTGCCCATAGCCATTGGTTCTCCCTTAGTTGGTCAGGTTTGGTAACAGCCGGCCAACCCTCGGCCAGGCAGTCGCAGGTAGTACCATCTATTGTCGCATATGGTAGCAGGATGTACCTGACCTGACCCTAAACTTCTTCATCACTTATTTATTCGTTCATTCATTCATTCATTCATTCATTACAAGTGGCAAGGTTTGGGCTTTTGGCTCTCTCACACTTAACCACATTTTTAATTACAGATTGGATTGTCTTATTCTTACAAATTAATGAGGTGATGCTTATGATGGTAGAGGTGATGGTGGAGAAGAGGTTTTTTACATTCACGCTGCAATGAGAAACAGGGACTTTGACAATATATTGGCCGACTTAATTTTGTTTGTAACTAGGTGACTCTGTGTAATAGTTGTGATACTAAAAATAATGAAAACTAGTAATAAAATGCGCTATACCCTATCGGTTCTAGAGTTACGCAGGAAACTGATTATCTACTGGATGTGACTTGAGTGCATCGTAATACGAGTATGAATACTTAAGTACTGCACCATTCATTCTCATATTCACACTTGCATTCACTTAAGCTGGCTATCTTAAGTCATAACTATACCTAGTCTAGCCATAAATTCTGTTACAACTTAAAAAGTGAAAAATGCAAATATTATGAGAAGTATTTTAATTTGCTGTTAGTATGTTGTTCTTACAGGCATTCTTTACACAAATCACCGATCACTTTTCAAAATGGTCTCCTTGGGCACTGATACAGGCTCTGAGTCTTTGTGGCTACTCGTCTATGGCGGAACGGAGGACATCCAGGGGGAAATCCACCACTGCAAACAATAACGAACGCTTTAAACTTCCAATGGTGGTGCGTCTCTTCTTGCAGACGATGCCCTCAATCACTGACCTCAGTCAGTAGTCCAAAGGATTCAGGTCCGGACTTCTACTGGGCCAATCTTCAGTTGAAATGAAGTTTGGGACATGACGCTGAAGCCACCCTTGAGTTGACCTAGTCCTGTGGGCTGGAGCAGAATGTTGCTGGAAAGTCCTGAGTTGGTTTTGAAATAATGTGCCACTTAAGTTCTTCACTATAGGCTGTAAAACTGTGCTTTTGTACACTCTGGTGCTGGTTTTAACACCCTTTTCACAGAAATGCAGCTGGGTGGTGCCAGAATAACTCACCCCCCACCACACCATCACAGTGGAGGGATGATCGGCCCTCTGAACTTTCGGAACCTTTTTACTGGCTTCCCGAGATGATGGAAGGTTCCAAGAAGGACATTCCAGGAATAATTAATGAACAAGGAGAGTGTGTATGTGAGGATCTTCAAAAGGCAGAAGTATTCAGTCAGCAGTATGTAAAGATTGTTGGTTACAAGGATAATGTCGAGATAGAGGAAGAGACTAAGGCCAAAGAAGTAATAAAATTTACATATGATAACAATGGCATTTACAATAAGATACAAAAGTTGAAAACTAGAAAAGCGACTGGAATTGATTGCTGGAATTGCTATAGTAGCCCCTGTGTATAAAGGAAAGGGTGATAGACATAAAGCTGAAAATTACAGGCCAGTAAGTTTGACATGCATTGTATGTAAGCTTTGGGAAGGCATTCTTTCTGATTATATTAGACATGTTTGTGAAATTAATAACTGGTTCGATAGAAGGCAATTCAGTTTTAGGAAAGGTTATTCCACTGAAGCTCAACTTGTAGGATTCCAGCAAGATATAGCAGATATCTTGGATTCTGGAGGTCAAATGGACTGTATCGCGATTGACATGTCTAAAGCATTTGATAGGGTGGATCATGGGAAACTACTGGCAAAAATGAGTGCAATTGGACTAGACAAAAGAGTGACTGAATGGGTTGCTATATTTCTAGAAAATAGATCTCAAAGAGTTAGAGTAGGTGAAGCTTTGTCTGACCCTGTAATAGTTGAGAGGGGAGTTCCTCAGGGCAGTGTTATCGGACCTTTATGTTTTCTTATATATAAAAATGATATGAGTAAAGGAGTGGAATCGGAGGTAAGGCTTTTTGCGGATGATGTTATTCTCTATAGAGTGATAAATAAGTTACAAGATTGTGAGCAACTGCAACGTGACCTCGAAAATGTTGTGAGATGGACAGCAGGCAATGGTATGTTGATAAACGGGGCTAAAAGTCAGGTTGTGAGTTTCACAAATAGGAAAAGTCCTGTCAGTTTTAATTACTGCGTTGATGGGGTGAAAGTTCCTTTTGGGGATCATTGTAAGTATCTAGGTGTTAATATAAGGAAAGATCTTCACTGGGGTAATCACATAAATGGGATTGTAAATAAAGGATACCGATCTCTGCACATGGTTATGAGGGTGTTTAGGGGTTGTAGTAAGGATGTAAAGGAGAGTGTATATAAGTCTCTGGTAAGACCCCAACTAGAGTATGGTTCCAGTGTATGGGACCCTCACCAAGATTACCTGATTCAAGAACTGGAAAAAATCCAAAGAAAAGCAGCTCGATTTGTTCTGGGTGATTTCCGACAAAAGAGTAGCGTTACAAAAATGTTGCAATGTTTGGGTTGGGAAGAATTGAGAGAAAGAAGAAGAGCTGCTCGACTAAGTGGTATGTTCCGAGCTGTCAGCGGAGAGATGGCGTGGAATGACATTAGTAGACGAATAGGTTTGAATGGCGTCTATAAAAGTAGGAAAGATCACAATATGAAGGTAAAGTTGGAATTCAAGAGGACAAACTGGGGCAAATATTTATTTATAGGAAGGGGAGTTAGGGATTGGATTAACTTACCAAGGGAGATGTTCAATAAATTTCCAATTTCTTTGAAATCATTTCGGAAAAGGCTAGGAAAGCAACAGATAGGGAATCTGCCACCTGGGCGACTGCCCTAAATGCAGATCAGTATTGATTGATTGTTGATGATGATGATGATGATGATGATGATGCATAAACCCTGTCGTTTTGCACATTGAAAGATTCTTCAATAGTGAATACCTTTTCATCGGTGAAGAGAATGTTTTGATGACCATTTTGTGCGTAACACTGCAGGAGACATCGACATTCAAGCACTCTCAGCTTCTTTAGGTGCGCGTCAAGGTAATGTCCTGTTCGTTGGCGATAAGCCCGTAGTCCAAGTTCCTCTGACAGAAGCCGTGACATTGACCTTTTTGAAATGTTTATTTCACGGGCCATGATAGCCTGTTTCCACACCGCATTTCTCCGAATACGAGCCCCCACTGCCTTTTTTGCTGCAGGAGTCCTGACACTGCGTGGGCGACCGTCCCTCGAATGATCCTTTACAGACGAGCTCGATAGCTGCAGTCACTTAAGTGCGACCAGCATCCAGTAATCGGGAGAGAGTGGGTTCGAGCCCCACTGTCGGCAGCCCTGAAGATGGTTTTCCGTGGTTTCCGGCAAATGCCGGGGCTGTACCTTAATTAAGGCCACGGCCGCTTCCTTCCACTTCCTAGGCCTTTCCTATCTCATCTTCGCCATAAGACATATCTGTGTCGGTGCGACATAAAGCAGATTAAAAAAAAAAAAAAAAAGATCCTTTACAGTCCCGGTTGCATTGAATTGCTCAATGGTCCGGTTCACAGACATACGAATGATTTTCAGCTTTTGCAGAATCTTGAAAATGTCGCTTGGAGATTTTTCAACTTTATGTAATGCTATTACTGCAACACGATTTTCATAATCACCCCATTCCACTACAACTTTTATTATAATTTGGGTCCACCTTATTCAGTACATAAAAATTGCTGCGTAGATGTAATTACAACATATATTTCAATCAGTACTAGTTTCGATGCCCCACTGCAAACGGGTTGTACAGTGTGTGTCAAAAGTTTGTAACAGTATTTATGGCTAGACTGGGTAGAAGGTAAAGTACAAAGTTTTTATTTGTATTTAATTCACAGAATTTTTCCTTTTAAATTTGGCGTGCTTTTGTTATTTGTATTTTTGTTAATTTTCAGTGAAGATAGTTGTACTCTTCTAGACTGTGGGGAAGGCACATACGGGCAGCTTGTTAGGTTCTATGGACCAGAGAAAGTTGATACAGTTCTTTGTAAATTACGAGCTATTTATGTCTCTCATCTCCATGCCGACCATCACATTGGGCTTATTGGCATCCTTAAAGGAAGAAGAAAAGCTCTGTGTAATGCCGTGGCTCAAAACATAATACCTCAAGAAGAAATGAATCGACCTGTGTTCTTAATGGCTCCTAAGCAAATTAAATCATGGCTGAGTTTATACCACAGATGCTTTGAGCCTATTCTCCAAGATTTAGAATTAGTGGCTAATGGTGATCTGGTGAGTATTTATTTTTTAAATTACATTTGATAAATTATTTATTTACTGGTTGTTGTTGAGTACATTTGCATGATATAGGCAATAGGATCTGTCACATCTATTCCAAAAGCCATTTTGAACATTGTGAGATTTATTTGTAGAATCAGAAGAGGAAATAAGCCAGTATCTTCTCATATTTTTAAAGTAGTGGAACATAGATAAATTATTGGGATATAGTTGCTTAGTTACGTACTTTTCTCAAGATAGTTGGTTTGATCCCACCTAAGTCACTGGCATTTAGAGCAGTTTATCGTATTCACTTGCGTATTAGACCCCCTATTTTTTCAGTTTTACAGCTAAAAATAGTAAGAGGGGTCCAATATGCAATATCCTCAAAATTTGTGCAGTGAACCCATGACTTCTAGTCTATAAATTGTACATGTAAACATTCTACTCTGTTCTGTAACAAACTTATGAATGTATTTGAGTTATACTGGCTATTTTTGTTGGAAGGCAGTAATTCTAAATGTAAAAACACAATAAATGGTGAACACAACTTTTAGGCCTCCATATAAAGTAAATATAGTTAGTTTTCGTTACTCATATCACGTCATTCGTTTCATTTCATTAATTCCTCTGATGAGGTTAACGTCACGAAGGGCATACGGTTGTAAAAACTTGCTATGAAGATTCGTCTTACTTCATACTCAACCCCGTGGAGAAAAGGGATAAGGGATCATATTACGCAGTATTCATATAAAAGAACTGAATGGCCAGTCATTTGTCTGCCAGTTGAGCAGTAGGCCTACCATACAGTAAACCTGAGTAAATCTGATCACTACTTTCATTTGAATTATCGTCTTGTGCCGCCAACTTCCCTGCTACTGGCGTGCCGTCATTCCAGATGACGTAATCTTAACTGGCATCTTGTCAGCCATGCATGGCAATCAGTAGCATTCAAGGTCCCATCTTTTGTAACCTTTTAAAAATAGTTTTGTTCCTGACTATAGAGTCCAAACAGTAAGAACCTCTTCCCAGATGGTTGCTGGAGATGGTCTCTGATATTCCCAGTTGGTGTATATGTAGCAGAAGCTGCCCATTCTGAATAAAGCCATGCTGTAGAAAGCGTGCCAAACCACCAGCTGATAACTAGCGTATGTCATGAGTTCTACTTCTGAATGTAACACATAGTTACTGGAAGCATTCTTTGAATATTATCATAACTAAATAACTGTGGCTGTTGAAAGCCAGACCCTTATTTTTAAGTGTATTTCATGCTTGTTCTCTACATTTATCACATCAGGATTTACCTAAACAGGTGTAAATGAGAGAAGGGAGACCGCATTGTTTAGGTTAGGTATGCTATCAAGTGCCTGGATAGAGCCAGAAGTTCCACAACGAAAGAATGAAAATAAGTAACAGGAAAGTTTGCTGCATTTATGGATATCAATAAATGTGGTGGTAATGTGTTTTATTATCATTATGTTTCATTTCGTACATTTCGTGTCTCCTTTCTTTTTCATTAACGCATAGTATGTTTTGTTTGGCATCTCCGAAAATCATTAAAAGTAAGTGGGCACGTAAAATCTATATTATTATTATTATTATTATTATTATTATTATTATTATTATTATTATTATTATTATTATTATTATTATTATTATTATTATTATTATTATTATTATTATTATTATTATTATTATTATTATTATTATTATTATTATTATTATTATTATTATTATTATTATTATTATTATTATTATTATTATTATTATTATTATTATTATTATTATTATTATTATTATTATTATTGTTATTATTGTTATTATTGTTATTGTTATTATTATTGTTATTATTATTATTATTATTATTATTTGTTAGGTACGTTGGCGAATATGATTGGATTATTTTTATCACATTTTAAACTTACTTCTCTCCAAAAAATACCTATATTGGCCTGAGTTAGTAGATATTAAACGATCACTTTGTTAATGATCTTGCCTGCTATATTAATAGCAGCAACCGTGAATAGTTCTCAACTAAAGCAAACTCATTTCCTCATCCCGAGGTGGTGCAGCTCTTTTTAGACACGCCCCCAGTGGACAGGAGTTACGTGTACCATTTTTAGCGCATATCAACCTTCCTGCCATTCGTAAATCTCTGGCATTGCGGTACCGAGAATCAAACTCAGGCTCCCAAGAACAGCAGCTAATTGTGCTAACCATTACACTGGCAGACATTCTTTAACACAGACATATAGCCTGACTGATACGTGCTTGCAGTGCGCAGGTCGGACACGAAACTATTCACCTATTTGTGCGACGTCATCAGAGCTGCAGTAGGCCTACGTTATGGAGACGGATATTTCTTAACTACGAAACGCAGATGTACAGCATGACTTCGGCACGTGTTTTCATTGCGTGGGTTGTACGGACTAAACTATTCACAAATTTGTGTGATGTCATCAGAGCTGCAGTAAAGCTTGTACCCGCTTCGAAGCGGAATCTTTGTTCTTCACTGACGAATTATTTTTGGGAGGTCGGGGTCTTGTATACAAGATTTATTTTTTCATTTTCTTTGTCTCGAAAAGCCAAGGGGGGAGGGCGTCCTAATACACGAGTAAAGATGGTAAATCCAACACCGCCATATCATTGGCTTCTGGCACATTAAACCCCTGCAGGACAAAATTCTAATAATCCAGTGTCTCTTAAAATCTATGGCAAATAAAAGGAAGTTAAATTACTTTATCTGCCGATACACTGCTGTGTGTTTCTTGTGCTGTTCATTTGCATCTCAGAATGCATTTAGTGAGATGTTTAGTTTTTACATCGTCTCATGTTCTAATCATCATCAGTTTGCCCATCTATGTACTAATTCTTCTGAGTTTTAAGCCTCATTACATTGGTGTCAAGGCATGTCTTCCACTGTCATGCCTGATGCTGCAATGCCTAGTGACTTTCTGATGCTAGAAGGACATTGTCAATCAAGAGAAGAGATTATGGGTGGGGTGTTTGAAGGTTGGTGGTTATTGCATCCATACAGAGATTAAATAGTTTTGGCAAGAGGGCTGAGCCTTAGTGAACTTCTATGCTGATGGTGAAGAAAGCCGAAACTCCAACTGGACAACAAACAGCGCTGTTGACATTGCGATACAGAAGTTTGTCCTTCGATGTAGGCTTATGGAACTTTGTGCAAACGTTGTTCATGCCAGCTGAGATCATTAGGATATCCTGTTGAATGACTTTTCCAAGTCTTAAAAGATAATGTGAACAGTCTTGTTCTTCTCATGATGTCGTTCTCAGAGGAAGAGAGCCACGTAGATAGCATATGTTGTACCCTCTATAAGGTGCAACCAATATGGTCGTATGTTTCATTTCAGGATTGGTTTCCTTAGCCATCGAAGGCATCTGCATCCCAGAATTCAAGTACTGGAAAAATCATAGGAGAGAGATGAATACTCGTGTACGAGTATCAGGCGATGACGACCACACCCTGCGACAAATCCACACTGGGTTTGGTGTAATGGAAACAATGTTGTGAAGCAGGGCATCATATTATCTTTCTGAGATCTTTAACATGTGGCATATTAGATGGATAGGACGACAATTTGAGTATTCGGTTGCACCACCTTCGCCCTTCTAGGTGGGCACTGTTATACTGCTCAGCCAAACAGAGAGCCTCATTTGACTCCACAATGTGATTGAAGAGCTTCATGACAGCGAAAGTGTCACAAATACCTAATCTGTTCCATACCTTGGCCAGGATATCAGCAGGCTAGTCACCTTTCCGTTCTTCATTTTTCAGATAGCTGTTTCCACTTCTGTTGTGGTGATGGATGGTACTGGTCCATCAGATGATAAAGATGTTCATTCCCATAGGAAACCTGAAATATTTGTTCCGAATGAGTAAATTTATAATACCAGTATAGCTGGTATGGTACTGGCCTAACCGGACTGACTGGCTCAGACGGTTGAGGTGCTGGCCTTCAGACCCCAACTTGTCAGGTTCGATCCTGGCTCAGCCCGGTGGTATTTGAAGGGGCTCTACTACATCAGCCTTGTGTCAGTAGATTTACTGGCACATAAAAGAACTCCTGCGGGACTAAATTCTGGCACTTCGGCATCTCCAAAAACCGTAAAAGTAGTTTGTGGGACGTAAAGCAAAAAACATTATTATTTATGGTACTGGACCAAGAACTGGATCAGTGCTCTATATAGATAGGTGTGGAAATTTTTCATTGCAGATATTTCAGAAGTATTGCTCTATTGCTCTAGAATCACACGCAGATCTTGAAGGACTTTGTGTATCATCCTTTATTCTTTTGACAAGGCCAACATTTGCGTTGATTAGTGCTGCACACTGGCCAAGCAGATCTTCTTTGCTCCATCAGGATTATCCAGCTCTTCATACAGTCTATTGAAGTGTGCTGATTTTGCTACGGCAACCGCCTGATTTGACGCCAACTTCATGGACTTACATCGCTCATGGTCTGCTTCAATATGAGATACCATACCTGTCTGGAATGTTGCCTTAAGGGCTCTCTAAACTTCATCATTCCACCACCATATCTGGTAGTGTAAAATGTGCTTCGCCAGTTTGGTTGTCTCTAGTACTTCATGGGATGCTGCGGAGATTTGGATAGCTAAATTGTTCCAGACAGATGCCACCGATTGACTGGAGTTGACTTCAATTTCTTTTAGGACATGTATGAGTTGTTTGTATTTGCTTAACTGTCACCACTTAGTCCTTTCCACTATTGCTGTCTGCACTCTTTGCTGATGGTTAACATTCGGTCGCTTATGCAGGACAAGCAGACTTTGCTGAGGGGCAATACGGTCTTATGGAAAAACCTTTGCATTTGTTAGTATTGTTTGAGTTGCATGCCTTCCATTGTTGTAGGTGGTCAGCTGGGATGGTCTCTTCCTCAAGGTCACGTGTTTCAGCACAGTCAAGGATGCATCACTGATCTTCATTGCATGTGCCATATCCTTGGCCACTATGTTGCTGTACATAGCCATCTCTTTCTTGTCTGGCATGTCTGTTAAAGTCACCTCCAATTGTGATATGTTCCTCTTGCCTGGTTGACTCCAGATGGGTGTTAAGGCTCTCCTAGAAGTTGTTCTTCACATTGTTGGGGCAGTTTGTTTGCAGGGTGCAGCATGAAAGTAATTGGAAGGTTCACTGTGCTGACATCAATCATCGCTAACATTAAGCAATCAGGTATGTGGTTGACTTGTAGGATATTATCTCGCAACTTCTTGCTGACCTGGTTGACTTATGGCTGTGAAGTTTGCAAACTTCCCCAATGTCCTTTGGGTTTGCTCCTTTCCACTTCATGTCTGTTCAGCAGTTTTTAAGAACACTGGCCTGCTAGCGGCTTTTTCCAGTCATGGTACTGATCTTGAGAGTGCTAAGACATGATGGAAGCAGCTTCTTTAGCCCATCTCGTCCCATGATCGTTAGCCTTCGCCAATATCCCATGCCATTCAGATATTGGGGGGTGAGGGGTAACTCGAGGGGGATGCACTAGCCTGTTGTTCCAAATCCTGAAATGACACTGCATGATATCGACGTGACTGAGAAATACTCCAGCTGTCATGTTGCTCCGCTGTTCTTCTCATGATAACATGCCATTTGTCAAATGTAGGCCACTCCCCTGGAGTGCCTTTTGCAACTGCTCCTCTGGAGTATAGACACCTTTTGCAAGCACTTCTTTGAAGTACAGATGCCTTTTACAGCCACTTCTCAGAAGTACAAACCCTGCTAACTTAAAATTTTTCTTCTGCTTCTCTGGCCTGAGCATTTCAACATTTAACTTCAGGTGGTGCACCTTCAATCTTCTGTAATCTTCTGACGTAGACAAATTGAAGATTTGACTTTTCCTGTATCTGAGTCAGTCTTTAAGCAAAAATGTTTTGGTAATTTCATGAGTCATGCATTGGGTTTTCATCTTTGAGGTATTTATTTTTAAACTGTATTTCTGAAATGTTGATTCAATTCTTACCCAAGCAATTTGGCTCTGCAGCTAGGTTCACGTAACTGTGAGCTTGCATTTGAGAGGTAGTGGGTTTGAATCCTGCCGTTGGCAGCAGTGAAGATGATTTTCTGTTGTTTCCTATTTTCACACCAGGCCACAGCTGCTACCTTCATGATCCTGGTCCTTTCCCATCCTTCTGTTGCTGAAAACTTTGTGTGTTAGTATGATGTAAAACCAGAAAGAAAAGAAAGGGGGAAAAAAAAAAAGCAGTTCTTAACAGTATCCCTTTCAGTTTGAAAGCAACTTAGGAACTGGGTTAGTAAGATTTTTTTCTCAAACATATAGCTGCATGAATAGTGACTATTTCACTACTGTTTGCATTTCGAGAAATTATTGAACGGATGTGACAATTGTTCGGAGATGTTGTATCTATGTAGTTCGGATTTCACGTAAAACAGTAGATTGTATTTTATCACAAGATTTGTAGTTGTGTAAAGCTCTCACTTGTTAGATATAATTCTGGGCCATGAATGCTGTTTCCAAGTTGTTGTGTTTAAAATGTGAATTCTGTATTAGATTAGTTTGCTGACATTGTGTAGAACTATTTCATTTTTTGGAACCTAGGAGCAATACTTACTATAATGGTTAATCAAGTTTTATTGTATTACATTCATTCATCTCTACTTCCCATTTACAGTCTTCTGGGTCAGGTTGTGAATCAAGGACTCCACATCTCTCTCTCTGTCTCTCTCTCTCTCTCTCTCCAATATTTCTTCTACTTTTACTCCCCTCTTCTCTTTACTCTCTTTCACCATATCCATTCACCACTTTCTTTGCCTTCCCCGTTGTCTTCCTCATATTATTTTCTCCGTAAATACTCACTTTGGAACTCTGTCCTCTCCCATTCTCATCATGTGTTCATACCATTTCAGCTTACTGGTCTCTGTCTCGTCTTGCAGTGTAGGGAATCCACTTCTGTCTCTGATTTCTATGTTTCTGATTTTATCCCTTTGTGTGTCTCCCGTTATTCCTGTAAGGAATTTCATCTCGACTGCTTGGATTCTGCTTTCATCATGTTTTATTGTTGCCCATGTGCCCGTCACATATGTCAAAATTGGTGTGTAATACATTGAGTACAAAATTTTCTTGTATTTCTCTGGGATGTCCTGGTTCCACACTATACCTCTCGCACATTGGTAAAACCCATTAACTTGTTGGATTCTCTTTCCAATTTCATCATTTACCGTATTTACTCACGTATTAGACCCCTTTTCTTCCACTTTTACAGCTTAAAAGGTAAGGGGAGGGGGGGTCGAATATGCGATAACCTCAAAGTTTGTGCAGCGGACACATGGCTTCTAGATATAAGGAGCTATAAATTATTCATGTAAACATTCTACACTGTTCTTTAACAAACTTATGAATGTATTTGAGTTATACTGGCTATTTTCTTGGAAGGCAGTATTTCTAAATGTAAACAGACAACAAATGGTGAACATGACTTTTAGGCCTATAAAGTAAATATAGTCAGTTTTAGTTAATCATATCACGTCATTCGTTTCATCTCATTAATTCCTCTGATTAGGTTGACGTCGGGAAGGACATACAATCATAAAAACTCGCTACGTAAATTCGTCTCACTTCATTCACGACGCCGTAGAGAAAAGGGATAAGCGTATCGTATTATCATATTATGCAATATTGATAGATAAGAACTTAATGGCCAGTCACTTGTCTCTTGTCAGTTGAGTAGTAGGCGTACTACACAGTAAACCTGAGTGTGTCGCCATCTTTTCTCATTCCTAATCTTGTCTTTCCTGCTTTTCTGGATCATAGTGCGTAGGAATTTCATTTCAGCTGCCCTGAGTTTGGAATTATCTCTGTTATCTCTATTGAGAAAATTAGAGAAGTAGGAATAGATGATTCTCTCCTCGATAAGATTCAGACATCAAGACTGAAGTGGTTTGGTCACATGAAGAGGTTGCCAGTTAAAAGAACTGCAAGGAAGGAATTTGACAGAAAAGTAGAAGGAAGATGACCTGTGGGAAGACCACAAAGGAAATGGATAGATTTAGTTAAGAATGATGTACTGCTGAGAGGACAAGTTGGTGGAGGAGGAATGGTGCAAGGACAGGATGGGATGGAGGAGGCTCATATACCACACCCAGGAAACTGGAGATGGTTTAGGATGATGATGATGATGATGATGTCGCCATCTTCCCTGCTACTGGCATGTCATCATTCCAAATGACATCATCTTCACTGCCATCTCGTCAGCCATGCATCAAGAGCATTCGAGGTCCCGTCTTTTTGAAACTTTTAAAAGTAGTTTCGTTCCCGACTATAGGGTCTGAACAGTGAGACTCTATTCCCAAATAGTTTTGGGGAGAGTTTGTGTATGTGTAGCAGAAGCCACGCCTTCCGAATAAAGATGTGCTGCAGAAAGCGTGCCAAACCACCAGCTGATAACTAGCATGTTACTAGTTGTACTTCCAAATGTAATACATAGCGACTGGAAGTGTTGTTTGCAGAACTGTGGCTATTTAAAGCCAAATCCTTATTTTTAAGTATATTTCATGTTCGTTCTGCACATTATCATATCAGGATTTACCTAAATAGCTGTAAATGAGATGAGAGAGATCGCATTGTTTAGGTTAGGTAGGTATGCTATCAAGTGCGCATAGTGCCAGAAGTTCCACAACGGGAAGCTTAAAAATAAATAACAGGAAAGTTTACTGCATTTATGGATATCTACAGGTGTGGTGGTAGTTTAATTTTGTACGATCGTTGTCTCCATTGTTTTATTAATGCATAGTATGTTTTGTTTGGCGTCTCCAAAAAATATTATTATTATTATTATTATTATTATTATTATTATTATTATTATTATTATTATTATTATTATTATGAAGTACGTTGGCAAGTAAAACAAAAATTATGATTCCTCCAAAAATAAAACCTATATTGGCCCGAGTTACGAGATATTAAACGATCATTTTGTTAATGATCTCGCCTGCTATATTAATAGCAACAACCATGAATATTTCTTAATTCAAGTAAACTCGTTTCCTCATCCTGAAGTGGTGCAGCTCTTTTTTGACAGGCCTCCAGTGGAAGGGAGTTGCATGTACCATTTTTACTGCATATCAATCTTCCTGCCATTCGTAAATCTCGGGCAGTATGGTACTGGAAATCAAACTCAGGCTCCCGAGAATGGCAGCTAATTGTGCTAACCATTATGCTGGCAGACATTGTTAACTACAAAACACAGACACATACATGAATGATGCGTGCTTGCAATGCGCAGGTCGGACACAAAACTATTCACCTATTTGGACAACACCAGCAGAGCTGCAGTAGGCCTACACTACAGGGGCAGACATTTCTTAAATATGAAACAAAGGTGTACCGCATGACATTGATGAGTGTTCTCATTGCGTGGGTCATACGGACGAAACTATTCGCAAATTTGTGCGATATCATCAGAGCTGCAATAAGGCTTGTACCCGCTTCAAAGCGGAGTCGTTCTTCCCTGACGGATTACGTTGTGGGGTCTTGTATGCAAGGTTTATTTTTTCATTTTCTTCGTCTTGAAAAGCCAGGGGGGGAGGGAGGGTGGTCTAATAATGAGTAAATATGGTAATTTCCCATCTTCTGCAAGTATACTCCCCAAATATTTGAAGCTTGTTTGTCCTATCTTACACTACTTACACACCTTTTATACATGGCTTTGGTCATTTGCAATTCTGCTCTGTCTACCTCTCTTATCAATGCATCCCAGACCAGTTGCCATGGTACACTGTCATATGCCTTCTTAATATCTATAAATGTTATCACTAAATCTTTTCTTAACTTCCTTAACTCCCACTTTTTCTCCATCATGTTCCTTAATGCAAAAATTAGATGAAAAGTTGATCTAAATCCATATTGTTCTTCCTCCATTTCCTTTTCTACTTTCATCCTCAGTCTTCCCTCTTAATATCCTCCCAAAGATCTTTACTGCATCTGAAATGAGGGTGATTCCCCTATAGTTGCTACATTCTCTTTTATCACCCTTCTTGAATACTGGGATTATTAGACCGTTCCTCCAATCTTCTGGTGTTTTTTTTCTTTCATATCACTCAAAATAATCTTATCCAATGTAACCATTCTGGTCGTGCTGCCTTTATCATCTCTATAGCCACCTCACCCACACCTGATGCTTTGCCACTTTTCATCTTCTTTATAGTGTAGTTCCTTCTACTTCCAGCATTCTTATATCTTAATTTTGGTTTTCTTCCATCATTTCTTCTTCATGTTCTCCACTTCCCCCTGTTTTTTGAATTTGATATTAAGTAATTTAGCAAAATACTCCTCCCATTGCTGGAGAATATCCTCTCTTTGTGTCAAAATTTGTCCTGTACCTGTCCTTACAAATTATGTATCTTCTTTTTTTTTCTTTCTTTTTTTACCAATCCATACAACACTTCCTTACTTCCATTAACATTCTCTCGCAAGGTTTGTGTGAAGTTTTCACTGCACTTCTGGTTTTTCTTCCTGTACAATCTTCTGACATGCTTTCTTTGCTTCATGATACTTTTGCCTACTTTCCATATTTCTGCTTCCTATCTGGCTCCTCCATACCTTCTGTTTTTCTTTCACCGCATCCCTTACTTCGTTATTCCACCAGAGTGTCTCCTTGTCCTTCTTTTCCCTGATACTCTACCACATGTACCTTTTGCGCATTTCACCATTCCTTGTTTGAACTTAGCCTATTCTTCTTCAACATTGCCAACCTCTCCTTTAGGATTTTTTTTTTTTTAAGTTCTTCTGGAACTTCTCTCAGGCTCTCTTTTCCTTTAACCTTTATTTTTCTTTCTCTCATCTCTTTTAATTTCACTATTTTACCAAGTCTTAATTTAGATACTACAATTTTATGGTCTCCTTCAAAATCTTCTTTCGGCATAGCTGTCATATCTCCCAGCTGTCTGCATTTCTCTCCCTCAACTAAATCAGATCAATCATTGTTTTCGTTCTCCTTTGTCCTTATCCATATCTAGTTATTTTTTGGCTGTTCTTTTTTCTGAACCATCTATTAAGCCATTCCTCTCACAAAAATCTAGTAGTAGCTCTCCTGCTTTTTTATTTCTGTAATTGAAAGGACAATTATTTCTTCTTTACCTTGCCTGTCTGTTCCTATGAGGGCATTCATGTCTCCCATTATCACCATTTCTTTATCTGTGATGTACTCCTCTAGTTTCTCCAAGAACTCGTATTGACTTTCTTCAACATTATCTCTCCGAGGTGCATATACTTTGATAAAATCTTTCACTCCACTTTCCAAGCCAAGTCTAATTTGCATGACTGTCATTTACCTGGTAGACCTTCTCTGTATATTGTGCCAGGTCTTCCCTCACTCCAAAACCTACCCCTTTATTGCAGTTTGCTCCTCTACTCCAAAACAACTGAAACCCTTTCCTCAATCTCTTCTGTCCTGTTCCTGTCCACTTGGTTTCACTCTGTCCCAAAAATGCATCGTCCTTCTTTTCCATGCATTAGTTTTTCTGTCTTCCTTTTAAGGGTCAGGTTTAACAAATTTTTGAAATCTCGCCATATTTATTAAATTATATTGAAAAGTTTCTTTCTCAGGATCACATTGCTAGTTCATAAGAAGGATGAAGCATGAATTTTAGAATATCTGTCGACAAATAATGACGATAATCGGCTGATAGGCCCCACTATTTTAGACGTCTGTCCCTACTTGGACCATGTGATATGAACCCGAAGACATTTATGGTTGCAATCTTCATCGCTGGTTGCCCACTTGTCACAGTCTCCCCAGGATGAGAACTCCAGAAAGTGCACGTCGCTTTTGTGGGACGCCCTAACCGTTTCTGAGGCCTCTACTAACTCTGTCATTTTATAAGCTATTAGTACAGTAGGACTGCCACACCCAAAGGCATTTTATACCTACTGCTAGGATTTTTTCAGGCCACCCCTAACATGGAGTGCAGATGCTGTTAAATGGACTTTAGTGGTATTACCTCCATCAAGCGACCATCAGCCCTCTTAAAGAACCTCATCTGCTCGAAGCCGTTGGGCTCTTTAGATTGTACTTGTATTTATCCCCGATTCCAGAGCTGCGTCTTCTGCCACATCCACCATACTGAAGTCCACCTTCTCCGTTGTAGATGCCATTGAGGTCTTCACTCGTAACCCTGAGGTCACTGGTCTCTGGAACTCACATAGGCAGGGCTGCCATTCCCTGGGTAGAGCTGCCTCCGAAGAGGGTCCCTATCTGCTACCTGCTTATATTACACATCACATATAATTTTATATGTGCTGTATAATAGACTATATTCTTGTGTACATGTATATTCTATCATTTTACTTTATTGATTAATAGCAGTGCATATGTTCAATAATTTGATTTTATTTTTATACATAGTTCATAAATTTTAACGCTTGATCGGGTTTGGAGAATATTGTCATTACTATTCTTCCATTCGAGACATGCTTTATTCTTGTTTCGTGCGAGATGAAATATTTTTACTGCTGTGTATCTTACTTTTCATTTTGTTTTGTTAATATTTTTCTTTTTTTTAATAGGACCTTATGCGTGATAGCTCGTTGCCCCATGGGTCTGGAAAACTTCAGTTGCTTGAAAAACTACGTATGGCAGATATTAGCACTGTGCTGGTGAAACATTGTCCTAATGCATTTGGAGTTGCCTTCAAGCATCAAGATGGTTGGAAATTGACTTACTCTGGAGATACAATGCCATGTCCAGAACTCGAAATTTTAGGTACGTGTATACCTTGTCGTATTCCTCTCCCTAAATCGAACCATCTGTGACATCATCCCTTTTTCTTCTTTTGGGCCAAGTACAACTCCTTAATTAATCTTTGGTCATTCTACACTGACTTAGCAAATGTCATGGGATAGTCACCTAATAGCGGCTGGGGCCTCCTCTGGCCCTGCGAACTGCAATGAGACGCTGTGGAAGTGAGTTGTCAAGTCCCTGGTAGTCCTCTGGACACAGCTGACACCAAATCATTTGCTGAGCGGCCTCCAGTGCTGGTCTGTTCGCGGGTGCAGGATCCATGGCAAGGAGCCTGCGTACCAGGTCATCCCAGATATGCTCGATAGGGTTCATATTGGGGCTCCTGGGTGGTCATGGCAGTCGTTGGACCTCCGCTGCATGTTCCTGGAACCATTCCCGGGCAACATGGGAGCGATGTGGCGGCGCGTTATCATCTTGAAACACCGCAGAACCGTCTGGGCACTGGAAGGCCAAAAATGGGTGGAGATGGTCTCCGAACAGCTCAACATACCGCATACCATTGAAAGTCTCTTCCAGAACAACTAGGGGGCCCATTCCATACCAGAAAAATGTAGCCCAGACCATAACAGAGACACCAGCGCCCTGGATCACACCTTCGCGGCAAGCGAGATCCACCGCTTCATGTGGTCTGTGCCATACACGGTGCCTCCCATTGGCATGGTGTAGTTGAAATCTGATTCGTCTGACCATGTCACGTTACGCCATTGTTCCAGTGTCCATCCCTGGTGACTGGCGACAAATGCGCGTCTTCGTGCCCGATGACGGGTTAACAGTGGCACCCGTGTGCAGCGCCGGCTCCCATACCCCATAGAACCCATGTTCCTACAGATTGTCCACTGGGAGACGTGTGTAGCACGGCCTGTGTTTAATTGAACCGTGATGTGTTGCACGGTGCCCGTCTGTCACTATTGACAATCCGTCTCAGATGTCGCCAGTCACGGTCATCGAGGGTGGCTGGACGGCCGGTCGTTCATCTGTTGTGGATGGTGACACCCGCATTCAACCATTCATGATACACCCTGGACATGGTTGATCGTGTGAAGCCGAATTCCCGCACCACTTCCGAAATCGCACTTCCCATCCGTCGGGCACCGACCACCATACCCTGTTCGAACGGTGTCAGCTCACGACGACGTTCCATGTTACACCTGTCACATGCACAGCCACTGCTCACAAGGTCTCCTATACAACTGCTGCTGGCACAGAGAGCGTGTGGTGCGCAGACAACACACCTGCACATCAGTGCTCCGCTATCCCATAACATTTGCTCAGTCAGTGTAGTTTACTGTGTTTGATTTTAGGATCACCGGGCGAGTTGGCCGTGCGCGTAGAGGCGCGCGGCTGTGAGCTTGCATCCGGGAGATAGTAGGTTCGAATCCGACTATCGGCAGCCCTGAAGATGGTTTTCCGTGGTTTCCCATTTTCACACCAGGCAAATGCTGGGGCTGTACCTTAATTAAGGCCACGGCCGATTCCTTCCAACTCCTAGGCCTTTCCTATCCCATCGTCGCCATAAGACCTATCTGTGTCGGTGCGACGTAAAGCCCCTAGCAAAAAAAAAAAAAAATTATTTTAGGATCTCTATTAACATTTCCCATTTAACTCTATCAAATGCTTTTATCCAAATCTTAATTCATGCATTCTCGTACAAGATAGCTCTTGCCTCCTTAGTGCCCCAAGGATTACGTTGTGTGTTTACAACACATCACTTCATCACGCTTCGTGTTATCATAATTGATTGCACAACAGTAGCTTAAAGAAATAAAAACTTGAACAAATAGAAGGAACATGCTTTGCCATAGGGAATAAACTGGATTGTACTACCAAACACTAACATAAATGTGGATGGATTAATTTTCACTCACCCCATTGTTGTCGGCTACTTTAGATAATTTTTGTGCTTCTTTCGATGTCTTACAATATTTTAACTCTTTCCTCGGTTGTCTGATACTCTTGAAGAGCCAGAGATTATGTCCTTAACATGTACCTCAGAACAGTCGACTTTGCCAATCTGAACAATTATTTGTTCTAATCTTCAAGACATTAAAAAAATATGTCTCCCCGCATACTTATTTCACACAAAAGTTTTTGAACTAGCACATTTTCAGCTTATGGAAACATCTTTCGAGGGATGCATGAGAGATGTTTCCCACGCTAGATCCATAGTCTTTGATATCTGTGAGCAATGCAACTGAACTATTTCCTGAGGGAATGTCACAGAAAAGACAAAGGCACTTATCACACTTCATAATTCTTGTTTCTTGGCGAACAGTGAACCCTCGAAAATGGTGAACTAAGCATTCCTTAGCAATACTACTCCCACCGAGCTTTTTGGAACGTCTTCCCAGTCAGTATCTTGAACAGAGGTGCTCAGCTGGGCAGCTTACGTAGCAAGCATATGTCACATTGAAGCGAGAGAGCGAACACACTTTGCAGGGAAGTGAAGCTGTGATGTTGGATTGTGACTACAAATCTCTCCTTAACTACTTAGCAAAATGTAGGTTGGGTTTACAGTATTGTTTTTTGAAGATATTATTATCACAAGAAAACCAACCTTTTCAAGATATTCCGGTTTGATTTATACTGTGCTCGATATAAACAGTCAGTTTTATTTTCTTATATTTATACAGTACATTCAAAGAAAACTGACACATTACAATTTTTGTGTTACAATTTACAAAGATACGGAGTTTACGATTTACAATTCCTGGTATGGAAATGACAGTATTTCCATTAAGGAAAGTAAAATTCCTGTTATTCATTCAGCAAAACTTGATATATTTAAGTAATTCAACAAGTGTAATGCTTGATATTTGCACAATGTTGTAGTGTTATGTGTTTTTCTCTTTTCACTGAATTTCTGAAAATAGTATTTAAAACTTATCAGGCGAGTGAGTTCCATTACAAACGAGGATGCAGATATTTACTAACCAAGATTAAAGTACAACAACAATGTAAATGCATCTACTGTATAGATATAAAGTATGCCTTTAACTAAAGAACCTAACTGATGTTATTTCCTGTAAGCATTATTGGATTGTTGGTGAGTTTATCAGATAAATAAAACCCAAGCAGTCACAACCTGCAGCTTATCTACCTTAACTATGTATTATGTTTAAAATGCTGATAAAGCACCTCTTAAAATGTAATAGTAAAAATTGTAAATCATTGCATACAGTACAAAAATATTTGAGGTTATAATTCTTTATAATAACCAATCAAAACATATAAACTGCAATGAGCAGAAATAACTTATTTCTTACAACGTAAACTGAAAATGTCTTGGATTTCCATCCACTGGCAATAAAACAAAATAAAATTAGCACTTCGAAAATTAATTCTTAATTGAACATTTACTGTTCTTCACTGTTTCTGCACTCCCTGTCACCTTCTGTCTGTGTTGTAGTCACCAAATTTCCCCTTTCAATTCAAAATTCAATGCACCTTTTGTTTGTGCACGGCAAGAGGGGATATCGGGGATAATAATTTTAGAAGAATGCAGCCGAATGAAACAGTTTATATAAACGCCTGACAGGAACGAGCTGCATCTATTTTTACAAATTTTCAGGTCAGTAAGTCTGTTTGCACAAATACGTAGAACCAAAGATGCTCATTATCCTAGCTGATCACCAATGTAGACGTGGAAATCGATCTTGCTGAACAAATAAATAGAAAATCATT
Organism: Anabrus simplex; assembly: GCF_040414725.1. NCBI lineage: Eukaryota > Metazoa > Arthropoda > Insecta > Orthoptera > Tettigoniidae > Anabrus > Anabrus simplex. The sequence goes on from NC_090270.1 coordinate 109,270,178, forward strand.
TTGTAGTGGCGTTCTGTATTATACCTCTTTGATATAACAAACTGCCCACATTTTGCACTGTCTCCTGCTTGCAAAAAAAAAAAACCCAACCAGTTCTTCCCCTGGCTCTGGTATTGCCACAGTGATCGAGAGTGACTGGGAGAACTTCGCTCAACCTTCACGGCCTGTGACGTAACAACATTGTCACTATGGCTGAGCAGCATATGCTCATCATCTGCCTGTCCGCCAGCTTACACTGCTGTGCGCTCATGGGACGAAACGTCCAGCATGAGCACCTCTGATCTTGAACATCTAAAGTTTGTTTTATAACACTCTCGTTATTGACGTCAGAAAAGTTGGATGGCGCAGCCACGCGGTAGATTGTTGAAGCTGCAACACAGTGACTGGTGAGGTATATTTACATGGCGAAGCATTGACGTCGTGATGGAAACAGAAAGAAAATTGTCAAATTTGAGGAGGTACTGCTCTGTATAAGGTTGCAAATCGTATAAAACGGATGCGAAATCTGGTCACTACTTTCCTGTACAAAAAGTTCAGAGAGAAAGATGGGTTTCCGCGCTGTCAATTGGAAAACGCGTTGCGCGATACATGACAGTGCGCAGTCTGCATTCTCGTGAAGACGACTTCTTTCCACAGCGTAGGTACCGGTACTGTTTATTGTACTCATTGATAGTTGTTATCTCTAATTTGTATTCACAAAGATTTAGCTACATCAAAAATACTGATAAACTTGTAGCCTAATACTTCTGTGCCGCACATAGAATGTTATCCGCTCTTTGTAAACTTCTTCATATGTGTAACAGCAGACAGTAAATTAACTATCTACATGTGAGTAATATCTTTAACTGATAGTAATTAAGCACTGAATTAAAATTGCCTATATAATACTTCTATCAATGAAAGAAAATATGTAGTATTTTGCCGTCATAAATTAGCCTTTTTTGCTATTTGTTTTACGTTACACCGACAGAGAGAGGTCTTATGGCGACGATGTGACGGGAAAGGTCTAGGAATGGGAAGGAAGCGGCCGTGGCCTTAATTAAGGTACAGCCCCAGCATTTGCCTGGTGAGAAAATGGGATACCACGGAAAATCATCTTCAGGGCTGCCGACAGTGGGGTTCGAACCCACTATCTCCCGGATGCGAGCTCACAGCTGCACGCTCCTAACCACACGGCCAACTCGCCCGGTCATCATAAATTAGAAGCCATAACCTAATTATTTGGTAGAATTGGACAAAGCAAGTATTCTTCAACCCCAAACAGCTGTGACTGTAGAGGTTATAGTACTCTTAAATTATAATTTTCCAACTTTACTCTGCATATTCTGTAGGTACTTATAATTTTTTTATACTTATTATTGTCGGTTCTAAGTTCTAACTTTTGTGCTGATGGTAAAAATGGAAGAACATTTAAGTTTGTGTGGGCTGTTCCAACACAAGCCTGTATAAAGCCTAGATTTATTTGCTTTACAACATTTACTTAGTAGAATTATTATTTTCTTTCTTCCCCAAGATTACAGTTTACAAAACAGGTAACTCCCCCGTCACCTGGCTAAGAAATTACTCCATAACCTCTAATAGTGGAAAATTACAGTAGCTTAACTGTTAAGGTGAATTAGCGTGTCAGCGGTAACATTTCTCTGACAAACCCGCTTTACATATACAGTTGCACTTCACATTTTCACCCCTTTGTTCAAGACAACATTAACTTTGTGCTGTTTTGAATCGATGTGGGATGATTGTAAAGACAACCAGTTTCATCTTCTGTTTAAAACTTTTTACCTACACATATCAAGTAATTACGCTTGAATATTTCTTCCCCTTCCACTAATGGACGCATGAAATCTCCGACAACTCTCAACAGTTGCGCATACGACACCAAAGACATTTTGAACACTTAATAAATCCTACAGACGCACACCCGATCACTGTCGTGTTTACATCCCGTCACTATCTCGCCGCCATATTGGAAACAGCTGACGGTAAGCTCCTCCCCCGTTTCGGACGTCAATTGTTTCATCTTTGTTTCTTCACTCTAAGTTTCTAGATAAAATGGTTATTTGATTTATGTAGGAAGTCAATAGACTTTATGATTTATATTCCTAGTTGGAACCCAATGATAATGAGAGCTTTGTTGGGACATAAATGGACAGTAGCATGTGAAGATTCAGAAAGTCTATTGGAGATGGGTGGTTGTAGCAACTTAACCTCAAGATTTCAGAGTGGCATTCTAGAGGGTCCTGATAAAATTCGAAAGCAAGAATAAAACTAAATCCATGGTTCCATAAATGTTCAGATACTTAAAAGAGTACTTTCAGTTATTACTCAGCTGTTACTCTTAGAAATTCTAGAGTCCTTTCAGAAGCAAAGGTACTCTTCTTTCAGAAAGACGTTTCCATTTTATTAAAGCTGCATGCCCTACGGAGAGTTTATGCAGTTCAGTGAATCTACCAAACATTTAACGGCCAGGCTGATTGGCTCAGGCGGTTGAGGTGCTGTCCTTCTGACTCCAACTTGGCAGGTTCGATCCTGACTCAATCCAGTGGTATTTGAAGGTACTACTCAAATATGACTGCCACCTGTCGTTAGATTTACTGGCATGTAAAAGAACTCCTGTGGGACTGTATTCCGGCGCCTCCAAAAACCGCAAAAGTAGCTAGTGGGGCGTAAAGCCAATAACATTGAAACAATTAACATCCCTAGTGAACACTTATGTTGAATTGCTGCCCTTGAATCCGGCTGTATTTATATATTATGTATTTCTCTAAAGAATTTGATACTGTTGGCTACTGAATTATTTAACAATTGCATAGCACATCTTAACTCTAGTCAGGTCAGGATCATCCTGCTACCGTATGTGACAGTAGACGGTACTACCAGCAACTGTCTGGCCCATAGTCAAGCGGCTATTACCAAACTTGACAACCAAAGGGGGGACCAGCGGCTACATCCAGACGAGCCCTCCCTTTGGAGGCCAGATGAGGCCTTTGTATAGGAAATGACACATAAATTCACCGGAAAGAAGAACGTGGTTAACGGTTTAGATGGTGGAAGAGGACCTTGGTCCTAATGACGTATAAAACAGAAGAACTTTCTCCTGTCAGCAATGTCTGTACTTCAGTGAAGCTGTTGCAGAAGGAGTCTGTACTCCTGAGGAGTGGCCTAAAGTTACACCTGGCAGTAGATATTAAAGCCTCTGGGAGTGGCGACCCCACTGTAATAATAGTCTATACATGATATAGTACTTCTAAACTTGCGTCTGAAAAGGTTAGGGTGTACCCTGCTGCCAGCGATGCGCAGTTCCTTAGGCACCGGGGGAACTGTGAAAATTGGGCGACCAGTAGCCGACATCATGAATTTGGGCATAATCAACCTTATGGCTCTGACAGGAAAGGCAGAAGAAGTGGTGGAGTTTTATGGAGAAAGAGGATATAGAAATATTGGTGTTGAGCAAAGTTAAATGGAAGGAGAAAGGAAAGATGAGAATGAAGAAAGGATATACACAATACTGGAGTGACCTCAATAAAGAATTAAATACCACACGCAAGATAGCATTCTATAACGGCTACAACAAGAGAGAAAGTATAATTAGCAAGTTCAAACATCGCTCAAAATCTAACCTTCTTAAAGAAACTACTAAATCAAAAACTTTTGCAGCCTTCACCTTTAACAACAACATCCATCCAATTACAAACATATTTAAGAAACAGAATATCAACATCTCTTTCAGAACCGATAATAGAAACCTAGACATTCTGCACAATTCTAACTCAACACTTCCAACCCATTAGAAAAGTCAGGTGTATATAGATTTCATTGTAACAACTGCCTCAGTACTTATCTTGGACAAACCGGTAGATCATTCAAAATTAGATATACAGAACATGTAAATGCTATCAAATACCGAAGATTCTCTGCAGTAGGACAACATATAAATGACTACGAACACAAATTTCAAGGCTTAGACCAAGACATAGACATCATCGAAATAATAAACAAAGGCCCTGCACTCGATTTAACAGAACAATTCTATATATCACTTGACCAGTACTATAACCCTGATTATAATCTCAATGACCTCTCTGAAAAACCTACGATCTTGTTTGACACGTTCATTAAAATTTTAAATAATCTAAAAATACCCCAAAATCAATCAGTCTTCAAAACAATACATAACATGCTCAAGTATTACCCCTACCGCCCTCCGGGCCCACCTGATTATAGTCCCGCCTCTATCGCCCTTCCCCTCCCCCTCCCTCCAACTTAGAAACTCCACCCTTCTCTGCACTCGTGCAGATCCGCCTTTACCTTCAGTTAGTCCGTTGGTTCCTCTCTGACACATCTAATACTGGCTTGGCATCCGAGGTGAGTTTTCTATTCTTTTATTAATAATATACATTCCTGGCTTACGTAATTCTAAATTGGCGGATTATATTTTCTTATAGGTTCCGTTTTGGTTCAAGATCTTTCTCGAACAACCTATGTACTCGCAACTCAAAGCACAAGAAACTCTTCAATACCATCACAACAGAACTGCACGTAATCCAAAATGCTCTATCCACTAATATGATATAAACATACAAAATTAGAGTACAAAAAACTTATACATAGAATCTACCAACGGACATCCTTACATGCCAGCATCAACGTGCTGTGACATCCAATCTATTAAGTCCAAGCTCAAGCCACATTCGAATACTTTCTAGATTTTACTGTACATATTTTTATGTAGAAACACTCATAACTAAGCATGTGTTCACTTCTTTTATAATGTTAAACATGGCTACAAAGCCTTCATAAACATAACCCTACTGTTCAACAGACAAATATGTCACTAAAAGCTGATTATTATACTTCACTTTCATTACTTTCTCCTTTTTTAGCTAAAATACTAAAATACTTATTAAAAAACAATCTTTTATCGCACTGACTGTCAGCTTATATATGTATATACTTTTTAATTATATTCATGTTTATATTCAATACTATTAATGTAATATTACTGTAGGAGTCACGATTAATGTAATATATCTTTGTATAGTTGTCCCGGCTGATGATGACGTCAAACATTGTCGAAACCGGTACCAAATGTAAATAAACGTGATGTTTTAAATGTGAACCTTCACATAATATATTGTATTGAAAAGGTGGATATTAGCTTTCCCATTTCTCTATTGTGAATCTTGATTCAGTACGGAACCTGAAGAATGAAATTCTTAATGTTAAGTACTTATTTATGAATTCAAAGGAACTTCATCCTCATATTATTAATCCACGCTTCACACATTGACGTATGTCTATGTCACAATATCCATTGTCATGTTTCAGTGGCCTCATAATTGTTTTTAATTCCACAGATTGCCACCGTTAATGTACTCCACGACAAATTTTGCTTTTAACTTGAATATGTTGTTACAACCTCAAGTCTAATGTTTTTATTGTATTGATTGTTGATTATCACTTTTTATTATGACATAGTTCATTTTTTAATATGATGATAACATTCTCTATATTTTAAGCTCAGGGCCCTGATCTAGTTTTTGTTGCATTAATGGCTGATGATGTTCGCTATGTCGAACGAAACATGTCCCAATATTAAACACTTCACGATTATATTATAATTCAATGAGTGTATTGTAATGTATTGAATAGGTGGTTATAAAGATATGAGTTTCATTGTGGTTATAAATAAAATAATTTTCTAATTTTAATAAGTGGTATGTTCCGAGCTGTCAGTGGAGAGATGGCGTGGAATGACATCAGTAGACGAATAAGTTTGAGGGGTGTCTTCAAAAGTAGGAAGGAAGATAAAGCTGGAATTCAAAGAGGATCAATTGGGGCAAATATTTGTTTATAGGGAGGGGAGTTATTGGAATAGCTTACCCAGGGAGATGTTCAATAAATTTGCAATTTCTTTGCAATCATTTAAGAAAAGGCTAGGAAATAGATAGGGAATATGCCACCTGGGCAACTGCCCTAAATGCAGATCAGTAGTGATTGATTGTACAGACACCGTTTGAAAAGACATAATGATCTAGAAATGAAACTGGACTAACACAAGGGAGTGTAATGTTGCCTCTTGTTTCTGACGGTTATGGACAAAATTGTGAAGGAGATAAAGAAGGATATGGGAATGGGGAGATGAAGTTATTACAGATGATATTGTAGTCTGGGGAACAAACAGCAAAGAAGTACAAGAACAACTTGTTGCACTGAACAGGAAAATTGAAAAGTATGGTATGAAAATCAGCGTAGAGAAAAGCAAGACCGTGTTATCAAGAGGAGAAAGACAAGGGTGAAAATTGATGGTCAAAGCCTTGAAATTGTTGACAGTTTCAAATAACTAGGGAGTGAATTAATGCAAACTACAAGGCTGGACCATGGAGATTAGCAAGAAGGTGCAACAGAGATAATGTAAAACATGTATTATGCACCATATTGACATGTGGTTGACACCTGGACAGTGACAAGTAGGGAGCAGTGTAGAATTCAAGCCAGTGAAATTAAATACCTAAGAAGTATGGTAGGAAAGACAAGAAAAGACAGATTGAGAAATGAAGATGTGAGAAAGAATGTAGGAATGGAAAACCTAAATGAGGGAATTGATAGTAGTAAACTAAGATGGTTTGGACATGTAAAAAGGATGGAGGATGAAAGAATACCTAAACATATGATGGTGAGATGGTGAGGAAGTTTGAGGGAAAGAGAGCGAGAGGGAGACCTAGAACAAGGTAAATTGATTCAATAAAGAGGAATGCAAGAAGAAAATACCTGGACTGGCACAAAATGATGGTAGAGGAATGGTGGAAGGAGAGAAGAGGTTAAAGTGCCATAAATGCCCTGATCTGCCAGGAACTGCATAAAGGAAAAGGAGGATGATGCTAATCCATGTCTTAACTTTATACGTCAAAATGACATAGGATCAAAATGAGCGAAAGTGAGCTTCTAGCGGGGACCTACCTGCATCATAAACTCATTGTTAATAATTATAGGTGATTACATCGTGATAATATAACTCAGAAATTTGGTGGAAATTATTTTGCACGCACTTTATAATCTGAACAGCATCTGAAAATGCCCAAACTCTTCTTTCGTTGAAAGGATTAGGAATGCTACAAGGCTTTTCCACAAATCGCCAGAATATTGATAGCTCCCAAACGAATTCCATTTCGTTCACCGAGTTGTTTCCAAGGAATCCTTCACCTGACAAATGGAAGTGGGACTCTGCTACTTCCATTGGTCCGAGAGGCTTGCTTAAAATGTTCTGTGCTTGATAAATTCCATGAATCAGGATGCTACCCTACTTACACATAATCCCAGTGAGAATCACTCCTTTAATGGGTTAGGGACCACAGTGGATTGTATAGTCCTAGGCAGTTGTGTTGGCTACTGAATGCATGATTCGAAGCAGTGTATTGATTCATTCAAGTGTCCGAGTGAATCGATTCACAGGAACGGCAAGCTCACGGCACACGATTGAGCTTATTCCCAGCGGACAGTGCTGAGTGGCGCACTCACTAGACGTTGACGGGGAGCGGAGCTACCGCTGCAACGAGACAGTGAATCATGGCACATCGAAAGAATCGTGAACGAGCGCGGCTCAGTGAGACACAAAATACACACGGCTCCTTATCGGCTCACTGGACACTGGCAGAGAGCCGAGCCTCCGCTGCAGCGAGACATACAGTGGACCATGGCACACCGAAAGAATCGTGAACGAACATGGCTCAGTGAGACACAAGATACACCCAGCTCCTTCTCGGCTCACTGGACACTGGCGGAGAACCGAGCTTCCGCTGCAGCGAGACATACAGTGAGCCATGGTACACTGAAAGAATCGTATGCTATAATGGACTTTCGAGCTCAGCTCATTTGAAAATAATGCCCATTTGCATTCACTGTCCTCTTCTTACAGGGAGGTTTAAATAATAGATGTATCCAGTAATCGGGAGATAGTGGGTTCGAACCCCACTGTCGGCAGCCCTGAAGATGGTTTTCCGTTTTCATACCAGGCGAATGCTGGGACTGTACCTTAATTAAGGCCACGGCTGCTTCCTTCCCATTCCTAGGCCTTTCCTATCCCATTGTCGCCATAAGACATATCTGTGTCGGTACTACGTAAAGCAAATGGCAAAAAAAAAAAAAAAAAAATAGATGGATTTGTTTGCAGTGTTAAAAAGGTAGTCAAAACATAATTCTGAAGTAGCTAGTAAGTAGGTAGGCTATTAGGTAATACTATTTATTAGTTTAATGAATCTTAGTATTATAACTTAGTTGACATTTGACAATTAAACTCGACTCTAGCCCGCCATATGACTAGGAGTCATGCTCATGATCATTCAAAGGTACCTGTTTTATATTGGGAAGAACGGCTCAGTATTCTCTCAGTTCATATGTCACATCGTTGCACAAGACTTCAATCATATGTGGACAGACGCAATAACTTAACCAACAGTATGCTGAATCAGAAAACCAGCGGGCTACTGTACATCTTGGGTAGCATACAAAATATGACGATTTAAAAAAATCCTGTGGATCTGTGTGGACTCTTGTATGGAATAATCAGCTTTATATACATATTTTCAAAAATGACTGAGCGAGTTGTCGTGCGGTTAGTATCGCATAGCTATGTACTTGCATTCGGGGGATGGTGGGTTCGAATCCCACTGTCGGCAGCCGTTAAGATGGTTTTCCGTAGTTTCCCCATTTTCACACCAGGAAATGCTGGGACTGTACCTTAATTTAGGCCATAACTGCTACATTCCTAATCCTAACCTTTCCCACCTTGCGTCGCCAGAAACCTTCGATGTATTAGAGTGACTAGCATTTTTTTTCTAAGAAAGGAGTCCTTAGTATGAAGACCAGATGGCAGCTGCGAGCACTGAATGCTGTTGCTGTTGTCTTACCGGCACATACTACACAGATGCAGTAGGAGCGGTGACTAATGTGCCGTGAATCGGATCACTGTATCGATTCAGTAACGTGAACAGAATCAAATGAATCGATTCAGTAAAATGATACCAATATAATGGTCCGTTATTGAACATTATAAATTTTCCAGCTAACTCATTCTTGGGAATCAACATCTGTATTATCTGATGGCCAGGCAGGCATCAATTTTTGGAAATGAGACATAGTTCTCATAGTGCATTGGCACTGCTGGTGGCTTCAAGTAGCCTATGCAGTGGCCTCCACGGTATGCACTAGCCTTGCGTCTTGGGTGGTGTGCTAAGTCCCAACTGATGAGCCTAACTTAGCACACGAGGGCGAAACGCAGGCAAACAAGAATGAGTTAGCTGGAAAATTTATAATGTCCAATAACGGACCATTATATTGGTATTATAAATTTACTCATTCGGGACAAATATTTTAAATTCCCTATGGGAATCAACATCTGTATTATCTGATGGCCAGGCAGGCATCAATTTTTGGAAATGAGACATAGTTCTCATAGTACATTGGCACTGCTGGTGGCTTCAAGTAGCCTATGCAGTGGCCTCCACGGTATGTACTAGCCTTGCGTCTTGGGTGGTGTGCTAAGTCCCAACTGATGAGCCTAACTTAGCACACGAGGGCGAAACGCAGGCAACCAAGAATGAGTTAGCTGGAAAATTTATAATGTCCAATAACGGACCATTATATTGGTATTATAAATTTACTCATTCGGGACAAATATTTTAAATTCCCTATGGGAATCAACATCTGTATTATCAGTAAAATGAATCGAATGTCCCATCACTACTAGCCAGCTGAGCACAAAGAGGGCCACAACTCAGAACATGTCCAAGGTGCCTACTCCTATTCCGTAACAACTGGTATCTCAACTCTCAGGACCACTTACTAGGCCACTCAGCCTTTGCCCTTTGTTCAAGAAGTAGGATATGACTACAGTAACCCACACCATGAATCGCATAAAACATAATTACCTTCCAAATCTTAGCCCTTTCCCATCTTGTGTCTCACCAAAAACTTTTCATTTGTTAGTGCAATGTTAAATTAGTTGCCAGTATTTGATTGCTCTGTTATTAAAACTGTGTTATTTTTTCCATTACAGGGAAAGACAGTGATGTATTAATTCATGAAGCAACTATGGAAGACGATTTGAATGGAGAAGCTAGAATAAAGTTTCATTCTACTACATCACAAGCAATAGAAATTGGAAAGAGAATGAATGCAAAGTTTATTTTATTGACACACTTCAGCCAACGCTATGCCAAGCTGCCTCGGTTAAATGAAAACTTCACATCAAATGTGGGCATTGCATTTGACAATATGAAGGTTTGTCATAATTGATTAAGATACACAGCTTTTTTTTTTTTTTTTTCACCGTAATATTAAGATTTCTTCTTCTTCTTCTGCTGGGCCGAGTGGCTCAGACGGTTCAGGCGCTGGCCTTCTGACCCCAACTTGGCAGATTCGATCCTGGCTCAGTCCGGTGTTATTTGAAGGTGCTCAGATACGTCAGCCTCGTGTCGGTAGATTTACAGGCACGTAAAAGAACTCCTGCAAAACTAAATTCCGGCACCTCAGCGTCTCCGAAAACTGTAAAAGAGTAGTTAGTGGGACGTAAAGCAAATAACATTATTATTATTATTATTATTATTATTATTATTATTATTATTATTATTATTATTATTATTATTATTATTATTATTATTATTATTATTAAGATTTCTTCTCTTATTTTCCTTTCCTTTGATTATACCTTTCTTTACTCCAAGTCTTAACCTGGTTCTGTTTCACACTTGACACAAAATCTGTGTGGACTCTTGTATGGAAGAATCAGCATTATATTTTATATACCTTGTCCTGTGCTTTGATCTTTCATAATAAAATATATCTGGTCTTATCCTTTAATATACATTTGTCTTTTACATATAAACTTGCATTGTTCTATTATGTTTATAGACAATGTTTTTTTAAAATTTGTTCTTAAAACACAGATGTGAACCCGTTTACTGACAAAGTGGAGGTAAATCTCAGTGTATTAACTAGCTAAGAAATCTCCCTGATTATGTGTTCCTTCCTTTTGGTCACGCTTGTACTCAGGGACTTGAAATTTTCAGCTGATCGCTTTGTGTGTCATAAAGTTTACATACTTTCAGGAAGCTAAGAGGGGGCCTAATTCAAATTTGCATTAAAGAGCAGTGTTTTACTCTTGAGATGGAGAAAGAAAGAGAGAACAGATTGTGAAGTATGGTGGAGCCCTGCCAATCCAAACCCCAGCAGTCTGAAAACCTGGATAATCCAAACCCTAAAATTCTGATAGAAAAATTATCAAATAAATTTCAGGCTCAAATGGCCTTGTATTACACATTAGAACATCAGTATACTGTTAAAAATATGCAGTACATAATTATTTACGGTACAGAACAGCAGATTTAATTTAATACTCAACAGATTTAAGACTGAAAACTATAAGACAACACAGTATCTTACATCTTTCATTATTACACAGAAATTGTCACTTTCTGCTGACACACAGACGAAAATCTTGAAGATGACTCAATATTTCACCATCGCTTCATAAACATTACATCCACTGCTGTAGTGTTGGGGTATTGCTCTATGTACTGAAGGGATTTCTCCAATGCTTTTGCTGCATCCAAGTGAGTAATTCTAGGTAGTGGGGCTGCAGCTGCTTCATCTGCCTGACTTGCAAGGGAGACTATTTCCTGATCAGTCATAACTTGGTCTTCTGTGTCAGCTGTCAACCACTTGTTCACCTGTTTCATCTGCTTCTTAACAGCCTGGGATTTGCTTCACGAGATCTAAAACTTCAATTCTGGTCTCCTCTGCTTGGTCTGGGCTTTTGCTGTATGATAGAGTTGGCCATAACGTTTTCCATGATTTTCTAAACAATTTTTTTTTTTGACATTTTCCCATGCTTCTGCCACCCAGTAAATCACATCTTTGATAGTGACTTGTTTGAGGAGATCAACAATGGTTTTAGAAGCATTTTAGTTTTCAATTAGGGATCGTATGAGCAGTGTTGCCAACACGGTGGTTTTCCCAATAAATTTACATGTTTTTACTCGTGAATAAATATTAACACATGATGGGCAGTGGGGAATCTAGGTTTTTTTTGTGCATATGTCAGTGGATATTTTGGTGGTTTTTCGATTAAAGTTTTATGTAATATAAAGAGTAAAATAACATAATAGTTAAAATTTAAGTTCTTGATATTGACAATTGTGATGCCATCATTAAAAGGCTTGCTGGGGAAGAGCTGAACTGTAGGTAGAGCTAAGATGTAGGAGATTCACTTGAAGCAAGGAGCGCTTCAGTGCATCTTGCTTTCTTCTTTCATAGTGACATGTCACGTCACTTCTTCAAGTGACTAAGTGACTTCTTCAAGTGTCAAAAGCACAAAAGATTTTTATAAAGATGTTGATTCTCCTTCTTGAATAATTTAACTTTGACGCAGTGCGGAGATTAACATATCAGTTGGAAAAATGTGTCCTTTGTAAACTGGTCTTAAACCATGGACACCGTTGATTTCTGATGTAAAATGATGACATGCTGTGGTGCAAATAACACCAATCCCTTACAGGATCTGGCAACATTTGCACTGCTGTGCCTGGTATTACCATTATCGGATGAAACAGTGCTGCCATATGAGCAACCATACGAAGTATTACAGCAAGTAGGGACTGTAGGGACATATCAGACATCTGTTTCTACTCATGCTTCTTCCTCTGTGCCTTCTATTGAAGTGTTAGAAAAAGCATTGATCCTGGACTATTATATATGTTACCTTGAAACATATTTTGAATACTTTTAACCTTTGAACTACAAGGGTTTACTTAATTTTTGTGTTGATATTCATTAGTATTTTCATAACTCAACAAGCTTAAGGAGGGGAGGGGGGCTAGTGTTTGTAGTGGTCTTCAAGCAGCTGTTTAGTTGGTAATCCTATTCCACTGTTGGCAATGCTGCTTATAAGCTTCTTTTTTTAAAGCAGTTTTCATATTTTGTAGCAGTCATTTATCCATCGATTGTAACAATGGCATAATGTTCAGAGGCAGAAAAATTGTTCTTGCATCTCCATTGACCATTTCACATATTCAGGGGTGTGCTCTTGCATTATCCATAATAAGTAACACCCTGGGTGGTACATCATTTTCTTCATTAAACCCTTGTATTGAAGGTACAAACTGGTTACAAAACCATTCTTTGAATAATGCACTAGTCATCCATGCTTTATTTTGATTCCTGTAGAAAACAGGGAGGGCTTTATAATTTTAAAACGCTCTTGAATTTTCAATAACCATAGGTGATAACTATGATTCCCTGATGCATTACTGCACATCAAAACTGTGACTTATTCGTTGCTTAACTTGAAACCAAGAGCACTAGCTTCATTTTTAGCAGTGAGACTCTTATTTGGCAACTTAAAATTAATCGAGTTTCATTGCAGTGGTAAACTTCTTGGGGTGAATAATTTTTGATGAAACCATGTCTGGAAGTTCAGTTACTTGCTTTTGTACTGCCAGGTGATCCACTGATAAAGGTTCTCCAATGATTGATAATTGTCATATCCCATTCTGCGTCTTTCATCTTGGTCCAGCTAGCCATTACTCGCAGTAAATTTGGAATCACTACGCACAGCTTACTGAGCCAGAGTGCTTTTCCTTGGATTACAGCACCACTCAGTGGAACACCTCTCTGTCTTTCTTGCAAAAGCCATACAAAAATGTCTTCGTCAACTTGTCAAATTCGGAATTTTTTAATGCATGGTGCTCCTCAATTACCTTCTCAGTCACAGATCTGCAAAATTGCTCCATCTGGGCTTAAATTACTTTCTATCATTTATCATTGCTTTTCTGACACCAAATTCATCTGGTAATTTTGTTCCACTTTTGCCTTTATCTAAGCATTTTAAAACTTCAAGTTTATCTTTAAATGAACAAGAACTATGCTTTTACTTGCCTAATATTTTTAATCAAACAGTGAGAATTAAAATCACAAAAAGGAAAAACTATTCATGATGCAATACAGTATATCCACTAGAGGCACTCATAACATTTTGTGATTGATATCTGCAGTTCATCTAAACTCAGAATAAAGATGACTGATCAAGTGCTCGAACTTGGTTTCTGCAAGATGAATAATAGTGAAAGAGCTGAGGGAATGTACATACTCGGTCAGTTACAAAAATACCCTTGAATCATTCAGCCATGCATGGGATCATGTGAATTACCTCCACGAGATTGCTTTCAAACAATGACATTTGCGTCAGAAGAATAGCACTTCACATTACAACAATAGAGTTGAATGAACTTGTAGACTTCATGTATAGGCCTAATTATATTGATTATAAATTTACCGTGTTAATCTGAATATTTGTTTTTCCGAACAGACTGGTCCCTAGTTCGGACTGGTGGGATTATACTGTATATGTTTGTAGGGATAATTGTTATTAAAATCCAACACAAAGTGTTGTAGAATATGTTTAATAATATGATGAGCATTTATTATTTGTCTGATTACCGTAGAACATCGATAATTCAAAATTGGTTAATTCAGAATCCCATCTAATTCGAAATACGGATAATCCGTCATTCGAAGAAGAGTGTCGTCCCATTACCAAAATTCAGACTTTTAATTCGAAAAAATATAGTATTTTACAGAGAAATTTATATTCAAAATTTATCGCATCTTGAAAGAACGCATCTTGCACAACATGCTGGAGAAGCTTTCCGCACTTTCACTCACCAGTGTGCTTCATATTTGCTAAGTTCTAGTGAAATTGTAATTATTTTGTATTCAGTGTTTTAAGGAACGTCACAATATAACTTGGCAGGCAGTGTGCGGAGAAACAGAATCTGTGAACACTGGTCATGCCAACAGTTGGCAAAGAAACGTGGCTCATACAATCAATTCATACACACCGAACAATATTTTCAATAGAGTAAAATAATATATTATTATTGGTCCACCTTTTCAATACAAAATGAAAATTACATAGGGACTAGTTTCGACCTAGTAATAGGTCATCATCAGCCTGAAGTAAATTAAAGCGTAAATATCGAAGAAAACATAAACAATGTAAACACAAGTACAGTCTTTTTAAAGGTACATACCATGTGGGAAGTTGAGAAGAGATATATTAAAAATAATAACTCTTCCAATTGACGAAGCACTGAGCGGAAGTTATGTAAAGTTCGGTGCGCCGTATATTATAAAAGAACACTGTGCACTAAATGATGTAATAAAGAAGAAGAGTAGGTAGAATGCTGGCTTCTTCTTAGCTGTTGTATATTCGAAGAAGATTACGTCGTATTTTATAAGGTATTGAAAGACGTCAAAATACATGGATGTTGGAAAGGCTCTTCATTTTTTGGAACAAGGCAATTGTTGCGCGAGGAGGCTTAGGAAACCAGAGAAGCGCTATATTATGTTAAAAAATAGAGATCCTTAAAAAAGTCCCGTGCGTCGTATAAATTGTGGAAATGGAAATCGAAAAAACTTGGTTCTTAAGCGATAATGTTGTTCATTCAGAGATTAATTGAAAATAAAGAATCGTAACATTGTCTTCTCAAGATGTTTATAAACTAGAATTAATAGACGATGCGAAGTATGATACTAGGAGAAAGCTCTTCTGCTTCTGGAATCTTGAAGGACGATGAATGTTTCACGAGGTGGAATAACATATATGGAGTTAAATAAAGGTGGATATAAATTCGCAGTTCAATGCGGACCATAAATTTGATTCTGAATAAAAGACAGTAAGATTTTTTAATAAATATGTCAAAAGGAAAATTTAAGCATGATGTGATGAGCTGAAGAGAGAAACGGATGTAGGAAAGGATCAAAGGAATTTTTTTTATCTGAATAAAAGGCAGTAAGATTTTTTTTTTTTTTTTTTTTTTTTTTTTTTTTTTTTTTTTTTTTTTTAGCCGAAGAGAGAAACGGAGGTAGGTAAGGATCAAAGGAAAATTTTTGAGGAGGTGAAGGAAGGAAAATAAAGGTATGAGATTTTTTTTTCTTTTTTTTTTTCTACATGGTATGTACCTTTAAAAAGACTGTACTTGTGTTTACATTGTTTATGTTTTCTTCGATATTTACGCTTTAATTTACTTCAGGCTGATGATGACCTATTACTAGGTCGAAACTAGTCCCTATGTAATTTTCATTTTGTATTGAAAAGGTGGACCAATAATAATATATTATTTTACTCTATTGTAATCACAGTTCAATACGGATCTATCATTATGAAACTTATTTCTTTTAATATTTTCAATGCCGATGATACTGCATTGGTTTCTTTTTCTTTAATGCTGATATCCAGACGAACTTATGGTTTTAAAGGAGAGAAGTGCCAGTCGGGAAATCGTATAAGGGTGGGGGTGACTGTAGTGTTTTGCAGTGCACGAGGAAGCGAGGGACTTCCTTCCCTCGTCATTGGAAAATTCAATAAGCCACGATGTTTTAAGGGTGTCGGACACTTTCCTTGCAAATACAGGGCATCTAAAAATGCAAACAGTACAGTAATCCAAAAAAATATTTCACAGGGGAGCTAGCATAATTTGTCCTCATCTTTAAATAGTGGTTTTTTTCTTCTTTCATTGTGTGAGGTTATGTTTGCCAGTGATTTATCCAAGTGCATTATTTGAATAGTGTAAATGCACCTTGTTGGATATGTTTCGGAAGTAGTTTTTTCCATGGCATTTGAAAGGTTTAAACTGAGAATCAAGGTGATTCCATGCATTAATTAGTCTTAGAATACTCTATAATGCGGCAAGGGTTGGCATTTCTGAATTACAAGAGAAGTGCCATGGCGAGAAGTCGTACAAGGATAGAGTCACCGTATTGTGTTGCAATGCAGACAAAAGCGAGAGACTTCCTCCCCTCATTATAGGAAAGTTTGATAAGCCACCATGTTTTAAGGGCATCGGGTACTTTTCGTGCAAGTATAGGGCATCTAAAATGCATACAATACAGGCATGGGAACAGCTTGCAAAGCAAGAGAGCCAGCATTACACTCACTTCAAAGAGCACTGTTAACAGTTATACTTTGTGCAAATGTGAATGTCTTATAAGAAGTAGGTAATGCCAGTACATGAACAGTGTGGTGTTGCCCAACTAGGTAGATAGGCATACACAGACATGATTTCAGCAACAGAAGAACACTATACGTATTTGTGTATGCCATTTCCATATGCCATTAATGATTATACCTGGCTGAGAATACAGAATACAGATTGCATGTTATTGTGCTGCTGGTACCAATGAAAATGAAAATCCACAGCCTGTTTCCAGTCATTCGACAGGTCAGGAATGGAATGAATGAAGCCCCCATCTAGTGGCGAGAATAGAAATTGTGCCGGCTGCCAAAGCCTGTCACACTCCTCTGGGGTAATGATTAATGAATGACAGATGAAATGATATTGGAGAGTTTTCCTGGAATGAATTATGACATGGAAAACCGGATTACCCGGAGGAAAATCTGTCCCGCCTCCGCTTTGTCCAGCACAAATCTCACATGGAGTGACCGGGATTTGAACCACGGAACCCAGCAGTGAAAGGCCGGCGCGCTGCCGCCTGAGCCACAGAGACTACGCTGGTACCAGTATAATAATTTATTTAAATATACAACTTCATGCAGACACTCAGTATAGTAATCCGTTAATGCGCAGCATCTGAAGTGGAATATCCAGCATCAAAATCTTTATCCACTGTATCAGTTAACTCATCGGCTGTGTGTGTTAAACTGTGTCAGAATCGTTGGCTGCCTCACCCACAATGTTGGTTTCATCATCACTTTAATCGCTGCTTTCAATATTAATATATATCACAATTCTTTCTAGTTCATCATAAATTAATGCAACATGGGACCAGTAGGAATTTCTTTCCCCACTTGATAATACTCCGAGAATGTTGGTCATGCAACACTTTTATCTAAATCATCAAGTTCTGTCTTCGCTCATAGTCAACAATGACCTCGAGTTAGAATTTTATCCACTTTTGCACACTAACTGATGGTGTTGCATACTGTCTTCTCACTTTTACCTATTCTGCCTTAACATAGCTCTGAAGACCTATCTTCTTTATAAAATCTTAAAACATAGTACAGTAGAGTCTCACTCATCCGACCTTCACTTATCCGACATTCCGTGTTATCCGACACTGGTAGACTTAATTTGAACTTTTGGTGGATACTAAATTCAAAGACACCCAGTGTGGAGGGTGCGACCGTGAGACAAGCACTGGCCTGACCGCTGGCGGTAGGACCGTTTTTTTCCTCAAGGACGACCGGTTATTTTCCTCAAGGACAGGTGCAGCGAGTCTTCAGTCATTGTACATTATAGTATTGGTTGGGTACGGATGTTATAGTTTTTATATCCTCTGTGAGTATGGCGAGTAAACGGAAGAAAGTGATTGTTTCTACGGAAGACAAGTTGAGTGCATTAAAGAGACTGGACATAGGGGAAACTCTTCAAAAAGTGGCTTTAGATTATGGTGTTGGACGTGTTACATTGAGAGAAAAGAAAAGAGGGAAGAAATTGAAAAGCGGTGCTCTACCAGAGCAGCAAGTGATGCACTGAAAATTAAAAAAACAGCGAAAAAATGTGAGTACGAAAAAGTAAGTGAAGCACTATTTCTTTGGTTCACTCAACACCGGGAAAAGGGCCTGCCAATGTCTGGCCCCATTCTGCAAGAAAAGACTGTGTATTTCCAGAAGGAGTTTAATGAAGGGGACCATAATTTTACTGCCAATGCTGAGTGGCTTGATCGGTGGAAAAAACGGTACGACATTAGGCAGCTTAATATGTGTGGAGAAAAACTGTCAGCTAAATCCGATGAGATTATGAAATTTAAAAATGAATTTCAGAAAATAATTCTTGCTGAAGGATTAACCAGTGATCAGATTTTTAATTGTGATGAGACTGGGCTAAATTTCAAGATGCTGCCATCAAAAACTCTCGCAGCCCAAGCCGAGATGTCTGCAGCTGACTACAAGCATAGTAAGGAAAGACTTACTGTTCTTGCCTGTAGTGATGTTGCTGGGAACTTAAAAGCAAACTTGCTTATTATCGGTAAAGCAAAGCAGCCTAGGGCATTTAAAAACATTTCTGTTAATGCTCTTCCAGTCCATTACTAGCTTCAAACAATCCCCCCCAAAAATGCTCTTCTACTAGACAGTGCTCCATCACACCCAAATAAAGAGCAACTTTGAAGTGGTGAGATCGAAGTCCTGTTCCTCCCTCCTAATGTGACATCATTATGCCAGCCAATGGGCCAAGGTGTGCTGGAAACATTGAAGAGGAAATATCGGCAGAAACTCCTTTTATCGCTGATAGAGAAAATGAACAGTGGCAATGACATGATAGAAAAGTTAAAACAAATCAGCATGAAAGATGTGGCATACTGGATAGCGCAGTCTTGGGAAGAAGTTGAAACAACGACATTAGCAAAGTCTTGGAACATATTGTTGAGTGAGGTTGAACATCAAGAGGAGGTGGTACAAGAAGATACGGAAAATATTGTGCCCTTACTGAATTGCATTCCTGGCTGTGAGGATGCTAGACTGAAGATGTAAGTGGTGTGTACAAGATCAGCTGTTTGAACTAACTAACCCTGATATTATTGATTTTGTGTATGCTAATGAAATGAGGATGAAGAAGAAGGAGGCATTGCAGAACAAAAGGAGAAAACGATGACTCACAGTGAAGGATTAAGTGCCTTGGAAATGGCCGTAACCTACGTTGAGCAACAGCCGGAAGTAAGCGCAACGGAGGTGTTGATTTTTCTTCGATGGCGGGATCTCGCAGCAAGGAAACATGGATCAGCAGGCAAGCAGACATCGTTGACAACTTTCTTTTCGTAAGACATTTGGAATGCTTTCATTCAATACTGCATATAGTGTACAATTGAATTGATAATTCAATAAATAGAATACCATAAAACATGTCATTGTTTTAGTACTAGAGTATAGCCTTCCTATTTGTTTCAGTTCATTTTCAAAGTTATTGTGTATTATCTGACATTTTTAGTGATCCAACGTACTCCATGTCCCGTTTAGGTTGGATAATCGAGACCCTTGATATTTCTGCTGTATAAATGGATCACTTCACTGATTTCTCTGGAGGTGTTTCTACACTACAAAGAACTACAATTCGGTTAACCAACACAGAAGCAAAAAAATTCTCACTCTCTCTCTCTCTCTCTCTCTCAGCAATTCCCTGCATATCAACAGCAGCAGCACTATTCCTAACAAAACTGATTAGTGTTCCTTGAATATATGACTGTGCCTCTCGTCCTCAGGTAACACACACTGTTTAGAGTGAGTACTTTCCCTTGCTGCCACCAGTAATCTTTCATCAAATGATTTATACATATGGTAGAATATGTCAAGTTAGCTAGCAACATACAGGAGATTACTCAACGAACTAGAGCACGTCTACAGCGTAACAGCTAAGACTGACTTGAAGGTCAGCATACAAAAAACAGAGTTCATGACCTAACATGACCCCTCTACAATCCCACTAGAAGACGCCACCATACATAAAGTCACTGCAGTCAAGTACCTAGGAGAGTGGGTCTCGACAAACAAGAGCGAGACCCGGGTCATAGACACAAGGAACGCCAAGTTGGAGAGGGCCCTCCACTCCTGCAAGAGCATCTACACCTCCAAGAACCTCAAGCTCAATCATTGCAACTCAGCAGTAAGAACATCAGTACTCTCTACGCCTCAGAATGTCTCGTGATAAATAAGAAGGGCCCGATCAGAGAATTAAAACTCAAGGTGAGGAAAATCCTGAGGAGAATACTAGGAACCTTAACAGAAGAGGATGGCACCTACAGAATCAGGCACAACAATGCACTCTGTGTACTCTAGGAAGACATAATGGCATCCATGAGGAAAAGGCGATTAGCCTTCAATGGACACTCGACCCATATGAACCTCTACAGACTCGCCAGCAGGATCCTCACCATGACTGGCAGAAGTAATTCTTCCAAGAAAAGGTTTCCTTTTTTTTTTAATAACTAATTTCATTCTGACAGTTTCATGTTGTTAGTTTCTAAACTTGTATCATACTCCTCCTAAGTTTCCTATCTGAATTTCTTAATAAAAAGGTAAATTACTTGCATTGCACCTACCATGAATAAATAATACATTTTAAATGTTGATTCAAATCCTTTCCAAACTGTATCTCTTATGAAATTTTTATCTTTAAATGAACATGCTGACCAAGCAAAACGTAAAGCCTTCTATTGTATGGGCTTAAAGATCACCGCTTGTAATCAGCTAGGAATGTAACATTACATTTCTAATTCTACTTGTATTGAAAAGGTTGAACCACTATATATCTTATTTCAATTTAATTGTGCTCTGCAATGATGGAAGGAATCGTAATATCTCCATTAATGGAGTTTCCGGGGACTGAGGGCAAGTTGTGAACTCCAACAATACGGCGGAGTTTTGTCCACACGTGTGATGACGGAGTCTGTGCCGTCATGGAAAACACATACTTCTACCACGTAGCTTTCTTACTTTCTTAAAAAAAAAAAAAAAAAAAAAAGGGCCTTCTTGCGCAAACGCTAAATGTAATATGTTTGGCCATCGTAGGATTCAGATGATAATGGTTAATAGCCCATCAGCAATCACGTATAGCTGCTGCAATTTCGTCGATCTACCATGGGACCTGTTTCCAGTGAGGTATACTGGATGAGGAAGGAATTTTTTCCTCTGCAGCAGAATGAATTCCAGTAGTAATAGAAGAAACATGGTCGTCAACAGACTCCAGCATAACATCGGCCATCACTGCACGTTTGGAAAATTCTGGCCAATTTGCCCAGCGAAGTAAAAACTGCGCTTGTGTACTTTGGACCGTCTTTGATTCAAGAGAGATAGAATTATCGGGAAGTGGTCACTATCACAGATGTCATCATGTACTTGCCTCCGTAGCAGGGTAACTAGCACACGGCTGCACAGAGTGATATCCAGATGTGAGAATGTACCATATGCGCTGCTGAAATGTGTCAGCTCCCCTGTGTTTAGCACACACGGATTGAACTGGTTGATCAATCGCTTGAGCATCCGCCCCCTAGCACAGGAAGACGTAGAACCCCAGAGTGTGTTACGGGTGTTCACATCTACCAGTTTGAGAAAAGAAGGAGGTAACTGAGTGATCAAATCTTGTAGTGCATTTGAAGATCATATCCAGTGGTATTTACACGTTGCACACCGTTGTCTCATTACTGGCAACGGAGCGCGAACTGCAACTGCATCTGGCTTAGTGTGGAGCGGTACTTCGTTGCTGAAGATGTTGGAGCGGACTAGGGTACAAATGCCCCCAGTCGCAGCGTCATCTAAAGCTACTCTGTCTTTAGAATAAAGATGATTTCCTCTCATAGTCATGTCGTGTCTAGGTCTCAAACAAGGTTTCTGTAGACAGACTATGGAGGCCACCGAGATGGATATCACTTGACGTAATTCTGCTAGGCGACGTGATAACTATTGCAGTTGAACTGCAATAGTGCCATTGTGTGGATTGGTAGCAATACGAAATTAGGACAAATGCTTGCCCTTCTTTTGATCAAATACCTGCCAGTTTCCACCTTCCTTGTTGTTGTCCTTTTTGTCATTATCACCATCCAGAGAGTGAGTGGTTCAGTCTCCATTCTCTCCTCAGCAGAGGGAGATGCGGGTTGAGCACTCTGCGGATGGTGATCTAGCTGATTGGGAACGGTAAGCCTTCTTAGAAGAACTGTGTTCTCCTGAAAGCGATCGAGCAAGAGGCCATCGGAGTCCCTCGACCTTGCCCACCATTTCCCTCTTCTTTGGAGGAGAACCGGCAGATGGCTTGCCTGATCCCTGCGGGGATCCTGTGATCCCCAACTCAGTTGGAGAGGGCTTCTTCTCCAATTTCTTAGGGGTGCTCTAGGGCTTGTCCTTCTCCTCCTGTTTGGTCTGGGCTTTGGTAAAGAGGGCTGGACTAACCAGCCCTATTTGGGGAAGTCTTTCCACCCACCCTAGTGAGGGAGGACTTCCCAGCCAAACGTTCCTGGTAAGGACCCTTCCCAGGCAACGTCGGCATTAATGCACATTTTGACGTTCCAGCTTTTTCTGGTACATTAGTTGAATCTCCATTTTCCTTACATATGAGTTGTTGGTGACCTTGACTTTTCAATGCATTGTTTGTACCGATGTTCTGTACCAAAGATCCTGGCGTGATCTGTACTTTCGCGACCTTCTCAGCAAAGGGGATGGAAAACTCTCGAGCAGCCATGGAATCTAACTTCCTCTGGACGTCAGGATAAGACAACTTATCCAGTGTTTTAATCTGCTGGATCTTTTTCTCCTGCTTGAATGTGGGGCACTCCTTTGAGATTGGAGCATGCACACCTGGGCATTTGATGCACACAGGTGGTGGTGGTGGTGGTGGTGGTGGTGGTGGTGGTGGTGGTGGTGGTGGTGGTGTTGTGCACTCAACCCCAGCATGCTTGCACTTCCCACACATTTTGCAGGTCATCGAATCTGTGCATCATAGTGAGGTGTGACCAAACTTTTGACAATTATAGCACCTCATTGGTGCTGGAACATATGGACAAACAGTCAGATGATACATTGCCACTTTTATCCGTTCAGTTATGGTCTCGGCGTCAAAGCTAAGGATGAAAGTGCCCTATCAAGCAGCGTATCAACCTCTTCACATCGGTTACACCCCGACGTGTTATTTACCGGATCATAGTATCATTGGAAGACTTAACCAGGTCCCTGTGGAATATAAATCCCTTGCAGGAGTTCTGGGACTGGTGCATCTCAATTTTGACCTCAAACTTTCCGAATAACTTGGCTTAACTGGCTGTCTGGACTGTTTAGCCGTTGATGTCTTTATTAGTACTGATCCATCGCGGAGCATGCGCATCTTGTGAACTTCACCAGCAACAATTTCTTCGATAGAATTACTGATCATGAAAGGACATTCATCAAGAAAACTTTTATCATCAACCCTGGAAGCAAGCTGGAATCGAGAAGGACGTTCATCACTTATATAATCCACTGGAACTGGACTGTACCACTTACATTTCTTACCAATCTCAGATGCCGTATTTTGAATGGTGCCACCCTTTGAAAGAGAAAAGAAAGGTTCCGTTTGTGGTCCTACGAGTGCCCCCACACCGATGTCAAGGTCTTGGTGTCCCTAGAGGGAGAATTGCTTAAGTAGTCTGGGGACAAGATTTCATGGACTGGGAGATCTGGCGGTCAATAGTTGAATTGTTTTCTAGTCTTAACTTCATTTACAATGTGCACTGACCGTTTCTTTGAATGGGTTTTTCTCTTTCCAGGTGACTTTCAGTGAACTACCACTTTTACCACTGCTCTATCCGGCCTTGAAACTGATGTTTGCTGAACATTATGAAGAAATGGAACAGAAAGCTGCACGAAGACTGATGAAGCAGGAAAGGG
Source organism: Anabrus simplex (assembly GCF_040414725.1). NCBI lineage: Eukaryota > Metazoa > Arthropoda > Insecta > Orthoptera > Tettigoniidae > Anabrus > Anabrus simplex. The sequence continues at coordinate 109,294,599 of NC_090270.1, forward strand.
AAAGAGAGAATAAAGCAATACAAAGCAGTACATAACGATTTTTGACACGTACTCCGGTATAAGTTGTTATCATGTTAGACACCTAAATTGCATTGGATTATGAATTATTTCTTTAATTTATTATATGTGTATAGAATAAAGTAAATAGCATTATTTTCTCATGTAAATGCAATTAAAAAAAGGAAAAGAAATTACTTGTATTTTATTTGCATCACAACCTCCAATTATGATTTGCGATTAGTCGACTTTGAATTATTGGATTAGGAGAAAGAGACAACTTTTGCTAAATGGGGGTAAGACAAAGTGAGTAAATGAAAGTTATACCAAACTCTGCTGATATACGTATATCCACAGATTGTGAACCCGAGGACGTTCCTTTGTCATTAAAACTCTTCTTTTGCATTCTCATGTTATTCTCATTTTATACATTCAGTTAACTTCTACTATCATATTTACTGACATACGGTATATCTTGCACATTTTCCCAAAAATATTCATGTTAAAAATCTGAGTGCGGGAAATATACGGGCAATTTTTAAATGGAACTTCGTTGATTTACTTGACTTAATTGCTGTTGTTCCTTGTGGAGCATGGGCATTAACAAAGTATCTCCATCTGATCCTGTTGCCAGCCAACCTCTTCACCTCTCTCCAGGTCTTGGCTTCTTCCATTGCCTCCATGTGTACAGATCTTCGCCATGTTTGTTTGGGCCTTCCTCTCCTCCTTTTACCCTGCGGGTTCCAATCCAGTGCCTCTCTCTCAATGGCTTCATTCCCTTTCCTCAACGTATGCCCTATCCATTTCCATTTCTGCCGCTTTATCTGTATGGCCATCTCGGTTTCACCCGTCCTTCTCCATAGTTCATGATTGGAGATTACTTCCGGCCAGTAGATGCTTAGAATCTTCCTTAAACAGTGGTTGACAAAGGTCTGCAACTTGGAGGTAATCACTTGAGTCACTTTCCAGGTCTCGGACCCATATAGTAGAACAGCCTTGACATTACTTCGGAAAATGCGAAGTTTGGTCCTGATAGATATTTTGTTATTCTTCCATACCGGTTAGAGCCGAACAAACGCACAATTTGCTTTTTGTATACGTTGAGAAACATCCTATACTGCTCCTCCATCTTTAGTAACTACACTGCCCAAGTAGGGGAAACTATCTACATCCTCTATAGGTTCATCACTGAAGACAAATGGGTCTAGTTTGTTGGTGTTCATCCTTAGGGCCTTGGTCTTCTTCGAGTTGATCGTTAGTCTCACGTTTTTTCCTTCTTTTACCAAGTCTTCACTTTTTGATTGCATTTCACCATGTGCCTCAGACAGGAGACACACATCATCAGCGAAGTCTAGGTCTTCTAACCTATTAGCCAATCCCTACTGGATACCACGTTTCACATTTCGCATTACATTCCACATTACCGCATCAATCACCACCAGGAACATAGTTGGCGAGGGGATACAACCTTGATGTATTCCTGAACGTACAGATATAGGCTCAGATACACGGCCCTCATGTATGACTCTGCATGTATAATCACGGTATGCTTCCTGAATGAGGTTGGTAATTTGTGATGGCACTCCATACCGCTTCACTTCCTTCCACATAGCTTCTCTGCTGATCGAATCAAAAGCTTTTTCGAAATCAATGAACACTGCATAGAGGCAAGATGACCACTCAGCACACTGCTCCAGAATTATCCTCAAGGTGTTTATTTGGTCTACACACGAGCAATTCGATCGAAAGCTTGCCTGTTCCCGTTGGAGCCTCAAGTTGATATACTCCTTAATTCTGTTCAACAGAACCCTGGTGAAGACTTTGCTAGGGATTGAAAGAAGCGTAATGCCCCTCCAGTTGTTACAGTTTGACGTATCACCCTTCTTTGGCAACTTCACCAGCAACCCACATTTCCAATCTGTTGGCAATTCTCCATTAACCCACATCTTCTTAAATAGCGGCTGCAACATATAGGCAGTGGTATCCATATCAACCTTCATGACTTCTGCTGGAATATTGTCAACACCTGCTGCCTTACCAATATGCAACTCTCTCAATGCCTGCTTGATTTCCTCCACTGTTGGAATGCAGACTTTAATCCTTGGGTCAGGCTGGGTTTCTTCTTCTTCTTCTTCTTCTTCTTCTTCTTCTTCTTCTTCTTCGCCTTCTCGTGCATTTACCTGCTCCTCCAAGGAGTGGTTTAACACCGCAGAGAAATGTTCCTGCCATCGCTTCAGTTGATCCTCGGAGTTTGTTAGGAGGACACCATCTTTGTTTCTGACTGGACGGTTCTTCTGCATCTGCTTCCTTGCCAGAACTCTGGTGATGGTATAGAGTTCTCTAAGATTTCCCTTTCTGGCTGCCTCCTCTGCTTATTGAGATAGGTTATCTATCCATTTCTTTTGATCTCTCCTCACACTTCTCTTTACTTCCTTATCCTTCACAGCATATTTGGATTGCAATTCTGCCTTCCTTGCTCGTGTCTTACATGCATTCATTACTTCCTTTATCTCTTTCCTTTGCCTGATAATTTCCCATGTCTGGTCAGTCATCCAGTCTCTTTTCCTCCTGTCCTTAAAACCCAGGATATTTTCACTTACTTCAGTAAATACAGATCTAGTCTTCACCCATTTTTCCTCAATAGCTTCATCCTCCACCTCAGTGAGTGCTTGGAATCTATTCTTTAGTTCTATCCCTTAGCTTTCCAACATCATATCGCTTCCTTATCTGCTCTATCCTTCTCTTTTGTGCCTCGATCTTCATTCTAAAGGTAGCCACAACAAGATGGTGATCACTACCAATGTCCGCACCTCTCTTGTTCCTCACATCCAACAATGAATTCCTCCACCTTTATCCAATAGCCATATGATCTATCTGGTTTTCTGTCCTATGATCTGGTGATACCCATGTCACCTTATGACAATCTTTATGTGGAAATATAGTACCACCAAAATTAAAAATAGAAGTTCATGTAGAGGTTCTTGAGCACTCTTGCTGATCTTGAGGTTAAAAAAATCAGCAAGAGTGCTCATGAACTTCTATTTTTAATTCAAGAAAAGTGTCATAAGTGTTACAATTGTGTTGACTTCTTTCCATTTTTGTGTAGGCTGATGATGACATGGACAGATGTCGAAACCGGTCCCATAATAAATTAAATAAGTTGCTACATTGATTCGTGTAACAGTGTTATTGTATTGAAAAGGTGGAACATCTTTCTCTTTTTAGCATTGTAACTATAAGGGACACACTCAGTAGAAACTGTGTGTCAATCTGCGACAACATAACAAGATCCAACACCATACCACAGACGATAGGAGTCCTTTAAGGGGACCCATTGAGCTCAATTCTATTTACTGGGGCTGCAGCAGATGTTGTCAGAACAATACCAAAAAATGTAAAGCTGTACAAGTATGCAGATGACATGGTGTTGGCCTCAAGTAGCCAAGATAATCTCCAACAAGCCTTCAATGGAGTGACTGAATTGGCAGAAGGAAACTAATTGCTCAGAATAAGGGTAAGACAGTGATGGTGACTTTTCGAAAAGAGAGTAAATGTGGAGCCATTCCCTTTAAAAGCAGACCCTCTCCTGCCTGTCTCACACTGTGGATACCTAGCGGTCACGTTACAGACACAAGGGAACATCTTCACAACCTGTGTTCAGCAGAGAGCGAATGCAACCATAAGAGCAATGAGTGACATAAAGCATGTTACAGACCTCTGGCTGGAAATAGCAATCAGACTTTTTCACCTAATTGCTCAGGTGGCCTTATATGGATCGCATCTGAAATGCAGACATTTTGCAAAACTAGAGAAGGTTAAGTCGACATACTTAAAAAGAGTTCTTGTTTATCAAAATGCAGGTGTTCATGCCTAGCCTATGCCTTAACGGAAGAGATCTCCCTCCCGGGCGAGTTGGCCGTGCGCGTAGAGGCGCGCGGCTGTGAGCTTGCATCCGGGAGATAGTAGGTTCGAATCCCACTATCGGCAGCCCTGAAAATGGTTTTCCGTGGTTTCCCATTTTCACACCAGGCAAATGCTGGGGCTGTACCTTAATTAAGGCCACGGCCGCTTCCTTCCAACTCCTAGGCCTTTCCTATCCCATCGTCGCCATAAGACCTATCTGTGTCGGTGCGACGTAAAGCCCTTAGCAAAAGAAAAAAAAGAGATCTCCCTCTCGACGAGGATTCGAAGCTCCAGCTACTTGTTCAATCTACACAAGGGTATGAGGAAATAATTATCATTATATGAGCGAAGATCTCTCAGGAATATGCAGGCATCGTATGACTTGCAACATGTGAAGACCCGATTTTCACCACAAATTGTGTAAGAACAAGAGTTTTTATCAAGTAGACTTACAGTGCTTATGCTGGTTATGGGGAAAACAATGTAACAGATATGTCATGATGTGTGAGAAAAGACTGTAGTCCCTTACACAGTTAATGTGGATATGTTTTTGGGCTGGAGGTCTATCTGGAATTAGCAGGTTCATCATCTATACACTGATCAGCCAAAACATTATGACCACCTACCTAATAGCCGGTATGTCCACCTTTGGCATGGATAACAGCAGTGACGCGTATTGGCATGGAAGCATTGAGGCCTTGATAGGTCGCTGGAGTGAGTTGGCACCACATCTGCACACACAAGTTACCTAATTCCTGTAAATTCCGGGGAGGGGGGCGGTGAGCTCTGACACCACATTCAATTACATCCCAGATGTGCTCGATTGGGTTAAGATCTGGCATGCTGGAGGCCAGGTACATCAATTGCAATTTGCCACTGTGTTCCTCGAACCACTCCATCACTCTCGTGGCCTTGTGACATGGCGCATTATCTTGCTGAAAAATGCCACTGCCGTTGAGAAACATGATCATCATAAAGGGCTGTATGTGGTCTGCAACCAGTGTACGATACTTCTCGGCCATCATTTTGCCTTGCACAAGCTCCACTAGATCTATGGATGCCCACGTGAATGTTCCCTGGAGCATATTTGAGCTGCCGCCAGCTTGTCTCCGTCTCGCAATAAAACTGTCGAAGGGCTCTTCCCTTGGAAGATGACTGATTCGCACCCTCGTATCAGCACGATGAAGAAGGTATCGGGATTCATCAGACCATGCAACTCGAGCCTCCGGGCTAGAGGTGTGTTGGTACTGGTGTACCGGTACGCATCACCTATTCTTGGAATGGAGCAGTGGCAACCTACTCCAGGAGTCTCTTCTCTACTGGTCCACTGCTACTGTGACAGTGTTGCGCTGCGACTCGCAGTTTCCTGCACCGGGAAGTGTTGTTACTGTTATCCGCAAATTGTCCAGTGGTCCAGCCATCGTCGTCCCGTACCGTTAGGGAGGTTGTGACAAGAACAGGACGGAGACATACCGGTACAGTGTTAATTATTTCACAGTAGTCTACTTCAACACTAAAACTTTTCTACAATTAATAATAATAATAATAATAATTGTACCGGGCGGTACACCTCCGCGCCGCTAATTCAAACATTGCGCCAGTTGAAACTCCTCTACTGGAGGAAGCCTGAACTTTAACAACCATGTTAATTCTAAAGTTTCTCAGAAGATGTCGCTATTGTAAATTTTGAAGAGTTCTGAACTGTGTCTTTTTCGATTTATATTTGTTTTCTCTGTAGTGAGAAGTGTGAACATTCTCTTCGAGATGGCACTACTGAAGAACTACAATTGTGCACCCTGTTGCGAAGTGAAGGAACTTTTTTTTGAGAAATTTTGTGTTCATAAGTTTGTTCTTTGTTAAATTTCTTTCAGTCATTTTTTGGGTTGGCAGTATAACCCTTCTCTTTCCGCTTGTTTTGAATTTAGCCAATCCCGAATTTCTCTAATTAATTTTTGACAAATAACGTATGTCTTCTCCGATATGGATATGTTGCTTGATCCTAGCCAATAAAATTGAGGGGGGTGTGGGTTCTCATTCTTGAAAGTTCTCGAATGTTCCGCGAGGGTATATAAACTGCTGATTTTCTTCTCTCCTGGCCACTTCAGTAACATCTATCCGTGTGTGATTATGTAGCAGGGGGCAGGAAGCGCCTCTTTCTTCGGGCAGCAGTTCATCCATAAGGTAATGGCCTTTTAATAACTTCTTTGCTCGCTAGCTCAGCAGTTTAACCCTCGGGGCAGGTTCGAAACTTTTATCATGTAACTTTCCTTTAAAATGTAAAAGACACTTGGTATAAAATTCTATCTCTTTAACTACAAATTGGGATAGAGAGTGCCTAACCCTCTCAAGCTCCCACTCATAGTGTTTTGAGGTGACTACGTTTTCTCTTTGTAATGTAATAAAGTTTTCCTATCGTGTCACCTTCGTAGTATGGGATTAGCCCTTGCATAAGCGGCCTAGTGCCAAATAGTTTTTAAAAAGGTGTATTAGGAGTGCAAGTTACGCCTCCACTCATGTTGGTATTTTGGGGCCATGTAATTATCCTGTTTCTTTACTGAATAGGCCTCAGTAGGTTGGGTATTTTTACCCCTGTTCTTGTGTGCCTGGAGGGCAGCTTGAAGGTAGATTTTGGTGTGGCCTTTGAATAGGCTTGAACTTTGAGAGCGGGTGGCTCTTTCTTAAATTTGGTTTCTGTGTGCCTCAAGCAGGCTTAACTGGGTAATTGGGAGCTAGTGCTCCTTGGCATGGTTGGGGTTTTCTGCCCCTTTGTTGAACGTTGTTCATATGTAAAGTTGGGCTCATTGCTCAAGGATTGCGTGTCTGGGGGCTCGAAGCCCAAATCCATTAACAAATTGCAATTGTACATTCTTAATTTGTTGATATGCTACTGAGTACCTGTCATACTTGTTATTTCTTGATCTTGAAAAGAAAATATAACCTTTGTTAAGTTTTAAATTAACTTTAATTTTGTAAGTTGAGACCTATTCCACCCAGCACCTTCTTTCACCTCTGCTGTTCCACAGATACCTCGGAACAATAATAATAATAATGTATTATTGTGATTATTATTAATGGTTGTTTATCTTAACATAGTTAACATATAGTCAAAAGTCATTTTTGATACTATAACTAAACATTTAATCTGGCGAATATGATCAATGAACATTTTAAATTCACAACACTGAATACTTTTTAAAACGTCAGATGTTTCAAAATGATTATCAGCGATCTCTAAACAATATTATAAGTCAATCACATGTCAGAATCTTAGGGAAGAATTGCACACAATATGCTTTCATTTTCCGAGTCGGGAAGTAATGGGGTAAAAGTAATCGGATTACTTGTAACTATTACATTCATAGCAAGTTTTACATGTAACCGTTATGTATTACCAGAAAAGGTAATTCTTACTTGTAATTTATTTCTTGAAAAAAAATTGTGCCGGGCGGAGTAGCTTGGTCAGTACAGCGCTGGCCTTCTGCCCCAACTTGGCAGGTTCAATTCTGGCTCAGTCCGGTGGTATTTGAAGGTGCCTCATGTGTCGGTAGATTTACTGGCATGTAAATCAACGTGCAAGTGGTATTTTTAAAAATATGAAAGATCACAATATGAAGATAAAGTTGGAATTCAAGGGGACAGATTGGGGCAAATATTCATTTATAGGAGGAGGAGTTAGTGATTGGAATGATTTACCAAGGGAGATGTTCAATAAATTTCCAAATTCTTTGCAATTATTTAAGAGAAGACTAGGTAAAAAGTAGATAGGGAATCTGCCACCTCGGTGAGTGCACTAAATGCAGATGAGCGTTGATTGATTGATTGGTTGATTGATTGATTGATTGATTGATTGATTGATTGATTGATTGATTGATTGATTGATTGATTGATTGATTGATTGATTGATTGATCCTTCATGAACATCTGAAGGAGTTTTTCGTCAATGTATTTCTTAACATTTGAGGAGGATGTAGATGGTTTTGTACTTGATCCTATTGTTATTTCATTGGTGGTGGATGAAATGAAATGAAATGAAATGGTGCATGGATTTTAGTGCCGGGAGTGCCCGAGGATATGTTCGGCTCGCCAGATGCAGGTCTTTTGACTTGACTCCCGTAGGTGACCTGCGCATCATGATAAAGATGATATGATAAAGACAACACATGCACCCAGCCCTCGCGCCAGAAAATTAACCGATGATAGTTAAAATTCCCAACCCTACCGGGAATCGAAGCGGGGGGACCCCTGTGGCCAAAGGCCAGCGTGCTAACGATTTAGCAATGGGGCTTAGAAAAACAGCTTGAAAGGATGGATTTTCCTAGTTACTGTAACTTCCTCCTTCCCTCCCTGCATTCCAATTCAAGGACATGAGAGGATGAACTTATCTTGTGCTTACTGTGTAATTTCATTATCTCAAGAGTTCTACATCTGTCCTCTCGATTCAGAAATAACCCATGAAGAAGCAATGCAGCGTATAGACGACTTAGAACGATATGCATTTGCACGTAATCTGTCAGAAAAATAATTGAAACCATGTTTGAAATGATCTGGTTTCTTTTTTTGTTTTTTTGTTTGTTTCATTTACAACGAAACGGAATTATGACTTCGTGACCTAACGTATCCTACTGATTAGATGATGGTTTACTGGTTATATGCCAAAATATCCTACAAGTGCCATGTAAACAATCTATTTTCACACTTTTTTTACGTCGCACCGACACAGATATGTCTTACGGCGACGATGGGACAGTAAAGGACTAGGAATGGGAAGGAAGCAGCCGTGACCTTAATTAACGTACAGCTTGGTGTGAAAATGGGAAACCACGGAAAACCATCTCCAGGGCTGCCGACAGGGGTTCGAACTCACTATCTGCCGGATGCAAGCTCACAGCTGCGCACCCCTAACAGCACGACCAACTCGCCCGGTAACTGTTTATTATCAGACGGTGAAATCGCTGGCTTTCTAGCCCCAACTTGGCAGATTCGATCCTGGCTCAGTCCAGTGGTATTTGAATGTGCTCAAATTCGACAGCCTCGTATCGTCTGCTTTACGTCGCACCGACACGGACTTGTGACGACGGGATAGGAAAGGGCTAGGAGCGGGAAGCGACCGTGGCCTTAATTAAGGAACATACCCAGCATTTGCCTAGTGTGAAAATGGGAAACAACGGAAAACCACTTTCCAGGCTTCCGATAGTGGGTTTCGAACCTATTATCTCCGAATGGAAGTTGATAGCTAAGTAACCCAAACCGTATAGCCAGCTGCTCGGTCCGTTGATTTTACTTACACTTCCAGGCTGAGTGACTCAAACAGTTGTGGCGCTGGCCTTCTGACCCCAACTTGGCAGGTTCGAACCTGGCCCAGTCCGGTGGTATTTGAAGGTGGTCAAACGTCAGCTTCGTGTCGGTAGATTTATAGGCAGGTGAGAGAACTCATCGGAGACTGGGTACGAAGGACCCCAAGGGGGTCGGGCGGTGCAACAGGCCCTAGTGGCTATTGCCGCATGGCTCGGCAACCGGCAAGGCCCGCGCTAGCCACAGCAGTGCCCAGAAGGACTGATCCCCTCAGTAACTAGACTGACTTGTGCATGATAGCTATTCCCAACTAACGCAGTTACCTGGACATCTCCAGAACCACATCTTTGCATGTGCTATCTACAAAATGTCAGGTTTTACATGAAGGCATCTTTCTCTTTTCGCCTATGTGGTTTTGTCCTGACCCTTATTACCCGATTACACCACTATTAATACCCATCACCACATCTGGCCTAGTCACATGCTGAGCATGGGGACAGGCAGATACTCCAGTAGTATTACATTTCCACTCCTCCCTGCTATCTTTCTCTTCTTAGAACTAGTAGCATGTCGGAGGCCATGTAGATTGAATCGATGGTCATGCGGGGGGAGCCAGCAGCATCGTCTATACGTTCCTATAAGAACGCAAGCTTCTTGAGAATGGTTACCGTTTACTATCCATCGTACTTGGTGGGGATTTGAACAATGATCTGTAGTCAGCATCTCATCAAAGGTTTTTCTCCTTCATGTGTGCTAGGTTTGCCCTTGAATTAAACGACGACCCAGTAGTACATGCGCCGATGCTATGTTCAGTCACCATGTAAACCAGTTAACAATTCAATAGTACGTCTTGTACTTTTCCTACCACCGTCCATTACACCGAGTATAACACAATTAACGTACCCAAACCGATGTTTGTACATTAATGTGTAAATACATTTTTGTTTCATTCCATCATTATTTTTCTTCATGAAAAGTATTTAATTGCACCTGTATACTCTATTACAGACACTAGCACATTGCACTCATGCATCATCATCGCTACACGGAAGAGCACAGAATTGTGGATATGAACTAATTCTCGACTTTATAACAAGGGAACTGTCCATACTGTCATATATCGAAACCGACAATGAAATTTGGAAAAGAGGATGAGGGCTCCATAAGAAAGCAAGGTACAAAATTCCAGCGACCATTTCGATCTGTAAGGTCCTGAAATCGATACGGAAATGTCTAATAGAATTGCACGCACTAGCGTATAGCTGACGTGGACAGCCCTGGTGACCAGCTGAAGCGACCGGATTACCTTGAGCCTTTTGCGCTAGCCAGTTGATACATGTTCCTTTGAAAGAGCAGTCACGAATCCGGCTAATGTTGTAGAGTATGCTTTACGTTATTTCTGTAAAAAAAAAAAAAAAAAAAATTCTCCTCTTCCCGTGAAATAACTTCGGAAGAAAGGGAGATGGGTCGACATGTGATCGAACTAATTGAAAATCATCCCATGGGTACCAGCATCGTCTCGGAGTTGTGTCTGGAGAGAAATAGTGACAGTGAATGTGATAGTGGAAGCAGTGACAACTCATCTGCATTATCTGAAAGAGAAGGCAGCACACCATTGCCAGGAACAAGATGTGTTAGGGATCCGATGGTTAGCCCTGAGTCTGATAGTCCACAGAAGAAAGTGAAAGAAACTGTAGATAATGCGTACAAGAGAAAAGCTGTAAATTTATGGTTAAATAAGGGGGGTAAGAAGCGACTTTCATTAACCACTGTTCGCAAAAGTTGTACAGTGACGTCACTACGAGAACTGTACAGGTGGTAGAACCAATTAGAATCTGCATCAATAAGCCTCATTGAACACATGAAATTGATGCATACAAAATTATTTTCTCGCTTTACAGAAGCAAGAAGACTAAAGTGGAATGTATGCGACGAAGACCTGCGACTGTACGCCTTCGAAATTTCAAGAGAGATTTCAATGGGGCGAACTTTCAGCGTATGTGCTAGTTGGTTTGAGCCGTTTTAAGAAAAAGTAGAAAATTACGGAATTTGTATCCCGTACGTGCCTGCAAGAAGAAGACGAAAAATAAATTCTTAAAGAAATTTGTGGAAGAAGCTACAGAGCGATTTTTTGACTACACCCCTTATTCAGTATACAAAACTGATCAGAAGTGGTTTCGTGCGCGAAATGAAGGCGAAACGGACTCTATCCTTTGTTTGTGGGAAACATACAGAAACAGTTGCTCAATCAATTAGTGCACTCACCAGTTCGTACACAATTGTGCCTACAATTAGTATGGCCTGTACTCTTTTCCCGAAGTTATTCATTGTACTACAGGAAGCAACTGGAAATTTCAGTCCGAGAGCAAAGAAATGTTTCATGCCAGAAATATAATTGTAACAGCCACAAAATCAGGGAAAAAGGAATTAAAGTATTCGTTTAAAGGATCCTTCTTCCCATTTGCGGAAGAGAAGTGTTAGCTATTGCTACTTATAGTGATATGAGCTGTCTTGAAGACACTTCTCCAGGCAACAATATAGAAATTATCCAGATTCTTCCCTGCACTACAGCGAAATTACAGCCCTTGGACAAGTTTTTCTTCCGGCAGAGGAAGGCTTTGCATCGCCGCTTAACAGACATTGTGCCGAATTGTGAATACTTTCAGTTTGATGTTTATCAGAGAAGCAGCATACTGAAAATGCAGTCCTTCATTATTCAGTTTTCTTCCCCACGGTTCAAGGACATGATAAAATATGCAATTCAATCACTACTGATCTCCTTCTATATGTATATATGATATATATATTACTACATTACGTGAAGCTTCCGTGGCTCAGGCGGCAGCGCGCCGGCCTGTCACCGCTGGATACCGTGGTTCAAATCCCGGTCACTCCATGTGAGATTTGTGCTGGACAAAGCAGAGGCAGGACAGGTTATTCTCCGGGTACTCCTGTTTTCCTTGTCATCTTTCATTCCAGCAACACACTCCAATATCATTTCATTTATCATTGCCCCTGAGGAGTACGACAGGCTTCGGGAGCTGTCACATTTTCTATTCTCGCCACTAGATGGGGCTTCATTCATTCCATTCCTGACCCGATCGAATGACTGGAAACAGTTTGTGGATTTTTCATTACTATATTATGTATATAATATGTAATATATAAATTACTTAATTCGATTCCTTTCTTCACGATACTTCTGCAGTTGAGCACTAACATTTTTATGTCTTCCCTACTTAACTTTCAGTTCCCTGTTCTGAGTGATTTACGACAAAAGAGTAGCGTTACAAAAATGTTGCAAAGTTTGGGCTGGGAAGACTTGGGAGAAAGGAGACGGCCTGCTCGACTAAGTGGTACGGTATGTTCCGAGCTGTCAATGGAGAGATGGCGTGGAACGACATCCGTAGACGAATAAGGTTAAGTGATGACTTTAAAAGTAGGAATGATCACAATATGAAGATATATATTCGTGGTTCGCACCCAATTATACAACGGAGAGTCCTCCTGAGTTCGAAGTACCTGCGAAATATTGCCTTCAAACAAGTAAGGAAAACTGTGAAAAACAGTGCGGCCTCAAAATGCATATTCGCTGTGTATGGTGCCAAAAATACTTGTGTTTTTATCATGCGATTAACGCACCTCATTTATGTTTCACATTCGTTCTGTAACATAACGTGACCCCGGTGAGTGGCTGGCTGCCAGTTCGTTCTCTCTCACTCTCTCCAGCACAACTGAAATTCCACTCCGCTGTGCGCCACGCTAGCCAGCAAGAAGCAAGGGTTGTCCAGTAAGCTGCGTTGTTACGTGGAATTTGTCTCAAGATTTCCAAACTTTCCACTTCGAAATGGCAGCTAAATTTTTGTACATCTCTTTTTTATGGGTCTCTTCATGGTCTCTACGAAATTTCATTGTCGATTTCGATATGACAGTATGAACAGTTCCCTTGCAAGTCCAAAAACATATCCATGCTCCTGTGCTTCTCCGTGAAGCACAGAAAATGTACCAGAGCAAAGTTTTCCTTTTTGTTTTTGTTTTTGAGGAAGTCTGTCTCAAAATGTACTTTGCACTTTCGTGTACTACACCTATTATTATTATTATTATTATTATTATTATTATTATTATTATTATTATTATTATTATTATTATTATTATTATTATTGTAAAAGAGTTTTAGCTTGTGCAGTTAAACTTACAACTAGAGTGTCGAATGTACAGTACTCACGAAGCTTCTTTATTTAGGAGTAATACGAGTACTTTTCTTCTGTCTTCTCCCGCTTGTTCATACACACTCAAAATTATGTTCCATGCTCATTATTTGCATCAATAACGGTTTCGTTGCACCCTCTTTTAACTTTGTAGAACATGTTCACATGTCACCAGACGAGGCACGTCAACTCTCTTCCATTTTTTTTTTTTTTTTTTTTTTTTTTAAATGACTTTAACGCTTTCGTGCCGAGTTCTTTTTTATGGCCATTCTAAAGCTTAATTAAGCAAGGCATTGAAATGTGCTGTGGTTGAGAATGACGAGGTAGATGCATATAAGTTTGTCGTCATAAGCAAGGCAACACTTTCCCCGTGAGGAATATGTTAGTACTACAGAATACATCATGTTGCAGGTAAGGCATCTCTGAAATCGAAGTCGTATAACGAAGTTCTACTGAGGCAAAGGCACACTTTCCTCATGAGGAATATGTTTGTTCAACAGAATAACAGACGTTGCAGACAAGGGATCTCTGAAAGAGATGTTGTATAAAAAAGTTCTATTGTATATAACTTGGCTTGTAGGAGCATTTCACAGGGATTATTTTAGTTAGTCATGCGACATTTAAAGAGCCGGCCCCGTGATGTAGGGGTAGCGTGCCTGCCTCTCGCCCGGAGGTCCCGGGTTCGATTCCCGGTCAGGACAGGGAATTTTCTCTCGACCTGAGGGCTGGTTCAAGGTCTCCTCAGCCTACGTGATTAGAATTGAGGAGCTATCTGACGGCGAGATGGCGGCCCTGGTCTCGAAAACCCAGAATAACAGCCGAGAGGATGCGTCGTGCAGACTACACGGCCCGTTGTAATTTTCAGGCCTTCAGGCTGAGCAGCGGACGCCGGGCAGGCCAAACCCTTTCAAGGGCGTTGGTATGCGACATTTAAAAGTTACACTTACAAGGTGTAGTAACTTAGGCCTATTGTTTAATCATTCTCTGGTAGAAATAATGGTAACAGGAATTAGAGTTAAGATAATAACAAATACGCTGTAGAGAATACGTGCTACTTTTGCGAGATATCACAAGATATTGATTGCTAGCGCACCTAGCGAGAACGCCTTGAAACTGAGTGTAGTAGTACACTATATATTATAAATAATGCCGGAAGTGTCAGGTCCAAAGGAGTCTTTAATTAAGATGTGGTTATAGGAGTTTCCCCATTTCACATCGGATGGTAAAATTATATCCTGTGACGTTTGCAGCAAAGCAGTGAGTGAAACTTGTTCTATATTTCCCCCTAACGTGTTATTCTCAATTTAGCAAAATAAACGTGGTAGCATGACGAATAGAAGAACCAAGTGAGAGGACTCAGCCGTTATAGCGTTACTTTGTGGCCCCGCCAGTGCAAGCAGTGCAAGCGATTCTGTCCAACACGTGCTCCAGTAGTTCCGTCAAGCCGGGTATAGGAAAGTGCGGGAGCCGTTACTGTGCGAGATATTTCAGTATATAAGTTGAATTTTCTTTGCGTTCAGTTCCTAAACTCAGTTCATTGTGTGTTGTATACTTAAAACAGGTATCTTATGTGGCTTGATTAAATTAACAGTTCTGCATGCCGTACTGTTTCGTGCCTGGCTGTAAGTCAGGCTGTGGTAGAGTAGTTAATGATATGCGATTCTTTGCACCACCGAAGGATAGAAATACATTTGAAAAACGGACCAGAGCTATTCCAGGAAAGGATACTGAGTTAACGCGTAATAGTAGAATTTGTAAATTTCATTTCTCTGATGATTTGATAGTAAAATCAGGTAATTTTATAGTGAATGGTGAAAAAGTGGCCATCTCTCGTGCGAGATAGAAATTACGTCCAGGAGCAGTGCCTCACATTTTCCCTAATTTGTCGAAGTACCTTTCAAGTGACATTAAATCCCGTGAAACTCCCAATAGGAAAAAGAACCTAGACACCACCAGGAAAAGAAGAAAGAAGATTGAAGGTAGGAATGCAGCAGCGAATGGAGAATTAAAAGGTCAGTCTAATGTTGATCAAAATTTGGGTTATTCTCATGTACTTTCTGATGCCGAAAAGACAATATTATCGCTCTAAAGGCGCCTTGATTTGTTTCAGTTTGGGAGGTAGATTGTTAAAGGCTGTGTTTGCTGAATAAGAAATGCTTTTAACACCATATTTGGTAGTGTTAGTGGAATCTTTGTAAAACTGGGTTGCTGATCTTGTGTTATGGGTGTGAATATCTTTGCTGCATCGTAGTTCTGTATTAAGAGAAATCATATTATTTTTATACCTGAACATAAATAAAGCTTGAGAGTATTTAATCTGGCATTGTACTGGTAATATGTTTGTTTCCTGAAAAATGTCCATGGATGGTTTTAGTAGATCATATCCATACATAATTTTTAAAGCTCTCTTTTGGAGTACTTCTAGTCCCTTTATAGCCTCCTGTGTACAATTTCCCCATATTATATTCATGTACATAAGGTGTGAATGTATGCGGGAGGTATATATGTTTCTTAAGTGTTGGTTGTTTATTCCATAGTCTTTCAATCTTTTTGTACTCCAATTACACTAATATTTTTTTCTTTGCATTTAAGATATGCTCATTCCAACTTAAGTTATTGTCTATAGCCAGGCCTAAATATGAAAACTGCTTTACTCCTTCAGTGGGCTCATTGCCAATTTTTACTACATTACAGGTATTGATAATTTGTGTTGGTTTTTGAAATATCATGTGCTTTGAGGTGCTTATAACTAGGTTATTTTTGTTCAGCCATGATGTTAGTAAGTCCAGATCTTTTTGAATATACTCCATAATAGTTTGTTCGCAATTGCTGTCATAAAATATAAATATATCATCTGCAAGCAGGAATATCTTACCAGTAAACTCAAGATAACCTATATCATTAATAAATATTAAAAACAGTAATGGTCCCAGCACTGACCCTTGTGGGACACCATGTTTAACATTGTAGATGGGCACTTTAGTTTCATTGATATTAACATATTGCTTCCTATCAGTTAAGTAATTTTAAACCACTCAAAGGCTGTTCCTCTTATTCCTGCATTTGATAGTTTATTAAGTAGTAGGATATGGTTAACTGTGTCAAATGCCTTTGCAAGGATTATGAAAATTCCAGCTGCTATTTTATTACTATCTAATGCATTCTGTATAAGGGACACTATGTCAAAAGCAACTGAAAGTGTACTATGTTTGGGTAGGAAGCCATACTGAAATTTGAAGAAGAAATGTGTTTTATTAGGAAATTCAAGACTTGTCCTTTTATTACTACTTCAAGTACTTTTGCTAGTGAAGATACTATACATAGAATGCAGAAAAGAGTGTTGAACACCCGGGATATTGGACTGAATTGCCCATCACGCAAAGTATTCATTAATGACCATCTTTCGCCCAAGAATGAGAACATTGCAAGAAGGTGCAGGCTACTGAAGCAGAATGGCAAAGTATTTGCCACATAGACAAGGGACTGCAAGATCTACGTCCGCGAAGCTAGGGATGGACCAAGCATGCTCATCAGCAACGAAGAAAAGATCGCACACCTCGAGAACAAACTCTGACAGTAAACACTGCAGGTACTATCAAATACAGTAGAGACAATACACGACACTTACGGATTTCGCCTTGCTAAAATGGGAGACAATTCGACGGTGGCGCTCCTAGTGACTTGACCTGAACAAATCGCGCTAAATTCAAATATCAATGGAAATGTATATACGGAAATGGATAAATAAATTACGTCTAGAAAGACAGTGGTATTGAGATATTAACTTCGAAGTTGCTAAAGCAATTCTGGATAAATGAATGAAGAATTACTTAAAAGGTTATTATTCAAAGACTGAAATTAGACACATAAACAAGGTGTGAAATGGACTGCTGTGAAATGGCTTGATCTTTCATTTATGCATTACTTTTTTAGCTTTAGCATACCTGCTGAAGTCTTACGGTTGGATTTGTCTTTTTTCCTCATTTAAAAACAATGTATCATCACATTAAGACATTTGTCAATAAAAATATCGGCACATTCCTTACACATACAATGCAGTGAATTAACATTTAATAGCTGGAGAATTTTCCTCTTAACATGAAGCCTACTAACAGAAAGAAAATCTATAAAATCCCGGCTTTAATCTGAGAAGAGGGATAAAAGAAAGAAAAGTTTTAAAATGTTGTCGATAGTGATGCTTTGAGGAATATTTACGTACAATTAGAGTAAAAATGTAACATACCCTTGGCTGTATAGTCGAGGATTTTTAAAGTCGCTGGCCTGGAAATGATCTGAACAGATCTTATAATTCTTATACAAGCGTAACGTCCCTTCTTTCTTGTACATTTTATCCAAATCGCTTCTGTGACATTTCAAAACCCACACATCACACCTACAACAACACATCGGTATTGAAGGTTAACTGCTGCACTATACAATAAAATATGCGTATTATATTTTAAGCCCGTTAAAACATGGATCGAGCAGGTCAGAAGATTATGAAGTACTATAAAAATCTCTGTCACTGGAAGAATATATATGCAAACACAATATTACTTACATGTTCTTGTCACGAGGGAACCTGAAGAACGAGCGCGAATTTTTCTCTACTTCGTAATTACTGCAGCCCAACACAGCACATATCAAGGAATGACACACGCTACTATTTAATTATGTCAACTCACTGAAAACGCATAAATAACACCAAAAACTTCACACAAAAATACACGTGCTCTTATGACAGAATCAGTACCGTTCAGGTCTATCCGCTAGAGTGAGTTCCAATAGCTGTCCCTCGATATCTCGCTCAGTGTCGTGTATTGCCTCTACTGTATTTGGTACTATATTCACACGAAGTTATACTGATTTTAAATGGTACCGGTACAGCGCATTTATAGCAGTAAGGAAATAATAAATTCTGTTGAGATCCAATGTGATACTATAGAAAACTATAAACTATAAATTACAAACTAAGTGTTAGGTAGAAGTTTGAGGATATCATGCTTATTATTGATGAGGTTGCAGAACTTGACATTATAGTTATAACAGAAAATTGGATATCAGATGAAGAAACATACCTAGCTTTTAATCTTACCACCTAGCTAGAGAGGGTACTGGAAGGTGACTGTCAGTGTATGTATCAAGAAAATGGACAACTAAAGTCATTAAGGTCATTAACAGTTATCACAGTATTCCCCAAATAGAAGTAATTATTAAAAAACCGGAGATATAACGTAATATGGAGATATTACTAACTTTATGGTAGACCTTGAACTTATTTGTGCAATACCCGAAAATCAAACTCATTGCTTATAGGAGACGATAACGTAGATTTTCTAAATGATAGCAATATTTATAGGAACTATACATCCTTACTGAATTGTTACCACGTTTACCCCTACAATACAAGGCTACCAAAAAGAATAACACCCACATCCTCAGCTTTAATTGATCATATACACACAAACTTTGCCACTGCTGATTACTATGTATATAATGTAATAAGTGACCTTAGTGATCATAATATTCTAATTCTAAAAGTAACAAAACAAATTAAAGAGAGCTCTCCATTGAGTAGTGACGCAAATGTACAAACATAAAAATATATCATTATCTGAAGTGCCGATTTTTCTTCAGCATGAAACATTTTTTCACAAAAAAATACATGTACAAATCTATCTGCTGACGTGAATGAAGCCTACGACCAGCTCTGTGCTTTTATTAGTTAGAGACTTAGAGGAGCTAGTTCAAATATTGGGCAAAAACCACCACAAAAAGGTACACATGAGCCATGGGTAGCATAAAAAAAAACTAGAAGTGATAAAAAGAAAAAATAGCCTATATACAAAAACTAAAGCTAAAAACCCTTTAACTGAAACACTCGAAGAGTACACAAGATGTTACAAGGACGTAATTAAAATGAAAAGATTGCTAAAATGTCATATTATTATCATGCAATTAGAAAAGGGGATACTAATAAAGAAATATGGAAGGCAGTGAACCAGATACTTTGTAGAACTAATAGTAAACCAAAAGTTACAGAACTTGTTTATGAAAATGTTCAACACACTTCTAGCGAAGATATTTGTAAAGATTTTAACACATTTTTCGTTAATGTAGTAGAAAACTTGGTTCAAGATCTTCGTCCATGTAACCCACCTTCGCTATCTAATCATACGATCTGCAACTGTGTGTAGAGTAGTCTCTACTGTATTTGTTTTAGGCCAACAGATGTTAAAGAAGTTACACAAATCATAGAAGCACTAGCAAACAAGAATAACTACACAGATGACGGAATAAATAACATACTCCTCAAGAGGTGTGTAAATCATCTGGCCCCCTTGCTCACCGAGATAATTAATTTGTCATTGCAAACAGGGGTAATACCAGATAAATGTAAAATTGCAAAAGTGGTACCAGTTCTTAAAGAAAGGAACACAATCTGACCCCAGTAATTACAGTAGTAGTAAATATAAAAGTATTCATTTAATTGCAGGATATAACCCAAATAGGAATAATGCCATACCATTTCTAGCATCCCTCGAAAATTTTCTAAGTAAAACAACTAACAATTTATGCCTATTTTTGGGTGACACGAATATTGATATCTTAACTAGTGGCCAACTAAAAAGAAAATACATGAACCTGCTTTCTTGCTATGATTTCAAGCAATGCAATAATGTATATCCAACACGAATATGTGATACCACAAGCACTTTAATAGATCATGTGTCTATAAATAATTGTGGAATATATTATTATTTATCAAATGTTGGTAGCTATATAAGTGACCATAATATATTAATATTTGATATTCTTTTGCCAAATTCTAAATCTCCATCACAATCGCTTGAACTGAAAAGGCTGAAAGCAACTAATGTAGACCAAAATAATGATAGACCTGAAAGTAGTAATATCACTGAACATAACACAAAAGTCATAAACAACACTACTAGTAGAATTGACATAATGTATAATTCCTTTATTGACCAGCTACCGCTTGGTACACAGAAACAGAAAGCACAAAGTCATCAAACACAAAGAACTGGTAGCTTGCCATGGATATCTTCTGAACTTCTCAGCCTTATTAAGCGACGTGCAAAACTTAAAAATCCCACCCTAAAGAATAACATCAATCTCAATCAGGAATATCGCAGGTGTAGAAATAATGTGACAAATCTAAAAAGGAGCTTAAAAACAAATATTACTCTGAAAAATTTAGAATTCATAACAAGAACCCAAAGGAAACGTGGAAAATAATCAATGCAATCATACATAACAGAAAAACAACAAAAGGCGATAATTGTACATCTCTAGAAATAGATAACAAGATAATTACAGACAGTCAGGAAATATGTGAATCATTAAATTTATATTTTACAAATATTGCTAAAACCCTGGCTACAGCAATCCCTCCCCAGAGCACTGAAACACTTGCAGTTCCTAGTTACTTGAACTCATTTTACCTATATCCAACTGATGAAACTGAAGTAAGATCTATAATATCAAATCTAAAAAGCAAGAGTAGCTGTGGGCAGGATGGTATAACTGCCAACTTTCTAAAAGAATTCCAGGATTCTTTAAGTGGGATGCTAACAGATATCATTAACGAATCCTTGGCATCTGGTACATTACCTAGTGAGCTAAAAGTAGCTAAAGTAGTTCCTGTCTTCAAGGGTGGGGACGGGAGGAATCCTAGTAACTACAGGCCTATCTGTATTCTTTCCATAATCTCCAAAATATTAGAAACTATTGTTAAAAAGAGACTTCTCACTTTTTTAAACAAAAATAATTTCTTTTACAATGCACAATATGGCTTTCGTGAGAACTCTAACACTGAAATAGCAACTGTAGATCTCATAAATATGCTGCAAGAGTCAATAGATTTTAATAGTTTTGCTGGTGGGTTGTTTATAGATCTAAAGAAGGCCTTTGATACAGTAGACCATGAAAGACTGTTAGCTAAATTAGAGAGAGCAGGAGTTCGTGGTGTTGCATTGAAGTGGTTTGATAATTATCTGTCCGATAGAAAACAGTATGTAGTGCTGAATAACTGTAGGAGCTCAGCAATTAGGGTAACCCATGGCGTTCCACAGGGGTCAGTATTAGGGCCGATTCTCTTCCTAGTCTACATCAATGATATTGCAACTTGCCGCTTGAAAGGACGTATCACACTGTATGCCGACGACACAAACTTGTTCTATACTGGTAGTAATATAGACTCCATTGTTAAGGATATGCAGGAAGACCTCAATACTCTGTGCTTTTGGTTTCAAGCAAATAAATTAACTATTAATGTGCAAAAGACTAATTATATGATAATGACAAAACAAGGTCAGAATGAAATCCCACACAGTAAAATATATATGCAGAATACTGAAATAAAACTAGTTAGAACTGTCAAATATCTTGGGTTGGTGATTGATAGGAACTTGAACTGGACAGACCATGTTGAATACATTACTAAAAAGATCACACCTGTTGCAGGAATTTTAAAGAAACTTAGTTATCTTGTCCCACAACATCTTCTAAAACACATCTACTACTCTTTAATTCATAGTCACCTACAATATTTGAATGTAATCTGGATGCGCTGTAAGAAGTTCGACTTGAATGAGCTAATGGTAGTACAAAATAGAGCTGTTAGAAATATACTTAATCTTCCCTACTTAACACCAATAAAATATCTATACCTAAGTGCTAAAATACCACCCCTAAGCATGAGTGCAGAATTCAATACAGCTGTACTCATGTACAAAATAAAACATAAATTTATACAACACAACACTACATATACTCTGAATTCTGACAACCATCCATATAGTACTAGGCATGCAAATGACTTTGCCTTATACAATGTTTGCTCTTATAAATATGGTATAAACAGCTTGAAGTTCTCTGCGATCCAGTTATTTAATAACATCCCTGTGGAGATAAAAACAGCACCAACTTTGGCAAAATTCAAACAAAGAGTCAAGCATTATTTTTGGGAAAGGTACAGTGCTGTTTAAATCAAAATATCAGATGTCATTTAAGGCATTCTCCCAAACAATCTTGCAAACTGTCCGGAACTATTCTTGCACCTCTACAACTTTTATGTTATGTAAATGTAAATACTCTGTAATCTGTTCTTGTACCTCTGCAACTCTGTGTTATGTATATATACTATAAATACTCTGTAATCAATTCCTGTACGTCTGCAACTTTTGTGTTATGTAATTGTAAATAATCTGAAATCTATTCTTGTACTTCAGCAACTCTTATGTAAATGAAAATATTCCATAATCCATTC
Source organism: Anabrus simplex (assembly GCF_040414725.1). Classification (NCBI taxonomy): domain Eukaryota; kingdom Metazoa; phylum Arthropoda; class Insecta; order Orthoptera; family Tettigoniidae; genus Anabrus; species Anabrus simplex. Next base: position 109,317,291 of record NC_090270.1, read on the forward strand.
TTGTACTTTTGCAACTTTCATGTTACGTAAATGTAAATACAGTCAGAAATAATTCTCTGTAATCCTCATATTGATGATGTACATATTTTATATATTGTATGTGTTTATATGTTCAACCATTTACTAATTATCTTATATACACAAACTATATTTTGATGTGTAAGTGCCCGCCAGTATGTAATGTCCTGTACAATTCCTATGTATGAGCCTGCAGGCTCGTTGGAATTAATTGAAATAAATGAATGAATGAATGAATGAAAAGTACTTGAAGTAGTAATAAAAAAACAAGTCTTGAATTTCCTAATAAAAATACATTTCTTCTCCAAATTTCAGTATGCTTTCCTACCAAACATAGCACACTTTCAGTTTTGACATAGTGTCCCTTATACAGAATGATATTGACCTCGTATGTTAATAAGATGCGTATGTTAGCCAGGAATGTAGAAATGCATAACAAGGCAGTGAAACAATCAGAGGAAATTTCCAATATGCAAAAATTTGTGGTTCAAGATGCAGTAAATATCGAAGACTGGGAAAGCTCTGTACCTGAATTTGACAGCGCAGTTCGAAACTCTTCGATTGAGAAGTATTTAGTGTACCATTTGGCTGGGTACGTTGTTAATCACTCTTCTAAATTTATTTTTTCGCCCTGTGCCCATTTTCTACGTGACAATAATCAAAGTACATTTTCAGTTCTCACCGAAAGAAAAGACTACGGTTCAAGCAATAATAAAGTATTTTAACACGCCTTTCGAAAAGTATATGTGACATTCTTTTCCAGGCCGAGAAAGTAATTCATGGAAAACAACTCACAATCTATGTGGGGCGAAATATTTTTTTATTGTATCGACTCCATAGACAAAATTTCTGTTGATCCTTCAGGAGGTGGCTGTTGTCTTCAACATGTTATGGATATAATCCCCAGACTTGTTTATCATTATCTGAAGTGCCGATTTTTCTTAACATGAAAGATATCCGGCGAGATTTACAATCTCGGACATCCACCAAATTTTCACGCAAGCTTTCGGAAGTCAAGTAACCGATGAACTGAGTTGGAAAGTAGGTCATGGGTGTTTGCTTTAATATGCTGGGAGTTATGTCTTATTTATCTGTATATGTACACTCCAGTAACCTGTGCTTTTCGCAACATATGATGAAGGTCGTAGCTCCTATTTCCGTGCATGAGTTTTTTCCATTGTACTCTGCCGTGTTATTGCAATTGTAGTCTATCATTGTTTTTAAAAGTCAGTGTATATACTTATCAATTACCTCATTCCTAAGAGCAGCTGATCGGTACTGTGGATATAGCCCACTCTAGCGCTGCCTGGTGGGGCGCGCTTGAACTCGATGAGTCCTCACACTTGTTCTTCTATTCGTCATGGTAGTAGTATAATTGATGACTGTTAAAATACCTAGAATTCAAGCTGCCTAATATTATTTTCGAACCTATTTGAGAATCTATTTTAGGCAGCTAAAATAACAATCACCAAATAATCTGAGGTCTAGTGATCAATATTGTACGTTTCTGCGGTGGTTGAAAATGTAGTGTGTTGTCTGAATATGAAGAGGCATGTCCGTCAAACACAAACACCCAGTCGCCGACCCAAAAGAATTAGAGGCAATTAAAATCGCCGATCCGGCCGTGAGTCGAATCCGGGACCTGTTGAACCGAGGGCCTCAACGCTGACCATTCAACCAAGGATTCGGACAAAACAAAATCATCACTGAGTTTCATTATTTCTATCAGTATTAACATTCATCTTTCATAGTTAAACAAAGCAATATAATTATTTAGTTTCATTATTTCTATCAATTTTAACATGCAACTGTTGTAGTTTCAGTTATGGCAGCTGATGGTTAAGGTCGACCTCCAGATGCGCCACTGTCAACACGTCTCTCAGTTTAGTACGGGAGAATACGGAAGTGTCTAGTATTGTCTATATTATATTTGATAATAATTAGTGACATGTGTGAATAGATGAGCTTTGAAAGTGAATGCATGTATATAAATCAACAAAAAATATCTTCAAGTATGCTACATGTAATATTGTACCAAGAATGCGCGGCACATGCTGTATTTTTTAAGATGAATATTATTTAATCGACATGCGCACCATTTACTGCAAGCTTGATGTATCTACGTTTAGCAGAGCGAGCCAGCATGAAGTGCAAACAGCTGCGAGGGACGTAGGTGCAGGAGCGAGATAGACTACCCGCCTGCTCATCCACTTGCCACACGACATGGTCTAACGTTCCAGAACAAACGTCGCGCCTTCCAGAAACTTCGATTCAGAAATTTTCAAAAACTTCTGTGATAATGGCCGTATCAGCTCGAGAGATACGCCATATTGTAGGAAATTCGATGAACTGCTATCATAACAAGTTTCAAGCAAATCCACCGAGGGATTTCGCGTTATTCCACTTCTTAAGAACCACGATATCTGATGACGTATGGGCTCCAATCGTATATAAGACGAGCCAGCTAAGCAGACGATACCAATATTACCCTGAACAATGAAAAAGGGCTAGGATCCTCATATTTGGAAAACCAGGCAAAGACAAGTCATACCCCAACAACTACAGGCCCATCAGCCTTCTGGACGCCCTCAGTAGAGTATTCGAGAAAATACTACTGAAAAGGTTAATAGGGCATATCAAGGAAAAAGGTATAATTCGCAACGAGCAGTTTGGCTTTAGGAACGGACATTCTGCCCCACAATTACTCACTCGATTCATAGAACAAGCCAACATAGGTCTCAATAAACGAAGGGACACAGGTTCGGTTTTCCTTGATACCCAGAAGGCATTTGACAAAGTCTGGCACGAAGGCCTACTAGCGAAACTAATAGACCACGAATTCCACCCAGGCTATATAAGACAAAATCGTATCTGGAGGGCCGAGAGTTCAAAGTAGACGTACACAACACACTGTCAAGTACCGGTACGCGTAGGATTAGAGCGGGTGTAGCCCAAGGGTCCCTTATCGGCCCAATCCTCTTCGTCCTGTATACAAACGACATGCCTACTACTGACCTCACTACTACACACCTCTACGCTGATGACACCGCTATCACAGTTTAACATCCACAGCTAGCGTGCGCTCGAAAGAGGCTACAAGTAGCACTAAGAACTCTCGAGCCATGGCTAACGAAATGGCGCATCAAGGTCAATGTTGACAAGTGCCAAGCCGTGCTGTTCACTAAGAAGAACAGACGCACACGCAGACCAGTGAACATAAAACCGCTAAAGCTTTTCAACGAAGATATAGTGTGGCATGACAAAGTCAAATAACTAGGAGTAGTCCTAGACGGAAAGCTCACCATGCTACACCACATCAAAGATATCCAAAGAAAAGCACACATACGACTTAGCCAGCTATATCCTATACTGAACAAAAAGTCCAGTATAAACACGGAAGTAGCCATAAACATGTATAAGGTCCTAATCAGACCAATCATCATGTACGCAGCCCCAGCGTGGGGATTCACTGCAATGACGAACCTGGATAAGCTGGAATTAATACAAAATAAATGCATACGAGCAGCGACCAGACTCCCTTACGACACTCCAATACGCCAACTACGCAGTATTGCGGAAGTCAGCTCAATAAGGCATCAAGTACGTAAACAGACACTAAATATGTACAGAAAGTCATGGAGTAATAAGATCAACCCGTTAATAAGCGGGATCGGACGCGACGACGTCGACCTTTACACAAAGTATCCCACACCGAAGCACATTCTGTTCAGCCACAGGGTTGGGTGGGCGAGGGGCCGATAGCCAACCCCCTCCCCCAAGCTGACACCTATATACCACATAAACCCACACACTGCAGACACCTATGTAAATATGTCTCAGCTGTCCTAGACCCAGGGCCCAGGCGAGGAAGATTGATAAGATGTACAAGTTAAGAAGACGACGGCAACGCAGCTAGACGGCCAAGGACGTATCAATCCACCCCCGCCCCCTGACAGAGACATGGGAGCGGAACACCAGCCCGCGCTCTACAAACAGCACTGTTTGATGAGTTCACTCCTATTTAGGTAGAACGCTGGACATGAGAGCAGGCAAACAGCCGGCACTCCAATGAGAACCTGTATATACATAAGTTATTAATAACCTTAGTTTTAGATCTGCAATGACAAGTGTGTTCCAACAACACCGCATAGAGGGACATCAACAGGCGGAAGAAGATAGCCCCTTGCATGCAAGGTTTGGCTCTAATTCCCCCTGTCCAAAAGGAGACTTGGCACCAGAGACTGCTGGCTGCTGGACAATGGGACGAACCTGTGGTCCAAAGCCCAGACGCTAGCAGACCCGAGCCGACCCGGCAGTGACAAGAAGGACTGATCCCCATAATAACAGAAAATGGCAAGGAAATGGTTATGATTGCATGACACTTATTCCTAACTAACACAACCTCTGGTCTTTTTCCAGCCCACATCCTTGCATGTGCTATCAAAAGACGTCAAATTTTACATGTAGGCTCTTTCTTCTTTCTGCCTATATGGTTTTTCGCTGACTCTTCAATACCATACATCAACACCACCTTACCTAACACAAACTCTTGCCGTGGTAGCGAGTCTGACTCGGAAACCGGCAGATACTCCTTGTATCACTTCCCACTCCTGCCTCTATCTCTTTCTTCTTCTTAGAAATAATAGCATGTCGGAGGCCATGTAGATTGAGTCGATGTTCACGCGGGGGAGCGGGCTTCGTGGGCCCCGCCGAAAAAAAAGCAGTAGATACCAGTCACAGCTGGGAGTTCTGATGTGTCAGACTCACCACGCTAAGTCGTAATTATGTTCGTTGGAACATAGTACTGTTCAAGTCTGCGAGTCAAATGAACTTACGTTCTACAAGTAAATAGGACTTAGAATTTGTGTGCAAGTAGGGACTTAAATATTTGTCAAGTTTCTTAAATTTTTCAGCGGATTGTGGAACTTAGATTTTTCACCATCAAGTGTTATAAATGTACTGGGACCTTTCCCACCGTCCCCCATAACTCATGGGACCATGTGACAACAAACTAACCCTTTCGGGTCACGAACACATGGGACCATGCTCCACGGAAGTCGATAGTCAAGGGACCTTTTCGGCCTGTGCCGATTTCCACTCATTGGGATTTTACCATAAATCCACTCACATGAGAAGTTATTGGCCATGCAGCACAGCAAGGTCAATGCTACTCTCCCGTTCCTGAGGTCTGAACACTGGCTACTCAGGGTCGAAGACCGTCCGCGGCGAGTAAAGGCTATAAAACTTAAACTATCTTACAGGCTTACAATAAACGGAAGAGGTTTTAGGATGCTTGTGTTTCGGTATAGATAGGCACGAAATAGTTTCAAACAATTTACTAATCACTCGGGGAAAAATTTACAACAATTACTGACATCCTGGATAACTATGATACAAGTGACATTACAAAACATATATTTTAGCAGCGGGAAAGTCTGTGCTACCACTGACATTAGCAGTTGCCTCCACATTCCACAGAAAATCTATGTGGATGACAACGATCGCTGGTAATGTCTCTTATACCACAAATTTTCCTTTCTGACACATACATTAATGGTTACCTTCCTCTCTATGAAACGAAGAATGTCCGAGAGGATGACACTACTTCTCTTTACTTTCACATTTTATCCCATTGGATTACCTGTGTCCTACATTGTTTACAGAAATGCCACATCGGTTTAGATGTGTGCTATATTGGTTTATTTGTGTGCTATCCACCGGTCAAACATAAACTGTCGAGTATGACAACATAATAAAATAACCCTTCAATATTTACAAAGTAAGCCATGTCCCTCCCAATGCGAGTATTCCATGGGACTAAATCCCGTATTACACAATAAAAATCTATTTACACTGAAAAATTTTCCGCATTAGAATGGTTGGCTAATTTAACTCTACCGCAGAATATATCTAGAAAACAATAAAAATAACAAAGTTGGAAATAATTAATCCAAATGCTCCGACCATATCAAAAATCCATCACTTAAACGCGGAAAAGGAATAGGTGGTCTAAAGTCTCCCATATGAGATCAAGCACCGACTTGAAACAAACTTATCACTTGCGATTACTACCAATGGACTCTCACGAAGTCTAAATTCAAATTGACATTGATTAACAATAAACAAGAACACACCCTGAAAAAGAAACATATCAAATGTATGTACAAATAAATACAAGGGCTGTAGTCATTCCGTTGTGACCCGCTGTATGAGCGAGCGGTCGATCCCTTCTGTGCTCACGTGAGGTTTGAACCTGAGACTCTGGCCGTCTCCATCCAGGGCGCTGTAATAAAAACCCTAACTTAGCTAATCGTGTCACGGACGGTCGTCAATTTCTACATTGTTCTTCGGATCAAGGCTAATGGACTGTGTGTGGAGGTTACATATAATTTCTGCCTTATTTCTCACAGTAGAATGCAACATTTTAACAGAAAACACTTCCTTGGCAAGGCGAGTTCTTTTGGCTGTGTCCCTCACGGACCTCCCTCCTGGGAGCAATAAATCACGACTCAAGTATACTCCCCTCACACCACGGCGAGAGACCATTTAACACGCTCAATAGCGGCAGTCACTAGGTCAATAAAATCATTCAATTGAGCTAATGCAGGGTCCACCTGCTTGAACCAACTCATACAATCATTATGACCAATAATTATATCTCACATTAAACAGCCATATTATATCAAAACTCCCTCATTTTGCCAGAAGTTGGAATTCAACCACTCATTTCTTCTCGTAACCTAGTTCACACTTTCGTTCGCCTTTCGCCGAAGGACAATGCCTCCTAATCTCTCCCGTTTGGGCCGAGATTGTGTACCTGGCATCAAACTAACCTGCCATTTAAATAGATCGCCATAAAATCATCGATCAAACATATACGAAAAGAAATAATAATAATAATAATAATAATAATAATAATAATAATAATAATAATAATCATAAAAAATAATTTAAATTATTAAAATCCTGCTAACCACTAAACAGAGCTTCTACACGTAACCTCACTAGTGTAGTGGGGGGCAAGCGTTCAAACCTCAGCACAGCAATTCTCGAACATCTTCAGTTACAGCCAATACTTACACTAACATGCAACAAACTACTGATTCTACTTTTAAGACTATAGTGCTGACTCTATTCCCAATCTTTCTTTTATACGGGCACTTGTTAATGACTCTGTCACCTGCTAATCCCTGCTTGAGTTAAGCAATCGCTCAGGAGAGATCTACACCATTAATCTACACGATTTTCTATTCCTATCCCCCTCAATTAATTCTCAGCACTAAATAAACAAAACTATGATAACATGCAAATATAGCCACTAAAAGGTTCCCAAATTCTATACACTGACATTGGATCACTCCCTTCCCATATCTAATCAATTGAAACAACATGAATAAAGGGTCCCCGACCATTCTAAGCGGAGTTAGCCTATCAAATCATATTGTTAATAACCCTATCCTTACATTACTGTTATTTAAAAAGGGAAACACTAGCATTGGAGTAGAAACATAACTTGGTACTCAAGAGTTTGATGTCTTCGGGCCCATCCGGCGTTTCGGGGGCCTACCCATGTTGACTTATTCCTTGGCGCTGGCTCTCGGAGTCCTGGGATCTAGAAGTTCCATATGGTTTCTTGCGTAATCCATTTGAATAGCACAGGGATCACTGAAAATATACTGTAGTTGACACAAATTTACAGACTTCTTATTCACACGTCACCATTCACTTCCGCTACCTCGTTCCTTAACCACCGACGGTTCCGTGTTGATAATGGCTAATTTCAGCTAGTCTACTTCAATTATGACACAGCTAATATGGACATTCTAAGCATTCGCATGGTCCAGATTTTTTCGCCACATAAAGTCGTGACGCTGGTCAACTGTATTTATCCCTATCTTCTATCTAGTTTATTAGTTCGGGAACACTTCTCTCCGCCTGATGATCAGTGCAATAATCTCACCCTAAGCTTTGTTCATAAATTAGCGTAGATTTACACAGTTCTTCGTCAGACGTCTACCTTTCCTAGGTCTTCGAATACCATGATTCTGTCCCTATCAATTGTTCTCTTTTACAGCTACTGATTATTAGTTTACAAGAGCGTTCTTCGACAGAAGTTCTGCAAACTTTCGTGTAATCACTTTCTATACACAAAACCTACTTCATATTTCATGAACTCACAGTCTACCTCGTGGCCGATATATCAGGTACGTCTCATTATCATAATCTTCCGTTTTTATCACCGAAATAGAAGAGAAAAACACTGAAAATTCACTCCTGCTTTGTTCACTTCATATACAAAGGAGCGGCAAATTCGATAGCGAACCGGCCGTCTTTTCCCGTCGAAGCTCCTTCACGACTGCTGCTGTCCCCTGGGAAGTTCAAATACTTATAGGCAAGCCAGGGATCGGGGTGGCCGGCGGACCTCGCCCCCTCCCTTATTTTCACATCTCCTAGATCAACCAGTCTGTGGAATTCAGAAATACGCCAGATTGTGTGGCTCGGTTATTCACAAGTGCGTTATGCCGTGCGGAATTGAAAATGATCGGCAAGTTTGCAGTAATTAATTAATGAGATCGGAGGGGAAATTGGGAATTCCCGAAGGCATCTGGCTTCACCAGTAGCGTCAGTACGCCAAGCCTGTTACGTAGGCTGTTTTAAGCGCATTTACCGTGGAGAATCTCTTCTACCATAACTCCTGATTTCAAAATTTAGCCAATATTCTTTCTACTGCTCTGAGCGATGCATTTTGGTTAACCAAGCCTTTTTTTAAGCCGAAAATATATTAAAACTGGCCCGATCGCTTTGGCATCGCCGTACGCTGGCATTTGTTTTCAATATGGAGTACCTAAAATAGTGTTCTTCTGCTGCTTCTTCTATGACGTGTGCCTAGTTCGGGGTTTCCTAAGCCATCCACTGGGTGTGTAAGGCGCCGCTCTGACGGGCGTTCTATTGCGCAAGCTGATGCTGCTCCCAACATCCACACAGAGAAAGCTTGCTGCCTGCTTCCTTCCCAAGCATATAACTTAAAATAATTATTAATTGTGATGATACGGTCACAGTACTAAGGGACTTTAACATTTGTCAAGCTTTTAAATTTTTTTCAACGGCTTGTGGAACTTAGATTTCTCACTATCCAGTGTTATAAATGTGCAAAATATTTCAAAGAACCATTGCAACATTATGTCACTAACTGTGGATCCTTTCTTAGAGATCTGTACTTAGAAACTCATTTCAATTTATTTCATTTGCTACGCAAACGTGATCTTGATAGTGCTTAAACTGGCTCGCTATAATAATACAAGTGTTTGCCTTTGCGTAATTGAATACTCGAGTGCTCCGATACAGGTGATTGATTCTGTGTTGAAGTGAACGGTAATCAATTCAAACTGGACTGATTTTGAAACTGTACGTAATCATTTCCATACTTTATTATTTCCTAAGAGTGATGAACAATTTATCAGTTTGTCGCTAATAGCAGTGTCCAATGGATAAACTCTTGAGCAGCTATTTATTTATTTTGTGTGTGTGCCAAGTGCAACATTATTTACTGTGGAAAGAGACCACGAACAGTGCACAAAACGTGAACGAGCTTTAGTTTCATTATTTCTAGAAGCCAGTACCCATGAACTGTGATTTTTTTCTTTCTTAACTCAATGCTACTCGCATCTACAACTTCTTAAATGACATTCAAATTCTGCTATCTATAAGTGAGAAGTAAAGTTCTGACTACTTCAAACTTCGTGTTGCCTCAATATTAAAGTTCAATCGTTGGTGCCGGATAAATGTGTCGGGGGACTGTGCAAATGTGGACGCGCGTATTGGTAAATCACGAGTGATTACCCCGCGGCAAGATCGTAGGAGAGCTTCGAGATCGTCTAGAGCTTCACTACGAGATATGAGTTCGACCCCATGTCGGTGTTCTAGCTTCATTCCATGTACTTGTTGTTTAAAGGGGCCTAACATCGAAGATCATCGGCCCTCATGGTGACGAAAGATCTCTGCAGAACGGATTCGATTCCATAGTGACAAGGAGACCTGGGAGTACGAGGTTACCGTACCTGGCAGGCGATTCTGAAGACGATGAATATCTTCACCAAGGTGATATGCAATTCAACCTGCATTTAATTTGAATAAACTATTTTTATAAAGAAATCTCAATTTTCTTGTAGATAGGACCTATCCTCCTGTACCAAGCCCCAGCTAACTTTCACCTAGGATTGAACTGAGAAATGTCTTGTGCGCTTTTAAAATCAGCAGTAGAGTCGGACCATATTTTACTGGTACAGTATATATACTTTTTTAATTTCTTATTTAAACATATCACCTGGTACTTCAATAGTTGGCCGTGCGGTTAGGGGCGCGCAGCTGTGAGCTTGCATCCGTGAGATAGTGGGCTCGAACACCACTGTCGGCAACCCTGAAGGTGGTTTTTCCCGTTTTCACATCAGGCCTTTCCTATCCCATCGAGGGCAAAATATCTGTCCGTGTCGGTGTGACGTAAAGCAGATAGCAGAATAACTTCAATTGTTTCAAAATTCTGCACGTTCTAATACGCAGGTGGAGCTTACGTGTATATTTTGTCGCTGTTAAAATTAGGAAATACATACACCTAACCTCAATTTTTATTGATAAAACCTTTCAAAATAATTGTAAATGCGTTCAGCAAGTAGCCTATACAGGGTGTATTCGTGATGATGTAAACTTTCAGGGATGATGGAGGACGGCAAACGGATCAAATTGAGATAAGGAACCGTAGTTTGAAACGTTGAAGTCAAAATTTATTACTGTAAAGTCGGGTTACTTCATGAGAGTGTTTAGTGTTTTTGAAAATGATAGTGTATATATATATATGTGTGTGTGTATATATATATATATATATATATACATATTTGCACGTTTTCAGCGATACAATGCCGAAAATAGAACCTTTATCTTTGATCAAGTATATTATGGTTCCATTTCCTTCCACGCATTACAGCCTCCCCATCACAAAGTAAGACCTCAGTGGATCAATTGATACTAGGTACAAGGAGAAAATAAAAAATAAGTTATTCTCTTCTTCGTTCGAATGGGCCACGCTTATTCAACTGTTGGGCATTGATATTTGCCCAAGATTGGCGCATTTTCTGCAGGTGCAACTTTTTCTTTCATCTGTCCAAGGAGTACCTTTCATCCGGGATTTTTCCTGAAATTCATGGACTTCCTTCACGGTACGTCTTACAGACCGTATATCTTGAAGATCTGATATTCCCAGTTCTTTAACGTCCTTCTCAGTTTCCCTCAGCCAAGTTGTGTGGATCTTCTTGTTCTGCTTGAAGATTGAACAGGGGGTTGGTCAGTCTTTCGGAAGGCAGTCTTACTATACAATCATACTGTACAGTCTTACTAGCACAATTAGACAGCCACTCTATGTGTTCGTAGATTTCGGAATATTGCCATCTACGGAATTATTTATCTTCCTTTACCGAACCAAAGATCTTCCTGAGAATTCTCCTCTGTCTTCCGGTTTCTCCATCAGACCTCTTCGGTTCAATGAAAGACACTCCATGGCGTACAGAGCTTCAATTTCAGATTGCGTGATAGGGAGTTTTTGTTATAAGTTTTCTTTGTCAGTCGATAGGCCAGTTTAAATTTGTTAACTCACATGGATAATGATGCTCTTTCTGATAAGTTGGGTTCAGTCCATTCGCCAAGTACTTAAATCAGCCCCCTTGATTTTTCCCCATTGTAGTAGTATCTCTATGATAGCTTCTTTGATGGTGGTGAAGAACTCTGTTTTCTTCAAAGACACTTGAGGACACACTTTGACTGCCTGTGTTCTGGGGCAATTGACCTGTATTGTTGCTGTATCCAGCCAATAGGCGATCAGTGCCATGTCGTAAACAAATGTGTAAACAATATCTACAACTAGCCACTCCCTTTTATGATCCAGGTATATACCACTCTGGATACTCAAGTTGGTCAGTTCTCTCACAACCTTTTCAGTGACACAGTTGAAGAGAAGTGGGGAATGTCCATCCCCTTGTCTCACCCATATTTTAATCTCGAAGTGTTTGTTTATCAACGGAGTAGTAGGACTACCGAAAATCAACGAAGGTGACGACCATCTTTTGCTTTCTCATTTTGAAGTATGCAAGTATAGTTTTAAGGTTGATGATCTGTTCCGAACAGGATCGGCTCTTCCTGAAGCCTCCTTGATATTCTCCGAGTTGACGGTCCAGTTGACGTTCTGCCCATGTTAGTAACGCTTTCGAGATTGTCCTATATGTTACCAGGACGAGAGAAATTCCACGGTAGTTGCTGAGGTCAGTAAAGTCTGCTTTCTTATGAAGGTTATGAATCAGAGCTGAGGTTCAATCAGATGGTAACTTCTCTATTTCCCAGATGTTCTGTATGATCTCAGTGTGCTTGCCCACGGTATTGCTTCCAGTATATTTACAGAGTTCAGCAACAATGGAGAAATATCCAGATGCTTTATTGTTCTTAAGAAGTTAAATGATTTCACAAACTTCTTTATGTAAAGGAGGCAGCGAGTCTGGGTTTGGTGTGGGTTGTTTATAATAAAAAACATTGCTGGGTGGATCACAATTGAGTAAGTTCGTAAAATAATGGGCTAAGAGGCGGCAGTTGTCGTTGTCGTTAAAAGCCAGGTTGGCCTGTAAGTCTCTGAAGTGAAGACTTGGTGGAGTGTATTTTCCAAGTGTCTGCTTGAATGTTTTGTGGAAGGCCATGGATTTATTTTTAACGAAGCCCTCTTCGATTTGGATTTGTTGATTAGTTGTTTGGATGTGAAGGTCCGCTTGGTTCCTCGGATTATCTTCGTTGTAAGTTTCCTTTTTTTAATCAGAAATTACTTCCAATTTTCCTTGGATATTTTAGAGTTCCATTTCATCCAGGCTGCAAGTATTTGAGCTATTGTGTTGCCACAGTCTTCAGTTCACCACAGATGGCTCCTTCTTCTAGTAAGAGGGCAAGTTCTCTAGCCGTCTTGATAAGAGCTTCTGTCAGTTAGTCCCAATTGTTAAGATCTGCATTGTTCGGTCTTCGACTTATTTCCTGATTACCTTTAAGGTACTCTATATCCAATCTGACACTCTTGAAGGTTCCGTGTATTGTAGTGTTTCCAGGCTGAGGCCTCAATTTGATCTTTGAGAGGTAGTTGTCTGAGTCTTGATTGGAACTTCCTAGTGGGGGACCTTCACCTATAAGGATAAACATTTGTCATTTTTCAATTTATTTTTTCTACGTTTATTGATCCTTCCTCTTCAAATCACTGCAACATTTCCTTTGATATGTATCATACTTTTGAAGTTATGAGCAAACACGTGCAGGAGTTTTTTTTTGCTAGTTGCTTTACGTCGCACCGACACAGATAGGTCTTATGGCGGCGATGGGATAGGGAAGGGCTAGGAGTGGGAAGGAAGCGGCCGTGGCCTTAATTAAGGTACAGCCCCAGCATTTGCCTGGTGTGAAAATGGGAAACCACGGAAAACCATTTTCAGGGCTGCCGACAGTGGGGTTCGAACCTACTGTCTCCCGAATACTGGATACTGACCGCACTTAAGCGACTGCAGCTATCGAGCTCGGTACGTGCAGGAGTGTCACCGACGTGAGCCATTTAAACTTCTCCGGACTACAACCATGCGCAGCACTTACAGTATTTGACCTTATTTTCCAGTAAAATTTACCGTATGTGAACTTGATTCATACAATTTGCGCTGACGCTCTTTCAATTACTTCTGACTACACCCTGTGGAATAAGTAAAATACGTGTCCGGGTAATAAAATACGCGATGGGATACCGCAGGTGTGCTCATAAAACAAAGAAAAAAACATTTATTGCCAATAGTCACACGTACACTAATAATAATGCGTAGAGGAGCCATTGGTACCACCTAACCTCTATAGTGTATCTTCGAGGAAGCTTGGATCTCAGTTGAAGACTGAAAGTGATAGTGATGTTAATATAATCCTTGATGTAAGTATTTTTTTGCTAGGGGCTTTACGTCGCACCGACACAGATAGATCTTATGGCGACGATGGGATAGGAAAGGCCTAGGAGTTGGAAGGAAGCGGCCGTGGCCTTAATTAAGGTACAGCCCCAGCATTTGCCTGGTGTGAAAATGGGAAACCACGGAAAACCATCTTCAGGGCTGCCGATAGTGCGATTCGAACCTACTATCTCCCGAATTCAAGCTCACAGCCGCGCGCCTCTACGCGCACGGCCAACTCGCCCGGTAGTATTTTGTTTGGTGAGCTAATGAATCACCTTCGATGCGTATGTGGAGGCTGTGTAAATATTATGTTGGATAAAATTGTAGGTTTAGGTTGTAAAGTGAAGCTAGTTTGTGAGAAATGTGAAAAAAATTATTTTGACAACTGTGAAACATTAGGGAAAAAATCGTGTATATTCCACCGATAGACAAGTAATTTATGCTAGGAGGTGTGTAGGGCTGGTCTGGCAAGTTTAAATGTTTTTGTGGACTTATGTACTTGCCACCACCTGTTAAAGAATAAAGTTATTCTTTGGTGATGAAGAATATTTTGAAAGCTACGTCACATGTTGCTGATGAATCTACAAGAAAGGCTGCTGTTGAAGAAGCCAATCTCTGTGGAAGCAAAGGTATATCTGTTTCATATGATGGGACCTGGTTGACGAGGGGATATTCATCCTTACAAGGAGTGTGTTCAGTTATTGGTGTGAAGTCTGGAAAAGTGATTGATGGTGAAGTCCTGTCACTGACCTGAAAGTCTTGTGAGATGTGGAAAGGTAAGACTGAAACCATAGAATATTTAGAGAGGAGGGAAATGCGTGAAGAATGCACCATTAATCACACAGGGACTGCAGGAATTACGGAGGTGTAGGGAATGAAGAAGATATTCCTTCTTTCGTTCAAACTTCATAACCTGAGATATATAAATTATATAGGTTTATTGGGACATCAAATATTTCAAGGCAGCCTCCGAATTGCAACCATATAGACCTGATGTGGTTTAAAAAAAGTTCAAATTGTTGGCCGCATTCAGAAACGGATGGGGAAACATTTATGTAATTTGAAGCAGCAAATGAAGGGCAAAAAGTCAACAAGATGGGAAGCCTTTGTCTGGGATGAACAGACTCACAGAAAATGTAATAAACACATTGACAGTCTACTATGGCAATGCAATAAGAGAACATTGCATGTCTGTTAATGATATGAGGCAAGCCATATGGGCAAAATGGTATCATAAGGCATCAACAGATAAAAATCCAACCCGTTACTTTTGTCCTAAGAATCCAGATACCTGGTGTCCCTATCAACGAGCTGTACTCAATGCTCTGCGGATAAATACCTCCATAAAAATAATCTTCCAACTGCAGTTATGGATGTAATAAACTCTGTTTTTAAGAGGTTAGTAACAAGAGAGCTTCTAATAAGGTGTGTTTGGGTGGTGCATACTCAAAATACCAATGAATCATTTAATGCAAAAATATGGAAAATTTGTCTAAAAAAGGCTTTGCAGGAAAGAAGACTGTCCAGATTGCTGTGCATGTTGCTAGTATGACTTTCAATGATGGTTTGCAGTCCAGAATTAAAGTTATGAAGAATCTGGGACTTAAATGTGGAAAATTTTGTCTAGACTCAGCCACAGACCTGAACAAGGAAAGGGTGCGGTCTGCTACAAAAATAACTCTGGAATCCACAAAAACTTTCAGAAAGTGCACGAAGAGGTTGAGCCTTGAAGAAAATTCAAGAAAGAGTGCCGATGAAGGCCCAGTTTATGCAACAGGGGAGGTTTAATAGTTTTCCTACACATTGGTACCTTTGTTGCTCGTTTCCCGAAACTTTGGATTTTCAAATCCGTTTCCTTAGTAATTGCCAGAGTTTTCAAGATAATGAAGTGAAATTTAGTACACACGTGTATCTTATAGGGAAGAACAGTATTACCTAGAACTGTTGCTGTACATGTCATTGTTTTGGATTTTTAAAAATTATTCTGTGAAAAAACTTGCAAAAAAGATACACTTTAATATAAGCTTATAAAAAGTATTTTTTCTTTATAGATTCCAATGATTCTACGTCAATCTCTAGCTACTGCATTAGTAAATACAATGAAAAAGGAATTCATGAAAAACAATATTTGTGTAAAATATTAGGGAAACGGTGGAGCAGTGCACGGTATGCAGCCTCCATTTTCAATTCCTAATTTGATGAAATGCACTCCCCATATGACTTGTAAATACACGAACATATTGGGAAAGCATAGTGTGATTGGCAGACCAAATTACAATTCTTTAGTACTCTCTGTTGCTGAGGAAGAAAAAAGTGAGATATACATGATTTTTGGTTTTTATAGGTTCCTTCTTCTAGTAAGAAAGCAAGCTCACTGGCCGTTTTGATAAGAGCTTCTTTCAGTTGGTCCCAATTATTAAGATCTGCATTGTTCAGTCTTCGACATCATGATTATCTTTAAGTTGCTCTATATCGAACCTGACCCTCTTGAAGGTTCTGTGAAATGTAGTATTTCCAGGCTGAGGCCTCAATTTGATCTTTGAGAGGTAGTTGTCTGAGTCCAGATTGGCACTTCCTGATACCTTTATGTTCCGTATTTCCTTTTTGGATTTTCTTGAGATGGCTACATGATCTATCTGGAATTCACCCAGGATGGTGTTAGGAAAGATCCAAATTGTCTCTTTCCTTGGTAGATATTTAAAGGCTCTAGGTTTCATGACCAATCCAAAAATCCTACAGAGTTCTACCAATCGTTCTCCATTGTGATTTGTTCGTTTATGCGCCGGAATGTTGCACACTATATTTCTGTATTTTTTCTCTCTTCCCATTTGGACATTGAAATCGCCTAGCACTACGATGGTATGTCTCTCTGGAATTTTAGAGGAAATATCTTCTAGGTCTTCCCAGAATTTGTCAGCTCTGTCCGGGTTTCGCTTGTTTTCCTCGTTGATTGGGGCACGTGCATTGACTAAAGTGTAGCTCTTCTTAGCGCATTTGAGAGAGAGGATGAATACATGACTGCTTGAGGAGGTGAAGTACGCGAACCTTTTCTTGAGCCCAAGTTCCCATTCAGCACTATGGAGCTCAGGGCTCAAGAAAAGGTTCGCGTACTATAAAATCAATGACTGAATCCAGTATCTTCTGGACGATTATACGTAAATCCTGTACCTAAGTGAGGTACATTCTTCATTACCTGCTGACCCACTTTTCTTTTTAAGATTCTGTATTCTTGTGACTCAAATGCATGTTCTTCAGTGAATCTGGTTTACTGTACTGTACTGTACTATACTGCTGTCAGAACTATGCCGTGTTAGTGAGTCGGCCAGATGTTTCAGTTTACCTACATTGAGCAGTGAATTAGCATTAAATGTTGCAAAGGAACTTTGCTGTCTTTATCTGAGTTTACGTCCAAGGATCCGTTTAATGTTACAATGGCATAATTTTCAGTTGTTTTATCTCTCTCATGGAAAACTGAAGCAATTTTCACTCTCCATCAGATGACAGTTCTCCGTTTAACGTTCTATCATCACTGTCTTTGTATGAAACATCTTCCATGTCACTGCTGTCCGAGGAACAACTTGAATTATTGTGCTTTCTGTTGGGCTGATTATTTGTAGAAGTTTGAGGATCATTTAATTGGATGGTTGAGGTTCATTTGAAGTCACTTCAACAAAAACAACACTTCCCGCTATGCTATTTCCAGCAGGCAAGATCAGCCACTTCTTTCTTCTGATCTGACGGGTTTGTGTTGCATCATCTCATGTTTTCTGAAGATGCTCATTGAAGTTTTTTCCAACAATTTCATTAACAACATTGTCTTCAGATATAACGCTACTGCATAATGCATTAAGAACCACCTCAGAATTTAAGGGGTAAATTCATGTTTTCCTTAATCCCGATTGTAGATTTTCTCTTCCTTTCACCTGCAATTTGTCGATCAGCTGTGCCAACAAACGAGAGAACGCATCCTTAGTAACAGAAGTGAACTGACTTCCTTGAGCAGACTCTGTCCACGTGTTGAGAACTTTCCCCCAATTATCCTTCATTGGACGGAAGATGGCCACATCATGTGGCTGAAGGAGTTGCGTAGAATATGGTGGCAAAGCAATGAAGCGAATATCCTTCGCTTTACAATCCAGAATTACATCCATATTTATGTGAGAACACAAATTGTCTACAATGATTACCATACAGCCAACTTGACGCTTCAATATTGGAAGTAGAATGTTCATAAACCAGTCTTCAAAACTCTAAAGATCAAACCAGCCCGAGTTGGTGCGATTATATCTCGCATTAGGTGGTCGATCTCACGTCCATGTTGACCACAGTTTCTGAACATTTTAGTTAACGTAAAGTAGGGCAGTTTGCCCTTCAGCGTTCCCACAAATACACTACTGACCAAAGGTTAAGCATAATCACTAAGCGAGGCCATACCGCCTGATAGGAATGTCAGACGGATTGCTGAACCAACGGAAGCTGACTCACAAACCATGTCACACACCTTGTCCCAAAAAAAAAAAAAACAGTGCCAGTAAGGATCTGATAGCTAAGGTACACTTTTGACAACAACTAGTAAAACTTAGCAATATCTTCCACAACGAAATATGCTGTTAATTGTGTGTATGGTTACCCCTAACGGCCTCACATGCTTCGCAGCGACGTGGTATGCTCTCTATCAGATGGTCTATGAGCTCTTGTAGTAGTCGATCCCATTTCTCTGAAAGGACAATGCGAAGGTCTTGGAGGGTCCTTAGTGCAGGGTGACGGGCTGCAATTCGCGTCCCCAATACATCCCAGGCATGTTCTATAGGAGTCAGATCCGCTGACCTCACTGACCAGTCCACGCGATGAATGTCTTCCCCAGCCAGAAATTCATCCGCCAGAGCAGCGCGGTGCGGTCGGGCATTATCGTTAATTAAGAGGAAGTCTGGACCAACCGCACCGCTGAAGAGTCGACCATGTTGTCTCAGTACGTCATCCCCGTGTCTCCGAGCGTTAACAGTGTTCCTAGGACCACCCGTGAAGATGTGCAGGTCCGTACGGCCATTCAACATGATGGTGCTCCACATCATGACGCTTCCACCTCCATACTGGCCCAGTTCCACGATGTTCCTGTGGTTGTATCGGCTACCCGGATTTCTCCAGGTTAATGTGCGACGGAAATCGACCCGCAAACTGAAGTGGGATTCATCTGTGAAGACCACACGCCTCCATTCGTTCATGATCCAGTTTTGATGTTGACTGGAAACGAGGGTGAGGAGACTGCGGTTTCCATGGGGATAAATCTTCTGGCCAGCTCGTCTTGCTTGGGGTGGCCAAACCTCTCACTTCTGAGTTAGATCTTGTCGCTAGCCGTTCAGTGTGAGTGACGTTCTATTTCTGTTTATGTTTTGTGGCCGTTAGTAAGTTTGCGATCAGTCCCATTTGCGATTACAGCAAAATTTTCCCGATTTTCGATCACTCCCATTACAGTAGAAAACAAGAATATGGAGAAAGATCAGTTCGTGTCCCATTTGCGATCACTGTAAAATTATCAGCAGCCTGTCAGCGTTTTCCAACGTCAATGCAGCAAGGGACTGCTAGTTAGGGCGTACTCCACACAACTGTGTGATAAGGATTCTCCCAACCCGCCCCCTCTCTCTTGAACGTTTTTTGATGTAATATTAGTCTATAGTTTTTAACATATTGTAATTATTCCAGCTGTAGACATCCATCGTTGATGTAGCTTTTGTTGTTATGCTATCTGCGTTCTTAATTACGACATGCAGGTCACTGAGACTAAGAAAGGCAAGCCTTATGCTTTATATAATGGATACTCTTACAGAAATTTATGGAAAAGTCAGCGATGTTTGGTGACATGGTTTTTTACCGCTGGATTTAGGTCGCACCGGCACAGATAGGTCTTATGACGACAATGGGATAGGAAAGGGCTTGGAGTGCTAAGAAAGCTGCTGTGGCCTTAATTAAGGTACAGCCCCAGCATTTGTTTGTTGTGAAAATAGGAAACCGCGGAAAACCACTTTCAGGGCAGCCGACAATTGGATTCGAACCCACTATTTTCCGAATGCAATATCATCTTTTCGCGCTATGGGTATAGAATTATCATTTTAATCTTATTTTAATCTATACATTTTCGTAACATTAAGTGCTGGAATCTTGTACATCTAATCCGAGCGTACAGACAAAAATTATTGTTTTATTTACACAGGTGAAAATAGGCTGAGTGGCCGCGCGTTTTAGCGCGCTAAGTCTATGGAGCCAAGCTCTACATTCGAGAAACGCGTTTGTTCGAACCCCACCGTCGGCTGTTCTCAGAATAGTTTTCTGTGGTTTAATATTTTCGCTTCCAGGCAAGTGCCGTACAGTTGCTATCCATGGGCCAGAGCTGAATCCTACCACCCCCTTACCCAGTTTCATTCAACATAACAAATTTCATCTTCATTAGCTCCTCAGTTGAGGTTGGTGCCAGGAAGGGAATCCGATCGTAGAAACATAATGTATACGTTAATCTCAGTTCATCCCGACCCGGTATCAAGAAATGGGACTGATGTGTAGACAATTAGAACTACATACATACATACATACAGAAGAATGTTGGCTAATTTTACTTTGAGCAGCTGGTCACTTAACGTGTCAGTATGAATATTTGAACAGTTTGAACATTATGTAAGCATCAATTTAATATCGTCATTAATAAAGTCTTGGAACTGCTGCAACATCCAATAGAGATGACAGCACAGAAGGTAAAATGTAGGAGGAGGAAAAAGAATGAGGGTGAAGAATGGTTTAATAGAGAGTGTGAAGGAATGCTGAAGAAGGTGCTGGGTGCGTTAGGAGAGTATAGAGAAATAGGTGGGAGTGCAGAAATGGAGGTCTTCTGTAAGTTGAGGAAAGAGTATAAAAAGAAAATTTGTGAGGTAAAAAGGCGTGGTTAGAGGAACAAGCTGAAGCCACTAATAAAGAATGTAAGACTAACAGCATTGAAAGAGTTTGGGAAGGGATTAGCAGAATAATTAAGGGTGGAAGGAGTCTAGAGATAAAACGCATTGAGGATGTACAGTGGGTGAGCTACTTTGATGTATTACTCGGGGGAAAGGGAGAAGAATGTTGAAGATAAACGGGGGAAGAAGTAATTTGGAGGAATAAAGGAGTGGCAAATTATGAACTGGACAAGAAAATTACAAGCGAAGAAACCTTGAGAGCGATAAAAGTCTCAGGGGCAGGTCGGCGGGGGTTGTAATGGGATCAATAATAAGTTTTGGAAAGAAATTAGCAAAAATGCTACAAAGATAGAGGGCATAGTTAAACTATTCAATAAGATCTTTGATAAGGGGAATTACCCGAAGGAATAGATACAGAAAGTGTATGTCCTATATATAAGGTAAAGGGTAGTAAAAACAGTTTGAATAATTATAGAGGTATATCTCTGTTGGATTCCTTAAGTAAAATTTACACGCGGGTGTTGACGAACAGTGAATGGGCCGAAAGAAATGAAGTATTGACAGATTACCAAGGGGGATTTAGAAGAATGGAAAGAACAGTGGATAATATAATGCTAGTGATGACAGTTTTGGAGAAGTATAGGAGCTTGTCAAGAAGTAAAGTGTATGTGGCGGCAATCGATTTTGAAAAGGCGTTCAATAAGGCAAGACAGACTCCAATCCTCAGACTGTAATATAAAAAAAACATGGCTGCAGCAGTAGCCGGATTTCTGGTATTGGTTAAAACGAAAATATCACGAAATTTAACACGATAAATGTAACATCATAGGGAAAATCATTTACACTTATGAAAACGCTTCGCCAACAAGTACGCACTACATATAATCAACTAAAATCGCATATATTCTACTAGAAGAGACCAACAAGATGAATATTTAGAAATTTCAATGCGTCAAATAACGTTTTCTCTTACATTTTACTTCACTGGATAGATGAAAATACATGATTAAACTCTTAAAATGATATTTCTAACATCAATTTGAATTTTTCAAAATAAATTAAGGTGCGAAATTCCTCAATTTATTCGCTCTCATGAAAACTATGAAACATAATTTGTTACCTTAGTTTTGGAACAAGTAAGTAAGTTGGGATATTTAGGCGTCATTATTAACAGTAAAGGCACTTGCAACGGTCATATTAGTAGGGCGAGAAGCAGAGGTTTGGCCGCCCTAGCATCAGTCAAAATCTTGCTAGCTAAATTTCCGGGTATCATTTATAAAACCTTGAGGTTAGTTTTAAGATCGGTGATTTTCGGTAGGGTATTGTATGGCGCTGAATATGGGGGTTAGATGAGAAAAGAGTGGAATTAAGACGAATTATTAGTGATTTCGGTAAGATGGTGATGGGGCTCCCGCTGTGCACAGCTAATGCAGGGGCGGAATTAATGTATGAGGAGGATTTGAAATTTGAGTGTGTGAAAAGGATCATTAGGAAGAGGGAGGGTATTACAAGCCGCGTACGAACAACAACGGAAGAGCATGTATAAGGGATGCTGGTTAGAAAAAATTAAGGCTATACTTGGAAATGATAGGCTTGGGGTACATGTGGGAAGAGGTGTGGACGAAAACAGAAGCTAGAGGGATGAAGGTGCTTTCAAGGAAGATTAAATATATGTACGGTATAGGCAGAAATTATTGGCAGAAAGTACAGTGGATTAAGAAGTTCTCTTAGTGTTTTTATTAAAGTGGACGAAGTAACGGGGATAAATATTAGATACGTTGATGGGTTAAACAGGGGAGAGTATGGTGTCCGATAGGACTACATAAACATAAGGGCGGGTTAAAAGGTCAGTATGTATACTTTGTGGGGCAGAGCACGATGATTTTCACTTATTAGGTAATTGTGAAGAAACAGGTAAGATTA
Organism: Anabrus simplex; assembly: GCF_040414725.1. Taxonomy (NCBI): domain Eukaryota; kingdom Metazoa; phylum Arthropoda; class Insecta; order Orthoptera; family Tettigoniidae; genus Anabrus; species Anabrus simplex. Next base: position 109,340,167 of record NC_090270.1, read on the forward strand.
GAAATAGTTTATTTAGTGCCAAACATCGGAGAATATTAGGAAAAGGGGATGAGCGGAGTATTATAAGGTGGATTATTACGGAATGGGAAGACGGAGGAGAATTGAACGGGTATTTATGTTCGGCAAAATTTCCTGTGGGGGAAAAATGGAAGAAGGAAAGTAATAGAGCGATTGTGGTGAGTGTAAGGGAGGTATGTGCAGTGAATGCGAAGAGGAAGTATAGCTTGGAGGGAATAAGGGGCATGTGTTTGGAATGGGGATGTGTGTTTATGTTGGTTTACTGGGGTCTTGTTTAACAGTATGATGATACTTAGTGGATGGAAGTTGTACGGTTAGGTTAATGGTAAGTGGAGTATTGGAGATGTGTAAACTGGTGAGTTAAGGCCAGGATGTAAGGGAGGCTTGGTTAATAGTATGAGGATATTCAGTGGATGGAGTTTGTTTGGTAAATTTAACAATAAGTGAAGTGCTGGTGATGTGTACAGAGTGAAGAAGGACTTCGAGCCTGGAAGTTAAGTAAGACCAAGTGATAACAAAGGGCATTGATTTTGCGGATTAGTTGAGCAAGTAAATGAAATGGTATGTTGGAAATGATGACTGATTACGATGTGTCAGGATAGTATGCAACTGTTGTCATTTGGTGTATTTGAATCGAGGGAAGTGGGTCAGGGAACAAAGAATGCGAGGTAAGCAACTGTGTAAACAATGTCATGAGCTGAATCTGTTGCAACGTGAAGTCAGCGTTTCTTGTTGCGACTATCTCTTGGGACGGTCATGTGGTGAATACAAGTACAGGGTGGGGCTAGATTAGTCTTTTTGTATCATATTAGTTTGTAGATTCTTGTTTATTATTATTATTATTATTATTATTATTATTATTATTATTATTATCCTTATTATTATTATTATTATTATTTGTATCAATTTAGGAAGGCTCGGCTTGTGCCGGTAACATAATGGGCTGACTCGGCCTAAGCAAGGAGTCACCCTCTTGATTATGAAACTACAGGTACATATATGTACAAATATTTACAACAGAAATAATTACAACATATACATTTATACAATAAATACAAACAACTTCAGACTTCTTATGTCCCCGTTTTGGGAATCTGTTCTTCAGTATTACTGGAACTGCGACCTGGAACTTCATGTTGTTTGGCGTGAGTCAGAGGAAAAGTCGTTCCTAGGAACTTTCTCACAATGTGGCAGGTGCTCAGGAGGGTGGCTTTCTGTAGTTCTACGTATGTGTGATGATGCAGGTTTAATGCGACCAGAGAGCTGTGCAAGCATTTTGGAATAACACCGGTACATGATATTACTATTGGAACTGTGGTGACTGATTCTAGTTTCCACAGGCGTTGTATTTCTATTGCCAGTTCTGTGTATTTTGATATCTTTGTGGCTATTGTTGTTTGCAGATTGGAGGTATTTGGACAAGCAATTTCTATAAGGGATGCGGATCTTTTTGATTTATCGATTAGAATAATATCTGGCCTATTGTTGCTGAGCGTGACATCGGTTATGACTTCTCGGTCCCATAGTAGTTTATATGAAGAGTTTTCGAGAATGGGTGGAGGTGTATATTTCCAATATGCAGTTGGTGACTGAAGAAATCCACATTTTACAGAAAGTTTCAGGTGAATGATTTTTGCTACCTGATCATGTCGGTGCTTATAATCGGTGTTGGCCAAGTGTGGGCAACCAGAGATGACGTGCTGTATGCTCTCTGTAGTTCTGGAACAGCGGCGGCAGTTGTCTGAGACAACTGTTGGATCCTTCATGATAAATCTACGGTAGTTCCGTGTAGCAATTACTTGATCTTGGATGGCCAGAACAAATCCTTCTGTTTCTGGGAAAAGACCGGAGTAGGTCAACCAAGCGTGCGACGCAGATTTGTCGATATGAGGTTGATCCAGTTCATGGGGGTATTTCCCGTGAAGAGGTTTTTGCTTCCACATGGCCATATTCTTCTCTTTTGTAGGTGGGGTAGAAACAGGCATTTCTGGCGACGACAGATTGAGAGGTGTATAGTTTATATCGGCTCTGCAAACAGCATGATGAAGACACGATGTATCAGATCTCGAGTGGAAATATTCTCTTAGACTTGATATCAGATTGCTATGTAAATTGACAATGGATAAGAAGCCCCTACCACCTTCTGATCTCGGGAGTGTAAGACGTTCGGTTGCAGATTTAGGATGGTGCATATGGTACCGGGTGAGTGAAACTGCTGTTTTCGTTTGTAACTGCTGAAGTTCTGTTTGGGTCCATTTTATGATACCAAAGGAGTATGTGAGCAGTGGTACGGCGTACGTATTGACTGCTTTGGTAAGATGTTTAGCTGTCAGTTTTGATGATAGTACCTTGTTGAGACGCGTTATATATTGCTGCGTGACATTTCTCTTGATGTCGGGGTGTTTCATACGAGTGCTCTGATGAAAACCGAGGTATTTGTACATTTCTTCTTCCTCCAGCTGTTGTATGGATTCGTCGCTTAAACTGAAAGGTGTCCCTTGTGCTGAGTAGGATCCTCTGATGACAGTTTGGGTTCTGCATTTGTCCAATCCAAACCGCATGCCTATATCTGAAGAAAACGTCTTGGTAATTGAGAAGAGATGTTGGAGATGGGGTTTGGTAGAGGCATACAGTTTAATGTCATCCATATAGAGTAGGTGGCTGATTTTGAATAGCTCTTCTCGCTTATTCTTAATGCTAAATCCATACCCACTTGTGTTCAGTAGATAGGATAGTGGATTTAATGCCATGCAGAACCATAATGGACTCAGTGAGTCCCCTTGGAAGATCCCTCGTCGTATTGGTATGGGTCTTGTTGCAACACTGTAGTTTCTTAGAGAAACGTGAAGTGAGGTGTTCCAGTCTGCCATTACCGTCTTAAGGAAGTGAATGATTGAGGTTTTAACTTTATATAGTTCCAGAACATGTATGAGCCAAGTGTGTGGTACTGAATCAAAGGCCTTTTGGTAGTCAATGAAGCACGTGTATAGGTTCCTGGATTTATGGTGTGCTTGTTCCAGGACCACAGTGTCGATAATCAGTTGCTCCTTGCACCCCTTGGTATTCTTCTTGCAACCCTTTTGCTCCTCGGCAATGATGTGGTTTTCCTCGCAGTGTTTCAGAATTCTGTTGGCTATTATAGATGTAAATATCTTATATAGAGTAGATAGACATGTTATAGGCCGAGACTTCGCTGGATTTTGCAGATTTTCATCCTTTGGTTTCAGATATGTGATGCCAGTGCACAGGAAAGCTGGGAATGTTGCCGGGTTGTCTAAGAATTTCTGGAAATGTTCAGTCAGAAGGAAATGAGTACATGTAAATTTCTTGTAGTAATAATTGTGTATACGATCAATGCCTGGGGCCTTCCAGTTCTGCAGTTTCTTGATGCTCTGTTGTATTTCTCCGATCTCAACAGCCTTGGTTGCCATATGCTTCACTTCATTACTTCTATCTTTCAGTTCACTGATCCAATGGGCTTCCGCATTGTGCTCTATTGGGTTCGACCATACTCCCGACCAGTAGCTGTGAATTTTTTCTTCGCTGGGCGTATTTCCATCTTGTGCTGCATCTTGTGTTCTCTCGTTCAGATTGTTGTAGAACTTTTTCTCATTTCTTTCGAACATTGCGTTCTGTGATTTTCTCTCTGTGGTGTTTTGGTATCTTTTGAGGCGCTTGGATAATGCGGCCAACTTTTGCTTCATGGTTTCGAGGGTTTCTTGTAGTACTGTGCTTCCAGGTTCCTCCAGACTCTGCCTTGAACTGATTTTCAGAATTCGAATAATTTTGTTATTTAGGCGTTTCCCTCTGACTCCATTCTTATATTGCTGCAGGCGATTTACGTCCTGGCGGATTTGGATGATGCGTTCTTTCAGGCGTTTTGCCCAAGGTGGTTCTCTCAATTTTTTCTTGACAGACTTATTGTTAGGCAAAAATGGCTTTCCATTGTTCAGTCGTACTGCGGCAAGTGCTGCACAGTATATTGCAGTATGTACTTCAGGGAACGTCTGATGTTCTTTCAGATATTCTGGCAAGACTTTCGAATTAAGATCTTCAATGATTTTTGCAAACTATTTGGATGATTGCTGCCTTGGCAGTATGGGTCTTTGTGTGGGATCGGTACCAGAATATTCTAGAAGGGCCTTGTAGAATTCAACACTTCGGGAGTACTTGTATGTACTGTTATATCAGTATCAGGTGGACTGTTAACCGTTGAGTCAGACTCGGTACTTTCAAGATGTGGAAAGAGTTCTTGTGTTACTTCTTGTCTGATTCTACTAAGAACAGGACCCGGGATCAAATTGTTCTTGATGATTGATCTTCGTTGATCTGCAACGCGCTGTTCAGTAACTTTCATTGTTGGGTACTGATTTGTAAAGGCTGCGTGTAGTTGTTGCCTATATCCTGCAATTTCAGTTTCAAGACGAGTTATTCGAAGATATGCCCGCATGATAGATTCATTCATATCATTGTTCCATTTAATGCGTTTTTTGGGCTTACTGATACGAGAGGTCGTACTTGGCACAAGAGCACTCGCACCAGGTGCGGTATGATAATCAGGTTCTTGTGTTCCGCCGTGATCGTCTTGAGCTACTGTAGCTTGTTCGGGTGACCCGATGGGAGGCCAGCAGCTTACGCTCCCACCACCACCGGCTCGCATGCTGTCATCTCTAGCGGTGGCTCCAGAGATGCCCTGGCGTACCCCAGGCAGCGGCATTTTCCGAGGCACAGTTTTAGAACTCTTCATAGTTGATTTTTGCTTTTTATAACCTACAGCCAGGTGATGTGATGTTCAGCCGCTCCATTGGAGACAGACGCTGACCACTTTGCCGCTTGCTGCAAGTCAGACGCAAAGTGGATTTGGGTCGGTTCTTCCGCCCTCTCTGCCATTGGGATATGTCCTCTTCTGCCGTTGAAGCCGTTGACCATTTTTTCTGACACCTCAGTTGATCCGCGGGTGCTTATTTGGCGAAGCCTTATTCGCACCTGTCCTGCATATCTACAGGAGCTTCCCCTATCAGCCATTGGGACGCGCCGTGTCGGGGTTGAGGGCCCCCACCCCAGTGTCTTACGAAGGGTTATGCCTAGCTCTTACTAAATTCAGAGCTAAACCCCACGTAAGCTGACCGGGCACGGTTATTATTATTATTATTATTATTATTATTATTATTATTATTATTATTATTATTATTATTATTATTATTATTATTATTATTATTATTATTATTATTATTATTATTATTATTATTGCATTGTGAACAAGTATTTGGGCTTAACGCTTGTTATGTTCATTAACAATAAATACAAATTTAATACTGTCCCCTATTGTATAAGAAATTGTACGTTAATTGTTAAGTTTGAGATGAGCTATCATTTCTTCAAAAAGGGTAGCGCTGTCGAAGAAGTAAGGTGTTACAACTAAATCTTTGTTTTGAAATCGGAAAGTGTAAAATTCAATGGTTTTTATACGCCCATCTTTTGTACTAATTCTTAAAAGGGTTATGAATTTCATGTTGTTGGTCCGTACTGAACTGAGAATAATATATGAATAGTAACACAGTAAGGTTTCCACCTATTCAGTACTAATATGTATTTACAATGTTATAAATTACATGGAACTAGTTTCGACCCGCCTAGGGGTCATCATCAGCCATATTAAAGCATACATAAGTATTTTGTCGACTCCTAAAAACATGTTATTTTTAACTGTAATAATCGTATGGATTTTATAATTTATAAAGTAAAGTTTGGTAATGAGATGAGAAATGTTAGTATGGTACAGGTGAGTAGTAAATAATAATATATATACAAACAAGTTTGGAACAAAGTACTAGTGGGGTGCTTAGAGTTGTAAAATATAACCTCGTGGATCAACAACAACAATCAACAACGCAACTGACCAACACAGCTTTAATACACCAAATACCTAATTTCTCCGCTTAAGTGATCAGTGTCAAGCCAACTCGACATTAAAAGAGTATCACTCTATACTCTCCATACTTGTATATATGTTTATATGTGTTATTTTACATTGTTTCTTTAGTACGAGGACTACTGACATCCACGAGGTTATATTTTACAACTCTAAGCACCCCACTAGTACTTTGTTCCAAACTTGTTTGTATATATATTATTATTTACTACTCACCTGTACCATACTAACATTTCTCATCTCATTACCAAACTTTACTTTATAAATTATAAAATCCATACGATTATTACAGTTAAAAATAACATGTTTTTAGGAGTCGACAAAATACTTATGTATGCTTTAATATGGCTGATGATGACCCCTAGGCGGGTCGAAACTAGTTCCATGTAATTTATAACATTGTAAATACATATTAGTACTGAATAGGTGGAAACCTTACTGTGTTACTATTCATATATAATTCTTAAAACTCATTTAACCGTCTTTACACACACAACCATCTGGTAACTCTATAAATCAACCGTTTATATGAGTCCTGTTTATTCTCTGCCAATCCCGATATTAACACATCAATCTCAAACGGTAAATATTAGTAATTTAATGAGTTTCAACATACGATTCGTAGAAATCTTACTATGTAGTTTCGCCAGTTACTTGAGGTATGTCGTCCTCTACATGTCCCTCAGTAAGGGAATTCCCTCACAGCAACCTGACTGTTTGTATGTCACTGATAAGAATGATCGTAAATGGGACTATGTTTAACCCGTCAAAAATAAATTATTCTTGTGTTCTACCTGAGTGATCGCAAATGACACGCCACCATCTGATCATGTATTTTGCAACGGATCTCAGCGGTCAGATTTATGAGGGAACAAGTGAGCCGGAAGCGAGGGATAAGAGAAAGGATTGCTGGAATGTGGCAACATCGTGAAATGTCACGTGCAACGCTCCTCCTTCCAGCCCTAGGCGTAAGATTAGTTTATTTATTAGAGGTATAGTTTTTTAGGTACGCTGTATTCTTACTTCTTTGTGCTAGTGTTTTGTAAACTCTATGTCTATGTTATAAGGTTTGTTCCAACAAGAACGCTTTAGCTAGTTGTCTTTGAGCGCTGCGAGGGATCCAGTCAGCCGTGGTTTCGCTGATCTTTCAACTTTCGTCATATCCTCATATTCTTTGCCTGCTGCTTTTCACTTGGCAATATGGCGTTCGGGGATTATCCTGCAGAATATAACCCGAAAGTTCATGGGCCGTATGATCCAGCCCGCTATTATGGGAAACGTAAGTTTATGAAAACAATGCCATCAGCTTATTCTCGATTAGTTGAACTGAATATAACACTTGAATATTGATGTAATTTATCATTCTCTATGCGTCTTATTCGGTGTTCAGTACTGTGGATATGTTATCCCTCTAGAGATTATTCTATAGGTGTTCTATATATATAGTGAGGAAACTCCTAGTTTTAAATAATTCAAGTAATTTTCGGACTTATAGATTACTTTCGCATTAGTGGCATGGATTTTTACCGATTGTGTAATTTGCTTGTAAAAAAATAATTTTGTATTTCTTTTTGTAGCCTAATTTTGTAATATTTCATTTTGTAGCCGATACTCCATTTGGTGAACTGAAGGTAGGCGAAGTTAGCGGCTGGTTGGCTCGTCGAAATAAGCATCCACAAGCTATAGCCGCAGCTTGCAGTCGAGGTAAATTGTTATTCTTGAAACTAGGCTGTATTCTGATACAACTAATTTAAGTACCATCTTGGCATTGTTGAACCATTTAATATTGATTTTGACGATTCCCTTAATTTCATGTTAGTAACTTACGTTTTCCTGTGATTATTAGGTCTACTAGAAATATGGGTGTATGATTTAGAATTGCAGCATGCGATGTTGCATACTCCCCCCCACTCCTTGCTAGAATGTTGTAGCATAGGTTGGCTGGTGAGAAACACAGCCACACTTACTCAACACTTGTCCCCCAGCCATTCAGTGCTGGTATCCTTGAGAAACCATCTAAAGTAGGGGTAGAAATGCAGAAAGCGGCACGCAAGAATGGAAACATAAAATATTATTCTAAATGCTGCTAGTCTCACCTGAAAATGATTGTGGAAGAGGGATGTGTTCAATACGCTAGCGAGGGACCAACCCACCCGCCCTTAGAAGCACATTTGCTTTTATAACCAAAAATACTGTTTTAGACGCCATACTCCATTGCTTTTAATGGTGATTGGTTCACGTATGGAAGAGGATGACGTCATTGACACCTAGGATGAGGCCGAGATTGTGTTACCAACCATTGCAGGGGAAGAAAATTATGAAGCGGCCAGGGAAGTTTGAAATGGCCTCGGTGCGAGATATAAAGATCGTTTATTAGCTTTAAGGTATTTTTGCACCTCGAGGCCAATCTCTGTCATAAGAACAAAGGCTCTTAACTATGGCCGCGGCGCATGCTGCCCGCACGGCAAGAAAAAACGTAATTTAGTAGCTGTAACCTATCATTTTAAATCCAGGCCAAGCTCTTTCATGAGAACAGTGGCTCCCGGAGCCACACTCCCTTCGAGAGGCTCTTAACTATGGCCGCAGCGCATACTGTCCGCACGGCAAGAAAAAAAGTCATTTAGGGGTTCTGAAATGCAAGAAATACTTCACAATAACCTCAAACAGAACTAAATTAGCCTGGTTGTCGATAAAATCGCTTATAAACTTCGTCACCTGAATGTTACAACCTCCACAAACAGCCATTGCAAACGAACAAGAAGACGGCTGTACAAGCAACAGTTGGCAGCATTGTCGTTCCTCGCGGCGCTCCCTCTAAGCGCTTGTAGTGCGACAGTAAACTCGCTTGCGCCACCTGGTGGTGGCTCGTGTTACTAATCCTTGCGTGCCGCTTTCTGCAGTTATGCCAAAGTAGGCCCATAGGACATCACTCTGAAAAATTGACATTTTTCTTCTGTTTATAATATCCAGGTATTAGTTCAGCCCATGAGCCCCCCTTATTAGTAATGTTACAAGTATGTGGAATTTGAAATCTTACTTGGAGGGCATCTGAGAGGAGATATGTGTTCATTGCGATCATCAGGAACCTACCATCTCGCCCTAAGAAGCACATTTACTTTTATAACCTAATTAAGATTATTACACACCATTTTCATTTCTGAAGTAGCTATTTGTATTCCTATTGGCTAATGTAAAGTGGCACGTAATCTCCTTGCCATCAAGAATGTTGATCATAAGTAAATGTAACGTGAAGAAAACAATGTACAATACAGAACAGTAATAAAGATATGTAAAACTTACCTTAATGTGAAGGAGGGTAGAGGGTTGTTGTAGCCTTGAGGAATTAGTGCACCCGGGTGTTTAAAGGGAACGAGCTCTAAAAGAGAGATTCGGCAAGATAACCGTGGAAAAATAGTTTTCTCCTGCCGAATCCCGGAACCGAGTAGCTCTCGTGTTTGAGATAACTCCACCGGTTTTCATTATTCTGAGTGTGCACGGTAGGGCGATTGGCTTCTAACTGTCCAGACCAATGGTCTTGTCCATGGCAAGAATTCTAACCATCCAGACCAAGGGTCTTGTCTAGATCCTATCCTAACCGTGTAAGAAAATAGGGGTTTAACTCCGCTTCGCGTCTTCTAACCCTTCAGACCAATGGTCTTGTCCACGGCAAGAATCCTAACCTCCAGACCAATCGTCTTGTCTAGATCCTATCCTAACCGTGTGTGAAACTAGGGGCCTAAGGCCACTTCGCGACTTCTAAACGTCCAGACCAATGGTCTTGTCCACGGCACAAATTCTAACCGGGGCCGATGACCTTCGATGTTAGGCCCCTTTAAACAACAAGCATCATCATCATCAGGAATCCTAATCGTCCCTTGGGGAACTATTGAAGCATAGTTCATAAGTACAGAGTTTGGCAGCACTGAGCACTGCTGCAGAACATTCTTTCCGAGAAGGCCGTGAGCGAGTAAACTACAGTCGTTAAAAGTCTGTGTGAATGGGGCCCACGGGCTGAACTAATAATATCCATTGTCTCTGGTGTTTAGATTAGTGTTCTAGGAAGCAGGTAATAATTTTCTAAAGTAACTGGTGATCCTGGTAAATTACCCCATGTTGACTGTATCATTGATATTCAGCAGAAGCAATACAGCTAAAGACAATTTCTTGAAGATCTTTTGAAATACAGCACAAATTACAGCAAAAAATTACTCAATCCATTCCACATCAATACTACACCCCACAGGTTCCAGTATTAATGCCTCGGCTCCACGCAAAGTGACTGTCGTTTGTTTATTTCTCGTGGCCTTCTTGTCTAGGACGCTGTCAATAAGAGTGCCAACCTCTTTAGTTAAGAACTAAGAGATGAGGAGGCTGAGCCCCAAGGAGAAGAGGAAAGAATTGAAGTTAAGGTGCCACCTCCGAACCCGGTGTGCAGACTTAGGGGTGATAAATATAAGAATGATATGCAGCGATACCTTAAGTAACAGAAAGGAGAGATCCTTCCTTTATCTTTGCTAGAAACCTGCTATCCCGTCCCAGGAAGTATTCTTTCTTATATAGCAGAATTAAAACAGACTGTAAATCAGTTGAATGCGACCATGTGCTGCGTTCCTTTTGGCCGGCCAATGTTCGCAATGCGTTGCTATCCACTGGACAAGCTTCTTATTGTCTCTGAAAGTAAGAGAACCCTATCCAGACCTATAGTTTTGTCACTAACCTTCCCCAGCCTATCCAAACCAATTGTTTGTCACTAACCTATCCAGACCAATTATGGTGTCACACGGGATACCAGAGGCTTTGCGGCTCTAACCTGGGCCCCCTTTACTTACCTCTAGGATGGCCTTGTCACTAGTCGGACCTAACCAATCCAGACAAATGGTTTTGTCACTCCCCGGACCTAACCCATCCATCCAGCATAAATTGGCGAGCCTGCCGAGTGTTACATGATGTCGCTCGAGCTGCACCACGTTGGATCTCTAACCTCACTTTCGCACACTGGGTACGGAAGTTTTACTGAAGTGAAAGTAATACAATACAGTTTGCTTTGTAAACACCATTGGTCTGGATAGGTTAGAGTAGGGGTGGACAAGTAAAGGGGGTCGGGGGGGCTGATGGGCTGCATTTTTACCCATTCTACAAACCCTTGGCTGATGAAAATAATCAACCTATTTGTTTTAAGAGTTAAGTGATCAGGTTAAGAGAAGTATGTAACGAAGTGTAAGATCTGTTATTGAGCTAATTAGCACACTCCCCGCATATTTCCAGGCCATTGCAATTTATGCACAAGAACCATTCCCTCCCATTTAGCATACTAGAGGTGATACATGTAGTTGTGAGACAGATGTTCAGATTAAACACGTGATTTGCATTATAATGCTGCTCATTGTCGGAACCTAACCATTCACAATGATGCCTGTTAAGGTTTTTCTGAGACCTGAATGATCTAACTAGTCGCAGTAATTACTGTGCTTTAATAGATTAACCCCTGAAGAATGTTGTCACTCGGTAACTTTTGTTCAGACCGTGGTTTGGAACACTGGATTTAACGATTTGGCTGCTAAAAAAAAAGAAAAGATTGCCAATTACTTCTGAGCAGAAGCCAGGAGAGTGTGATGTCAGATCTTTTAACTACAAAAGCTCACTCATCCATTCCTGTCTGCTCAGTGCACTGTTACCTTGCCAAATGTCTGTCTGTTAGGTCATCAGCCCAGAGTCTGGTTGGATCCTCAAGTAGCACCATCAAAGATTATGCAGTAGGCAAGGCAAGTGAGGTATTTTGTCATTGCTTCCCTCACTTTTACTGTGTCAGAAAGTGCTATTGCAGCAGGACTGACTAAATCACTGTCTGGATAAAAATTTGCGTAAAAATTCAATTGCAAGTACCCAATAGATAGGTTAGAAATCCAGCATGTTGCAGCTTGTATGATATCAGAATTTAGTAAACAGGGCAGCCAACATTGTGCACTAACCTACAGAGCAAAAACATTGCATAGCAGTTAATTCAGTATTAGGAGTGAACAAAAGTTGAATTACACAAGTTAGAGCTAGATCCCTAGTCTCCATTGTACAACAGCATAAGTCTGCTTAGGTTAAGTCTGGCGAGTGAACCCCCTGTGGGTGGGGGCGGTAGAATAACACCCACTGTATCCCTGCCTGTTGTAAGAGGCGACTAAAAGGGGCCCAGGGGCTCTGAACTTTGGACCGTGGGTTGGCGACCACGGGGTCCTCAGCTGAGTTCTGGCATTGCTTCCACTTACTTGTGCTAGGCTCCTCACTTTCATCTGTCCTATCTGGCCTCACTTGGTCAACTCTTGTTCTTTTCTGACCCCGCCGCTATTAGGTTTGCGAGGGCTAGGGAGTCTTTCATTTTCACGCCATTCGTAGCCCTTGTCTTCTTCAATACCTTCATTTTTCGAAGTGTTAGACCCCTTCCATTCTCGCTCTCTGATTAGTGTTATATATAGGATGGTTGCCAATTTGTACTTCCTCTTAAAACAGCAATCATCACCATCTGGCGAGTGGCAAAACCCTGGATCTGTTCCGTTGGAACACTCACATACTGTGTAAGTTATGCCTTGACAATTTTAAACTGGCCACATCTCTAGACTGAATGTGGCAGTCAATTGCAAGCACTGTCGGAAACAATAGCGGACCTGTATTCATCAAAGCTGCTGAGAGCAACACAAAAATTGGCCAGATTTGGTACATTTGATCAGTTTTTGTTTTAATTCTTCTGTATAAGTAAGAATACTTCTAGGGGCGGGTTAGTGGGTTTCTGGGAAACCTAATGGGCCAATTGCAGAAACAAAGACTAGTTTTAAGCCTGAACAATATCTAAGTTATGCACAATGTTCCATTGCATGAGTGTTCAGCCTGTGTTTAGCTAGACATTGTTTAATGTTTCACTAATGATTCAAAAATGGGAATACGAGTATATTCCATGCAACTCTGTGCTTGTTGCAACCAATTATAGTCTGTGTGCATGCCAAACGTTAGTCAGCTGTCGTCTTCCTGCACAGTACACAAATATAGATGAGCATGACTTGCCCACAGATAAGAACATTGCTTTTGGTGGAAATGAAATCTTGTAACATTGAGACTAAAGCGACGCCACTGTACAAGGATTACAAGAAATAAATTTATTTTTTGGCCCGTATGGAAAATGTTTATATTGGTTAAAGGAGGATGTTATGTGAATGATATTGATCCACGAAATATCACTAATATTTGTCACAAATGGATGATAATAATTACTTTTACTCAAATAGTCTCAAGTCAGAGGTTGATTAAGAAATAATCCGAAATATTTTATTTTAGAGAATACACACTTTACTGCCTTACAACTACTATTTCTGCTATGTCGCAGCGCTTCTGTAAGAGTTTTGTTTGTCTAACACTGTCGTGTGTGATGTATTTTCTCACTGAAGTTCTTTGATGTCGTTTTATTGATTTTTCTCATTCAAAGTAATTTAAGGGCTGTCACTTCATGTGCCCAAACTGATTCATTAAATGATTTATTCGTCCAGGGATCATGCTATTGTCCTTTTTAAAAAATATACATGTATTGGTCCAGGGATCATGCTATTTTTCTTTCAACAAAATACCTGTGCTGGACATATGAAAAAAAAAGAGAATTCACAGACATAGCACTCCCATTCATCGGTGCCAGCCCTGGACCTCAAGAAACAAACAAAAGATGGCGCGAGCAGCAGAATGCAACATAATGGAGTCCTTTTTACAGCCTATAAGTACGTATACATATTTCTCGCTAGTAACGACCGTATTTCTTAATCAACCTCTGATTTGAAACTTTATTTGAGTAAAATCAATTACTATCTTCCATTTGTGACAAATATTTTGGTGATATTTCGTGGATCAACATCATTCACATAACCCCTTTTTTTAATTCTGGTCAGTGGATGATTTTGAACTTTTGAATTGTTGTTACATTTTGTCTCATTTCGTACCATTAGGGGCCGATGACCTAGATGTTAGGCTCTTTTAAACAAGCATCATCAACATCACACATTGTCTAAATACTGTTTCTGCAATCAGCCCAAAGTAAAGGATCTCTCTTCTCTGCTACTGGAGGTATCGTTTTGCATAATTTTTATGAACTTTTACTGCTTCAGAAATATGGGTAGATGCCTTAGTAGATGCAAAAGGGGTGTAATAATCCTTGATATTTCCCATTAGTGACAGGTTTAGCCCTGAAGTCCATGTCAGATGGGAAGTGACCTAGTTCTACATAGTTGGAATTGTCCATTCAGTGGGCTGCTGTGTCTTGCAATTGTTTACAGCTTTGCACACCATGAAAAACTTCACTGCATGAAATAAATCTTGTGCAAGGTCAACATATTTTTACTTCGTGAAAACGACTGCAACTGAAATGGCTTCCCATTTGAAATGGACTATAGTTTATCAGAAATTATGCTAGTGACAGGTTCAGACCTTGTTTACTGTAAACCACTGTAATAATTAGGTTTGTTTAACCATACATTTGTCACTGACAATATTACCGATAGTGACTGAAAACACCTGACTCCAGGAAAGATAACTAGAATGAACAAAATTACTAACCAGAATGCTTGAGAATCTCGGCTGTTTTTATAGCCATCAACGTCATTTGACTTTGAAATACAATCATTTGAGAATACTCTTGATGCTTTATAAGTGCGTGAAGTGTGTTCGAAATAGGTCAGCATTCTTTCATGTTACTTTTATATTATTTCCTCTTTCCATTATACTTTTAGGGTATTGTCTTAGGAGTAAAATTGTGATTTTGAAAGACAGTTTTTCCTGTTGCAGCATTTTGGAGATGGCAGCACAAATATGTCCAACCTAAAAGAGCTGGAATTGCTCCATTCTTTCATGTACTATTCGGTGCTATGGCATTCTTCTATATCATTAACTATGGCAGAACTAGTAAGTATCCTATAGTTTGCATGATATTTAAGACATAAATAGTCCTAGATTTCTTACTTGTGCTTTGATTTGTTTCAGAGCAACATCGCAACTACAAGTACCATTGGTAAGGACAAGTCTTCAAATTGGTAGTTAACAGCAGCAGTTTTATTGTACATTCACTGAATCATGGAATACATATACTTTAAAAATGTACTGTAATGTGATAGTTGTGCTATATGATTAAATGTATAAGTTGATCATGCTAATTAAAGTTATTTAATGTGTGATGTGTAAATTTTGAAAACAAAAATTAGGGAGTCCAGTTCCTTGAAGACCGTTAAGAGTTATATCCAGAGAGATGCCTTTTTATTGATTTAATTTAAGTGATTTATCTTGGTAAAATAAGGCCAGGTGGCCTTCTCATACAAGTAATCATGTCCCTGGTTGGGAGGAATCTTTTATGGATAGAAATTTATCAGTTTCATGTTTATGTTAGTTTTGCATTTAACTCTTTCATGCTGTCTTTTTGAAATTTAACATACGTTGTTGAAACCTGGGTATTCAGTTAATGCTTGTATGAACAGAACATACTGTAATTGATTTGTATTTTTGAGATATGTAGTTTACGTTTACTGTTTGAAATCAATGCTCTCATCGTATTTTTTACATTTACTGAATGAAAGTAAGTATTACAATGAATTATGCACATTAGTACTTCCGTGCTCATAACAAATTTGCCCTTGGTAGAAAATCAGAAAAATCTGCACGCAGAATTGCTTGAAATATGTTAGGGAGAAAGTGTATCTAACAATTGATAGTTTTTCACTCTTGCTAACCACTATTACGGTTTTCATAGGTGCCAAAATGCCAGAATTTAGTCCTGTGGGATGTTTTATATGCTAATAAATCTAAGTTTTAGACTGGTATATTTGAGCGCTTTCAAAAACCCTTAGACAGGGCAAAGATCAAACTTGCCGACTTCTACTCAGAAGGCTTACGCTCTACAATCTGCCCCATTTGGTCCAGCAGCAGAGGTGGATCCAGGATTCCCTGAAGAGAGGTGGGGGCTAACTTTTTTTTTTTTTTTAACATACCATACCACAAAGCAAAAACAAGTTTACATTTTGTAATAAAGCCAGAAGGTGGACAGCTGTACTAAAAGGCTACATATCCCATTCAACGAATCATTTTTATAGTTCCATGCATTTTCATGAATATTAAAGCATTTTAAGGCCCAATTGTATAAAGCAGTTGATCTTAGATCAAGGCATAAAACTGAGTGTAAATTACGTTGATCCTCAAATGTGTGTTGTATAAACGTTGATGCAGATCATTTTTCCTTAATCTCGAATCAAAATTGATCCAACAAATTCCTTGGATCAAGCCTTGTGATCCGGATCAAGTAGTGTTCTTGTATTGTAGGCCGCATTTATCAACGTGAAAGGAAGAAGGCTTTTGTAGTGAAAAATTGTGCCGTACTAATTGTTCCGAGGTATCTGTGGAACAGCAGAGGTGAAAGGAGGTGCGGGGGTGAACGGGTCTCAAGATGCGAAATTAAAGTTAAGATAAAATTTAACAAGGTTATATTTTCTTTGAAAGATCAAGAAATAACAAATAGAACAGGTACTCAGTAGCCGAAACACAATTTGAAAATGTACAATTACAAAGATTACAGGATTTGGGCTTCGAGAGCCAGACACATAATTCTTGAGCAATAAGCTCTACCTTATGGTATACAAGATTCAACCAAGGGGCAGTAGACCCCAATCATGCCCAGGAGCATTTACTCCTCTTTACACGGTAAAGCCTCCTCGAGGCATACAACAACTCAATTTTCAATAAAGAGCAACCCGCTCTCAAAATTTAAGCCTATCCAAGGCCACACCAAATTCTACTTTCAAGCTGTCCTCCACGGACACAGACACAGGGGTAAAAAGATACCCAACCTACAGAGGCCTATTAAGTGAAGAAACAGAAAAATTGCATGGCCTCGACAATACCAAATTGAGAGGAGGCGAAGCTGCACTCCTAATACATTTTGTTTAAAACCTACTTGGCACTAGGCCGTTAATGCAAGGGCTAATCCCATCCTAAAGAGGTGACTTATATAAGAGAAACAATTTACGTTACATTAGAAGGGAAGAAACGGTTGTGAAAAATAGGTTCACCTCAATGCAATGTGAGTGGGAGCTCGAGAGGGTTAAGCACTCTCTATCCCAATATGTAGTTAAAACAGAAAGAATTGACACCAAGTGTCTTTACATTTTTAAAAGGAAGTTACATGGAAAAGGCTTCGGACCTGCCCCGAGAGTTAAACTGCTGAGCTAGCAAGAAATGAAGTTATTAAAAGGCCATTACCTTATGGATGAACTGCTGCCCGAAGAAAGAGGCGCTTCCCGCCCCCTGTTACGTACTTTACACACTGAAAGATGTTACTGAAGTGGCGCGGAGACCCTAAAATCAGCAGTTTATATACTCTCGCGGAAAGTTCGAGGCGTTTCAGGAATGAGAACACCCTCCCACAAAAACTTTATTGGCTAGGGTTAAGCGGCATATCCCCGCTGAGGATGATACACCTGATTGGTCATAAATTAATTAAAGAAATTCGGGATTGGCTAAATTCAAAACAAGGGGAAAGAAAGGGTTATACAGCCAACTTAAACAATAACAGAAAGAAATTTAACAAGGAACAAACTTTTGAAATAAAAATTTCTCCAAAAACAGTTCTTTCACTTCGCACTAGGGCGCACCATTGTAATTCTTCAGTAGTGTCCTCTAGAAGAGAAAGTTCACACTTCTTACTACAGGTAAAACAAAAATACATCGAAAACGACCCAGTTCAGAAACTTCAAAATTTCCAAGTAGTGACATCTTCTGAGAAACTTGAAAATTAACACATTAGATAAAGTTCAGACTTCCTCCAGTAGGGGAGTTTCAACTGGCGCAAAGTTTGAATTATCGGCGTGGAGGTGTACCGCCCGGTACACTAATAATCGTGGTAAGAAAATTTAAAAAAAGGTTCTGCATTGTTACCGGTATTTAATCTGATAAAGGGATTTTGTCGCGATTCTGTCTTTGAATTACAGATGTCTGACTTCTCCGATTTTTCTTCAGATGACGATAATGAAGAATTTTGGTGGTCTCTTCGAGTATTCCAAGAAAGAGGAAACCCATTCTCAGAACTTAGCAACAAAGCTTTTACAATGAGATTCCGTCTAACCAAACGCACTGTTGAAGTTATGTAAGGTAGACTTCGAAACTCTCTAATGAGACGATCGAATAGAGACTAGCCACTTACTCCGATGTTCCAGTGATTTATGGCCGGTTTCTGGAATGACAGTTATCTGTAGATGCGTAGTTATCAGTGACTTAACATGGTGATATGTTAAAAAATTATTTTCCGAAACAACAGTTATAGGTGCGCAACGACTGGTAGTTGCAGCTAGCGCTGTAGCTACCTCTATGTTAGAACTGATTCCAACAAATTAGTTTCGTAAACATTAGTACGTGATAATGAACTGGCTATAATATATTTACAGTCATTCATTGTAGTTTTAACGTGCTTGGGTGTGCTGGAGTTGACAATATTTCGGTCAGTACGTTTACTTCCACGTTATCACTGGCTTTAGTCACTGATTCCACCTGTATGGTGTCGATCTGTCCCAGCTGTTTCAGTTACAGTCTCCTCGGAGCATGATGCCTCTACTGCAGGTATATCTTCCAATACAGGAAATGAATCGTCAAATAAAATAGAACTCAAATCAAATGGATTTTCATCAGGCTCAAATTGAACTTTCAGTGCAGCTATAATGTTAAGATTTCTTTCGTTAGGCTTGGAATCATGAGTCCCACCAACAGTTATTGAACACTCAATCTGAAATTATGGAGTATTTACCATTAATATTTACATTTGAACTAAATAATAAATATCTTGTGTACCAGTATGCATTTAATATAAGCCTGCTGAATAATAAATACAGAGTTTTAGTTGTTTTAATGTTGTTATATCTTTTAACCAGTGACATGAGGTCTCATAAATAAACATAAAACATCTGGACTTCCTTAATTAAAAATCTCACAGGGAGCTATAGTTTGTTACCTTCTTATCTGTGGACTTTACATCAGCTGTTACGAGAGTACTTTTGTCAATGCATGTTGCGTGGTCAGTGTAAGTAAAACATCTCAAATAACTATTCCGTTGCAGTTATTAAGAAATACAAATTCTCAGTTCGAGGAGTACATTAGGGAATTACTAATGAAAAATATAGTGGTATGGCTATTTTCTTTTGGCTATTGGAGATTGCAGTTCGTAACGCTTTCGCGTTTGTTCAAGTTGTGCCATGCACCTTTTTCATTTATATTAGTATTCTTTTTGTTTACACTTGTGTTCTGGATCAGTGAAAAGTGATCTGTTTGGTAATTGCGGTGTATTTGTATAATTTTACTGACGGCAGCAATCAAGGTGAAATTTAAGACGTCTGCCTACTGTGAGAAAGAGAGAAAGGGAAAAACAACTAATTTTTTGCATTAATAGATCAGATATATTATGAAAGAATAATACATGCAGAATCTGATTGAAATGACTTTACATGTTTGCCAACCAGTACTCATTATAGAAAACTTCTGCTGGGGAAATAACGTGACTACTACCAACATACTCCTGATTAGTACGAATTTCCCACGCTGTTTACGACGTTGCCAAGCAAAATTCTTTGATGATGGATCAAAGTTGATCCGGATCATGAGATCTGAGATCAACGTTATACAACATAATGAGCACCTTAGAAAGTATCTCGAATCAAAATTGACCTCGGATCAGCTATGTTTATACAACCGACCCTAATAGTTCTCATTGTTGGACCATATATGACTATCAACATTCCTCTAAGCATTCATTATTAAACATTTTCGTACATAAATAATATGAAGGAAAATTCTTCAAAATATTTAGCGGGTTGCTATTAGATTAGATTACTGTAAACCTGGAGAATATACTAAGCATGCAAAGTCATGTAAGCCACCGCTAGAAACTCCGCATTTCCATGTTTTGGTCATGTGTACGGTTAATTTTAAATTAATAATTTAATATGCGTCTCAAAAATTACACCCGACTTAAACTTTGTTAATTGTATAGTAAGTTTTTTGCTCGTGACTAACTGCTTAGCTCTAATTGAAAAGGTATTTGCTGGTAAACATAGCCCTGCTTAATTTCGCTACTGAAATATTAGGACTTGTCCTTGTTTCATCATCTGCAGATCCTTTTTCATACCTGCCAAACCTTCCAATTTACCCGGAAACTTTCCGTTTTTTAACTCTTCTTCAGATTTATTTTTACTTCCAGTTTTTTACCAATGTAACCTCCAGTATAGTCAATATTCTTCCCCTAGGATAATTCTTATGTGCTTGTATAATTTTCAAGCGTATATATTTTATGCTTTATTTGGCAAGTGTACCGTGTTTCCCGTTCACTACAGCACCGTGTATGCTTTACAGCTGGGATTTCGGGACGGAAATCATCGTGCAAGCGAGAGAGGCTAGCGTGCGCTAGCGACTTTGTTAATCTGTATGAAAGAACGAGTTTGTTATTGTGTGGTTCACGGCCTGTTAACATCGTTTCTGTGCTTAGTTTCGTTGGAGTTGTAGTCCATGTGTTTTTTCTTGCAGTTCTGTGCTTTCCCCCCCCTGTCGAAGTCGTCTGTTAATAACGTACGAAACATATTGATCTGTTTTTTATGAGGTAGTTTCGTGTATGTCTCTGTATGTGTGTTCATAATTTTAATGACTTGAATTTATTTCAGAGAGTTGTTTAATGACAGTTTCTAAAATTTTCTCTTCATGTTATGGCCACAAAACCCATGAAATTGAATTTCCTTTCATTTTACAGTGAAATAAAAGGAACTATTAAGCATTTTTTCTGTGTTCGTTTCATTTTCTCGTAACCATTTTTGTTTTCTTAGTTTAAGATTTTAAATTTAATTGTATTGTAACTGTACCGCCTTTTATCTTGTCTTTGTATCATCGAGACTGTGATGCAATATATGTGATCAAATACAAGAGTTAAAATATCTTCCTATTTTTTATTTCTAAAAGTTGGCGGGTATGCTTTTTCAGTAGTAATCATGTCAACATCACTAGAAGAATTTTGGTATTTTTATCTCCTGCTTCGCCGGGCGAAGTGGCTCAGGCGGTTGAGCCGCTGGCCTTCTGACCCCAACGTGGCAGGTTCGATCCTGGCTCAGTCCGGTGGTATTTGAAGGTGCTCATATATGCCAGCCTCATGTCGGTAGATTTACTGACATGTAAAAGAACTCCTGCGGGACTAAATTCCAGCACCTCAGCGTCTCCGGAAACCGTAAAAGAGTAGTTAGTGTGACGTAAAGCAAATAGCATTATTATCTCCTGCTTCAATTTTTGTTTTTTAAAAATGATAGAATTGAAACACTAAAAAATTTGTTTGTTACTAATCACGTAGAATATAGTAAACTTACAGCTAATATTGTTGTCTAGTATTACCTGTGAATTAAAACAACTTTTGAAACACATTCACTGTGAGAGTTAATGCACCACAATCCGCAAGCTCTTCATAATTTGTGAAGCACTGTACTCGTACGGTCGCTAAGGTAAACGGCATGTGCTGCCATGCAGCCTATTGTTGCCAGTCCGCTGGCCACTGCTAGTATGTGTCCAATAGTTAATATTCAAGGGATGTATGCTCATCCCTAGCAAACATTAGTGATGTACATATTTAAGGCAGATATAAAACTGCAGTATTAGCATAGCATATAGAAGAGTGTGTTACACTTCACCTGTTTGAGCCGATCATAGTATTGCGCTCTGCAATATAAGATTCTACGAAAGAGAAGTTTAATTTGTGAGCAATTTTAATACAATCACATGGCCTTTCGTATGCAGCACCGCAGGTCATTTTCTCACCAATGTACATACATTCCAAGATGTTAAATTCAGCTCTAGACCCTCAGAAATTAAAAATACAGAGTACTGAGCAAGTGGCTCCAAGGTTTGAGTCTCATAGCTGTCAAATTGCATTCAGGAGATGGTGGGTTTGAACCCCACTGTCGCCAGCCCTGAAAATGGTTTTCCGCAGTTTCTCATTTTCATGCAATGCTGGGGCTGTACCTTAATGCCGTGGTCACTTCTTTTCCACTCTTAGACCTTTCCTATTCCATTGTTGCCACAAAACTTATGTGTCGGTGTGATTTAAAGCAAATTGAAAAGAAAATTAAAATAATATACTGCATTCATGCTATTACCTCCGCAACGAGCTGGGACAGGCCGACAAGCGCAAGCAGTTCTTACACAATATTTATTTCACGTGATCAGGCCCAACAGACCCTGCACCGCTACAAGTCTCCTCCTTAATCGTGTTCTATCCATCGGTGTCAATCGCCATCTGTTCTTACACAATGGAAACTTTTTTTTTTTTTAAACCCAAAATGACTACATACAGAGTTTTAATGGGCTTAACTGGTTGCTATAAGGCCCGGTTTCACAGTATACGATTAAGCCTTGGATCGGGCTTAAGCGGGAGCTTAAACTCTGGACGAGTTTCACAGTGCGGAGTGCAAGTGGTAAGCCGAGCTTATCTGTGACTGGCTTAAGCTGTATGAAACTGAGGTTTAAGCTAAGGATTCAGTTCAGAGCGCTGGCCTTCTTATAGCCCAACTTGGCAGGTTCGATCCTGTCTGTCGTGGTGAAGGTGCTCAAATTCACAGTTAGTGGGACGTAAAACCATTAACATTAAATAACTTATATTTCTGAATATATTTCGAGGCTCGTGAAATAATACAGTTTCCGTGTTCCGATATACAGTAAAAGAGACAAAAATGTCGGTCGGTCACTTGCTTTCTTGGCTTACGCTGCGTGAACCATCAACGATAGACCCCAAGTGTAAGCGTAGGAATTGTAGAGCATAGAAACCTCTACTAAAAAAAGTCCGCGATGGTATATACCTATTTCCAATCGTTTGCCCTCCAGAAGCGATTTTATGCTATACTCAGCGGTAAAAAAAAATGTAACTCCTTAACATTAAATAAATATTTCGATATTATCCTCGAATTCCTCATCGAAATAAATTGTTTGACCTCCTCCAGTATTTTATAAGGATTACAATAACCTTGTCAGGACATTATTTGCATGAATGGTTCAGAAGTTATGGCCATTTTAGACTTAAGTGGTAATACGTGTCAGCAGGACGGGCGAGTGACCTTGTTTAAACTTTATTTTTGTTACTATTATTGGAATCACATTTTCCGATCATTTTTCTAAATTATCTTGGCTGATAAACGATGTATAACCTACAAGTCAATCAATCATAGGCTACGGATGTAAAGTTGTAAACAAAGATGAGAATTGAATCATTGCGCATGCGCAAGCATTACCAACTTCGGAGATGTTCAGCTTAGTAAAGCCACCGCCGTCTCGATCCTCTTATACTACCTGCTCTATGCCACTAGCAGGACGAATAGAAGTACATAGTGTGACGACTTCTGCTGTTTGATATGTTCCTACACTACGCGGCGCTGGTGTAGGTAAACAGGGATCAGCTGTCCCTGAGCATGTGATTTTAAATGAGATCTGATGTGACTTAATTCGGAATTTATCGTTTAAATAAATTATTCAAAACCGTGTGTTTATTATTGTTATGTTTCAGGAATGTGCATTCTCTTTACTGACCGTTGACTGTGTTTATGTGCGATCTGTGTTTCGTGCAAATTAAGATTTTAGTGTTCCTTGTTTTGAAAGTAATATGTGACAAGTTCGTAGGAAATATTTTACATTTAGTAATTATTTAATGAGATTACTTCTGAAATTGGCTCGTCAGTGTCTTAACGATAATGTCAAACGGGTATGTGTGTATAGAGCTATTTCATTAATTCACCACAAAATGAAACTCAGTGCAATTATCAGCTATAACCTTAAAAAGACACATGTTCGACTGTTAGTGTATATGCTGCGTAATATAAACACATTAAAACTCTGCAGGCACCCACATGATGTTACGTACCGGTATGTCATACACATGTAATTCCTACATAACTACTTAAGTTAAATTATATATTAACATGCTCAAATTAATGAATCTTATCAGCACTTCACTCCATCAGTCAGTTAACTGGACACCTTGGACATTTTCCGGGTATGTTTTGCGGTCGTACAAGCTTGCATTTCTTTCCATACTTCTCTTGTTCGGAAATAAAATCGGCATCGTATATAATGAAAAAATAATTTTGATACCGGTACCAAGTAGTGAGCATGTTCAGTACAGCACCCAAGTCTATAAGAAACAGTAATTGAAGGTAAACTATCCAGGCATTCTTGAAATATTTCACCCCATATGCTTCTTGTACACTAATATTTCTCACAACTTCCTCTACATGAGAAAACATCAAAAACAATTCACTCGATGGACAAATAAGATAGATGCGTTAAAATATTCTTCTAGACTTCTTAGGTCCTCCTCTGTATTGTTTTGCATAGAACCAATACATGCTGTACAGCCTATCACTTCGCTTGCATGTTTAACAATATGCCCACAGAACTTATGAATGACATTAATTTTTGAACTGGTGAAAGGAGCAATTTGTTCATCTTCCCAACTTGATAATGGTGGACAGAGCTAGTTGGCCGTGCGGTTAGGGGCACGCGGCTGTGAGCTTCCATCCGGGAGGTAGTGGGTTCGAATCCCACTGTCGGCAGCCCTGAAGATGGTTTTCTGTGGTTTCCCATTTTCACACCAGGCAAATTCTGGGGCCGTACCTTCATTAAGGCCACGGCTGCTTCCTTCCAACTCCTAGGCCTTTCCTATCCTATCGTTGCTATAAGACCTATCTGTGTCGGTGCGACGTAAAGCAACTAGCATTTTTTTTTTTTTTTTTTTAATGTGGCTGATCAAAGGTAAGCGTGCTGTAATTTTTTTTCCCTGAGCTGTACTTGTGATTTTGGCATTCTCTTTGACAACCAGCTTTTGCCATGGGTCTAATCTGACTGAAAAATTATGTTAAGGGTACTATCACTTTAAGGCAGATGTTGACGTGGGATAGCCTTCGACCACTTTGAGAACAGAGTGGGATCTTTTGGGGGTGAAACAAAAATGACGCTTATCATTCGAATGTTTATTGTAACCCGAATTACAACCCGGGACACTGCAAGTTGTAGGCATATTCACATGCGGTAGTAAATTGAAGCATATGCCAAAGTATACGTCCTACTTCTCAAATGCATAACCTTTTTCACTTTTCAGTTCATGAAAAGTTAATGCCAGCTATTTTGCATTTATACAACTGGAGAATGTATAAAAGTACTGAAAAATACCACATAATGTTTGCACACTTCCACAGTAAGCCGACGAAAAGCGCGCGTACTTGGCCCTTTTACCGACAGCAGCGCGGCAGGTGGCGGAGAACATGTACACCGTGTCTGTTAATATGTGATTCAGAGGGAGTCGTCACACTATTCATTTCTATTCGTCCTGCCACTAGTTTAACACAGGAAGGCGCGACTAGCAATATTTCTCCAAGTCGCCGTAAGAGTGCAGCAGTAGACGCACAATCTTCGCAAGCAGTGTGGGTGTAGCACTGTGTTATTGGTGCATGAATGTCTGAAAACCTTATTTCGTATAATGAGTAAACGTGTCTGGTCACTTCCGTTCGTACAACAGATATTTTGTATAGAACTGTGAAGTGAATTAATCATGTTATGCTTATAGACATTTCAAAAGTGATTTTAAGGTGTTGGTACTCGTTTCTTTCCATTTGTGCAAGGTATATTTTTCGCAGAACTGAAACTTCAGATTCTTTCCCCGAAATATTCAATTGTTGTGTAACATTTTGCCAATCTCGGCAAGGTGGTTCGCAGTCAGAAAAGATACGACTCCATGAAATTACATCTAGAAGGGAATTGAGAAAAGCAGCTGTCAGCTTTATCTAGGCAAGGACCTAATAAAGAAAGTAATTTGATATCTTCAGATTACTCTCGTATCTGTGCCTTTTTACCTTATTTCAGGAGGTGATGGAGCCTCCGCGGCACAGGCGGCAGCGCGCCGGCCTGTCAGCGCTGGGTTCTGTTGTTCAAACCCGATCACTCCATGTGAGATTTGTGCTGGACAAAGCGGAGGCGGGACAGGTTTTTCTCCGGATACTCCGGTTTTCCATGTCATATTTCATTCCAGGAAAACTCTCGAGTATCATTTCATTTCATCTGTCATTCATTAATCAATGCCCCGGAGGAGTGCGACAGGATTCGGTAGCCGGCACAATTCCTATCCTCGCTGCTAGATGGGGGCTTCATTCATTCCATTCCTGACCCGGTCGAATGACTGGAAACAGGCTGCGGATTTTTTTTCATAAAGTCATTAAAGCCGTGGAGGATGGTGGATTCCTTGTGACAAGAATTGTGACGGACAATCACAAAACAAACGTCTCAGATATCCAAACAATAATATTCCAATCAAACTAGAAACAGGAAATCAAATCCTAATTTGCGGGTACTAGGTTCGTGTTGTTGCAGAGAGGATGGAGTGTGACATTTTTGTCAGGAACATCTCACTGCCTAGAACTTCGACACCGCTAAATGGAACTGATCAGGACGGAGGAGGAGTTCGATACCCGAAACTTTATTTTGTTGCTCTGGTGAAGCATCTGCAGGAGTTCGTTTAAGCTGCTGTGTCCTATTGTCGAAGTCCTTAAAACGTACGAGCGTAACACGAGGACTTGCAACGTCTTCCCTTTCAGAATACCGGGCGAGTTGGCCGTGCGATTAGGAGCGCGCAGCTGTGGGCTTTCATCCGGGAGATAGTGCGTTCGAACCCCACTGTCAGCAGCCCTGAAGATGGTTTTCCGTGGTTTCCCATTTTCACACCAGGCAAATGTTGGGGCTGTACCTTAATTAAGGCCACGGCCGCTTCCTTCCAATTCCTATGCCTTTTCTATCCCATCATCGCCATAAGACCTCTCTGTGTCGGTGCGACGTAAAACAAATAGCAAAAAAAAAAAAAAAAAACTTTCAGAATGTGTTTTGTTAGAGTGTGAAGTCAAAGAACATCAGCAAACTGTTAGTGATATTATCCTAACCAAGTTCGTAAGACCCCTGTTACTTGATATTGCGTTGGCAAGAACACAAAAAGTACGGTACCACTCCAAGCCTTATTCCAGGCAAATCGTTAAATTCTGCATGAAGAGGCCAACTGCGACTTCATACAGGTAATATTGCCGATATTTAATATTACTGTTGTAATTTACGAGCTTCAGTGAACATATGACCATACTGCATAGTGTTTTGTAGGCTGTCGTCATTAGAATAAGTTTAGAACATTGTGCGTCTATGTCTGCCATCTAGCGGAGAAATGTTGTCGCAGCGTAGTCGCAAAAAGGCTCTTATAGAGCAGGCAGTATAGGAGGATCGAGACGGTGGTGGTTTAAGCCAAAGAGTAAGCTTTGCTTAAGCGGCGTGCGTGGCTTACTAAAGCTTCGGCTTAAACTCAAACTGTGAAACTGGGCCTAAGTCACGAAAATTTTCGAGATATTAACACACCGCACGAACTTCTGCTCCAGTACCCCCTTCTACTTCCACTGCGTAGTAAAGACGATAGTGTACACGCTAGACGGGCACTGCCCCTCTTTGAACATGATGGACATGGGTTCGACTCATATAAGGATTTTTGGAATCATCTGTCCTTGGTACTCGTTCTCGCCAGAAGCTATAATTAAATTTTATCCTGTTCCTCATCCTTGCACTCCATGATAGCCTTCTCAGTCGTGTTAATCCCATCGTGTTTGGCATTAATCACAAATATCAGCTTAACTAATGCTTCTTGTCATGAAAATTAACATCACACACACAGATCTTTGTGCTGTGCGATTCCTTTGCTTCCGGAGAATAGCATTTATCCACTTCAAAAACTTTTTGCTGGTATAAAGAAATGTCTTGCTTCATTATTGCTCCTTGTAACCCGACGTACAACCTGTTACAAAATAACAAAGCCTGTCTCCTTCACAGCAATGAGAGTGTACTCACAGAATACGATACTCATTAAAATGCCGTGCGGACTAACAACCAAAGTGCAAACAACACAAAATGACCATTGTTGCCAAAGCACCATACCTACAGTTACTATCAACAGGGATGAGAAGGTCCACCTATTCAATACTGTATATAATATGTTAACATTATTTATTACATCAGGACTAGTTTCGACCTCTGTATTGGGTCATGTTTACCCTTAAATTATACTATAAATGGAAAAGAACATGTAACTTGTAAACATCAACACACAATATATCACTATTGGCATGTCTTGAACATACATTACATACATTCATTATCATTATAGACTGTTATGCCTTTCAGCGTTCAGTCTGCAAGCCTCTGAGAATTTACTAAACGTCGCCACAATCCTCGATTTCCAACTAGTGTTGTGGCCTCATTTAGTTCTATACCTCTTATCTTTAAATCGTTAGAAACTGAGTCTAACCATCGTCGTCTTGGTCTCCCTCTACTTCTCTTACCCTCCATAACAGAGTCCATTATTCTCCTAGGTAACCTATCCTCCTCCATTCGCCTCACATGACCCCACCACCGAAGCCGGTTTATGCGTACAGCTTCATCCATCGAGTTCATTCCTAAATTAGCCTTTATCTCCTCATTCCGAGTTCCCTCCTGCCATTGTTCCCACCTGTTTGTACCAGCAATCATTCTTGCTACTTTCATGTCTGTTACTTCCAACTTATGAATAAGATATCCTGAGTCCACCCAGCTTTCGCTCCCATAAAGCAAAGTTGGTCTGAAAACAGACCGATGTAAAGATAGTTTCGTCTGGGAGCTGACTTCCTTCTTACAGAATACTGCTGATCGCAACTGCGAGCTCACTGCATTAGCTTTACTACACCTTGATTCAATCTCACTTACTATATTACCGTCCTGGGAAAACACACAACCTAAATACTTGAAATTATCGACCTGTTCTAGCTTTGTATCACCAATCTGGCATTCAATTCTATTGGATTTCTTACCTACTGACATCAATTTAGTCTTCGAGAGGCTAATTTTCATACCATACTCATTGCACCTATTTTCAAGTTCCAAGATGTTGGACTGCAGGCTTTCGGCACAGTCTGCCATTAAGACCAAATCGTCAGCATAGGCCAGGCTGCTTACTACATTTCCACCTAACTGAATCCCTCCCTGCCATTTTATACCTTTCAGCATATGATCCATGTAAACTACAAACAGCAAAGGTGAAAGATTACAGCCTTGTCTAACTCCTGTAAGTACCCTGAACCAAGAACTCATTCTACCATCAATTCTCACTGAAGCCCAATTGTCAACATAAATGCCTTTGATTGATTTTAATAATCTACCTTTAATTCCATAGTCCTCCAGTATGGCGAACATCTTTTCCCTCGGTACCCTGTCATATGCTTTCTCTAGATCTACGAAACATAAACACAACTGCCTATTCCTCTCGTAGCATTTTTCAATTACCTGGCGCATACTGAAAATCTGATCCTGACAGCCTCTCTGTGGTCTGAAACCACACTGGTTTTCATCCAACTTCCTCTCAACGACTGAACGCACCCTCCCTTCCAAGATGCCTGTGAATACTTTGCCTGGTATACTAATCAATGAGATACCTCGATAGTTGTTGCAATCCTTCCTGTTCCCTTGCTTATAGATAGGTGCAATTACTGCTTTTGTCCAATCTGAAGGTACCTTACCAACACTCCACGCTAATTTGACTAGTCTATGAAGCCATTTCATCCCTGCCTTCCCACTATACTTCACCATTTCAGGTCTAATTTCATCTATTCCTGCTGCCTTATGACAATGGAGTTTATTTACTATCCTTTCCACTTCCTCAAGCATAATTTCACCAACATCATTTTCCTCCTCCCCATGAGCTTGACTGTTTGCAACACCACCATGATGATTCCCTTTTACATTGAGAAGATGTTCAAAATATTCCCTCCACCTCTCCAGTGATTCCCTGGGATCTGTTATGAGTTCACCTGAATTACTCAAAACACTGTTCATTTCCTTTTTCGCTCCCTTCCTAAGATTCTTTATTACTGTCCAGAAAGGTTTCCCTGCTGCTTGACCTAGCCTTTCCAGGTTATTACCAAAATCTTCCCATGACTTCTTTTTGGATTCAACAACTATTTGTTTCGCTCTGTTTCTTTCATCCACGTACAAATCTCTGTCTGCCTCGGCCCTTGTTTGGAGCCATTTCTGATAAGCCTTCTTTTTACGTTTACAGGCTGCTCTCACTTCATCATTCCACCAAGATGTTCGCCTTTTCCCATCTTTACACACAGTTGTTCCTAGGCATTCCCTTGCTGTTTCTACTACAGCATTCCTGTATGCCACCCATTCACTTTCTATATCCTGAACCTGCTTACCGTCTACTGTTCGAAACTTCTCACTAATCATATCCATGTACTTCTGTCTAATTTCCTCGTCCTGGAGATTTTCTACCCTTATTCGTTTGCAGACAGATTTCACTTTCTCTACCCTAGGCCTAGAGATACTTAGTTCACTACAGATCAGATAATGGTCTGTATCATCGAAAAATCCCCGAAAAACTCGTACATTCCTAAAAGATTTCCTGAATTCAAAGTCTGTTAAGATATAGTCTATTATGGATCTGTTACCCCTAGCCTCCCATGTGAAGCGGTGAATAGCCTTACGCTTGAAGAATGTGTTCGTAACAGCTAAACCCATACTAGCACAGAAGTCCAGCAAACTCTTCCCATTCCCATTAGCTTCCATATCTTCCCCACATTTACCAATCACCCTTTCGTATCCTTCAGTTCTATTCCCAACTCTCGCATTGAAATCGCCCATTAGCACTATTCTATCCTTGCTGTTGACCCTGACCACGATGTCACTCAATGCTTCATAAAACTTGTCAGCTTCATCCTCATCTGCACCCTCGCATGGTGAATACACGGACACAATTCTTGTCCTAATTCCTCCCACTGACAAATCTACCCACATCATTCGCTCATTTACGTGCCTAACAGAAACTATGTTGCGTGCAATGGTATTCCTGATAAAGAGCCCTACCCCAGACTCTGCCCTTCCCTTTCTAACACCCGTCAAGTACACTTTATAATCTCCTATATCTTCCTCCTTATCTCCCCTTACCCGAATATCACTTACTCCTAGCACATCCAGATGCATCCTCTTTGCTGACTCAGCAAGTTCTACCTTCTTTCTTCCATAAGCCCCATTAATATTGATAGCTCCCCATCGAATTCCATGTCGTTCGCCAAGTTGTTTCCAAGGAGTCCCTCGCCTGTCAAATGAGAGTGGGACTCCATTACTCCCATAGGTCCGAGGCTTGCTTAAAGTGTTCTGAGCTCGGTAAATTCATGAAGCAGGATGCTGCCCTACTTGCACATTGTCCAAGTGAGGATCTCTCCTCTAACGGGTTATGGACCACCGGTGAATTGTGTAGTCCTAGCCGCCTGAGCACAAGGAGGGCCACGACTCAGAATATGTCTGAGATGCGCACTCCCATTCCATAGCAACTGGTATCCCGACTCTCAGGACCACTTACTAGGCCACTCAGCCGTTGCCCATGGTTCACGAACTAGGACGTGACTACAGTAACCCACATTAAAATTGATGTGACTTGCACGTAATTCCAACACTTGTGTCATTTTCTTTTAAGAAAATCATAGTCTTAAAATAAAACAGTACATTATTATGATGTCCTGAAGATGACCCTTGTTGATAGTGATAAATCATCAGTACGGACCAAAATGAAATTAATTTCATATTATGCCTTCAGTTGTCAATGTGAGCAGTATCTCTCCAAATCTAGCCTTTATGGAGGGGGTCGTGCAGGTAATTTATTCTTTACCATTATTCGTGAAAAATCTGGTGTTTTTTTGAGTGGTGAGTTGGTATTTGTAATAGATTCAGCCGTTCAAAATGCGTAGACAATAAGCAGTGACCTTTGGATTGCCTTCCTTTTATTCTGTGTGCAAGTCTGAAGCATTATTTTCAAACAAACTGTTACATGAACAATCACAGATTCGTCGAAGTTAAAAATAAGCTGAACTTCTGCACGCAATACAAGGTGAATGCATTAGCAACTAAGTCAGCTAATGATCGTCATGCCACAGTTTCGGCCAGACACCATGGTGCCTGTCGCTGACAATGGCAAGTGTACGC
Source organism: Anabrus simplex (assembly GCF_040414725.1). Lineage (NCBI taxonomy): Eukaryota > Metazoa > Arthropoda > Insecta > Orthoptera > Tettigoniidae > Anabrus > Anabrus simplex. The sequence goes on from NC_090270.1 coordinate 109,372,220, forward strand.
ACTTTCTCTCATATACGCTATGCTGGTAGGCTTCATTTTATTTAACAAAATCAACTTTGTAAACTTTTAAATGTAACAGGTGGCAGGGGCCGAAGCTCCCCTTAGGCCTCCCTGGATCTGCCTCTGCCCACCAGGGAAATAATTTAATACAGCATTGTTCAATAACTGTATTAATCATCATAAAGGGTAGTGTGTTGTAATTTCTTTGGAAGATGAAATGGATTGAATGTGCATGTATGAAACAGTTTAACTAAACCGATGAGAAGGTGCTCTAACTTACATCTGGCTGTAAATTTTCAGTGTCCAGGTGCAATGTGCGGCACTAGAGGAAACAGAAAAACACACCTCAAGATATCAGCAAGTAATGCAAAGAGTTTTGCAGCTCGAAAACTGGAAAGTTTACTCTAGTGAAAGAGGAACTTCTAGAATATGTGATATAATTGAGTATCAATGTTTATGCAGTTTCTCACTACATGATTTCTTTGGGAAAAGTTGAACACAGTTTCAAGAAAAAGGGAATCTCAAACACTTTAGGAATGAAGGTAATTTGCTCTTTCTTGGAGGTTGGTTTCCTTGTACTTACTCTCAAAACAACAATCACCACCTTCTTTGATGATGTTCATGTATTGAGAGCGCTCTACACATTTTCATTCCATTTTTTATGTTGCTGACAAGTGAAGAATTCTTTGCATATGACTCGGTTTGTGTGGTGTTGCAGTGTCCAAGTCTTGGAAAATTGGTAATTCACTTGTATGCTGCACTGTTTTCAGAGAATTCTCTGAAATGTTATGTTGTGAATCTTAGTATTTTCTATTATTTCCTTTGAGTTTGGTTACATAATTAATTTGAACTTGTTAGGCTGAATGGTTCTGATGGAAGAGCTGTGTCATGAGTCATTGGGTTCGATCCTGGCCGATTCTAGTGGTATTTGGTGTTGAAATATAGTAGTTTCAAGCTGGTTGATTCACTGGCATGTATAATAACTCCTGTGGGGCAAAATTCTGGCACCTTGGGGTCTCCTAAAACCATAAAAGTAGTTGAACATAAAATCCAATAACATTATTATGAACCGTTTGCCAATATTTTATTTATCATGGACCAAGTCCCTGCACCAATTACTTCCACTTTGTTCCCAAAGTGTTTACTAAAGAAGAAATTCTACTTAAGTTTTTCATTTCTAAGGATATCTCCCATTTAAGTAAATTGGTAAGTTCTCATGAAAAGCACGTTATAGTGAATATGGTTTATACATAGGCCCGATTCTGTTTCTACCAGTTTTTACTATTTGTAGTGCTAAAACAAAATTATACAAGTTAATTTCTGTTGAATACTTTGTTGGAATCCTCAACAGACTTAACTCTGAAACTGAACATCAACTTTTGTGAGATAAGCACTGGTGGCTTTTCACAGTACCCTGTGGGAAGTATTTGGCTATTAAATTATTTTTTTTCACGGAGTTGTTCAATCAATCAATACTGATCTGCATTTAGGGCAGTCGCCCAGGTGGCAGATTCCCTATCTGTTGCTTTCCTAGCCTTTTCCGAAATGATTTCAAAGAAATCGGAAATTTATTGAACATCTCCCTTGGTAAGTTATTCCAATCCCTAACTCCCCTTCCTATAAATGAATATTTGCCCCAGTTTGTACTCTTGAATTCCAACTTTATCTTCATATTGTGATCTTTCCTACTTCTATAAACGCCATTCAAACCTATTCGTCTACTAATGTCATTCCACGCCATCTCTCCGCTGACAGCTCGGAACATACCACTTAGTCGAGCAGCTCTTCTTCTTTCTCTCAATTCTTCCCAACCCAAACATTGCAACATTTTTGTAACGCTACTCTTTTGTCGGAAATCACCCAGAACAAATCGAGCTGCTTTTCTTTGGATTTTTTCCAGTTCTTGAATCAGGTAATCCTGGTGAGGGTACCATACACTGGAACCATACTCTACTTGGGGTCTTACCAGAGACTTATATGCACTCTCCTTTACATCCTTACTACAACCCCTAAACACCCTCATAACCATTTGTAGAGATCGGTACCCTTTATTTACAATCCCATTTATGTGATTACCCCAGTGAAGATCTTTCCTTATATTAACACCTAGATACTTACAATGATCCCCAAAAGGAACTTTCATCCCATCAACGCAGTAATTAAAATTGAGAGGACTTTTCCTATTTGTGAAACTCACAACCTGACTTTTAGCCCCGTTTATCAACATACCATTGCCTGTTGTCCATCTCACAACATTTTCGAGGTCACGTTGCAGTTGCTCACAATCTTGTAACTTATTTATCACTCTATAGAGAATAACATCATCCGCAAAAAGCCTTACCTACGATTCCACTCCTTTACTCGTATCATTTATATATATAAGAAAACATAAAGGTCCGATAACACTGCCCTGAGGAACTCCCCTCTCAACTATTACAGGGTCAGACAAAGCTTCACCTACTCTAACTCTCTGAGATCTATTTTCTAGAAATATAGCTACCCTTCAGTCACTCTTTTGTCTAGCCCAATTGCACTCATTTTTGCCAGTAGTCTCCCATGATCCACCCTATCAAATGCTTTAGACATGTCAATCGCGATACAGTCCATTTGACCTCCAGAATCCAAGATATCTGCTATATCTTGCTGGAATCCTACAAGTTGAGCTTCAGTGGAATAACCTTTACTAAAACCGAATTGCCTTCTATCGAACCAGTTATTAATTTCACAAACATGTCTAATATAATCAGAAAGAATGCCTTCCCAAAGCTTACATACAATGCATGTCAAACTTACTGGCCTGTAATTTTCAGCTTTATGTCTATCACCCTTTCCTTTATACACAGGGGCTACTATAGCAACTCTCCCTTCATCTGGTATAGCTCCTTCGACCAAACAATAATCAAATAAGTACTTCAGATATGGTACTACATTCCAACCCATTGTCTTTAGTATATCCCCAGAAATCTGATCAATTCCAGCCGCTTTTCTAGTTTTCAACTTTTGTATCTTATTGTAAATGTCATTGTTATCATATGTAAATTTTATTACTTCTTCGGCCTTAGTCTCTTCCTATATCTCGACATTATCCTTGTAACTGAGCTGCCTCTGTGGGTCCGTGATAGAGTGTCGGCCTCCGGATCCCAAGATAGCGGGTTCAAACCCGGCAGAGGTAGTCGGATTTTTGAAGGGCGGAAAAAAGTCCATTCGACACTCCATGTCGTACGATGTCGGCATGTAAAAGATCTCTGGTGATACATTTGGTATTTACCCGACAAAATTAATTAAATCTCAGCCATAGACGCCCAAGAGAGATCCGGTTTACTCTAGGTCCGCTAGATGGCAGACAGAGTAAACCGGAACGTCGAAATTGACGAGCAGACAGCCAGATGGCGTCAAATCGAAATGTCTGCAAACGGTAGCTGAGGCCATACGATTATTATTATTATTATTATTATTATTATTATTATTATTATTATTATTATTATTATTATTATTATTATTATTATTTTTATCCTTGTAACCAACAATCTTTACATACTGCTGACTGAATACTTCTGCCTTTTGAAGATCCTCACATACACACTCCCCTTGTTCATTAATTATTCCTGGAATGTCCTTCTTGGAACCTGTTTCTGCCTTAAAATACCTATACATACCCTTCCATTTTTCACTAAAATTTGTATGACTGCCAATTATGCTTGCCATCATGTTATCCTTAGCTGCCTTCTTTGCTAGATTCAATTTTCTAGTAAGTTCCTTCAATTCCTCCTTACTTCCACAGCCATTTCTAACTCTATTTCTTTCCAGTCTGCACCTCCTTCTTAGTCTCTTTATTTCTCTATTATAATAAGGTGGGTCTTTACCATTCCTTACCACCCTTAAAGGTACAAACCTGTTTTCGCATTCCTCAACAATTTCTTTAAACCCATCCCAGAGTCTGTTTACATTTTTATTTACCGTTTTCTTCCGATCATAGTTACTTTTTAGAAACTGCCTCATACCTGCTTTATCAGCCATATGGTACTGCCTAACAGTCCTACTTTTAAGACCTTCCTTTCTATCGCATTTATTTTTAACTACCACAAAAACAGCTTCATGATCACTAATACCATCTATTACTTCGGTTTCTCTATAAAGCCCCTCTGGTTTTATCAGCACCACATCCAGGATATTTGTCCCTCTGGTTGGTTCCATCACTTTCTGAATCAGCTGTCCTTCCCATATTAACTTATTTGCCATTTGTTGGTCATGCTTCCTGTCGTTCGCATTTCCTTCCCAATTTACATCTGGCAAATTCAGATCTCCGGCTACAATCACATTTCTTTCCATGTCGTTTCCCACATAGCTGACTATCCTATCAAATAATTCCGAATCCGCATCAGTGCTACCCTTTCCCGATCTGTACACTCCAAATATATCAAGTTGCCTATTATCTTTAGAAATGAGCCTTACACCTAGAATTTCATGTGTCTCATCTTTAACTTTTTCGTAGCTTACAAATTCTTCTTTCACCAGAATGAAAACTCCCCCTCCCACCTTTCCTATCCTATCTCTACGATACACACTCCAGTGCCGTGAGAAAATTTCTGCATCCATTATATCATTTCTCAGCCATGATTCAACTCCTATTACAATATCTGGTAAATATATATCTATTAAATTACTTAATTCTATTCCTTTCTTTACAATACTTCTACAGTTCAGCACTAGAAATCCAAGAAGCCATTGTATTACTAGGCATATTTGGTTGAGCTCTTTTGCTGCAGCATTTCTTACAGCAAAAGAACCTGTAATTGCATATTGAAATCAAAACAATTCGGAAGTACACTGACTGGCAAATAAAGTGGTTCGTGCCAATTTTTTTAAAGAGTTATATCTATTAAACTGAAACATTGTTTTTTTAATTGATTATACAACACATTGCGTTGACTTTGTTCTGTGCTCATTATTATCATCAAAGGTTAAGTTTACCATATTTTGACATTTTTCAAAAAAATGCAAATTTTTACATTTCCTCTGAATAGAATTAAAGCGACACTGATTTATCATATTTCATGATCTCACAACAAAACATTCTCTCGCTGTTACTGACGTGTTTCTTCACACTAGTAATGTGTGTGTCTACCTGTGTCGATGTCTGACTCCATATGCCATAGCATGCTACCTGCAGGGTCCTGGATCGTTTCCTAGGCAGTGTGCATCCACTCCTCCAATAGTGCTGGTGCCATCTCTTTCAGGGTGTTAAAATGTCAGACATTTTTCCCAAGTATATACTACAGGTGCTCAATGAGACTGAGGTCTGGGCTATATGCTGCTGATGTAATTCCAACACGAGCCTTTTGGTGTGGATGTTGTTATGCATGGTTCAAACCCCACTGTTGGCAGCCGTGAAGATGGGATTCCCATTTTCATACGAGGGTAAATGCCAGGGCTGTAAATTAAGGCCATGGTTGCTTCCTTCCCATTCCTAGCCCTTTTCAGTCCCATTCACCATAAGACCTCTTTGTTAGTGTGACGTAAAGCAATTGTAAAAAGAAAAAGAACTACAAGTTCCGTTTGCACCTAAAAGCTGATGCCACCCCAGCCATAACAGAGCCACCTCCAAACACTGTTCTTCCGGAGACATTGCAGGGTGAGTATTGCTCTCCTGTCCTTCACTCTCTCCCTCTCATGTCAGGTGTCCAGGGAAACAAAATCGTTACACATCTGCGAAGAGCACCATGCATTACTTATATGAAAATTCCAATCTCGGTGCTGGGAATTAAGCTGCACACCGGCAGGTCTTCTTGGTCTCAGTTTGGCTTCCATAAGTCTTCATCTTAGTCCCTTACAGAGACGTTTCTTACAGCTTCAAGATGATTTCTCTTCGAGACCATGATGTGAGTATAGGAACAGAGTGTAACAACAAATTTTTGCCCGCAGCGCCCCTAGTGGAAGATAAAGTTATTCACTGGTTTGGAAAAACACCAGAATAACATATCACCTGTCGTTTACTAATTGAGATGTGTTATGTGTATAATTTGAATTAACCAGTTATGTCGTATGCTATTATTCATGCGGGTTTTCAAAAAAATGTGTGGAGTTCTCAGTATTTTAGGAATTCTACTTTGAGAAAAGAACGTGAACTTATGATAGCCATCACATATATATCAGGTGGAAGAAAAACTTTTAAAATACGTATTTGGTTTATGTTTGAGAGACATTTCAGTTAAACCCCATATAATGTTAACAAGGTAAGAATAAAGTTCTTAATTTAGATACTTTTATTATATTATAAATTTGTATTAATGTTAGTTTTAACATTATCTTAATGAAACATGCAACCTTAATGTTCAGTTTAACTCTTCCTGTTCGATAGCTACCTCAAATCAAATCAAAATTACTTTATTTGCAAATGAGGTGTCTACCGCGGTGGCAAATGGTACACCAAAATACATTATTGTTAAGCACGAAATTTTAAATTAACAAGAGAACAAATTTTCCTAGAATACAATATTATGCAATATTTCACTAACAATTTTTTCTGTTAAACACACAGCTCATCCTTAATAAATTTATATTGTTTGCAAAATTCTACTTATAATATCTCCTGTACTTATATAGTCAACTCATATACAGTATGTGGAATTACTTCAAATAATACTATACAACTGGTATAAGATTAAAATATACTTTTTTTTACCCATTTTGGAACCTAAGTAGCATAACGATCTGCTGCGTCTTAAGCAGAGCCTCTTTTGCCACCGCTTTTGAGAGTTGCTGAGGGGCCTTCACAGCTACCGTAGCGGTCCCAAGTCCCCACTGTACTTCACCCCTACAGGCAATCTCCACAGACCAGGAGATAGAATTACGTTATTCACACTCATTTTTTTAAAAATTTACAATAACCTGCACTGATCGAGTGCCCTTTGACATTTATTTTCTCTGTTGCTGTTTATTCTCATCTTGCATATACACTGACTGACAGAGCAAATGCAACACCAAGAAGGAGTGGTCAGAACATTATGCCAATTGCAGGGTAGACTGACGTCACTGAGGTATGCTCATGATGTGAAATGCGCCGCTGTGCTGCGCACGTAGCGAACGATAAATGGGACACGGCGTTGGCGAATGGCCCACTTCGTACCGTGATATCTCAGCCGACAGTCATTGTAGAACGTGTTGTCGTGTGCCACAGGACACGTGTATAGCTAAGAATGCCAGGCCGCCGTCAACGGAGGCATTTCCAGCCGACAGACGACTTTACGAGGGGTATGGTCATCGGGCTGAGAATTGCAGGTTGGTCGCTTCGTCAAATCGCAGCCGATACCCATAGGGATGTGTCCACGGTGCAGTGCCTGTGGCGAAGATGGTTGGCGCAGGGACATGTGGCACGTGCGAGGGGTCCAGGCGCAGCCCGAGTGACGTCAGCACGCGAGGATCGGCGCATCCGCCGCCAAGCGGTGGCAGCCCCGCACGCCACGTCAACCGCCATTCTTCAGCATGTGCAAGACACCCTGGCTGTTCCAATATCGACCAGAACAATTTCCCGTCGATTGGTTGAAGGAGGCCTGCACTCCCGGCGTCCGCTCAGAAGACTACCATTGACTCCACAGCATAGACGTGCACGCCTGGCATGGTGCCGGGCTAGAGCGACTTGGATGAGGGAATGGCGGAACGTCGTGTTCTCCGATGAGTCACGCTTCTGTTCTGTCAGTGATAGTCACCGCAGACGAGTGTGGCGTCGGCGTGGAGAAAGGTCAAATCCGGCAGTAACTGTGGAGCGCCGTACCGCTAGACAACGCGGCATCATGGTTTGGGGCGCTATTGCGTATGATTCCACGTCACCTCTAGTGCGTATTCAAGGCACGTTAAATGCCCACCGCTACGTGCAGCATGTGCTGCGGCCGGTGGCACTCCCGTACCTTCAGGGGCTGCCCAATGCTCTGTTTCAGCAGGATAATGCCCGTCCACACACTGCTCGCATCTCCCAACAGGCTCTACGAGGTGTACAGATGCTTCCGTGGCCAGCGTACTCTCCGGATCTCTCACCAATCGAACACGTGTGGGATCTCATTGGACGCCGTTTGCAAACTCTGCCCCAGCCTCGTACGGACGACCAACTGTGGCAAATGGTTGACAGAGAATGGAGAACCATCCCTCAGGACACCATCCGCACTCTTATTGACTCTGTACCTCGACGTGTTTCTGCGTGCATCGCCGCTCGCGGTGGTCCTACATCCTACTGTGTCGATGCCGTGCGCATTGTGTAACCTGCATATCGGTTTGAAATAAACATCAATTATTCTTCCGACTCTGTTTTTTCCCCAACTTTCATCCCTATCGAGCCACTCCTCCTTGGTGTTGCATTGTCACTGTCAGTCAGTGTATCTAGAGATTTTGGAAAAGGATCAAACCCTACCCCTGGTAAACTGTTCCACTCCATACCCTTCCCAGTGAATGAAAATTTACCCCAATCGCTTCTGCTAAAATTCCTTCTAATTTTGTATTTGTGGTCAGTCCTGTCGATATACTTATTTTCCATTATTTTTCTCTCTATTTACCTATCTATACTACAAGCAGTTTGGGGAGATGTGATTCAGGAACAGAATTCATGTTTTCTTGCATTTCACTTTGTCTCCCTTTCCTCTTGTACCTGACCATTAGTTTCCTCTGTTTCATCCTCATTAGATCTTCCTGGTAACATATGCAAAGTAGGTTTATATCCAGGGCTATCAGGGTTTCTGGTGGGTGTTCCATCAATGAATGTCGGCTGCAGATTCTGGAATTACTGGCAGAAACCCACGGTTTTCCATAAAGTGTTGTAACATTTTAAAGACTTTATCGATGCTTCCCCTCTGATCTTATGGGCAGCTGTGGCCGGAAGACGAAAAAAAAATCATTTCTGGTGGGGTGATTTTGTGTAATTACAACCGTACACGGAATAGTGACATTTAATGCTTTTACTGGTAGGCCTAGTGATGGCCAACGCTCTCGCTCGAGACTCTCGAGACTGACGTCGCAGATCTCGAGACTCTCGCGAGAATCCCGAGACCGATCCACCTGTAGCGCAAGCTGTGCGACGTACCAGTAACTACGACTGTAAACCTGATAGTATATCATTGGCAGTTATTGCGTGAAATAACGTTCTCTTATGAAAACGTGTGAGCCAATACATTTTGCCAAAAGCCTGGAAAAGTACTGCATGTTCAACTATGAACCCCTTAATACCATTAACTAAAGTGGAAACAGAATGTCAGTTTCTTAAGCTGTTCACGACTTCTTTGGGGGTGGGCATCTTAGGTGAATAACAATGCATAATTTGTGAATAACTGTAGATAGGATGTACACCTACTTGGATACTAGAGGCGTGCATTATTCGAACCTGAGACGGGGAAAATGTGCTCTGCTACCTACGCAACCCCCATTACACATGAGTGGAACGTGTAACAGGGGTGATGCTGTGCAACGTCCCAGTAACTGCGAGTGTAAGCTTGATAGTTATGATCAGCAGTTCTCACATGGAAACGTGTGTGACGATACATTTTGACAAAATCCTATGAAAGCACTCCAAGTTGAACTGAGCTCCTTACCATTAACGAAAGTGAATACAGAATGCCAGTATCTTAAACTGTTTACGAGTTATGTCAGGTGGACTTTTAGCTGTATAACCCGTGTAATTTCTTAATAATTGTTAGTAGGATGTAATCCTACCTGGATGCCTCACAATCGTTGTCGGCAGGGTAGTTTCTTGTGATTCAGACCGGCCCGGAGGTGTTCTGTGACGATACCTCTTCATTGATATTATGGGTTTGTAAGTGCCGGATCATCCCAGAAGTATTTCTGCCGATGTATTTTACTTCTTTTGAATAAGCAACACAGTGGGCTGTGCTATGTGACAAATATTAAAAATAACCGACATCCACGACTTACGTTGCGTTCCGGACATGGTCTTCAAGTTGTCGCGTACAATTCGACACAGTTCACATTGCACCGTCATATATCGAAGTACCTACCTAATTATGACGTGAATACTCTATAGCAATTTAGATTGCACATTTCACTCATGCGTAATGGTGGTTGCATATGCAGCAAGGCGCATCTTGCCTCGTCTCGAGTTCGAATAATGCACGCCTCTAGTATCCAGTTACGTGTACCTACAGTAGCCGTCAGGTTCTGTACTTAAACCACTCATTCGTGTACCTACGAGTGTATACAATGCCCGAATGCGTATCCTTTATAATTCTGTTATACTGCGTCAAAAGATACCTCTGTATAAATGAACGCCCTAGTCGCTTGTTGACACGTAATTACGAAAATGAGAAGGCCCGTGGTTGGCTATTTGCATATTCGAAACAAACAACATTCAGCTCCGACTACCTGCAGGCCTACGACACGCTGCTCGCCGCACAATGCGGGGACAACTCTCTCGAGATTTCTCGAAATTTCTCGAAATTTCTCGCGAGAAATAATGCCTGCGCTAGTCCCGAGAAATCTCGAGACCTCGTCTCAGACTGCCCATCACTAGGTAGGCCTACTATGAGTTTCGTTCATACTTGGAGAATATGCTGAAAAAAGTAGGCTGTCTCAGTAAGCAATGTAAACAGTCACAGTTAGGAAAATTAAAAAAAACACTTTAGTAACTCGATGGTGAGAGATACTCCTACCCACCGCCGTCTCAATCCGGCGGTGCTCCTACCAGTTAGTTCAGATTAAGCCACCAGGTTGCAGCACTAGCTATTCGCACGGTCCCAACGATATGAAATATATAGACTGCTAACCATACTCGTTAGAGCGCCCCTGGTTGAAGCACAGCGAACTAACTTTTGCCTGCAACTGTCATGGCGGCTGCCACTTCTTGGTCTTGACAGTTAGCCCTTATCAGTTCAATGAATTGATGAGATTATACGTTATTGCAAATTAAAGATATATTTAAGAATAAACATGACATTTTCAAACATGCTTAATGTTACATTGATGTTATAATAAAATAAGCGCAGTTCATATGGTGAGCATTTGTTTGCTTAAAACGAGAATTACGTATGTAGAAGAATGGATAATTCGGCGTCATGCACTAACAATAAAGTCATTCACTACAGAAAGACATGTTATACTTACAGCAGTTCATTGAGGAATTCACACGCGTAGAGAAAGATACCCTGCCTTTTCATGACATACCTTCAGTGTCATTCTGGTATAAGTTTTGAATTTTGCTTCTTTGTCTGGTTTGTTACGTTTTATGCTTTTTGCTGCTTATGGCTACTTTCTAAGAACTGCTGTGCGACATGTAGCACAGACGTCCGTTGGTTGCGCTGTACAATATCTCTACGGCATCCTATGCCTGTCGTAAGGAGCAACTAAATGGGGTAACCCCAGATTCTAAAGTTGAGAACACCTGACCCCTGGTTGAGAGTAGCATTCCTTCCACATACCGACCTCTCTTGGTCAAACCTCGCCTGACTTCATTCGACTGAATTCATAGCCCACATTTATTTATTTATTTATTTATTTATTTATTTATTTATTTATTTATTTATTTATTTATTTATTTATTTATTTATTTATTTATTTAACCTTGCACACCTTCTCAAAGACCGTACTCCATCACACAACTTCTGCAGAACCTTTGTATGGCAGATTCAGAAGAAATAAGCATATGTTTTGCCTACAAGTGTCATGGCTGCCAGTGGTTCAAGTAGATTCAAAGATGGCCATCAGATTAGCAGTCTATGTTTTTAATGTCGTTGCACGGTCCCTATAAGATATGTCAGTGCGCATCAATTCTCCCGCAGTGACATCACGCTGGTAGCAAAACAGGGAAGGTGGTAACATTTCTCGCGCTGTGAAGAGAGCGCATCCAAGACCAACTACAATTACATCAGACCGTAATCCAGGAAAAGCATGGCGGTCATCGGTGGGCGATATGAGAGGTTGAGGGTAAGGTTATGCATGTTTATTCAGAGTCACCTACAGAAAAGATCACAAGTCGAACGTCATAAAATGCAACTCATTAACTCGAAATATGAATAATTAAACACCAAAAGTAGCGTAATGCGTATTGTAAGTCTAAATGTAATTTCAGAGGGGAAAATAATAACGAAGGGAGAATTATTGTATCAACGTCAGGTTGAAAAAGACAGAGTAGGGCCTACTGTATAAAAATATTTCACATATGAATTCTCCGGTCAGCAAATACGATATATAGATGTCAACAAAGCATTATTATCCTTACATGAAATACTATGACACCACCATTAACCACAGCCCATTATGTAAAACACGCAAACAAATTTCTCCAACAATATTTCAACCCTCCAAAATCCACCTGTATTGTTGAGTAGGTACAAGCGATATTTGTATGATACACTTGACCATCTAAAGCACTCGTCACCTTAAAACTCACCAGAATTGATGGCATAATTGTATATTATATAAAAAAGAACACAATCCTCATGTTCACTCACGGGAAATGGGGTTAGGTTTAGTTTACGCACGTTCATTGTAAAACGTTTAATATTAATTACATCATTCTTGCACCACCGTTTAAGATTAATTTCGTCTCTGAGTCATACATCTTGATCATGATTTTCCGGATCTTTCTGGGACTGATTTAATTTTCTTTGTAGTAAGGTACGTTGGCTGATAGGGCATCATTAGTTTAAACTTCGGAAGTCTGCGCGGCACTCGAATTAGATCATCACCTTCTATGGGTATATAATGTCTTCCCTAACAATACATTTGATTTCAAAAATGATTAATGCACAGAACATTATTAGACCTATGATTTGGTTCGAAGTTTTCCTTACGAATTCTCTTAACCCAACTTTGCCTTAATACTAGGTCTTTTGGAAACGGGAACACTGAAACTCTAATACTTTCATCCAGGCATACAGCACATTAAACTATACACATCGATACACATATTGCATAGGTAACTAAAAATGAAGAAAATACTTTCAGAGAACAACACGAGAATGAACATTAACCTAATCACTACCGATATTGTTGGAATAAATAACCTCTTTGAGAACAAACAACTTCTTACGGCACTGCAAGAGGATCTATAACCTTCTTAAGACTATAAATAAATATAATGTACGATTAATAATATTCAAATTTCCGTAAATATTTGGTAACAACACGACTTTCACAAATCAAAACAAACGCATGCTAGCACTCCAGCTGCCGCCATTATGGACAGTTTCGATAGGTCGGTTAAGGTCTGAGATATTGTAGTTGGTCTTGGCGCATCGTTCAATGTGTATTTACAATCGAGAGACCGCAAATATGGTACTACCTTCAATTTATGTAATCTTGTTGTTCTTGTTCTTGTTCTTGAAGTTGATGTGGGCTCGTTATTTCACCCAGACACAATACTTTATTATATGTGTACTAGTTCGACACTCGCACACAATTCCGATAAAGTAGGACACTAATGCAGTTCGCAATGTTCTCTGATTGAGAAGTACTTGAAGATTGAGTAAAGTAGATCGTGCAGTGGACGCACAAAATGGTTTCAAAGTACTTGAAATAGTTTATTAGAAAACGTAGCACCTAGACAACTGAGAGTGATTAAATTATGTATACAATACTAGGAGATATAGGAAAATCACAGGGACACAAGGTATACTAATCTTCACGCTGGGGTGGCCGATCTCAGCGACTTCTACAAAACATACAACACCGGGCCAACATATAAGGGATAAGTAGGTGAGGGCAGTGGAACTACGGAGGGGTGAATATATGTAAGAGTGTGGGACTTTCGACAGAGGGAAATGAATATCTGATCAACGTATATGGGGGATTTAGAGAGCGGAAAGTGCTATTGAGATCGTAAACAAATATTAAGAGGGGTGACAGTGTGATGATATGACGTCAATGAAAATGTACACGCGATCGGCGGAGGGGGACAGATGACAATATACGGTAGCCATGTGGCTTGGTTTAAAAGCAGGCGGTAGGGAGGACGGGAGTCAAATGAGAATTGTATGAAATAAGTAAGTGATGTTAATGTATTGTGGTAATGAGGGATTAGAGATGTAAATTAGAGTGATCTAGGAACTGATTTAATATATATTTATTATTGTGTGAGGGGGCTTGTATACAAGACATGCAATTGACGTGGGGAGGGGAAAATTGAAATGTATTAAGCTTGAGTACAGGCAGCGTCTAGAGGAGTTATACAACGGACATTGAAAAAAGAGATGATTGATATCGGCATCTACGGATCCACAATAACAGGGGATGCTATTTTAAACGAAAGGGAAATTTATGTAGTGGTGTAAGAGCATGGTTAAAGCGAAGGCGTAAGATATTGATAATATGCCGGCGAGTGTAGGTTGCGTGTTGATACCAGAAAGTAGTAGGTAATAGTGGTTGTAGACTATGACAGAAATTGCCCGTTTCACGTGCAGATGTTGTCCATATGTGTTGCCATGATTGTTTTTGTTGTGATTTTAAGAGAGATATGAAATCTGTAGCGGGAATAGAAAATGTAGCTAGGTTTATAGATAATAGTGAAGCCTCTTTCGCTAATCGGTCAGCCTTTTCATTCCCTGGTATGTTTTTATGTGCCGGTATCCAAATGAGTGTAACTTGGACACCTGATTGATTTAAAGTAAATAGGATGTGCTTTACGTTATATACATACCAATTCAGCGTAAACTTGTTAGATTTTAGTGTTTGGAGCACGGAGAGAGAGTCAGTAAATATATTAGAAGATAGTATGGATGAATTTTTTATGTACAGTAATGTTTGTCGTATTGCAAGGAGTTCGGCAGAAAAAATGGAAAAGTGTGACGATAAATGAAACAATTCAGCATACTGAGTTTTTTCGTAGTAAAAAGCAACTCCAACGCCACAAGAATTTTTGGATCCATCGGTATAAAAGTTGGTACATGCATTAGTGGGTGAGATACGAAGTTTTTTAGAATATAGAGGAAAATATGAAAGCCGGTAAGGGAGCATAGCAAAGGAAGATTCTTTAGAATAAATAATAGTGGGAGTATATTTAATCACGTCATATGATACAGAATAGTATGGTAACACGTGACTACGAATAATATTAGGTTTAAATTGGGAGACAGACTCTAATGCCCAAATTAAGGCAGGGGCTCGGCAATTTTGTGTGAGAGGGGATGGAAATGATTGAGCGAGTAGTTGTATTTTGGGTAGAAGGTTATTGGAGATCACTAGAAGTCGTTTGAGAAGATACTTAGTTGCTAGAAATCTGCGTCGAAGGAGAAGAGGAGGGTCACCAGTTTCTGCTAATAACGCATTAGTAGGAGTGGTATATAATGCACCAAAACAAACTCGTAGCGCCTTATTTTGTGTCGTATTGAGGGATTGAAGGGAGGATGGTGATGCAAGATCAATGATATATGCACAATAGTCGAAACGAGCACGGATGGTGGAGCAGTATACTAATTATGCTGTAACAGGATCAGCTCCCCTGGAACGACGTGTAATAGCTTTTAATAGGTTAATATATGTGGCAGTACTGTTTCGTAGGTGTTGTATATGTTGGGAGAAGTGTAATTTACGATGAAGTATAATGCCAAGATATTTATGGTGCGAACGTATGGGAATTTCATATCTATCGAACAGTAAAGGCTCTGAATTGTAAACACGCTTGGTAGTAAAAATTACCACAGAGCATTTTCCAGGAGATAAGGACAACCCATGAGTATGTAACCAAGACTGGGCTTTAAGCGGGAGCTGTGTTATGCATTTTCGGGCAACATCTAGATCTTTATGGGAGAAATATTTAACTATGTCATCAGCATACATAAGAATTCTGGCAGATTGGAGGGCAAGTTGCTCAAGGTCGGATAAATATAAAGCAAAGAGTATTCCACTGAATATATCACCTTGAGGGATGCCGACAGTAGCCGGACGAGGGGATTGTGTAGTGAGGGGAGGTTTGAAGATATAAGAGTGCGATATATTAACAGATGGCGTAGAAAAGTTATGAAAGTAATCGGGATTCCTTTTTGTAATAACACATCCCATAATATATTCAGGGGGACTGAATCAAAGTCACCTTGTATGTCTAGGAAGACAGCAATAGTGTGCTGTTTCCTCGATTTAGCTAATAATATGTCAATAATAAGCATATTGATCGCATCCTGAGCATTTCTACCTTTACAGTAAGCATACGGTACCGGTTACGACCCGTACATGAGTATTTTTTGAGTATAAATTACATTTAATTATCACGCGTGATGTTCTGAGCACGCCTGGTTTGTTTACCGTCAGCGGTGCAAGCAAGCGAGTGAAGAACAGCTGTGAGCTGTGACGTAGCCACAGGGTCTAGCTAGACCGCCCGCCCGTCAAACCACGTGTTCCCAGCCTGGACTCGTATATTCTAGATTCCACGTCACATCTTCCAGATTGTTCGACGGGGAAAATTTTGTAACTCCCGTAATAATTATGCTAGCGGCTTGAGCGATATGTCATCTTGTTTGGAATCACCTGAACGTCGCAATGCTCAAGTTTCAAGTAAATCCATCGAGGGATTTAGGAGATATTCAGTCAAGCCGTATTGTGACGTAGACGTCCCGGATCGAATAAAAGGAGGACCCACTGTAGCCTGTTCACTCAGTTACAGCTGAGTAGTCAGCGTGGACACTCTCGCTGCTACTATCGTCGTGTTGTGAGAGTCCCGACGAGGAACTCTGTAATTTTCTAAGTATTCATAAAGTGAACTTGTATTTTCTTCGAGTGTAGGAGAACGAATTCTTCCAAGTATTCTCAAGTGGACTTGCAATATTTCGAGTGTTAAGGAATATTTTCTAAGTCTTCATAATTGAACTTACAATATTTACGGGTGTTCGAGACTGGAATTTTTCCAATTATTCATAAAATAGACTTGTATTATTTACGTGTGTTAAATTCATAATTGGACTTGTATTATTTACGTGTGTTAAAGGACGAATTCTTCATAAATTGAACCTGCAATATTTGCAAGTGTTAAGAGACTCATTCCTCTAATAAACAGTGATTTATAAACTTTGCTAGTGATGATCTCTGAATGTGCTTTATGTTCCCGTAAGCATAAATTAGTGATTTTGCTGGTACTGGATCAAAGACATCTCACTTTGCCGGTGATGAACTCTAACTTCATTCAACGTCTTTAAAACATAAATTTAGGATTTCACGTGTGTTTATTCAAAGACTTGGATACCTTGCCAGTGATAGACTGTAAATTTATTCATGTGGATGGACTTGTGTTTTTCGTACATGTTCACTCAAAGACTTGTACATTCGCCAGTGTTGATTCAAAACTTTATAAATTTCTCCGGTGATGAACTTTAAATCTATTCAGATTTTCAAGTGGATGGACTTATGTTTTTCGTCCGTGTTCATTCAAAGACTTGTACCTTCGCCAGTGACGAACTTTAAATTTAGTCATAGTTTCATGAGAAGGGACTTGTGTTTTTTGCCAGTATTTAATCAGAGACGAAGACTTTTGCTAGTGGTGAACTTTGAAATTATTTATTTTCCTCGTATACAGAGACATATCATTTTACGAGTGTTAAATTTGGAAAGTCTTGATGAATAATAACCAGTGACTTCGCTAATAGGTTAATCACCCAAGGTTTTTATGAACTCAGATTTATCACTACTGCGAGTGACCTTGGAGACATCAACCCTCTCAGTCACATTGGACTGAGGTAGTAAATGATTATCGGCAACATCACCAGGATCATCGGGGTTCAAACTGGGCCTCGAAAGTTCGAGGCATCTCTACCTTCTACCAACCCAGACAGTCCAGCCTCTTCTGTACGGAGTCCCTGGAATCTTCTGGAGCGTGATCCAACCTGCCCGGCTTGTTGAACTGGAGAATCCGAGCCATATTATAGGACTATGTGAAGACAACTTATATCTACCTGGAGGTGATGTGCAATTTCATGTCTTATATGAATAAACTCATGTTCAGTCAAAGTCAAAGTTTTCTTGTAGATAGGACCCTACCTCCTGTACCGAGCCCTAGCTACTAGTCACCCAGTTTTTGCCCTGAGAACTATATACTTGCTTACTTTAAAATATAATCTGAGAGTCGGACTCTTTTACCGGTACAATACTGATACTTGGGAAGAAGGGAATAATACTCTAAGAACCACAGAAACCTTTGGAGCATGCTTTTGAGAAATAGTTTGCGTAGACAACATGGCAATATTATTCCCCTTATATTGTGAGGGGTGGTCATTGGACGACGAGGCTTTGGAACCGGGACTAGGAAAAAAGTGTTCCATTCCGGAGGAGGAGTCGTAGTGGTTAACACAAAGTTAAAGTACTGAACAAGCACTTGTAGGGCTTTGATCGGCAATTGTTGTAACATAGCATAAGAGATATAATCAGGACCTGGAGTGGACGATTTGCAGGAGTTAAGAATGAACGTGAGCTGTGGGAGAGTGATGGGACGAGAAAGGATTGAAGACCGACTAGTGGAGGCAGACATAGCTGGGGTATAAGGTGGAAGTACATAATCTGGATTGAGGAACGTTAGAAATTGATTCAGAACATTCGATGTGATTTGAGGGCGTGGGGCATGAGTGGAAGCCCGAGTGAGAGCACGGATAGCATTCCATAACTGAGATGCAGAAATATGGGTATGGAAAGAGGATATAAAAGTTTTCCAGGCTTGTCGTCGTTTTTGATTGAATACACGTCTGATATGAGCAATATGATGTTTGAGGTGAAAGTAGTGTGAAGGGGTTAAAGTTTTACGATATATTTTGAGGAGTCTCTTGCGTATAAGGATTAATTGGTGACATTCAGTGTCCCAGCACTTTAATTTAGTGGTACCAGTTGCTATGAAGTTTGATGGTGCTTTAAAAGGATGGTAGAGGTCCAAATACTGTGTTATTATTTTGAGAATTGATTGATAGGATAATTCTGTTACAGGGAATGTCTCTAATTGGGTTACCATGAAGGACTTAAAGCACGAAGCATTTTGATGGAACGAATTTGAGCGGTATAATGGTGGTTAAGAGGGTTTTTAGTAATATACCCATGTCCATAAGTAATGAGGATAGGAAAGTGATCACTTGTATGGCTGTCACTTAGTAATACCAATATAAATGGTCCGTTATTGGACATTATAAATTTTCCAGCTAACTCATTCCTGGTTGCCAGCGTTTCGCCCCCGTGTGCTAGGCTGGGCTCATCAGTTGGTACCTAGCACACCTACCAAGACGCTGGATAGTGCATACCGTGGAGGCTACTGCGTAGGCTAACTGTAGCCACCGACAGTGTCAATGCACTATGAGAGACATTGTCTCATTATCAAAAATTGATGCCTGCTTGGCCATCAGATGATGTAGACGTTGATTCCCATAGGGAATCAGAAATAATTGTTCCGAATGAGTAAATTTATAATACCAATATAAATGGTCCGTTATTGGACATTATAAATTTTCCAGCTAACTCATTCCTGGTTGCCAGCGTTTCGCCCCCGTGTGCTAGGCTGGGCTCATCAGTTGGTACCTAGCAGACCTATCAAGACGCTGGATAGTGCATACCGTGGAGGCCACTGCGTAGGCTAACTGTAGCCACCGGCAGTGCCAATGCACTATGAGAGACATTGTCTCATTATCAAAAATTGATGCCTGCTTGGCCATCAGATGATGTAGACGTTGATTCCCATAGGGAAACAGAAATAATTGTTCCGAATGAGTAAATTTATAATACCAATATAAATGGTCCGTTATTGGACATTATAAATTTTCCAGCTAACTCGTTCCTGGTTGCCAGCGTTTCGCCCCCGTGTGCTAGGCTGGGCTCATCAGTTGGTACCTAGCAAACCTACCAAGACGCTGGATAGTGCATACCGTGGAGGCCACTGCGTAGGCTAACTGTAGCCACCGGCAGTGCCAATGCACTATGAGAGACATTGTCTCATTATCAAAAATTGATGACTGCTTGGCCATCAGATGATGTAGACGTTGATTCCCATAGGGAATCAGAAATAATTGTTCCGAATGAGTAAATTTATAATACCAATATAAATGGTCCGTTATTGGACATTATAAATTTTCCAGCTAACTCATTCCTTGTTGCCAGCGTTTCGCCCCCGTGTGCTAGGCTGGGCTCATCAGTTGGTACCTAGCACACCTACCAAGACGCTGGATAGTGCATACCGCGGAGGCCACTGCGTAGGCTAACTGTAGCCACCGGCAGTGCTAATGCACTATGAGAGACATTGTCTCATTATCAAAAATTGATGCCTGCTTGGCCATCAGATGATGTAGACGTTGATTCCCACAGGGAATCAGAAATAATTGTTCCGAATGAGTAAATTTATAATACCAATATAAATGGTCCGTTATTGGACATTATAAATTATCCAGCTAACTCATTCCTGGTTGCCAGCGTTTCGCCCCCGTGTGCTAGGCTGGGCTCATCAGTTGGTACCTAGCACACCTACCAAGACGCTGGATAGTGCATACCGTGGAGGCCACTGCGTAGGCTAACTGTAGCCACCGGCAGTGCCAATGCACTATGAGAGACATTGTCTCATTATCAAAAATTGATGCCTGCTTGGCCATCAGATGATGTAGACGTTGATTCCCATAGGGAATCAGAAATAATTGTTCCGAATGAGTAAATTTATAATACCAATATAAATGGTCCGTTATTGGACATTATAAATTTTCCAGCTAACTCGTTCCTGGTTGCCAGCGTTTCGCCCCAGTGTGCTAGGCTGGGCTCATCAGTTGGTACCTAGCACACCTACCAAGACGCTCATTCGGAACAATTATTTCTGATTCCCTATGGGAATCAACGTCTACATCATCTGATGGCCAAGCAGGCATCAATTTTTGATAATGAGACAATGTCTCTCATAGTGCATTGGCACTGCCGGTGGCTACAGTTAGCCTACGCAGTGGCCTCCACGGTATGCACTATCCAGCGTCTTGGTAGGTGTGCTAGGTACCAACTGATGAGCCCAGCCTAGCACACGGGGGCGAAACGCTGGCAACCAGGAATGAGTTAGCTGGAAAATTTATAATGTCCAATAACGGACCATTTATATTGGTATTATAAATTTACTCATTCGGAACAATTATTTCTGATTCCCTATGGGAATCAACGTCTACATCATCTGATGGCCAAGCAGGCATCAATTTTTGATAATGAGACAATGTCTCTCATAGTGCATTGGCACTGCCGGTGGCTACAGTTAGCCTACGCAGTGGCCTCCACGGTATGCACTATCCAGCGTCTTGGTAGGTGTGCTAGGTACCAACTGATGAGCCCAGCCTAGCACACGGGGGCGAAACGCTGGCAAGCAGGAATGAGTTAGCTGGAAAATTTATAATGTCCAATAACGGACCATTTATATTGGTATTATAAATGTACTCATTCGGAACAATTATTTCTGATTCCCTATGGGAATCAACGTCTATATCATCTGATGGCCAAGCAGGCATCAATTTTTGATAATGAGACAATGTCTCTCATAGTGCATTGACACTGCCGGTGGCTACAGTTAGCCTACGCAGTGGCCTCCACGGTATGCACTATCCAGCGTCTTGGTAGGTGTGCTAGGTACCAACTGATGAGCCCAGCCTAGCACACGGGGGCGAAACGCTGGCAACCAGGAATGAGTTAGCTGGAAAATTTATAATGTCCAATAACGGACCATTTATATTGGTATTATAAATGTACTCATTCGGAACAATTATTTCTGATTCCCTATGGGAATCAACGTCTACATCATGTCACTTAGTACTCTCCACGTGGTTATAGAGGCGATAGTGTTGCGGCAAAGTGATAAATCTACTGCGCGAGGCAACGAACCAGGAGGAGTGAGCCTGGTAGTGGAACCATCATTAAGAATCAAGAGATTGTGTTGAGTCACAGCATGTAAGAACTGTGTGCCTTTAGAGGTGTCGAGCGGGGCTCCCCACTGAGTATGATGTATATTGACATCTCCCAAAAAAATTAGTGGAGTATCTGATGGAAACATTAAAAAATTTGAACCATTGGGCGAAGGAGATGTAGTTATCAGGAGGATTATGTTAGTTTATAACATATGTGTTATTATATGTGAGGCCAAGGGAATAGGTATTTGGTATTATGTATTGTAGATGTAATGGAGTGCACGATAACGAATTATGTATCATAAGTGCGACACCATCAAATCCTGGTCCGTGATGGCGTTCAATAGAATAACCTGGAAAATAGAAGTTGGTTTTATGAGAAAACAAAGTTTCTTGCAGAGCGACTATATGAGGAGATGTTTCGTGCATTAGAATTTTGAATTCGTATCGTTTAATTTGTAGGCTTCTAGCATTCCATTGAAGGATGCGTACTACCATTATTAAAGATAAGGTGTAAACTTTCTCGAAGTTGACTAATAACTGGTGAAATATTGGGGTGATCTCCAATTAGTTGAGTAAGCTGCATGAGAAGGTTGAGAACACACTGTTGAACATGTTCTCGCTGTGGGAGTGTAGTAGCTGTTTCTTGATGCTGTGCGGGTTGCAGAGGGATTGACGGGCTCGATGTTGAGGGAGTTGTCTGACTGGGTTGAATGGGGTATTGAAAACTCAGAGATTGAGAGGGGAGAGCGCATGTAGTGGATTGCACTAGCTGAAGATATCCAGCTCTATCATATCCGGGAGAAGGCTTAGGTGGCAAATCCTTGACAATCACTTGTGTGAATTTGCGTTTGCGAGGCATTTCTGGTATTGGAGAAGGATGTTTAGAAGGTAGGGGAGGGAATTGTTGAATGTTATTATACTCAGAATAAGTAGGAGGAAATAGTAGAGCAGAAGCTTCTGAGAAGGAGATGTTATCAGTGCACATGAGTTTTTTGATCTCCACTTGCTTCTGATGATCAGCACAATCAGATGAGCCCGTTTCGTGCTCCCGATTGCAATGTACACTTAATTTGACATTAGCAAGGCAGTCTGAGGTAGCATGATTCAAACCACAGTTACGACAGCGAAAGTTAGTGGACTGGCAATTACGTATGGTGTGACCATAACGCTGTCATTTGGAACAAATAATGGGGTAGAATTTAAAGGGATTGACTTCTAACATTACGTGATAGATTGAAACATATTTGGGCAAAGTTTTGGAGCAAAAAACAATCTTTACTGAGCCGGTAGGTAGATATACTGCCTGACCATCTTGGAGGGTTTTACGACGTAGGCGATGAACAGAATGAACTCTGACGTCACTCTTAAGTAAAGTTAGAATATCTGATTCAGTTAGATCTTTCTCAACACCGCGTATAATGCCTACTCGGAAGATATTGGAGTGAGGAATAAAGGCATGCAACTTGTGTGTATCAAGGAACTTATTCTGCAAAAAGTCATTAGCATGATTAGGAGAGTGAAAGTTTACCTGAATCCTGTTACGGCCTTTATACTGGATGTATTTAACAGGAAAGTTTCTTTCATGTAGTAAACGCCCAATAGCCATAGGGTGCAGGTTGCCAATGTTATTACCTTGTTTGGATGAAACAAAAACAAGATATGGTCCTGGGTGGTTTAATGGGTATAAATTACATGCAATAGTAGTAGGAGGTTGAGCAGGAGGGGGAGGGTTATTATTGCATTGGGTCGAAGTTTGCAATGAAGGGGTAGTAGGAGAACTATCAGTCACGTTTGTATCCACTTTCACCTCTTCTTCCCGTTCAACATTACTATTTAACGCGGGAGGAAAGTCCCCAGTACCTCCACTATCAGAATTCATGCCATCACTTCACAATCACACGCAAGCTAGCACGCGAATGCAGGAGTAAGTTCTAGAAACTTCAGACATGGAACACGAAACATCGAACACTACCAACCGTACAGTACGACGTCGCGGACGAGACTAATTTATGTAATCAATGCCTTATACTAGTGTTGGGCAGTCTGAGACTAGGTCTCGGGATTTCTCGAGACTAGCGCAGACACTATTTCTCGCGAGGAATTTCGAGAGATCTCGAGAGCCTTTGTTTCCGCATTGTGCGGAGAGCAGCGTGTCGTAGGCCTACATGTAGTCGGAGTGCCCGTATGTGAATAGCCAACCACGGGCCTTCTCCATTTCGTAAATACGTATCAACAAGCGACTAGGGCGTTCATTTCTACCGAGGTCTATTTTGACGCAGTATAAAAAATTATCCGGTCTAGAAAGCCAAGAATAACGGCCGAGAGGATTCGTCGTGCTGACCACACGACACCTCGTAATCTGCAGGCCTTCGGGCTGAGCAGCGGTCGCTTGGTATGCCAAGGCCCTTCAAGGGCTGTAGTGCCATGGGGTTTGGGTTTGTTTTATAACAAAATTATAAAGGATGCGCATTCTGGTATTGTATGCACTGGTAGATACGCGAATGAGTGGTTTAAGCACAAAACCTGACGGCTACTGTAGGTACACGTACCTGGATACTAGAGGCGTGCGTTATTCGAGCTCGAGACGAGGCAAGATGCGCCTTGCTGCATATGCAACCACCATTACGCATGAGTGGAATGTGTAATCTAAAATGCTTCAGTTTGCTCCAATATTCTTTCGACTGGTAGATGTACAGCGTTATCAGACCCCACATTCAATAACATATGACCACTGCTTGTGTTTGCCGATATTTTAGTATCGAAGGAAATAAATCCTTACAGTGTTATAGAGTATTCCCTTCATAATTAGGTACTTCGGTATGTGACAGTGCAATGTGTAATTGCGTCTAGTTATACGCGACAACTTGAAGACGATGTCCGAAATGCAACGTAAGTCGTGGTTGTCGGTTACATTGAAGAGATGCCACATAGCCCGCTGTGCTGTTTATTAAAAGAAGTAAAATACGTCGGCAGAAATACTGGGATGATCCGACACTTGGAAACACATAATATAAATGAAGAGGAATAGTCACAGAACACCTCCGGCCTGGTCTGAATCACAAGAAGCTACCCTGCCGACAACGATTGTGAGGCATCCAGGTAGGTTACATACTAATAACAATTATTTGGGTTATTAAGCTAAGATGTCCGACAGAAATAAATCGTGAACAGTTTAAGATACTGGCATTATGTCTTCACTGTCGTTAATTGTATTTAGGAACTCATAGTTCAACATGCAGTGCTTTCATAGGCTTTTGACAAAATTTATCGTGACACACGGTTCTATATGAGAACTGCTGATGATAAATATTAAACTTACACTCATAGTTACTGGGACGTCGCGTCGCGCAGCTCGCAGCACACGAGAATTGGTCTCGAGAGCGTTTCACCCCTGCTGAAAGAATTGGAGCAAAGTCGGGCATTTTAGATTACACGTTCCACTCATGTGTAAGGGGAGTTGCATATGTAGCAAAGCACATCTTCCCCGTCTCAAGTTTGAATAACGCACGCCTCTAATATCCAAGTAGGTCTACATTCTATCTACGGTTATTCACAAATATGCAGGGTTATTCAGCTAAGATGTCCACCCCAAATATGTCGTGAACACTTTATGATACTGGCATTATGTCTTCACTTTCGTTAATGGTATTTAGGAACTCATAGTTCAACATGCAGTACTTTTCCAGGCTTTTGACAAAATGTATTGGCTCACACGTTTTCATATGAGAACGTTATTTCACGCCATAACTGCCAATGATATATTATACTATCAAGTTTACAGTCGTAGTTACTGGTACGTCGCACAGCTTGCACTACAGGAGGATCGGTCTCGCGAGAATCTCGAGATCTGTGACGTCAGTCTCGAGCGAGAGCGTTGCCCATCACTACCTTATACATAAGCGTTATAGCTTTAGCAGTTTGCAGTTTTTGACATTCTCTTGGACTTTTTGCTATGTGAATATAAGAGAATGTTCTTCCTGTCTAATTGTTTTAAGCTAATATAAGATCTTGTGCGCGCTAAGGTTAAAATCACTTCTCCAGGAATTTTCACTCCTTGCGGTAAATCCTTCATAGTTCTCTGTTAGTTTGTCAGACTTGTAGGGTTCCCCGCAAACTACTGTGAAAGTCATTAAATTCTTTCTGCAATATATTTGTAACTTCCAGTAACTTGTCACTGGGACTCATTAAATTTCCTCTTGAGATACATCGGAACCAGTCTGGTCGCTGCTTCTGGCTGCTGAACAATCGTGCCTAAGTAGGAATTTCTGTTGCGAAACTTAGGAGCGAGATAGCCAGCAATGTATTTCAAGCCTCCGTGATTGTTTCTTTTGATAGCATATCTTCAAAAGCTTCAAGCACATTTACGTGTTCTGGAGTCATATTCAAATACGGTATGCCATGTCCACCACCTTTAAAATCTGATTTTCGGACTGAACGAAAATATTAGCATTAATTTCCTCTTTTTCATAATGCTGTCCGTTTTCATTATCCGAACTTTTGCTTACCTTTGGTTGTGTAAAGCAATATTCGTCGTTGTTGCTATCAACACCACCTAGACAATAAGGCCTCACAACAGCGCTGTGACGTCATGCTAAGGAGGCGATCGCATTCCAAAGAAATGCAAAGCATGGTCACACACAAACATGATTTTAATACTTTTAGCTTGTGGAATAACTTATTTACCAACAAATAAAGTTTAAATTTTAAAGGACATTGAATTATATTGCCGTTATTACAGTATCTTAGAGACTCTCCAGGCTGACTTACTAACACACAGAATTGAAATTCACAAACATATTTCAATTTAAATAGGCACTGAATAGACAGTAAATGATTTTAAAATAAAAAGAGAACGCATAAAATTAGTTTTGGCCTAACATGTAGACTGTACTACGAAAATATGATACACTAACTTAAGATTTATTTACAGACTTCCATTTTGTGAAAATAACCATTTTTCTTAACTTGTATCGTCTTTTGTGCATACAATGACTATTTTTATTTAGAATTAAAGTAAGTTATAACGGTAGTAAATTTAGAAAGACAATGAGTTAATAATATTAAGGAAGAGGAGCATAACATTCACCTGGTCTGTAGGTAGTCCTATGTCCAAATTATAACACATTAGCACTAAAGTTAATAAGATATACATCAACGGTATATCAGGCATGCTAGTAATGCAAAAAGACTTCAATATTTCTGGCTATTACACGAGTACTGTACATACATATTTTGAGAAAATTACAGACTTTCTTGAATTTGTACAATGTTTTATGGATACATTAGTTTTGTTCCTGCAGTAGTTATTTATTACCCTTTATTTACTCTACTTCTCTTTTTGTCCGGTTCTTCTCTTGAAGTGGCAGAATGTGAAGATAAATATGATGGACAGTTGGGAAAGATACAGGGGACTGTCTTTGAATCAGTAGCAGCTACTTCCCACAAAACATCACTGACTTTGAAATGTCTGTGGCATACCTATAAAATAAGATACCACTGTGAGCCAACTTCATATATTTTGAGAGTGAATAGGCCTACATATGGAGACATGTAGTTTAATGTGTATAATAAATGTCATTAGAGTAATAATAATAATGTATCCCTTGATTGTAAGCTAGCATAACCTCATATTTTGCGAGAGTAAATATACCTACATATCACCAGTTGCTGCGTGTAGTTTAATTCTTCATAGGCCTATGTGCAGTATGATTATGTCAGAATGTAAAATTAACAGTTACTCACCACTGAGTAACTAGTAACTCGGTAATCTTGTCTTGGAATTGCACGTAACCGTCTCTGCTGCATAACCTCATCTTTCGGGAACTTAAAAACATGCACTTTATCATTATCGTAATTTCCCTTGCAGTTGGGCACACAAAACTTTAGCACCATTGTACACAACGATTCGCAACTGGTACTATTAAAAATATTAAAACACTTCTACTTAACTGCATCGACGCATGGCCACACTCATTGCTTTCTTAAAACTGAGGTTCAAGCTTGCCTCTCGGTCCTGACGTCACGGTAGACATCCGGAACAGTTGTGAGGCCTTATATCTAGGAGGTGTTGTTACTATCATCACTTCGTATATTATCACAATCACGTAGTGGTTTAATTAAACATGATTCATTGTTGTCCACTGTGTTCTTATTCTTAGTAAACACAGCAGCAGAATATTTACCCAGAATGTACCACCTTCATCTATGATTGAAGTCCAAGGGACTTAGATGATCATGAGGGCCTCCCATTCCTCTTTTATATGAAAAGAAATTCTCAACAACGTCCTGATTCAAGCGATATGTTAATATATACACCAGGCTACTTCCATCAGGGACGCATTGTTAAGTAGGATTCCTTTCTGGAAGGGTAACAAAAACTTATGCTTTCCAACAGTCATTGCTCACACTTGTTCCGTCATCTTGCTTAAAAGAGCAGTCTGATTTGTGCTAAAAGCATTAACCCCCGAATGTGCTCCAAATTTGGCCAACGAACTGAAAGGATCGAACCAGTCATTGAACAGCTGTACCAGGAGATCGACTTGCTTCCAGTTAATATGTGGCACCAAGCTGTGGGTGTCACAATATTCTATCGCATTTGAGAATCCTAGACAATAACTGAGCAGCAGGTCGTACCTTTTGTCTCTGAGATCCAGACATGTCTAAATGGTGCCTAGAAACCTTGTGAGCAAGTGTTATTTTACTACCTGATGCGCACAGCAATTTTTCAAAAGCTGATCTGTCTATTACTGCACCATTCACATTGAAACCTTGATCAAGTTGATGATTTCGCACAAGCTTCAGTAAATGCGGCGCATCTGCATTTAAAACAAAGATGATATATTGTATCCAATGTTCAGTCCTGAATAAAGTTTCACATTCCCACCGCCCATGTCACAAGTTAGGCCAACGACAGTGAAACCGCTACTGTACAATTCTACCAGTATTTCGCGCAAAATTTCATAGATCGTCACCTGATCAATTTTGTAATGGATGGGTTGTTTCCATACTTTAACTAAGCCTCTAGCTGTGACAGTTTGACTAGTCTTGTGTGGTCCCACCCTTTGTTGCAATTTCTTATCGATGCAAATTTCATTCGATATATACATTTCATCAAATACCAGAACAGTTAAACGCAAATGACTGCTCAATTCCTGGGCCTTGGTTTTCTCTTCGAGCATACAAATCCATACAAAATGTGTATACTCGAAGGGTTTTCATTAAAACAAACACATCGCGTAGTGGCTTTAGGAAACATCGGAGCTGCTGCGACCAGCTTTTAACACTGACAACTCTAGTTGAAGCTGGATTTCAACGAGGTCTCCAATCAGCTTCAGTTTTTGTGGACCTTAAACAGCTTATGACACTGTGTGGAGGGATGGCTTGGTGTCGAAGTTTATTGAAATCACCCCATCTCAAAAGCTGGCGTTTCTAGTTAACAACATGCTCTGTAACAGACGCTTTAAGGTGTTTCTGAACGGACAACCTAGCAGATGGAGGACTCTAAACAATGGCCTACCTCAGCGATCAGTTCTGGCCCCCATTCTGTTTAACTTTTATATTCATGATATGCCAGACACTGACTCATTGAAAGTCCAGTATGCAGATAACCTAGCGTTAGTCCTCCAGAGTAAAGGTCTTATGAGCTGTGACAATGTACTGACAAAGGATCTGACGAAATTAAATGACTGCTTCCATAAATGGAGACTTCAACCTAACCCAAATAAAACTGAGGTTACTGCATTCCATCTAAATAGTAAGGAAGCCCATGTGAAGCTACATGTGACTTTCAACGGAGCCGAAGTACCGCATAACTACAATCCCAAATATCTAGGAATCTGTCTGGATCGGTCCTTGACATTCAAACAGCAGTCCATCACGTTATCTAAGAAACTTGGCTCAAGAGTGAATCTACTCCGCAAGATTGCTGGAAGTAGCTGGGTTGCGGACGCCAATACCCTACGCACTGCTGCACTCGCTCTTTTGTACTGTGCTAGTGAATACTGTGCTATGTGTGGCAAAACAGCATTCACACAACAAAGATTGATGCCCAGCTTAATGAAGCCATGAGAGTTATCACTCATACTGTCAGATCTACTCCCATTCAGTGGTTACCTGTCTTAGCTAATATTGCTCCGCCAGATCTAAGAAGGAAAGCAGCTAAGGTAAACTTGCTCAAGAAGATCTCTTCTCATAAGAACTCTACCTTGTACGATGCCCTAAAACACCCACCAACAACTCGTCTGAAATCACACAAAACACCCTGGACTGATTTTAAATGTATCAGTTCTTTCGACATGATCTCTGAGTGGCAACAACGTTGGCATGAACATCCACCCAACAACGCTCACTTGGTTCAAGATCGAACAAGGAAGGTTGAAGGATTCCAACCGCCGCGTCAAACCTGGTCGAAGCTGAACCGAATTAGGACGGGTCAAGGGAGGTGTGGCTACATGTTGAAGGAATGGGATTTCCGTTCATCTGCTGACTGCGACTGTGGAGCGGAGAAGCAGACAATGGAACACATTTTTAAGGAGTGCCCACTTCGAGCATTTAACGGTGATCTGAGGCCTCTACACCAAGTGACTCCGAGTGCTCTGGACTGGTTGTGAAATTTGGACATTTCCATTTGATATTAGATTTTTGTGTACTTGTAAAGCCATACGAGATATATATATATACACTGAAGAAAATGGAAATTGCAACACCCAGAAGGAGTAGTGCTACATTGCTGCAATTGAACATGCAGGACAAGTGTTTGGTTGTGATTCGATGTTTACACTTTCAGGTCCCTCTGTCCGCAAGTTTGGACAACAATCAATACAAGATATGCCCACCACGAGCTGCAATACATTGATGAATTCGTCGAGGCATGGAGTCAATAAGGCCCTGGATCGCTGCATGAGGAATTGTCGCCCATGCTTGCTGCACTGCACGGGTCAGTTGTTCCATAGTTGTGGGTGACTGAGGACGGTTGGTCAGTTGTCGACCCATCATGTCCCACACATGCTCCATAGGACTGATGTCCGGGGATCTGGCGGGCCATCCTAAGGTTGTGATATCGTGGAGAGCTTCTCTGGAGATGCGTGCAGTGTGAACCCGGGCATTGTCCTGCTGAAGCATCCCATTAGCAATGTTCGCCATCATAGGGACAACCACTGGATTGAATACCCTATCAACGTACTGTCAAGCAGGCATAGTGCCCTCAACAAGCACTAATTACCAAGCCTGTTTCCAATCATTCGACCGGGTCAGGAATGGAATAACAATATAAATTCTAAATAAAGCTCATTACAAATTTGTCAATCCTAGTCTGTAGCCAACTTGGCAAGTTCGATCCTGGCTCAGTGCGGTGGTATTTGAAGGTGCTCAAATACGTCAGCCTCGTGTCGGTAGATTTACTGGCACGTAAAAGAACTCCTGAGGGACTAAATTACGGCACCTCGACATCTCCGAAAACCTTAAAAGAATAGTTAGTCGGACGTAAAACAAATAATTTTATTATTATTAGTCTGTATTAGAAAACGCTAATCAAATTAACTGTTTAACTATGATATTAATCTTCTTGCAAGTGTTTTACGTTCAACTTCCTTTTTTTTTCTGGTGTAAATCATGGTGCCCATATTCGAGAAAAATTAGAATGCACTTTCAATTTTTATTTGTGCTCAGACAATATTAATTCAGATTGAGTTTGTAAAAACAGTAATACGGGTATTTTTAAAAGATAATATTATGAGGAGGGTTTCACATCTTAAATTATAACTGTCTTACTTAAGCCTAAACGACCAGAGAAACTCAGACTAACCCTAGACATTTACTTAATTTTAAGAAATACACAATAGAGGCAGACTAGCGCCGGTGTAATGAATGTCAGGCAGCATTTACCTAAGTCCAAATCACATAAAAATGGCAATTTAACTTCTTTTTTTTTGCTATGGGCTTTACGTCGCACCGACACAGATAGGTCTTACGGCGACGATGGGATAGGAAAGGCCTAGGAGTTGGAAGGAAGCGGCCGTGGCCTTAATTAAGGTACAGCCCCAGCATTTGCCTGGTGTGAAAATGGGAAACCACGGAAAACCATTTTCAGGGCTGCCGATAGTGGGATTCGAACCTACTATCTCCCGGATGCAAGCTCACAGCCGCGCGCCTCTACGCGCACGGCCAACTCGCCCGGTAATTTAACTTCTAATAATCCAGTTACGTTATTTCATATCCGAACCAAACCAAATATCATGGCCTACGAAGAAACCGCTGCTCAGCCTAAAGCCCTACACGAGGTGTCGTGTGGTCAGCACGACAAATCCTCTCGGCCATTATCTCACCGTCAGATACTTCCGCAATTGTAATCATATAGGCTGAGTGGAATTCGAACCAGCTCTCATATCCAGGTAAAAAACTCTGACCTGGCCGGTGATTGAATCCCCGACCACAGGGTAAGAGGTAGACACGCTACCTCTACACAGCGGAGCCAGCATTTCATATTCGGAAATGACAAAAATGTATCTGATCGTTTTAGAAAGATTTCTGCTGCAATGTACTTTTTGAACAATATGTTCAGAGAATTGAGTAAAACTTGCTGTAATGACTTATAAAAGGGGAATCATAAGCTATGTACCTTTCATAGACAATTTTATTTCACAGCTTTCCTTTTTGTTTTTATTGAAGATTGTTGCCATCGGTACAGGAGTTTGTAAATATTTAATGTGCCC
Source organism: Anabrus simplex (assembly GCF_040414725.1). Lineage (NCBI taxonomy): Eukaryota > Metazoa > Arthropoda > Insecta > Orthoptera > Tettigoniidae > Anabrus > Anabrus simplex. The sequence continues at coordinate 109,404,741 of NC_090270.1, forward strand.
TCCAGTCTGCTAAGAGATACCGTTATGCAATTTTTAACTCACGATATGTAATCGTACTTAAGTCGTAGACTGCTGTCATTTGAACATGTCTCCGTATTTTTAATAAATTAAAAGTGTAGATCCTAGGTTTCAATTACTTGTATCTGTTCCGAATGTTCATACAAAACAGTTGCAACATGACTCTTATATTAAAATGAGCGACATGAGGTACCCGTAGGCCTGTTTACTGTTTATTTTCTGTTTTTGGGGACTGAAATTCAAATATATTTTTATTTATTTATATTTATTTTTGTAGTAGTGTACTTTTTAGTCTTCTTATTCAGTCTCCTAATGGTTTTGTTTAAATTTTTTATGTGCGCCACCTAGGGTCTATCCAAAGGATTTCTGTAGATTGTTCAGTTTTTTATACAGAAGTACCTTTTAATATTATCACAGTATTGATATTATGCATATTTATTGCGTGTGTACACGGTAGTCGGTATAGGCTGTCATTAATTTACTGGGGCGGGTATTTTTCTATGTGCGAAATGTATGTTTTTGCATGAATTGCATACGATCTCCGCGTCAAGCTGAGGAGCGCCCGCAACATGGCGGTACGCGCATGGACATGACTTCCCCCTTCACATGCTTCTGCGCAGCCAGTGGTGTGGGGGGTCTTGATTTTATGATTTGTTTCGTCCAACGAGCTAGACCAGTTGATAGTGTTTATTCCGTGCTTTTGTGGGAAATTTCATCAGAAAAGGGAATAGAGCTTTTCGTTTTTGGCGAACATGTTCGTATCGGTTTAAGCCAATGAGAATAGGGCCAGAACTAACCAATAGTCTCGACAGGATTTCGATTTGAATTCACTTATGTTGGTGACCGTTTGCGTCAGAAATGTCAGAGAATGTGAATTATTGAGAATGTGGCGAATTTGATTGCATCGTTCTTCAGTTTTCACCTTTCATGCTTCAGTAGTTATTACCACTTTTCTAGGAAATAAGTGTGCATTAATAGACTGACAATATGGAAGAAAAAGACGCTTCAGTGAATGTTGTGTCAAGTACAAGTGACGATTATTTTAAAAATGTTCCAGATGATTTGAAAGCTGATGTTAAAGCGCTGTGTGACCGTATGAAACAACATATTGCTATGCGGAACGGAAAACCGTAAGTCTGCGTCATGGTTCTATTTACTTTAAAGTATTTCATTTAGAGGATGGTTTCGCATTACTGCCTCCTCTTAACCCTGGAATGGAAACGTGGGACATGGTGCCTCAGAGAAATTCGAGTTGTGTGAAAGCAATTATACTCGGTAAAACTTCAGCCGTATTCACGCAAGTTTCATAAGGATGTGATGTAGAATAAAGCATGCAGCACTTCCGTGGAATTCATTTTAGGGAAGAGATGTTCTTTACCATGGCCAGGGACCCACCAACCTACCCCAAAAAGCAAATTTACTTTTATAACCTAACGAAGAGTAGCCCACGGCATTTTCCATTCCCATTTCAGCACATTGCTATTGGCTGTCGTAAAATGCATTGTTACATCATTGCCTTTAGTGATGAGAAACACATAGCGTTGCCAACCCGTGAAGTAAAAAAAAAAAAGCACGGTCTTGTCCATGTCGTACCCTAACCTTTGCAGAGGCCACTGGTGTTTCCTCAGGTAACCAGAGGCCCAATGCCGCTACACAGCTCTAACCTGTGGGGCTTATGCCTCTAGACCCCCTTTGCTTGTCATATCACTGGTTTTGTCCCGACTCTACCCTAATCCAGACCAGTGGTCTTTTCCAGCTCCTTCCCTAACCAATTCAGACCAATCGGCTTGTCCAAGCTCTACCCTAACCAGTGCAGACCAATGGGGTTTCCTCAGGTAATTAGAGGCCTGAGGCCGCTTTGCGGCTCTAACCTGTGGGCTTACGCCCCAGGACCCCCGTTGCTCACTGCTGGTCTAATTCCCAAGTAAAGTCGTTGGTAGCGTTGTGCTTCGCTCGATCACGTCATCTGCGAGAAATAAACACAGGACACTCATACTGTGCATAGATATTGGTGATGCAAGCAGTAACCATGGTATCAATGTTGTGTGAACACCACTGAAGTTTTAATTTATCCTCCATTTGGGACAAAGAAATACAATGAAATTTCATGGATACGATTTGTCACGTAACCTTTCCACTATCATGCTATGTTGATAGATACCCTATATATATATATATATATTTTTTTTTTACTTCACGGGTTGGCAACGCTATGTGTTTCTCATCACTAAAGGCAATGATGTAACAATGCATTTTACGACAGCCAATAGCAATGTGCTGAAATATATATATATATATATAATTTATAAGGAGCACGCAAATGAGTATTAATTTTGTTGTGTTAATTTACATTTTATTGTATTCTGTTAGAGATTTTTGTCTATTTTTGCACTTCAGTAGATGGTAGGGGTTGCACTCTTCCTTACACAGTGTACAAACACTGTCGTCTGTTAGATTGTGGAATTTTGTCCTTGCGCATATTTTGCGGTGGATGCCATGAATTGCATATCTTGTTATGACGTGTTATTGTTCCTGAAGTTGCTCGGTCCAGTTACGATCGACCCTGGCGTCACTGCCATAGAATTTGGGGTCTGTTTCCATGCGTTTTGTAAGAATTTTTTTCTGAAGCTCTTGGAATGGACCGGTAGATGGCAGTGGTAGATTGAGTCGTAGATCTTCAATGAAGTAGGTTTCCCATGCCAGTACATTAAACAAGTCTGGATGGTGCCATTTTACCTACTCCTAGGGCCTTCTTGAGGAATCTTGCTTTGACTATCCTCTCCAAGTCGCCAAATGTCAGGTTGTCCCATATTTCGATTCCATATGCGACAATTGGGGTTATTGCGGTCTTGAATAAAGCTATTGCTGTGTTAAGCGATAGCATAGATGGATTCTTGATATTGTAAATGGCTCCGATTGCTGCTGTCGTTCCGTCTACAACGTGGTTATTGAAGGATGTCATGCTGGTTTGGAACCTGATGCCTAAGTATTTGAATTTCTTGACTATTTCTTGTGTTTTATTTTTTTAATGTTATAGCGTTGTCCTTGGCCGTTTTGCCACCTTTTCTGAACACCATCTGTACTGTCTTTTCCTGGTTGATCTCAAATTTATCTGAAGCTTAAGCTTCTAACTTCATCACTGCCTGTAGTTCTGCCTTCGAGTTCGATCCCAGTGCCATATCAGCAGCGTACAAGAATAATCTCAGTAGAGTCAGTCATTATTCGTGTGATATCTGCCATTGCTACGTTGAATAGAAGCGGACTTAGGGGTTCTCCTTGAGGTACCCCATTTGTTTGAATTACTTTCCCAGATGAGGATGCTCCATCTTCAATTTTGATTAGGTTGTAGTCTAGTATGATCTCAACGATTCTCATGAGCGAGTTGTCGCCAATCATTTGTTTTAATTTTCCTATCAGGATATCCCTGTTGATAAGATCAAAAGCCTTCTTATAGTCGACAGAGATGACATAGTACTTCCCCTTTAGGTCCCTCAGTGCCTCTTCTACTGTTTCTTTTAGGTATACTGCGGCTTGTATCGTGCTTTTTCCTTTGCGGAAGCCTAGTTGGCATTCAAGTTTGATAGAGTCTGTTTCGTTATTCAGGTGATTTGCTGCAATAGTTGCAAATGTTTTGTATAGATTGCTTTCTAGAGCTATACCTCTATATGAGTCGGGGTTGTCAGTTTCTCCTTTCCCTTTGTAGAGTTTCTTCAGCGTTGCTGTTCTCCAAGCTTCCGGTATTTTGCATAAATTTAGACATTTGTTGAATTGTTCTGTTCAGAGTTGCAGTAAATAGTGTTATGTAGCCTACTTTTTAAGTGATATATATATATATATATATGGTCTGGTCCTGCTGTCTTTCCTTTTTTTCGTTTACTGATTGCCATCTGTACTTCCCCTGTGGTTAGTCTTAATTTCATGTTCTGGATTGACAGAGTGGTTTGCGGTAATGCTCGTTTTCCTGCTGTCTCTGTATAGAAACACTGAGAAGTGTTTTTCCCATGTTTCCATTGGTATTTCCCTTGCTCTGCACGTTTGCTTTTTCTTGAGGGCAGTGAATGGGTCTGTTTCTGCTTTGACTACAAGCTTCATGGCTTCTGTTTCCAGATATTGAGCTCTCTTTTCTTTTAGAAGTTTTCTGTAATTCCTTCTTTTAATGGCCTATGTTTCCAAGTAATCAGCATTCTCCATTTTTCTGACTGACTGTAATGTACGTAAAGTGTCTTCGTGCAAAATAGCACTGTCTGTCAAACCATTTTTGTGCTCTCCTTTCTTTCTCAGGCAAAGTGGCTTCCTGTATCAAATTAGTAGCAATTTCTACTGCTTCATCTAGGTGTCCTCGAGCTACAAGTGCTCTTGCTTTCTCTATATTCGGGTGGTCTTGCAGTTTCGTTCTATCAAGAGTTCTTAATGTGACGCCCTTATCATCGGGGATTAGCGATTTCTATGTCTCTGCATTAAATTTCTGTGCAGATAGGTGTGTTTTCTGATTGGTGCTGACCCTGAGGACCATAGGCCTTCCTGCTTCTTTATTATAAATCTTTCTCTTCTGTAGAATACAAGATCAATTGCTCTAGAGCCATTTGGGGCAAAGTATGTTTCAAGAACTTTTCTGCTTATCATTATGAATCCTCTCAGAATTTGGATAACTATCTCCGATTTTGCATTCGGCTTGTCTATCCTGCAGTCGATGTCACCCGCGATTATAACTTCTTCTGCAGTGTTTACTTTCCCTATTGCATTAAGTACTGATTCCACTACATCTTCTGTTGGTTTGTCTGGAGGGATATATATATATATTTAATGTTAGATCAGTGACCTTAACTATGATTGTGTTTTCACTTTTCTGGATTTCATTTACTCTTCCTGCAGTTAGTTTCAGGAAGCATGAAACTCCTCCAGCCGGTCTCCCCCCTGTTGGTGTTGCAAATGTGTGATATCCATAGAATTTTGGTAGGTCTGTTGGTCCTATACTATACGATACTGTGAACGCCATATGTTGTGACTTTTCTTCGGAGAGAGCCAGCATTCAAATATGGTGATTTGCTCGTTTTGCAGAGCTTTTCTTCCGTGCTGTGTGGTAGTTTTAGGGCATGCAGTATCCCACGTTGCAGTTTACATTAGTTTGTTGTTCTTACGAGTATTTTATTGTTTGTAGAACTGCCATTGTTTCTCTGGCAAGGAACACAAGGATTTGTTCTGTGACTCCTGAAATATACTTATAGTTTAATAATATGACAGGAAAATACTTTTATTGCTGGGAAAGGTGATGACTGGATTTGAGGAGAACTGATGGAGTCAGATCAAGGGGAGAGTAGATGGAACATCACTCACTTCAGATAATGAAGAAGAGAACTGCACATATTGTCTCCCCCTTTGGCAAACTAATAAATGTGCAAATTGTCAAAAAAATTAGGAGAGCTAAAAAAAATTGTGATTACTTATGTCAAGTCAGTTTTTATATTTAATGATTGGTTTTATCTGTTGGCCATACAGAACAAGCTGTAGATGTGAGATGATGTCAGAGGATAGACATTATATAAATAATAAAATCTAGACCAGAACGTTAGAACTACAGGTTCCCTAGTTCGTCATTTTTGCTAGTTTGCCATAGTGGGGATATGTTCCGGGGGTATGTTCAGTGAAAAGAAAACTGCCATCGATGGTCGTCCAAGCCTCATTTGAAAACTGGAAGAACACCAAAGCGTAACATTGTGTTCTTTAGACCCGGTCCAAAAGGTTATGCTAAACCTGTGAAAATATCTGATGCTTCGGGATTGTTGATCAATGCTGGCATGTTGGACAATCTAATTCATTTCACACACACACACACACACACACACACACACACACACACACACACACACAAGTGTAGGGGGTTAAACATGAAGCTGGCCAATGATATAATGGAGATACCTATGCAGATTTTATTATTTTTGAAAGCCTGTGAGTTTTGAAAATATTTAGTGTAAGTTTGCTAAGTAGTACTTCTATAAGTGTTATAGTGTGTTTCAGTTGTAATACAGCAGGATGCTTTACTCAAATTGTCATTTAAAATATGTGGTACTCAGTGCCCCACATTTCAGTTTGTCCTAAAAAACCTAAGTTTCCAGTCCAGGGTTAAAGCTGTAATCACTGCCACCACCACATTTCTGTTGAGTAGCAGCTTAATTATCAACTTGTTCTTATTTCCAGTTGAACTTATCAGTTGAGAGAATTATTGTTAGAGGTTTCTGGTAAATGCATTATAAGGTAAAGGTACCTATAGATGACACTGTTACGAGAAAAAGAAAATGGCAAAATGAGTACTGTGTTTACGCATAATGCTATTTTATTAAACAAGAAACTTGCTCAAGTGCCGTGGACTATCCCCTGGTGGAATATGGGTTTAGTTTTCCATTTTCTTCATTCGACTATTAATTAAATTTTTCCTAATGTTCAGCATTAGTCCCTATAGGTGACACCCCTCAGGTCAAGGGTCCCATAGATGACATACTTCTTGGCCCATTAGGTGACATTTTAAAATGCACAGAATTATTTAATACAGATCAATACTACAAGGAAGAACATTTCTAATAGTCCTAGCTAAGGAAAACCATTGCTAGTATTAAAGAAAAATTTAGAAAGTAAGTCTTCAAAGTAAAAGAATCCATGAAATCAGACTTTAAAATTTAAAAAAAGGTGATGAATCAGTCTTCATATAAAAAAATAGCCATGAGATCAGGCTTTAGAGTAAAAATGCAATTAAATCAGTCTTCAAAGTTTTAAAAATTAAAGCCACACAAACAATGAAGTCACAGTTCTCTCCCTGGGACAGACTTTTCAAAAATATATCTAATTTGTTCTCCCTTGCTTGATATTTTAGACAGATCTAGTCTTCCAAACACCTGTTTGAAAGAAATGGATGAAATGTCATTTTCATTCACTGTGAATTTCATCTTTTGTTCATCCTGAGATCTACTCTTCTTTCTCTTGCACAATACACAAGTACACAAATTTTGTCTGATTTCTCTTGCCACCTTTGAACTTACACAACACAGTCTCCTTCTTTGAGTCCCTGTAGTGTCGCTGGTTGGCAAGAACATTTCTAATAGTGCTAGTTGAGAAAAACAGTTGCTAGTATTAAAGAATTTAGAAAATCAGTCTCAAAAGTAAAAGAAATCCATGAAATCAGACTTTAAAATTTTAAAAATTGGCCCATTACTATTCTCAGGCCAGTCTGAATCATTGGTATCTCTGAAACTGAAGTAGAATTTTGTTTCTTCTGTTTCACTTGGTCCCTTGGCTTTTTTTCTTCTTTTTCCTGCCCTGGCCCTTTTCCTCTAAAGCTGTTTTATTTTCTTCTCTACTTTTCTTTTTCTGGACTTGCTGGTCATATTTCTGCTAATTTTCTTCTTATAGGGGTGAAGTGAGGACAGCAGGAATTTTTCCTTTTCCATTCGTTTAGGTGTGACTGCAGATTCACCTGGCCAAAATAAAGCTCTCTTGAATGGTGAAGGGATATTGCATTTACTAGTACCAGAAGTTACCCCTGTTCCCATGGATTTTTGAGAGGTTGCTAACTCTAGATCCAAAGCTTGCTGTTCAGGAACAATTAATGAAGACTCTGGCTCTGGTGACACCATGTCTCCTGGCTCATCAACAGATGTTGAAGGTCTTGGGTCTACTGGCAGCATCTCTTCTGGTTCATTAACAGCTGATGTAATGCTGGGGCTGTACCTTAATTAAGGCCACGGCCGCTTCTTTCCAACTCCTAGGCCTATCCCATCGTCGCCACAAGACCTGTCGGTGCGATGTAAAGCCCCTTGCAAAAAAAACAGCTGATGTTGAAGGTAGTATTTCCACTGACTGTAGTCGACTTGGGATTGGTGGTCCTGTGTGCAGCTCTATCTGAAAATTAAAAGTAAAATTCTTCTCACACTAATTTTCCTGGTTATATTATAACTTATTTCATCATCATTCCAACTTGTTTTTGTTACTCTTCCATACTCTTCTGTCACCTATTGGTATTGGTTCTGGAAATCAAATTATAATGAAATTAACACTGTTTACCCTCTATTTTAAAAAATAACTCTTTAACATAGCCATCTCCCATGTAGAACAAAATCCAATGCCTGACACCCCTGTCAATCATTGGGCCAGTGGGGTTCAGTAAGACCAATAGATGACATGCATAACAACATATGCAATTTAAGATTAATCTTTTCAGTCAAAGCAAATAGAACCCAGAACCCTACAACTAATTATACAGTAAGAAACTTTACTTTCCAACATAAAACAGTTTAAATAAGACAATGAACTTTCAGTTACCTCTTTAGAAATGTGTCCAGAAGAAGAGAAATATTCAGTCATACATTCACAAGTCTTACAATGATTTGTTTCACATGAAAACAAACACACCACAGATCCTAGGGATCAACTCAGGTTTTCAAGGATCACCAATGTTGCCCCTGGGGGTGGGGGCAGTAGAATAACACCCACGGTGTCCCCTGCTTGTTGTAAGAGGTGACTAAAAGGGGGCCCAGGGGCTCTGAAATTTGGAGCATGGGTTGGCGACCATGGGGCCCTTAGCTGAGTCCTGGCATTGCTTCCACTTACTTGTGTCAGGCTCCTCACTTTCATCTATCCTATACGACCTTCCTTGGTCAACTCTTGTTCTTTTCCAACCCCGACGCTATTAGGTTTGCGAGGGCTAGGGAGTCTTTCATTTTCACGCCCTTCGTGGCCCTTGCCTTTCTTTGGCCGATACCTTCATTTTTCAAAGTGTAGGATCCCTTCCCAATTTTCTCTTTGATTAGTGTTATAAAGGGGATGGTTGCCTAGTTGTACTTCTAAAAACAGTAATCACCACCACCGTCATCTGTTGGTACATTTACCTTGGGTACTGTTATTAGGAATGAATGAATTAATTAATTAATACATGAAACTCCTGTAATTGTTGCATAAATACAGTTAAGAAAATGGAAATTGCAACACCATGAAGGCATTGGTCGTTTGTGTTGATTTTCAAGATATGGAACGATGCCATGTATGTAAACGATCAAAGTTTGACCCATTGGATTGTTGCTACAGGTGTCCCCACGTGATTGGTTGCGGAGGAATCAACTCCAGTATACGGACTCTGGTGTAGCGTAGCGTAGTTGACTTGCAGTCTGTGCAGTGAAGTGTTCCCCGTCAAACATGCCCCGACGACAGGGAAGAGCACGCTATCAACAACTGTCGCGGTTTGAGAGGGCTCGGATAATTGGGCTGTGTGAGGTTGGATTATCGCTAAGGACTGTCGCTGCACATGTTGGCCGACAGGCATCTATGGTACAACGTGTATGGCAGCAGTGGTCAAATGAAGGTACCCACACTCGTAGACCTGGCACAGGCCCAGCGCGACAGACAACTGTGAGAGAGGATCGCCGTATCATTGGGATGGCCCGGATAGAACCTCATGCAACAGCAGTGCAAATTCGAGCAGCTGTGGCACCCCACGTTACACAACACACAGTTGGTAATCGCCTGCGTGCAGCTGGCTTACGAGCCCGTGTCCCTGCAGAAGGTGTTTCATTGCCCCACAACAGCAACGTGTAAGGCTGGCCTGGTGTCGAGAAAGATCAACGTGGTCGACGAATGGCATAGGGTCGTCTTTAGTGATGGATCGCGCTTCTGTCTTGCCCCCAGTGATCGCTGGAATCGTGTGCGCTGACGTACCGGGGAGAGGGGCCACCCAGATTTTGTCGAGAGGCACACAGGGCCAACACCAAGCATTATGGTCTGGGGAGCTATTGGCTTTAATGTGAAATCACAATTAGTGCTTGTTGAGGGCATTATGACTGCTCGACAGTACGTTGATAGGGTACTCAATCCAGTGGTTGTCCCTATGATGAACATTGCAAATGGGATGTATCAGCAGGACAATGCCCGGGTTCACACTGCACGCATCTCCAGAGAAGATCTCCATGACATCACAACCTTAGAATGGCCTGCCAGATCCCCGGACCTCAATCCTATTGAGCATGTGTGGGACATGATGGGTCGACAACTGGCCAACTGTCCTCAGCCACCCACAACTCTGGAACAACTGACCCGTGCAGTGCAGCAAGCATGGGCCACAATTCCTCAGGAAGCGATCCAGGGCCTTATTGACTCCATGCCTCGACGAATTCATCAATGTATTGCAGCTCGTGGTGGGCATATCCTGTATTGATTGTTCAAACTTGCATTCAGAGGGATCTGAAAGTGTAATCATCGAATCACAACTGAACACTCGTCCTGCATGTTCAATTGCAGCAATGTAGCACCACTCTTTCCGGGTGTTGCAATTTCCATTTTCTTCAGTGTATGTAAAATAGGTACTTTCTGAATCCTTGAGCTGGCTGTTATTTCTGATGTAGTGGCAAGGTTATTTTACTAGCCTGGCTGAGTGGTTCAGACAGTTGACATGCTGGCTTTCTGACCCCAACCTGCCAGGTTCGATCCTGGCTCAGTCCGGTGGTATGTGAAGGTGCTCAAATACATCAGTCTCGTGTCGATAGATTTTCTGTTCCATAAAAGAATTCAGGCACCTTGGCGTCTCTGAAAAGCATCAAAAGTAATTGGTGGGACGTAAAAAATTAGCATATTACTAGCCGCGTGGACTCTTAGCATAAATTCTGTCACAAATCATTGACTAGTTGGCAAAATAGTACATCATTTTATTAAAGAACTGCAAGGGATAAGGATATTATGTTATTAAAATAGTCATTTATCTTCCCAAAACCTCAAGACCGAAACTTATACTAAGTTATATGATTTGATTAAGTTTAGGTAAAAATCTGAAAAGGAGAAATATTCTATAGCAAAATAATTACCATATGTTGGACCTATAGTTCACAGTTTATACATTTTATGTTTAGACTTGACATTTGAGTGCTGCAGACCGGTGGAGAAAATGCAAATTAATCGTAAACAGGCATTCGCACGAGCAGAAGAATTCATTTATCCAGTGTTGCCTGGCTGTTGTTAGCTTTTTTGTTTTCATTCACCACGTGTTGCTAGCTGTGTTTGTCCTCTGTTCTTTTGGTGGTCTTTGTGAGTTATTTCTCATTTTTATTATTGAATAGTGATGTAGAGTGTGTAGTACATTTTGGTGTAGCATAATATATATGTGCTAGATTTAAATACATAACTTGAGATTAATATTCATTTTGTTGTTTTTAGGTTATCTTTAGGGCCCTTCACATGCAATTATTTAATCCTGTCTATGCCTGATGCCAAGAGAGCAGTTCCCAAGGAAAAGAAGGCCTTTGATCGCAGGACTCCTCTCGGCAGCCATTCTCGTGAAATTTTGTGCAACATGAGTGATTATTTTGAAAAGGATAATGGGGCGCCCTTTTTACCTGTTGCTCGAGTGGTTCACAGAGCAAGTGAAGCCACAAAAGTCAACAGGAGGACCATAATTAGCATAAGGAAACAAAAATACTAGAGACTGCCCGGCTAACATAACCTAGATATATGCTAGTTACATAGTATTAATGCATATTTGAGTCACTGGGTTTTCCAATTAAGAATTTTAATACTGTGAAACTGTCTGTTTAAATGATAAATCACTATTGTCAGCATAATTGTATCAGTTACATTGGAGTTTAACGTTTAGCTTGACTGTGATAGTGTCATGCACGAGCAGTGCCTGAATTAGCGTGGAATCACACGTGACCACTCGATTCCGCATGTCACAAATCCATATAGCACTCCACAGCAACCGATTTTTAACTCATTATTACAGGGTTATGAATGAGCAGTAGAACACTCTCTTGTCGTTACCAGGCGAATTGGCCATGTGATTGGGGGCGCGCAGCTGTGGGCTTGCATCCGGGAGATAGTGGGTTAGAACCCCACTGTCAGCAGCCCTGAAGATGGTTTTCCGTGATTTCCCATTTTCACACCAGGCAAATGCTAGGGCTGTACCTTAATTGAGGCCACAACTACTTCCTTCCCACTCCTAGCCCTTTCCTATCCCATCGTCGCCATAAGACCTGTGTGGTGCGATGTAAAGCAACTAGCAAGAAAAATCTCTTAACGTTCCCTCAATTCTGAGGGTTGTAATCTGCAAGGAGGCTGTTGGTCAGTTGCCTTTATTTCTTTCAATCCTTGGCCAGATGTGCTACATCCAGTTATACTCTGATAGTGATATTTGACCATCGAGTGGGAACTCTTGCTGGAAACATTTCCAAGAAAATGATCTGTTTTTCTATGCTGTGATTTTCATGTTGCACAGTGTGTCCAAAGAATTGTAAAACTCTTTGTTTACATATTGATGATAACCTGATTCTGAGGTTGAGGTGGTTTATTATTATTATTATTATTATTATTATTATTATTATTATTTATTTATTTATTTATTTTACGCCCACATTGGAGCACTGAAATCCATCTATATACAGTCAAGTCTTATGAATATTGGTTACAAATTTGGTTGATGTTTCTTCTTTTGTTCCCAGAAATGTTTTATTCTCTCTGACCTGGCTGCCCGTTCTTTGTCAGTTATGTTGTACTGTTTGCGTGTATAGGTCTTTAGTTTAAGTCTCACGTCGTTATTTCTCGGGATCCTCTTCTCTTCTCTGTTTTCAATTTGTTGAATTGTCAAGCCTAATTCATTTAAATCTTCTTGGACTTCTTTGAACCAGTGATTTTTAGTTTTACTTTTCCAAAAATAGTTGAATAAATGTTTGAGTATCCTAGTCTCTGGTAGTCGTAATATGTGACAGAAAAAAGCAACTCTTCTTTTCCGCATTGTTTATTTATTATTTAGCGTATGGCTTATACAGACATAATCAGTAATATACATATATACATATTTACAGCTGAGAAACAAGGCAACTTGTGCTTCACAATTGAATGTCTAATTCTTCGATCCAGCGTGCAGCATCCGGAGTTAGCAGCAGGAAGTCATCCTCATCACCGTGATAGGCTCGAATCCTACATTCCCTGACGATATGACGAACAGTCTGGTGTGGAGCTCCGCAGTCACAGTCTGGGTTAGGTAGCTTTTTCCACTTATGGAGAGCGGCTCTGCACCGACCATGTCCTGTTCTGATTCTATTCAGGGCAGTCCAGGTCTTGCGTGGTAGGTGGGATCCACTTGGAAGTCTGGGACCTGAGAAGAAGGTATGAAGGCGCACATCCGTTGCTGCTTCCCATCTACTTTTCCACTCATCAAGAGATTTAAAATCTTTAGCATCCATGTTAGAGGCATCACGCAGAGTTGGATGGCGTGATTTTAGTCTGTTAAGATTCAGAAGTGGCAGGTCACTATTCACGGGTAGACTAGGATTTCTTGAGATCTTGTGAAATTCCTTCATAAGGGCATTAGATCGGCGTAGATCAGGTGGCATTATACCAGTTAGCAGTGGAAGCCAATGAACTGGAGTAGATGTGATTGCGCCAGATATGATGCGCATTGTGGTATTAAGCTGGGTGTCAACAAGCCTTGTATGATGACTGTTCATCCAAACAGGTGCACAATACTCGGCACTTGAATACACCAAACCCAGGGCTGAAGATCGCAAAGTGGTTGCTGAAGATCCCCAAGTAGTTCCACACAGTTTATGAAGGATGTTATTTCCGCATTGTATCTATTATAGATTCAGTCTCCTGGTATACAACTTCATTAGGTAGTAATCGCCATTGTCCATCTACTTGGTGTTTTTTGTTTAGAATTGTTCTAATGATTCGTCTATCTATTTTCTGTAATTTATCTGTAGTTTATTTTGTATTCAAATTGAATAAGGTTTCACTAGCATAGGTTGCTTCAGGCTTAGTAACGGAGTTGGTGTTTAAATTTTGCATTTGAGAGAGATTTCTTCTTGTAGGTTGGCCAAGGAATGTGTTGTGCTTGTTTTAATTTGGTAATTCTATTTGCAACTGATATTTTCTCTTTTAAGTTTCAAGTTATAATCTCTCAAAGATACTTAAATTTATTAACAACCTTAATTTGTTTGTTATTAGTCAGTGTGATAGGTGATGTTTCCACTTTGAAGGATGGCATAATTTCCGTCTTTTCAAAGGAGATTTGTAATCCAATTTTTCCTGCTATTTGTTCTAATTCTTCAGTTTGGAGTTTAGCCTCTTCCACAGTACTTGCAAGTAGCGCAAGGTCATCTGCAAATGCTAGACAATTGAGTTTGATGTTTTTGCCAATCTTGATGTTTGGTTGACATTTTTTAGACCATTCTCGCATGATTTTCTCCAATACACAGTTAAACAGTATTGGTGAGAGACCATCCCCCTGTAGAAGTCCAGTCCAGATTTCAAATGATTCAGACAACTCTCCTCCTAATTTAACTTTTGCTCTAGTGTTCTTGAGGGTAACGCCAACGAGATTGAGTTTCTGGTGTAACCCAAATTCTTTAAGGATTTTAAGTAATGACTCACGATGAATAGTCATATGCTTTCTTGAAGTCAACAAAAGTGATAACTAGCTTTTTGTTTCTCATTCTTTGATGGTTTATAATCCACTTAAGACTAATGATTTGGTTAGGACAACTTCTTCCAGGTCGAAATCCCCCCTGATACTCTCCAAGTTCTTGGTCGAGCTGTTCCTGAATTCTCGAGAGGATAATTCTAGACAGGACCTTATGTGATATCAAGTAGAGAGATTCCTCGGTAATTATTTGGATCCAGTCTAGCCCCCTTCTTGTGTATTGGATGAATTATAGCTGTATTCCATTCTGCAGGCAGCTTTTCAGAGTTCCATATGTCTATGATGAGTTGGTGTAGGTTTTGAAGTGTTAGGTAATTTGTATTCTTCTACAGCTGTGCAACCACTTGATTTTCTCCTGCAGCTTTATAATTCTTGAGCCAATTAATCGCTTGAAATACCTCATGGAAATCTGGTGGAATAACTTTGTCTAAGCATGTTTTTGGATCAGGTGAAAATTCTAGGTATTCTTTTGGGTCTTCAGCATTTAGTAATTCTTTGAAGTGATCAGCTAGAATTTTGGCATTCTCCTGATTATTGTGTGCTAGTTGTCCTTGTTTCTCATCATGAGTGTAGGTGTATACCCTGATTGATATTGTTTAAATGTCGTGTAATAGTCTCATGTCTTATGTTGTTTGAATGATTCATCTATGTTAAGTAGGTTTTCTTTTTGATGGTCTCGTTTCATTCTTCTAAGTTCTTTGGCCGCTTGCCTTCTAGCAGTAGTTCATCTAGAGATTCTGCCGTTTTCTTTTGTTGGTCCTTTAGCCATGCTTTGTGTCTTTTCTGTATTGCCATATCACATTCCTCATTCCACCTGGCGTGTTTCTTTCTCCTTTTCATAGGAGCAATTTCTTCGGCAGTATTTTTTAGTTTATCAATAATCATTTCCAGTTTCACTTAGAGGTGTTTTGGATCTCTCTGTATACACAGCATTATTTATTAAGTAGCTGGGGTCATATTTCCTCCTTCTAGTGAATTTAGATGGTTTGTGATGTTTTCTTGGGGATAACTTGATTTTAATCTTTGAAATATAATGATCAGAATCGATGTCCACCCCGCGAAGGACTTTGACATTATAAATTTCTCTATAGTATTTTTTATCCATTGCTATGCGGTCTATCTGAAACTCAACCAGTTTAACATTAGGGCATTTCCAGGTCATTAATTTGTGTGGTTTTCTCTTAAATCTTGTGGTTTCAAGAATAAGCCCACGGTCTGTGCAAAGCTCAATTAACCTTTGACCATTTCTATTTGTCAGTTTGTGTGCTGGCCATTTACCTACCACTGCGATATTTTCTCTCTTGTCCAATTTTCGCGTTGAAGTCTCCAAGCATAATTTTAACATGGTTGTCACGGATATTTGAAATCAGTTGGTCAAGCTCCTCTCAAAACATTTCAGTTTCCTCTTTATTTGTCCTGTTTTTTCATTTGTTGGCGCATGGACATTAATCAGTGTATATATTTTGTTCTCTACTCTAATCGTTAAGGTTGCAGTTCTTGATGAATTCGATGAGAAATCCTCCACTGAATCTAATATGCTGGTATGAACCAGGAATCCCATTCCAAATTGGGGAACATTTTTCATTACTCTCTTTCCTGGAGGTCCTTTGTAAAGATGATATCCCCCAGATTCAAATGGGTCCTGATCTGTGTTCCGAAGTTCTTGTAGGGCTGTGATTAGAATCCTGTGTTGATCCAGGACATCAGTTAAGTGTTTCAACTTCCCAATTTTCATTATTGAATTGATGTTTAATGTTGCAAAGAGAGAGAATTTTCCTGGTTCACTGAATTTGTCTGTGTCTGTATCCGTGGTTCGTCTGTTGGGCTTTCAGGCGCTCCGACTCGTCATGATTATGTGACACCCCACCGTATCCGAATGGTATCTTTGCCTGGGTCTAGAATGTTGGATGTCCAAGCCGGTGGATTCTTTCATTAGAAGACTCCATGATAAGTTGATTGTCTGATCATTGATCAATGTTCTGACTGTGGTCAGGAGTTACGATCCCAGATGTGATCAGGGAAGGTGATTCATCCTAGTTGTTCAGGACTGGGAGTAGGCATTTCCTCCATACCCCTCAAACGTTATGGTTTTCCCGCCCATACTCGGGTGGCTGATTGCAGTGGTTTCCCACTGGGCGGTGGGGTCGCCACAACCCTACGCCTGGTGAGGTGGTTTATAATGGAATCATTGCTGCTAAATGCTGTCGAAGGTATGTGTAGCATTCTTCGCCAGCACCACATTTCAAAAGAATTTAACACTAGAGGTTCTTAATACTCTGTTATGTCTTGTTCGTGATAACACTAAATCAGTTCAATATTGCAGTTAATGTATGCCTGTCTCATATCATTGTTAGTGCACCGAGGGAAATAAATTTGAAATGTTATCATATTTATGTAGTATTTCCCACCCGGCTGTTCATTTCTGCCACCCAGCTGACTAAAACTTCTGGGGAGAACACTGCATATGAGGCTATTGGGATCAAAAGGAGCAATCTCCACTTTTCGTTGTAATGAGTTACTGATACCATTATATTGTATTAATAGCCATCTATAAAACTATGTTGTTTGTCTTTTTCAAAAAGAACAAAATACCATCATTTCAGAGCACGAAAATACAGTGTTACTTTCAAACAGAACAATCTCCGCCATCGGTTGGTATCAAAAGGGACAATCTCCAGAACTACCAATCAGCTCTTTCTGCTCACGCCATGTGAGTGCTGCCATATTGGTTCAACTGAGTTATAAATTGAGACTGTCTTGCTTATGCATGCCTATTTTTCGGTTTTAGAGTAATACTGGAGGTATTTTCGTTGTTTTGAAAATACAGGAACGTGCATGAACATATTGTATTACCAAAATAAACTGTAGCTTTCTTCAGTGTGTTCTGTGATGGACATGCTACCGCAAAACGTGACACCTGTGTCACCCACAAAAGTGAGGGAATAGACTCACGATCATAAGAAATGGAAATCAGTTGTTGCAAAAAAGTGGCAATAACATTCAGTCAGTAAATATTTCCTTACCAGGTAGAATTTCAATTGGGAAATGGACTTATATACTCTTGTATAGTCAATATCCATATGAACTGATCAGAACCTCAGGCGCTTTATTATAACGGCTATCCACTGCAGTCGCTTAACTGCGGCCAGTATCCAGTATTCGGGAGACAGTAGATTCGAACCCCACTGTTGGCAGCCCTGAAGATGGTTTTCCGTGGTTTCCCATTTTCACACCAGGAAAATGCTGGGGCTGTACCTTAATTAAGGCCACGGCCGCTTCCTTCCCACCCCTAGCCCTTCCCTGTCCCATCTTCGCCATAAGAGCTATCTGTGTCGGTGCGACGTAAAGCAACTAGCAAAAAATATAACAGCTATCCTTAGTTTACAGACTTCTCCTTCTTTTTACTGACTATCTGAAGGATAATGTTAATGTTTAAATGTTATTGTACCCTATATTGAATGTATTGGTAATAAGATTGTTTGCAAATCTAAACTGATGTGTTTCGTGCTGGTGGTCTTCCGTTTTTCAGTCTAGGTAATATTCATCACTTTTGTAACTTAAATAAATGTACAGTACATGATAGTGACATTCTTGACTTTTTTTTTTTTGCTAGGGGCTTTACGTCGCACCGACACAGATAGGTCTTATGGCGACGATATTCTTGACCTTTCAATCTAGTGTAAAGAATCTAGTGTAGGTACCACAATTCTGTAAGTTATTAGCAAAAAGAGCAATCTCCTTACATGTTGGTATCAAAAAGAGTAATATCCACGAAAATCTGAAAGTTAGTATCAAAAGGGACGATCTCCGAAATACAATTTAAAATACCTAATTAACCATTAATTATATGGTAAGGTTTTCTTTGAATACTCGCTCACAGCCTGTCTGTTGTGTATATAAGACAAATATCACCCAGATAGTGAATTGCATTAGATAAAAAATCAATCCCACTCTAAAGTGCAGGAAGGTGGAGATTGCTCTTTTTGATACCAATAACCTCATATGTTGTAGAAATTACTCCGTACATTCAATAAAATCGGTCTCTTTCATGGATGTAAACCTTCACCGATATTTTATTTAGTTCAGTGTTCTCCCTAGGAGCTTTTTAACGGGCGCACCGTCCTGCCGTTTTTACGAACTGCCTGGCTAACATAACCCAGACGTATGCTAGTTATATAATATTAATACGTATTTGAATCATTGGGTGCTCCAAATTAGAACATGAATACTGTAAATATGTTTATATAATAATCATTATTGTCAGTACGGAGTTTAAATGTTTAGCTTGACTATCCCGTGCTGTCGTGCGTGAATGGTGTATGGATTAGTGCGGAATCGCATACGAGTCCTTGATTCCACATGACATTGCAAACCTGTAAGTTATGCCACTCCACAGCAACACAGTGATAAGCTCTGGAGTTCACGATTATGAACGAGCAGTAGAACACTAGTTCAAAATACTCTTATGTCTTGTTCGTGATAACACTAAAATAGTTCAGTTTTGCCGTTAATGTTTACCAGTCTGATATTGTTAATTCCCCGAGGGGGATAAATTGAAAATTTATCATATTTGTTTTTTAAGTAGAATTTCCCACCCAGCTACTCATACCTGTCACCTGGCTGATGAACATTTCTGGGGAGGTCATTGGTGTTGATTTACGCTGTACCTCATATTGTTATCCGAAGTGCATCATTATTATTATTCACTTTAGAAATCACCTTTTTAATTAACTTTTCAGGTTCTTTTTTATATTATTATTCTTGTCCTGTTTGCACAATTGTAATCAGTACTTGTATTGTTCCATTTTTATAACCTCCATTTTATTCTCTGGGTATTTCACTTCTTAATAACTGTGTGTGTGTGTGTGTTTTTTATCTCACATTCACAAAGTGCATTATTATTTGTGATAGCTATTATTTTGAGTTTTATAACATTAATTTTATTCTGAACATGAGGATGGCTTATGGCCGGTTTCTGGTACACCACAGTTACCTGTGAGTTACCTAAAAGCGCTTGTAACTTTAACTGTGCTGTTAACTTTAATGAATTTCCGGAAACTTAAATCCAGATTTATAAGCCCTGGTAATAAACAGTACAGTTATAGTCATGTTTAGTACCTCTCGTCCTCCGATAGATGTCTCTACGCAAATGTTTTTAGGGTTATTTTGGTAATATCTAGTTACTTTTACTAGCAGAAGTTTTCTACAATGAAAAATGGTTGGCAAATACGTACACAGTCATGTCAATCAGTCTGATTCACCATGTAATAATCTCTCATAATATGAAAATACGTACGATCTAATGATGCAAAAATTAGGTATATATTACTTCCTCTTCTTTCTTATTGACAGTATGCAGACATCGTCTTAAGTTTCACCTTGAACATTGTCGTCAATCAGATCACTTTCCATTGATCCAGAACAGAACAAGCATAAACGAAAATAATCACATACATGAAAACGTGCCGCACACTTTGAAACCTATCATTCCGACACTGAAGTTCTGCACTGATGGTGCTATATCCATCTGTTCTCGCTGCAACTGTTGCCGTTTTTTATATATTTTTTTACACTGACCACGCAACATGCATTGACAAAAATACTCTTGTAACTGCGGACGTGAAGTCCACTTAAGAACTTCAATCGAACGTAGCGAGCTAGCCCTGACTCAGGGTGTGAAGTGTGTTGAAACAGATAAGATTACAAACTACAGTTCCCTGCAAGACTTCTAATTAAAGAAGTCCAGATGTTTCTTGTTTATTAGGAGTCTATGAGACCTCACGTCACCGGTTAAAGGATATAATAGCATTAAAAAAAGCAATGAAAAATCTATATTTATTATTCAGCAGGTTAATATTAAATGCATACCAGTACCTAAGATATTTATTATTTGGTACAGATGTAAATATTAATGGTAAATCCTCCATAATTTCAGATTGTGTTCACTACGGTAACTGTTGGTGGGACTCATGATTCAAAGCATGACGAAAGAGATCTTAACATTATAGATGCACTGAAAGATCAATTAGAGCCTGATGAAAATCCGTTCCACTCAAGTTCCATTTTATTTGACGATTAATTTCCCGTATTGGAAGATATATCTACAGTAGAGGCGTCATGCTCCGAGATTATAACCTAAACAGTTGGGACAGATGACACCATACAAGTGTAATCAGCCAGTGTAAAGCCAGTGATAACATGGAAGTAAACGTACTAACCGAAATATTGTCGAGTCCAGCACACCCAAGCACGTTAAAACTACAATGAATGGCTGTAAATATATCATAACCACTTCATTATCACTTTCTAATGTTTACGAAAGTAATATAAGACCTTGTACAAAACGGTATGGAGTGGCGCCTCATAGCGGTATTTGTTGGAATCGGTTCTAACATAAAGGTAACTACAGCACTAGCTGCAGTTACCAGTCTTTGAGAAGATAACTGTGAAGAAGCCAATAACTGTTGTTTCGGAAACTCATTTTAAACATATCACCATGTTAAGTCACTGGTAACTACCCATCTACAGATAACTGTCATTTCAGAAACCGGCCATTAGTGCGGTTCTGGTCTAGCGATGTGTTGTCTGTCAAGTCGAATCTGGAGGTGCCCCAACTGTACTTGTCTGAACTGGGGAAAAAAAAAAAAAAATACTGTACAGCACAACTTATAACACTTCATTGGGCAGAAATATAGTCTGCCTTGGAAGGATTATATCATAGGTTTCAGTGCTGCTATTCTTACCTAGAAATGATTCTGAGGAGAGATGTGTTCATTACGATTGCCAGGGACGAACCGACCTGTCTCTAGAAGTATATTTACTTTTATAACCTAAAGTAATGGTCCCGGCGCCATTATCCATTGCTTCTGTTAAGGATCGTGGGCATTGGCTAAGATATCGAAGATTAAGTTGTAATTCCCACCAATGAAGAGACAGACATCTCGTTACCATCAACTACAGTAGAAAAAAAGCTAAAGAGGCCTGCAAAGTTTGAAAATGTCATGGTGTCGGATGATAACCTTGCACTTCCTCAATTCCTTGTTTAATCTCAGGGCTTATGGTGAGAAAAAGGGTCGTTCAGTAGCTGTAACTCATTGCTTTGTGGTTAGGTCGTCCTTTTTTTAGTCCACGATTGTTGGACCTGCAGGAAATGTATTAGTTTATGATAATACCGCTGGTGAACCCCACCATAACGTCCTAGGCATCTGTATGTAGATTCTGTAGTTGACACTGTTACCCAAGGTTTGTAACGTAAAGATGCGGAAATTTGCAAATCTTTCGTATAATTACTTTCAGGGGAGAGATGTGTTCATTGCGATGTCCAGGAACCCACCAGCCCACCCACAGAAATCACGTAATGAAGGGCAGCCTGTGTCATTCTCCATTGCTGAAGTAGCTATTAGCATTCCTATTGGCCAACGTAAAATGGGATGTGATGTCATTCCCATCAATGATAATTACATTCCGTTAACCAATCTTGACAGAATAAAAGCGCAAAGAAATAGATGCTCTGCTATCTTCCTAAACCACTCAATCATGTCCTGTGCGAGAAGTAAACAAATGACAGTCATTACATGCATAGCTAAATGCTGTTAATACTGGGTAGCCTGTTGTCAGCGTTTAATGAGTCTTCTTTCCTAGCAGAGAACATACTGACAGGGTGAGTTGGCCATGTGGTTAGGTACCAATATAATGGTCCGTTATTGGACATTATACATTTTTAAATTCCCTTTGTGAATCAACATCTGTATTACATGTGGTTAGGGTCGCGCAGCTGTGAGCTTGCGTCTAGGAGATAGTGGGTTCAAACCCCACTGTTTGCAGCCCTTAAGGTGGTTTTCCATTTTCACCCCAGGCAAATGCTGGGGCTGTACCTTAAGTCCATGGCCGCTTCCTTCCCATTCATAGGTCTATCCCATCATTGCCATAAGACCTATCTGTGCCATTGTGACGTAAAGCAAATAGTAATTTAACTCTCTTGGTGCCAGGCGGTAGTGCGAGCATCCGCCCTTTAAATTGCTAGAGCCGATCTGGTCGGCCTTTAACAATCCAGTTGGAAGTTGCCAGAGCCAATTACATCGGCTGGCTTAAAATTTTGTGATTTACATAATTTTGACGCAACCTATAGTGACGTGCATACTTTTGTTACAACCTGTAGTAAAGGGGCTACACGTTATTGTGTGCCTGGCCGTGCTTTGGCAGTTCTAAGAGGGTGTTATACCTTTCACAAGAGTCGTTTCCTGTGTTTACAAATACCACTAACCGGTCAGTAAGAGATTGCTCCTTGCAGTGAGTGGATTTGTGACAGGAAAATGGCATGTTGTTCACGTGATTTTTTTTCAGCAGGTATTGATGACAAATTAATGCAGTATTTAGAACAGTGCAAAGTTAACGCGGATGATTTATCGGATAGCGATAGGGAATTTAGTTCAGAGAGTAGCGACGAAATTATGCCGGACACGTCCGCTGAATCACCGCAGCTAAAGAAGAGACGTTTGTGTCTCACAGCACTACTCTGAATATATTGGTAGATGAAACTAGTGAGAACGAATATGATAATGTCTGTGGAGAACATTTTGTGGAAATTTGTCCCAATGAACCCGACAACATTCCTCAACCTCCTGTCTCCTTCAAGGAAGTTCTTGGACCTAAACATGTCCTACAGTCTGATTCTCCGCCCATATCATACTTCAATTTACTTTTCACTTACTCTCTGCTAAACCTTATAGTCGCATATAGTCCTCTATCATTACCTAAATGCCGGTCTCCGCGGGCCAAGTGTAGCGTGCCTGCCTCTCACCCAGAGGTCATGGGTTCGATTCCCGCTCAGGTTGGTTCGGGGTTCACTCAATCTAAGTGGCCCTAAGTGATTGCAATTAAGGAGATATCTGAGGGTGAGAGAGCGACCCCAGTCTGGAAAACCAAGAATAAATCTCGTAAACTGCAGGTACCGAACTGAGCAGCAGTCGCGTAGTAGGTCAAAGCAAATCACTGCTTTAGTGCCAAACATTTCATAATTTGGTAAATTCTGTTGTATTGTAAAATTATTTGTTTAATATATACTACAACCGAAAATGAGAAACTTTTTTCTGAAAACAAAAACTGTAATATTAACTACTATTTTTTACTTATTTAATAATTCAGAATTATTTTAATACTGTATTGTCCGCACGTAGAAAATTTGTCAGTATTTGCCAAACATCGATACATACACGCGAATTTTGTTGGTGAGTAAAATTGTCTTTTTTACTAGTGACATATGTTTGAATTTTTATTTTTTACGTTTTTATTTTTCTCGTTCAAATTAGTTATTCTATAGAATTGTATTTAGAAATACATTATACGTAATTATGTATATTCTTTTGTATCGTAAATTATTTTTTCAAAATAGATATTGTCTCCTTTTCCGGGGTCGCTCAGTCGGCAGAGCGAGAGTCCCAAAAGGGTGGACCGTTCGCAGGGCCAACTTTACTATTTCGGGACCGACCTTCAGAAAATTTATTTTTGCAGGGCCATAAGTGACTAGATAGGTGACATAACGTGGAATAAAAATCAGAACAAAATAACATTATTTATTAAAATATATAAAAAAAGAACCCAGTCTGGACAATACAGGGAAAAAAAATTATATTTCCATAAACATAATTCAAATCAATTGCTTCTCGTTAGCAAAAATGAATGTACTGTAAGTCCTCGGCATGCTTAGAGGTTCCATTAGATTCGGTTACATCTTCAATGAAACTCCACCCGAAGTCATACTCTGTAACATTTGACCAATCACAAGATTAGCGATAATGTCGTTATGATAAAAAATGCTACATTAAACATGAAATTACCGTTTCCCCTTATTTCATTAATCTTTATAAATTATTATTCCTCATAAGAGCTTGGGTAGCTTCCCATTAATTAATTCTTTCCAAAGTATGTCTTTCATCAGAAAATATTAATTATTATTTTCTTTCTAGAAGTTTCCTTTATCATGCTTTAAAAGATTCCGTACCATTTTATAATAAAACTATTTTTCCCATACTCTGAAAATCTACTTGCAAAACATTTGGAAATCTCAAAACATTATCGTCAAAAATACTTCCGACAAATTTCTTTACAAATTCACTTGGAAATTATCTTTACAAATTGATTTTGGCACCTTTTGGAAATTCTTTACAAAATTCTGAAACACTTTTGGAAATTTTTTTATAAATTACTTTGGCACATTTTTGGAAATTCTTTGGCATATTTCCCCTCTCTCGTAGATTTCGCTCGACTGTATTCTTTTTATAAATCACATGAAACAATTTCTCACTGACTAATACACTGTGGATAGATAGAGCATCACGTAGCACCACGCGCAATCAACATCATTGGATAATAAATCTCACAAAATCAATTTATTTATTTATTTATCATTATTATGTCTCCCTTTAGAATTTGGTTGAAGACCCTCACAGTATTAACCGATCATAGTAAGGATTCACCATGACTAGTGTTAAACGACAAAATAGGATGAGTAAAAGAATAATCTCGAAGAAATAATCATCACCTCCATTGGTTAGAGAACTTCGAAGAACGCGCTCATAACCCTCAGGGAAAAGAAAATAATAATCGAGTCATACATTACATAATACCAGTTGTTGAGCGAAAAAAACTATTATTCCCTAAACACTATTTTATCACCTTAAATCACCATAATCATCACGACTGACATGCACCCTAGCGGTCCCATGTCGTCGATTATCATAAAAATCCATCATCACCATAATCGTTCATTTTTAATCCTCAACAACCATTCAAAATTTCCAACTCTTCATTATTATTATTTCCCCGATCATTGCTCCTAGAAGGATCTTCTCAATGAGCTGCCTACTGTTCGCAGCAATCACCATCCCTTCTAAGATCAATCATATTTCACAAACCAGTTGTTCATTCAAACTTCGATTTAATTGTAGTTTTAATCTTATATATTTAATTTCATCCTCGTCGTCATGATTGTTATGAAGTCACATTTTATTCTTATTCTTATTACTACGATTATTATTAGGCTTCATTCCCCCATAATTCCTTTTGAAGACCTTAATTGTTTGTGACCTTGTGAAATTCGCTGGCAACTGGGGTTATTCATCACTGAATCAAATAACAATATTCCAAGAGAATGCAAAAGAAAAAAAAATTGAAGCTAATGAATCAATGAATCCATGCCTACTCTACCATCACCACCACTTAAATACAGACAGTTCTAAAGAAACTACATTTCATTAAATAAGAATACAATCTAACTAGCCATCTACTGAAAGAGAAGAAATGTGACAAAAGTACTTATTGTTCCGATGTAAATCTCCGGCGTCTGGACGTAGCTATAGATGTCTGTTCCTCTTCTTCACTATGGTGGCTTGTAGACGAACAAGTGCTGGCTTGCACACGTTGGCTTAACACATCATAACCCTGGCGAAGTACAATAGTGTTGCTTCACTCCAGCAATGTTTCAGATAATTTTAGGATTTCCTTTTGGTTCGCTCCATGATGACGGCTGGTCTTCGCGGAGATTGCTGAAACTGAAATTGTGTATTAAAAATAGGATCCACACCTGTATATCACTAGATTGTCTTACGGCACTTAATGGCGCAATGATGTACACTTAGGTTCAGTCCTACCAAAAGCTTCGAATTTCGAGCACATTTACCAGTCTACAGTACATCTTTGAGCTGACGGAACATTATATTACTGGTAAAACGGTGTTCATAGGCCAGGTTCATTCTCGAAGGTTCTCTTTAGATGGTCATCCTCCCTTGTAGTTCTTACTGGAACATTCTACAAGTTTCTGCCGCAACACTCGACGTAATGAGCTCGCTGACTGTCCGTGGTTTAGAAAGTTCCACCCGGGAAAATGTGCGGCAGTGATAATATCACACTATACTGAATTGAGTTTACGAAAGCTTGAATTAGCACTCAATAATAATCGTCGTGCAATACAAGAAATAGACAGTTAATACCACTCTTTGCTAACTCTTCTGGAGAATATACTGTTCGTTGTCCTTCCTGTAACTATACGAACGTTCGTCTTTTCTCTAGAGGCTAAACTGTTCGACTTTCTTCCAAAGACTGTACTGTTCGACTTTCTTCCAGAGATTCGGCTTAGACTTCTTTCTAGAAAGATCCTCCGACCATCCAACACTTCATTGATTTTCATTGGCTGTCGACTATCCTGCAACGTGATTCGTCCTTCAAACTTGCGAGTGGATTTCTCTGGAATGTCGCTCCCCTCTTGGCTATCGGCGCGCTAGGTGACGTAACCTCGTGACATGGCGACCTTCACCGGCCTGCTGACCCAGTTCTCACTCGCCCGCAGCGGAACGGCACGGTAATCAGCTGATGCTTGCTCACACGTAAACCAATATTTCATTACAAAATTTCACCAACTTCCCAAAATTCAATAAAACACGATTTGAACGGGTACAATATTGAGAGAGAGTGTGTGTGAAAATATTTTTCTCTTCCTAAAAATAAACTTTATCGACAACTATAAATCAACAATAAAACGTCTTTGACTCTTTATATCTCTCCAAACCAGTTTCTTATTCTATGTAGTCGATACGTAGAAAATTTCATGCCGGTATTTGCTATACACCGGCAGATATACGCGAATTTTAAAATACATGTATTTCCACAGAAAACGGCCTGGCACTTTACAGCAGTAGAGTGGAGGCGGAGCTCTGGCCTCTTCCAGCTGATGGGGAGCGGCCGACCAGATCGGCTCTTGGCTCCAAGAGGGTTAAAAAAGAGAAAGAGAACACACTGGTAGTTATTCTGTGGCAGTTTTTCTAGGACATGGGTCCTGTATAACCTGCTGGTTCCACAAGTTGTAGACCTTGTGCACATGGCAATATTTTTACCTGCTAGTGCTTCTAGCGACAGCTCAGAAAATCTGAATGAAGTGCAGAAGAATCAAGTATGCAAGTAAAAGAAGCTATTTAAAGCTGAAATTTAGTCATCCATAGAGATAAGAATTTCATTATGGTCTATTGAACTGATGTCACAATTAAAATTAATAAAATTATGTAATGGTTCCACCTTTTTAATACATGTAAACTTAGTAATGTAAGGTTACATCACTAGTTGATCGTAAAAAATAGTGCTACATTCACATGTTATACTGCTCCACACGAACTTACGTCAGGTAACTATTACAAGATTGTTTCCTCGAGCTATTTACTCTTCTGTTCAAGATTATAAAAAATTTTAAAACACAGTGCTAGTCACAAGTTGTGTTACACTGCCCCACACGAACTTATGTCTAGTGAAAAAACTATATCTTCTACATTACTGGTTATATATCTGTGCATTGTTTTTTCTGTTTTTAAGTGATTGGCTGATGACCCAGAATTTGGGGTTGAAACCAGTACCGTTTTGCATTACATTTAATCTAACTCCTAAATTTCTTCAAGGCAGTGTCAAGAATCATCATTCTTCTTCTCATTCCCTAAAAATCCAAAAAATAACCAACAAAATTTGGTTGAAAAATGAGATCTGTTTTTTATATAAGAAAAATCCTTTTTCAGTAATCGATTATATGAAAATCACCTCGAAATACCTAACCTACTTCAAGCGCACAATGAAACCTTTTCCAGACCCAAGTTGACAATAGATTATTTTACAAATTATCAATAAAACAAATTTTAGAGAAAAAGCTTAACCTAAAAACAATTCCTCTCCTTGTCAAAAAAGAATAAAATACCTGACACAAAAACTGAACAATTCCCTCACCCTGTTGTTAATTTATCTAAAACAGTGTTGAATGGTGTTGAAAACTTGATTCTATCCAAAAGCCTCAAACACAATTGGCCAAACACTCTCAACATAGTCACCAATTTAGTAATAAAGTCCGAGATAGCCATCAATAAAATGCCGTCAGAACAAGACGAAATAGGATAACTTGAAAAAGTTTTCTCTACTAATAACAAAAACATCCCCTCAGTAATAATAATAATAATAATAATAGTAATAAAAAGGATTTAATCACTGACCATTACAGATCATGAAAAAAGAACTTTAAAACATGAACCCAGGTCTGCCCACTGCTAAAGCCCTCCCCCAAATTCATAAAGCCAACATCCGATTCGCCCAATAATCAATTACAAATCCAGTCCATTATATAATACATCCAAATTCATCCAAAAACTTATTTAAAAATTGCTGATTTTTATCCAACAAATTATCAGAAACACTTCAGAATTGATTGAAAAACTGAAGAACTTTGACGTCCAACCAAATCTTTCTCTCCATTCTTTTGACATTGTAAATATGTACCCCAGTATACAAACCTCCAGATTATACCCCATCATTGAAAATAACTTATGTAAGTTCAGCCATCTGAGTAAACTAGGAATTCAAGACTTTATCACTATTTTAAAATTAGTCGTCAACAATAACTTTTTCACCTTTCAGCAGGCTGGTTTAGCTATGGGCTCGCCAGCCTCAGGCGATTAGCTGAGATGTATCTTGATTTCTTGGAATACACAAAAATTGATGATGATGATAATAATAATAATAATAATAATAATTTTAATACGAGTAATATCCTCTTTTGGGCCAGATATGTGATGACACTTTAGTTACTATAAAATCACTAACACAGCCTCTACACTTCTTAACAACATTGACCTCATGTTAAATTTAGCCTCGAATCTGAAAGTAACAAAACTATTCATTTTTTAGATTTAACCCTTACCAGACATCCTTCTTTATCCTACAAAATTTTTAGAAAACCAACTCAAACAGCAACGACCATTTGACAAGACACATTACATCCACAAGCATACAAATGTGCTACTTATAACAGCCTAGTCTTTCATGCCTTTAATACTCCAATATCTAAGAAAGACTTACATAATGAACTGAACACCATCCGTACTATTGCTAAATTTAACCGGTTTAACTACTCTCTTATAGACCGAATAACCAACAAATTCAAGCACCTTCCCAAGACCACATTAACAAATGAAAAAATCAACGCCTCTGCATTTTCCACTTTTACCTTCAATAAAGATGTTTATAAAGTTACAAACATTTTTAAAAAGCACAACGTAAAAATAGCTTTTAGAAGGAATAACAGAAATGTAGATATCTTGCACAACTGTAACTTTGTAAACAAATTGACGTTTTTTTTCAAAATCCGGAGTCTACAGATTCAAATGCAACAACTGCAGATCTTCATGTATTGGGCAAACCAGACCTAACTTTACCATCATGTATTCAGAACATGTCAATGCTTTAAAATACAACAGATTCTCTGCAGTAGGACAACGTATACATGACTCTAAACATAAGTTTACTAAAATAGAACAGGAAATGCAAATACTTGAAATAATTAACAAAGGCCCCCTACTTAACACAACCAACGATTGCTTCATTCACCTTGTCCAGTGTTTCAATTTAAACATTATTTCTGAAAAATCTAATCTTTTTTATTTTCTCATCCTAATTTAAAAAAATGTTAAATCTTTAAACTCGACCTCGATTTTTCACACCATGTCTTTTACCACAATACCTCACCCACCAGCCCTGCCTTAAATCTACTCCTACCTTATTTCCCTCTTCCCTCCTTTCCTGTTTTCACGCTCCATCACTCTTTCTGCTCTATAATTCATTTCCAAATTCAACCCCTTACTATAATTATGTAATGCTATACAAAACTTATTTTATACTACATTTTTTTACCCGCTTACTTCATTGCCTTTTAGTCTATTTTCACCTATTTTGGCTTCTATTAACCTCTTAATGTTTCTTTTTCCACATTGAACTGGGAATTCAAATTTCACCATCTCAAGAACTGCCTGAGCACTCATCTTCAAGAAACCTTATTTGTCAATTGTGATTCTCAGTTCTAATACTGCACTTTTTTACTTATTTCTCTTCACATTTGTTTTTTAACACTAGAACCGCCGGAGCGGTCAAAATGACCGCTACCCATTTTCAAAGCCTTATTTTGACCACATTTTTTGTCCTATTGTAAAGAGCTTCAGTGACTTTTGCTAATTACCGGTCAGAATCATCCGTATGAAATTTAATTAATTTTGCGCCATTGGATAGGACGTAGGTAACGAGTATACCTAGAACCGCCGGAGCGGTCATTTTGACCGCTGTATTGATTATCATAATAAAATGTGTTAGAACATGTGCTTAATCCTCTGGTTGAGATAAAATTTGTTTATAATTATTCTCCCTGCAATAATGTAAGCACAACAATGAAACTGATAGTCTATGCACGGCCATTGTTCAATTTCCTCTTTATTCATTTATTGAAAGGTGGCTACGAGGGCTAATGGGTCACTCTCCTCTGAGAGTAGCGAACATTCTTCCGCTCTCACAATCCCCTTCAAGGCCTCCTTCACCCCTCCTCTCTCCGTGAGCCAATCACAACCTTGGGACAACTGTCAACTAATCTCTCTCGGCAGTCTGGAGCCACAGCTTCGTCAGTTTGTCACAGACCATGGCTCGTAGACCACCGTCCCTTACTGATGAAGAATTACTCACTCTACTGCATGACATTCCAGATGATATGTCTGAAGTTGAATGTGACCCAGATGTAGATGACCTACGAGAAGAAGCTGCGGACGAAGATTACTACCAACCAAGTGTCCATTCTGAAAGCAGTGATTCAGATGATGCTGAATACCAAATTGTTGAACCAGGTAAGTTACAATAATGATATACGTTATCTTGATGTCAACATTTCAACTTTGGTACTGAAATTCAACATTTAGACTGCAATTACGCCTGGTATAGGCCGAGAACTGAAAGTTATCAATTGTTCTATTACAGCTGCAGAAAATGTAGTACGAAAAGCTGGAAATATGAAGGGACGAATCAACACAAGCCTCCCAGGAACAAGTAATACGTTACTAGGTACAGACGGCATCACGGAGCGGACTGTAAGAGAGTTTGGGAAGACTACACCTGGCAGGATGGCTTGTCACTACATCTTGAAAGAAAATCCAGGACCTATTCCATATTCAAAGCGGCATGTTTCTGACGACAGTGTAGCGAGTGCATGGCGTCTTTTTATTGATGAATCTGTATTGAAACACATCAAACACTGTACGGAAACGGAAGCAAAACGTGTTCTAGGTAATGAATTGTGGAGTGTAAGTTTAGAAAAACTGGAGGCATTCATTGCCTTAGTGTATGCTCGTGGTGTTCGTGGAGCCAGTAACAATGAACTTGATGAACTCTGGTCTAAAAAGTGGGGGCCACCATTCTTCAGTGAAACAATGGGGAGGAATTGTTTTCGAGAAATTCAAAGATTTTTGCGTTTCGACGTCAGAACTACAAGATCAGGACGTTTGAAGACTGATAAATTTGCGTTAGTATCAAAAGTATGGAACAAATTCATTGAAAATTGTCAATTGACTTATATTCCATGTGAAAATCTGACGGCTGATGAGCAGCTTTTCCCAAGCAAAACAAGGTGTCTATTCTTACAGTACATGCCGAACAAACCAGATAAATTTGGAATTAAGTTTTGGCTTCTTGTGGACGTTGACTCAAAGTTTCTGTGCAATGGGTTTCCTTACCTAGGAAAAGACGATCTCAGAGGACGTGACGAGACTCTTCCCGAAAGTGTAGTAATGAAGTTGATAGAACCATTTGAAAAGAAGGGGCGAGACGTGACTACAGACAACTTTTTTACAACAGTGAAACTTGGTAAGAAGTTTAAAGGTACGAGTATTGTTGGAACCATTAGACGATCAAGGAGAGAAATACCTAAAGCTGTGAAGGCTATGAAAGCTTGGCTTTACAACTCAACTCTCCTGAAATATTCCAGTGACACACTTACTGTTTATCAAGGTAAACGAAACAAGAACGTCCTTCTATACAGTACTTTGCACTCAGAAGTTGAACTTCAAGCTAATCCCAAAAGGATTCCCAAAACAGTAGACTTCTACAACAATACAAAATATTGTGTGGACGTGGTGGATCAAATGGGAAGAAAATATACTGTTCGATCCGCTACCCGAAGATAGCCTGTTCATGTATTTCATATTATTCTTGACTTGGCAGCTGTCAATTCCTGGATCATTTTCAAAAAAGTGACCGGGAAGAAGATCAGTTGCCGAAATTACATCCTGAAGCTAGCGGAGGAGCTTCGTATGGGGTACATGGAATCGAAACCTAAGTATGTTGAAAGAGAACCCGAATTTAGGGAGCCTGTGGAAGGAAATGTACAGAGGAGGCAATGCCAAATGAAGAAATGCAGGAATAAGACAAACTTTACCTGCAGAAAGTGCAAACAGCGAGTGTGTGGTTCTTGCTCAAAGGACATAACTAAGGTCGTGGTATGTAGTTCCTGCTTCTAAAGATGCAGAATTGCATCAGCGTGTGCAAACACACTAAAGGAAAAGAAAGATAGTGTTTCAAAAATATGGTGTGGTACTTGGATTTGGCAAACATGTTTCAGGTCATAATTTACACTAAATAAAATGTTACAGTAATTTTCTTTTCTGTTACTGTGTAATAACTATTTTACAGTTTACACTAAAAGAATTTGAAGTAAAAGCAATGTTTGTTTATTAGATAAGTGTGTTTTAGAAAAACATATGTGTTTGTAATAAATTAGGAAAATATTACATTTGCAATACAATGAAATAATTTGTTTTTTTTCTGCTTTAGATCCCATAATTAATGTTTAATAAACTTAGTAACACATATTTGAAAGTATGACAATGAGTTACTATACGTATTTAGAATAAAAATAATAATTCCAATACAGCGGTCAAAATGACCGCATCGGCGGTTCTAGGTATACAATATGTTCCGGCGGTTCTAGTGTTAATGTCAACTGTTCTGCATTACAAGACAGATCAACTGCATCTTCATACATCAAGCGCACAGTACTGATCCTCGAGCTATTTATTTTTCTTCTCGTCAAGATTTTAAAAGCTTTTAAAACATAGTGCTGCAGTCACATGTATTATACTTCTCCACGCGAACTTACGTCTGGCAACAATTACAAGATTGATCCTCAAGCTATTTATTCTTCTTCTCTTCAAGATTATAAAAACTTTTAAAACACAGTGCTACAGTCACAAGTGTTATACTGCCCCACACGAACTTAAGTCTGGTGAAAAACTATATCTTCTATATTAATGGTTATTTTTGCATTGTTTTTTTCTATTTTTAAGTGATCGGCTGATGATGACCCGGAATTTGGGGTCGAAACCGATACCATTTATGATCAACTAGTGATATATTACTAAGTTTACATGTATTGAAAAGGTGGAACCATTACATAATTTTATTAATTTTAAATGTAATCCATAGAGATTTACATGGGCTTCCAGAATATTCAATGTAATAAACCGTATGTTACACCAAAAATGTTACTAAGTTATAAGGATTTGTAGCCAGGTTCTTCTTTAGCGTTTGTCCCACCTGGTTGCAGGGTCCATTGTGTGGATTCGTTGTCTCCATTTAATTTGGCCTCGGGTCATGTCTGGGTGTAGCCTTGCAGCTTTCATGTCGTGCACTCTCTTGGCCGTCCTTTGCGCCTCTTTCCAGCTACTTCCAATGTATATGCTGACTTTACCAATGTGTTGTCCTCTGCACCCCACTCATGCCCAAACCAGCGCAGATGGCTTTCTTGCATTTTCTTCTGGATCGGTGCAATGCTAAAACGTTTCCTAATATCGTTTGAAATTTGATCTAGTCTAGTGATACCAGTTCTCCACCCAAGCATCTTCGTCTCCATGGCGCTTATTCAGCGTTCCACCTCCTTTGTGGCTGGCCATCACTTGGTGCCGTAGAGAATGACAAAACAGATAAGTCTTATAGATCTTAGGTTAGAGATGGTCCTTCATTCGACGATCGCAGGTGACGCCCGTTGTCATTCACCACTTCAGCCGGGCTGCGTATATCCTTATGTTGACTTCTTCAGTTAGTTGGCCATTGTCAGAGATTGTCAACTCAAAATACTTAAATTTCTGTACTTGTGGTAGATCTTCACAGTCAGTATGAATGGTTCCAACTTCTCAAGGATCTAATGTCTTGTATTCTTTTTGTTGAGGCACAGGCCATATTGTGCTAGTCAGTTATTTCACTCTTGAAAGTGAAAGAATGATTGGGAGAAGAAAAATTCAGTTCTTTTTGTGAAATATCCCTAAAGAGGTAAGGCTGGTCTCCTAGATTTATCTCCTAGGAATGAGGTTCCCGTAATTATTGTGGATTTTGCCTCGCTATCTGTATATATGAGTTTTGTCTGTACATTGCTTAGATGTTGAGAAGAATGGTATTTCTGCATTGGTCATGTCCACAGTAACAAGGAAATGCACTTTTTAATTTTCCATCATCTGTAGATGTATATATGGGCATCACGAGAAAATGGCTGAAGAGAATTTAATGAAGATTGGTATGTAAAATCGGGGAATGAGGCACTAGAGTCAAAGCTATAAATAATTTTATTCACCCTGAGTGAAATGGTAGTTTATGGGAAGGCCTAAAATGTAATTCTTAAATATTTGCTATTAGTGGCCCTATCGATAAATACTACATAAGTTATATAGAATTAAATTTCCGATTACTTAACTCTTACACATTTTTACCATATCGACTATGATAACAGAGATATTCGTGAATTTCGATTTTTATTGCCAAGTCTATATCCATGCCAAACAATGAGAAAATGGTTGGACAGAATTTAGTGAAAATCAGTATGTAAAGTCTGGGAATAAGGTACTACAGTCTAGGATATAATTTTTGTTTACACTTAATGAAATGGTAGTTTAGGGGAAGGTGCCTAAATTTACCTATGTTATTGGTCCTATCAAAAAGTATTACTTAATAAAAGTTATAGAGAATACAAGTTCCAATCATTTATCTTATACAGTTTTACCATACTGACTATAATAGAAGAATGAATGAATTTAGACTATTATTGCTTATTCCATGTCAACGCTGAGCATTGCTAACATTGAAATATTGTTTAATCGTATTAACTGGCAATGGTTTTTGTCATTTCTCAAAGTGTAAAACTGCGTGGTCATTGATCCATATCAACAAGAAAAATTGTGAAGATGATTATAAAAAGTGAGACAAACTCATAAAACTCCCTTGAAGAATAAGACAAGTGGAGTCATGAAAGAAGGAATAGCTGCCTTTACATTAGATGATCTAATACCCTAGAGTCTGAAGAAAACTAAATGTGAAGTCCTATAATATCAAAAGCTCATAAAACTGATCAAGAGTAACGTTATATTGACCATTGGTGTGATGTGATTTGACTCTTCTGCTGCCTCTGATCTTCGATAGATGGGGTACTTCTGTGTCTGGAGTAACAGTTTGTCTGAATATTGGTGGAAAGTAGCTGGGGAGTTAGATAACTTTGCACATTCTATATGATTGTCCCCTCAGTGATGGGTACTACAGCTAGTTAACCCTAGTGATACGTAAAAACCTCTTAAGTGATAAGCGTCTGTAAAGTTTTCATACAAGTTTTTAAAAAAAATCATAAAAAATGCAAAATGACAGTAAATATATATCATAGTAGCAAGATACCCGTGCTTCGCAATGGTATTATACTGAAATTTGTAATTGAATCCTTAACGTTTTTTACATAATCCACCAAAATTCGCGATCTGACTCATTTTCTGAGAGAATCCGCCAAAATTTGCGATCTGATTTGTTTCCTAAGAGATTACGGCAAAGTTCCTCCCATTTTTCAATCTTTCTTTCCAGCAATCGATTTCATACTTCCCAGGCTAGGTCCAGGTATTCCACCCGGTCAGTTGGGTCCCTAAATCTTTGCCATATTTTCCTATAAGCATTTTTTTATATGGATGAAATACTTGAGGAGATCCGGCGTCGTGTCGTCTTGGGTGCCTTGGCGGTACTGAACCTGCGGCCGGACTGCATTCTTAGTCATTACCCGTCCATGACCTGTTTCCAGCGCTGTTCGCACATTTTGACGACGGTCCAGAACATTATTATTGTTATTATTATTATTATTATTAATATTCTGGACCCCACAGCAAGATGCAAGACCGCTATTTGGCGGTAAATTACATCTGTTGCCATCGTCGTTGCTGACAATGTGATCAGCACCATTGTCGCGTGTAGGCAAGTGCGCGGGATTTCTGGCGATACGAATTACATACTTCCATGCATTATTGACCTTATTATAGAGGTGAACAATTTCACGGTCACTCATTCCTATCGTTTATTTCAAATGTGTTTAATTTTATCTATATATGCCAGGCGAATCTACTGTAATCTAAGAACGTTCTCCAAAGGAGAGGATGGCTCTTGAAAACGATTCCAGGAGAAATGAAAAATGATCGGTTTATGATCAGAATAAGTACATTGAAAATCCATAGCCTGTTTAGAGTCATTCGACTGGGTCAGGAATGGAATGAATAAAGCCCCCATCTAGCGGCGAGGATAGGAACAGTGCCGGCTGCCGAAGCCTATCGCACTCATCTGGGAAGATGATTAATGAATGACAAATGAAATTAAATGATATTGGAGAGTGTTGCTGGAATGAAAGATGACGGGGAGAAACCAGAGTACCCAGAGAAAAACCTGTCCTGCCTGTGCTTCGTCCAGTATAAATCTCACATGGAGTGACCGGGATTTGAACCACGGAACTCAGTGGTGAGAGGCCGGTGCGCTGCCGCCTGAGCCACAGAGGCTCTTTGTAAGTACATTATGAACAGTAAAATCAATTGGTCTTGCCTCCTTCTTAACACCGCCGCCGTTAAGTTGATTTACCCCCACCCAAAAAAGGCGTGTTTGTTTAAAGGAGATTCCAAATACCATTGTTCACGTCTGTTACCTTCAGTTTTGAGATATAAGAATCCCCCTAAAAATAATTCAGTTTTTTTAACCACCTTTCACACTCCCCTGTCTGCCCCCTTAAGTGAATTTTCCGGCAAAAAGTACTTGTTTCTTTAATAGTAAAGGATCTTCTAGATACCAATTTTCACGACTCTAACATCTTCAGTTTTTGAGATGTGTCCTTATGAAAGGAATTCAAATCCTTTTCACTCCCGCCCCCCAAGATGATTCCCCCCCACCCAAACGCTTTTTTCTTTGTTTTTAAAGGAAATCTTAATACCAATTTTCACGTCTGTATCAACTTTAGTTTTTATTGGACGTAAGTATCCTCATACAATGAAATCGATTCTTATATTCTTTCACCTTCCCCCTCCACTTTATAGGATTTCCCGTGAATACATGTTTCTTTACTTTTAAAGCAGATTCCAAATACCAAATTTCACGCCTGTACCATCTTCAGTTTTTGAGACATCAGTATCCTAATTATAAGAATTCAACCCCATTTTCAGCCACTTTTACCCCCACCCAAGTGGTTTTTCCGAAAACCAAAAGTACACGTTTCTTTAATTTTATTAGAGATAAAAAATACCATTTTTCACTTCTGTAACATGTTAAGTTTTTGAGATATACTCTAGAAATTCCCATTTTAAAATTTCACCCCCTTTTTAGTTTCCGTTAAGTGGAGTTCCCAAAAACGAATCACCTATGTTTCTTTACTTTAACAGGAGATTCCAAATACCAGTTTTTAAGTCTGTAACCTTTTACGCTTCTGAGATATACTGTAGATATAGTCCTTCTAAAAATTCACCCCAATTTGTCATTCCTGTTTAACCCCCATTAATTAGATTTTCCAAAAACAAAAAAATATGTGTTTATTTTTAAAGGAGATCCCATATACCAATTTTAAGGCCTGCAATATCCTCAGTTTCTGAGATATAAGTATCCACATTATAGGCATTCAACCCCTTATTCCCACTTTTCACCCCTCCTATTGGGATTTACAAAAAACAAAGTAATATGTGTTCCTTTATTTTTAAAGGATATTCTAAATATCAATTTTTATATCTTCAGACTTTTAAATTTTTGAGATATAGATACACTCATTTTAAAAATCCACCCCCCCCCCCTTTTCACTCCTCACTATTTGGATTTTCCAAAAACAAAAAATACATGTTCCTTTATTTTTATAGGTGATCCCAAATACCAATTTTCGGGTCTGTAATATCTTCAGTTTCTCAGATATAAGTATCCTCATTACAGGCATTTGACCCAATTTTCACCCCTTTCACCCCTCCTGTTGGGATTTTCTGAAAACAAAAAATATGTGTTTATTTTTAAAGGATATTCTAAATACCAATTATTACATCTGTAAACTTTTCAAGTGTTGAGGTATACTCATTTTAAAAATTCACCCCCTCCTCCCATTTTCACTGCCATTATTTGTATTTTCCAAAAACAAAAAAGTGTTTCTTTATTTTTAAAGGAGATACCAATTTTCAGGTCTGTAATATCTTCAGTTATGAACTATAAGTAGCCTTATTAAAGGCATTCAACCCATTTTTCACCCTTTTCACTCCTAGTGGGATTTTCCGAAAACAAAAAGATACGTGTTTCTTTATTTTTAAAGGAGATTTTAAATACCGATTTTTACATCGGTAAACTTTTAAAGTTTTGAGATATAGAGAGACTCATTTTAAAAATTCACCCCCCTTTTAACCCCCTTAGCGACGGAATATCCAAAAATCCTCCCTTAGTGGGCACCTACATTGTAATATAAATGTATCCTCAAAATTTCATTTCATTATGTCCATTAGTTAAGGCTCGGCGATGATGAATCAGTCAGTCAGGACATGTTCTTTTATATATATAGACTAGCAAGATACCCGTGCTTCGCTACGGTATTATAATGCAATTTGTAATTGAATTCGCCAGAATTCGCGATCTAACTCGTTTTCTGATAGAATCTGCCAAAATTCGCGATCTGACTCATTTTTTGAGAGATTATGGCGAAGTTCCTCCCATTTTTCAATCTTTTTCCCAGCAATTGATTTCGTATTTCCCGGACTAGGTCCAGGTATTCCACCCGGTCAGTTGGGTCCCTTGCCATCTTTTCCTATAAGCATTTTTAATATGGATCAAATCCTTGAGGAGATCCGGCGTGGTGTCGTCTTGGGTGCCTTGGTGGTACTGAACCCGCGGCCGGGCTGCAATTGTAGTCATTGCCCAGCCAGGACCCTTTCTAGCGCTGTCCGCACACTTTGACGACGGTCCAGAACCTTATTATTAGGGTGGGTAATATTAGTTGAATTTAGGTTATTATTATTATTATTATTATTATTATTATTATTATTATTGATGGTCTGGAACCCACAGTAAAATGCAAGACCGCTACTTGGTAGTAAATTACATCTGCTACCATTGTCATTGCTGACAATGTGACCGGCACCATCGTTACGCGTAGGCAAGTGCCCAAGATTTCAGGCGACACGAATGATATACTTCCGTGCATTATTGAGCTTATTATAAAGGTGAACAGTGGCACGGTTAATTTCATTCCTATGATGTATTTCAAATGTGTTTACATTTTTATTTATATGGCAGGAGAATCTACTGTAATCTAACTTTATGTTCTCCAAAGGAAAAGATGGTTCTTGGAAACGAACCCAGGAAAGATTAAAAATGATCAGTTCATGATCAGAATAAGTACATTATGAACAGTAAAATCAATTGGTCTCAACTCCTTTTTCACCCCACCGCCATTAAGTTGATTTTTACCCCCACCACCACCACCAAATAAAGGCGTGTTTCCTTATGTTAAAGGAGGTTCCGAATACCAATGTTCACGTCTGTTCATTTCTGATATATAACTCAAGTCCAGGAAATAACATAGGATACGTCAACAGCAGCAAAAAGCAAAACTGGATGACTGATGAAATCCTGGAGCTTATGAATGAAAGGGGGAAATATAAAGGTAAAGACCCCGTTAAATGCAAAAATCTACACAAAGAGATACGTAGAAAATGCAGAGAAGCAAAGGAATCCTGGATGTCTGACAAATGCAAGGAAATCGAGGAACTTCAGGAGAAGCATGATCACTTTAACCTATATAAAAAGGTGAAATAGCTGAGTGGTCTACAAAAGAAGCGATGCGGACAAATATTAAGGAACACAAACAATGAGATTATTTTAGGAGTTGAAGAAAAACTTAAAAGATGGAAGGAATACGTCGAATATCTCTTCAATGATGACAGAGATGATCCTCCACCACCTGACGAAAGAATCAATGAAGCCAGTCCTGAAATAACAAAGAGTGAAGTATTGAATGCCATTAAACTTCAGAAGAATGGTAAAGCCACTGGTTCAGACAGAATTTACGCCGAAGTTGTTAAAGTTATAGCTGAACAGGACTCAACCGGCCTCAGTCTACTAACATCGTTGTTCAACATCATCTATACATCAGGAAAGATACCTTCTGACTGGCTGAGATCAACTTTCATACCAATACCGAAGAAGCAGAACTCTTCCCAGTGTGATGATTACCGTATGATTAGTTTGATGTCCCATGTCCTCAAAATATTTCTGCGAATCATACACACCCGGATTTACAAGAAATGTGAATCTTATATGGAGCAGACCCAGTTTGGCTTCCGAAATGGGGTCGGCACACGTGAAGCACTCTTCTCCTTAAATGTACTAGTACAGAGGTGCAGGGACATGAATGTCGATGTATATACTTGTTTTATTGACTACAAAAAAGCCTTCGACTCTGTGAAGCATGAAAAGATGATAGAGATATTAAGATCGACTTGTATTGACCAATGCGATTTACGCATTATCAGCGCACTGAACTGGAATCAAACCGCAGATGTCAAAATCGACCAAAGAACATCAGAAGCGTCTACAATCAGAAAAGGTGTTCGCCAGGGTTGTGTGCTGTCACCTCTCTTATTCAACATTTATTCTGAGGCAATATTTAAGGAGGTATTGTTGGAGGAAAACAGCGGGATAGTTATAAATGGACAGGCAATTAACAATATCAGGTACGCAGATGATACTGTTGTCATAGCAAATGAATTACCTGTGCTCCAACGCATGATAGACAAATTAGTCCAGCGCAGTGAAGAGTTTGGCCTGTTTGTCAACGCTTCCAAGACCAAAGTTGTAGTCTTCTCTAAAAGAAAAATTCCAGCAACCCTGTCAATAAACGGTAGTAAGATTGAACAAGTATCCTCCTTCAAATACTTGGGTACTGTGCTAGATGAGGAATGTGATTCCAAGAGGGAGATAAAATCTAGAATAGAACAGGCCAGAAGGCAATTTTTTAGCATGAAACAGCTATTTACAAAATCGGACCTAAGTGTGCAATTAAGAATGCGAATGATTCGGTGCTATGTATTCTCCATTTTTCTCTTTGGATGTGAAAGCTGGACCCTTGACCAAAATCTAGGAAAAAGAATTGATGCTTTTGAAATGTATCTATATCGCCGCCTACTCCGAATACCGTGTGCTGAAAATTTCAATGACGAAGTCCTTCATCGCATGAAGAAACAAAAAGAACTATTACTTAATGTTTAAAAAAAAAGAAAAACCCAATATCTAGGTCACATTATGAGAGGCGAGAAGTACCAGCTATTACAACTCATCATTGAAGGTAAAATACAGGGGAAAAGGTCTGTTGGCAGGAGGAAGAATTCATGGCTGAAGGAGATCCGAAGATGGCACAACTGCACTTCAGAAGATGCTTTCCATGCTGCAACATCACGTCCAGAGCTGGCTATGTGGACCGCCAACCTCCGCTAGGAGAAGGCGCCTCAAGAAGAAGTATCCCCTTAAAAAGAATTCACTTTTTTCACTTCCTTTCACACCCCCCTTAAGGGAATTTCCCGTTAAAAACACTTGTTTCTTTAATAGTAAAGGGTCTTCTAAATACCAATCATCACGACTCAAACATCTTCAGTTTTTGAGATACGTGTCCTCACAAAAGGAATTCAACTTCTTTTCACCCCTGCCCCCAAGATGATTTCCTGCCAAAACGCTTGTTTCCTTGTTTTTAAAGGAGATCCAAATACCCATTTTCATGTCTGTAACATCTTTAGTTTTTATTGGATGTAAGTATCCTCATACAATAAATTCAATTAATTTTTAAATTCTTTCACCTCCCCCCCTACTTCATTGGATTTTCCAAGAATAATTTTAAAGCAGATTCCAAATACCAATTTTTATGTCTGCAAAATCTTTCGTTTTGAGATAGTAGTATCCTCATACAAATAATTCAAATAATTTTTCAATTTCTCTCCCACCTTTAGGTAGATTTCAGAAACAAAAAAAAATACGTATTCCTATATTTTAAAGGAGATTTCAAATACCAAATTTCACGTCTGTAACGTCTTCAGCTTTTGAGATATCAGTATCCTGATTAAAAATTTCAACCCCATGTTGCCATTTTTACCCCTCCACCCAAGTGGTTTTTCAGAAAACAAAAAATACTTGTTTCTTTATTTTTAGTAGAGATAAAAAATACTATTTTTCACTTTGGTAACATGTTAAGTTTTTGAGATATACTGCAGAAATGCTAATTTTAAAATTTCACCCCCTATTTAGTTCCCCTTAAGTGGAGTTTCTAAAAACAAATCACCTATGTTTCTTTACTTTTACAGGAGATTACAAATACAAATTTTTCCGTCTGTAACATTTTGCGTTTCTTAGATATACTATAGATATAGTCTTTCTAAAAATTCACCCCAATTTGTCACTCCTGTTTAACCCCCATTAATTGGATTTTCCAAAAACAAAAAATACGTGTTTCTTTATTTTCAAAGGAGATCCCAAATACCAATTTTCAGGTCTGTAATATCTTCTGTTTCTGAGATATAAGTATCCTCATTTAAGGCAATCAATCCCTTTTTCACCCTATTTGCCCCTCCTATTGGGATTTTCCTAAAACAAAAATGTGTTTTTCTTTATTTTTAAAGGGGATTCTAAATACCAATTTTTACATCTGTACAATTTAAAAGTTTTGATATATATACACTCGTACTAAAATTACGCGTTTCTTTATTTTTAAAGGATATCCAATTTTCAGGTCTGTAATATCTTCAGTTTCTGAGATATATGTGTCCTCATTAAAGGCATTCAACCCCCTTTTTACCCTGGATTTTCCGAAAACAAAATAATACGTGTTCCTTTATTTTTAAGGGAGATTCTAAATACCAATTTTTACATCTGTAAACTTTCAAAGTTTTGAGATATAGATACACTCATTTTAAAATTTCACCCCCCTTTTCACCCCCTTAGCGACGGAATATCCAAAAATCCTCTTAGCGAGCACCTACATGTTAATATGAATATATCCCCAAAATTTCATTTCTTTACATCCAGTAATTTTGGCTCGGCGATGATGAATCGGTCAGTCAAGACAAGTTACTTTATATATATATATAGATTACATATCTTTTTGCTCAATATCAACTAGAGAATGTGATTATGTTATATTGGGTAAATACCTTGATTCCATTTTATTGGGGGTGGTGAATTACAATTTTTCACTTTTGAAGAGAAAAACAATTTTTCATCTTTCACTGTACATAGTTTCAAAACTACAAAATACCGAAACAAAAGGTAAGTACATACAATGTTCACCATTTTGTTAGCAACAAAAGACTTAAGAGTACATATTTACTGTAAAACTAAAGAACAAAGTTATGTACAAAAATCCAAAACTGTTTAAATCTCCTCTTTGGGCATAATTATTTACTTTGAATCACTTGCAAGAGTTTTTCTTTTCCTCCCCTT
This sequence comes from Anabrus simplex, assembly GCF_040414725.1. Lineage (NCBI taxonomy): Eukaryota > Metazoa > Arthropoda > Insecta > Orthoptera > Tettigoniidae > Anabrus > Anabrus simplex. Next base: position 109,448,821 of record NC_090270.1, read on the forward strand.
TACTATAAGCCTGTAGAAGTGTTCTAACTTATGGTAGCAAGTAGGATGAAGGCCACAATTACATTTAGGGCACCAGAAGTTGCTTCACTTTCTTTTTATGGCAGGATCTTCCGAACAACCTATGCATTTTTTTTTCTTTTTGTTGGCTGGGTCTTGGATGTTCAGGCTGAACTCAGCCTGCTAAATCTAATACAAAGCAGTCCACAAACTCATCTGTATTCTTAGAATATACGAAACAAATGCATCAAATACAGCAATGTCGTGAAGATTGAAAATGCTATTTTCCAATATTTTTTACTGGTTCTGCTACAAGATAGGTGATAAATGCTTTTGTCACTGTTATTGACACTAAATATCCAATGAACTGAACTATCGATTAGTGGAAAGTTTGACGATATTCATTAAATGGTTGCCGAGCAACACGGCTCTAAAAAAATGAGTCGTTAGTGACTTGTATCACTTGGGGCCGGTTCTACCACCTACTGGTAAAGTAGCGCGTAATTTGCCCTCCGCGTAAAAGGATGTTTCCGTCCGACCACTCCCAGGTAGCGCTATCGGCAGCATAAATCGTCGTTACCCGGCGCGTAATTTCTCGGCCACTTCGAGGGCCCGATAAGACTTTACCTGCCGGGCAAGTTCTGAGAGCTGAACATTATTAGCTGTAATTCTGGTGATATGCAACTCAAATTAGCTTAGTATACTGAAAAAAGCAGTATACTGTAACAGTGATCGATATTGTATTGCAGGATTTTGAACATTAATGCTTCCCTGTAGTTGCAACGGTCACACCAGCCTCTCGCATCGGTAGCGCAAGGAACACATTTTATACGTCAAGCTTTCGTAAAGAAACTCTACAAGGATGTAAAATCAAAATCTATTTGGAAATCATTTCAAATGGGCTTTAATTTTCTACTTTTTCAGTTTTCGGAAACGAGATATATATTACTGTATGTATCCTACCTAACCCATGCGTTTTCGTAGCGTAGTGGATAACACGTACGCTTCGTATTACGAAGTGTGGAGGTTCGAGTCTTTATTATGACGAATCTTTTTTATTTCCATTATTAGCGTTGTGTTAATCTGTATGCCTCTTTTCATACGTTCTTATCACAATATTATGTCTACTAGGAAAATTGCTTTATATGTATGCTACTTATAGCAAGTGATGTTATGATTAATAGCATATAGGACTGTCGCCCAGGTAGCAGATTCCCTATTAGTTGTTTACATAGGCTTGTAAATTATTTCGAAGAAATTGAAAACTATTCCATTCCCGAATTCCTCTTCCTATGAATGGATATTTATCCCGATTAGTTCTTTACATTTACAGTACCTTCCAACTTTATCTTCATAAAGTTAAAAATTAAAATGAAATGCTTTATCAATAAATGGAAGCATCTGGAACTAAACGAGGTCACAGAACTGGTTGCAAATAGAGCATGGCGGAGATACTTCATCAATTCACAGAAGCCTGCAGATAGAATGCTCAAAGGTAGTAAGTCCGTAAAGAAGATGTGTGTATATACGTATATGGAAGCGCGTAAAAGAGAGTTAAGAACAACGGCAGGGAACGAAAATACACTTTAAAATGTAAATTAGAAATACGATGAAAACCTGCGTACCTTCTATTACGGAGCGAGCGACTTGACCAGTCTACTACGAGAATACCTTTCAAAAACGCTGCCTTGCATGGCAGGTTATAACTGGCGTAAGAAAATGCAATCTCGAGATTTTAATCCCAATTAGGTATTGATATTGAAGATCATAGATTAAAATCACGAAAGCTTGACATGAATCGTTGTCCATAACTCTTAAGACTCCCCTTATTAGGCTTTTTGGTGATAATCAGCAGACGCAAGCACAGGGAAATAAGACAATCGAAATGGGTTTCATGCATCTGACGATAGATAGCACCACACTCGAAAGGGAGAAATCGCTGAAAATCAGTCTAGCCAACTTCGTATATCGGTGTCTAGCTCCGGGTAGCTACCTAGCGCTTGCGCTGAGGTGGTTGGACGCAAGCCAAAGTACCAGCCGATTTACACCTCCAGGTAGTTTATCTCCCGGGCAGCTGCCAGCCACTTTACCAGCAGATGGTAGAACCGGCCCTTGGAAGGTTAAGGATAAATTATCACAGAAAAAATTCTAAGAAAGGAATGTGTCATTGTTGCTTGGTTCTATGCACACTAGTTTACCAGCATATGTATTCAAACAACACTTCCATTTGCTACAGGAACTGGGATCTTATTCCTGAGTTCCTGAACACTAACCCGTATGTTTCTGTTACGAGCGTGATAAAATACTGGGGTGCTCATTCACGCCAGTTCAAGAATAAGATCCCTGATGAACACGGGCATTAGTTTGTCATTTTTGTTGGTTGTAGTGTTTTTTGTAGTGGCTGTTTAGGATAGGATTACTGATAACCCAATTCACGGATTGGCACTTTATAATAAAGTATACCTTGTTTGACTTATGATACATTTATTTCAAGTTCTTGATGCCATTGTAACTATTTGTGCAAAACATGTTTCAAAATGATTGTCAAGTATGATAATCATACTCAACTGTCACTTTTATGTACCACGTCCGACTACATTTAACACAGGGAAAAGAGATTTAGGTCACTAGCGGGCACCATGCATATCTAAGTTGGTTTCAGTAACATTTATTTGTGTTATGTAATACTTCATATTTAACTTGATTTATTTATTCAGTGAAAATGACCGCTATATGAAAATGTGTATCTGATTTGTTTTTACAGGAAAGTATGGTCGCTAAGTGACTTTGAAATAGGTCGTCCTCTTGGCCGTGGCAAGTTTGGCCGTGTGTACTTAGCCCGAGAGAAGTTCACACACTACATGGTTGCTATCAAGGTGATGTTCAAGTCTGAAGTGATCAAAGGAAGATGCGAACACCAGGTCTTAAGAGAGATAGAAATTCAGAGTAAACTTAGGTAAGTAATTTGTCCCCTTCTGTGCTTTCAGTTGGGTCTGACATTGTTAACCCATATTTCTGCCAAACTTCTTTCAGTAGGACTTGCATTATTCTAAATTCTTCTCAGCAGAACATTCTTCTGACAAGCGTTTATCCTGCTTAATTGCAAGGTCCGCTTTTCTGCAATTTGCTTTCTATCGCTTCAGGTCTTTGGCATCAACTAGAGTAATGCTCACCAAACAAGTCTTCCTCATGTCAAGCTATCTTTTCCTTGGCCATTCCCATGGTCGACAGTCCTCAGGGTTCAAATCTAGTGCCATCTTTGCAACTATCTATGGATACATCTAGGTTTGCTTTAAATATCAATTATGAAAACAGTAATTCCAGCACTAATAACGATGTTAATTGTAGCTTTGTCAGACTTTGCAGAACTGAGAAACCCATTAAAATAAAACATAACTTTCGAAGGTATTGTGGTAAACTCTTGTGAGTTGAAATCTTGTTTGGGACACGTAAGGCTATGACTTATTAAAATATTATCGTGTTTGGCTGGATCGTTTTGTTGTTGCTTAGTTTTAAAGTTGAGGTTGTCGTTTTTGCATTCTACGGTCTTCTTTTTTAAATTTTTTATTTATTAAAACAGCTGCAGAAATACACAACAAATGTTGTATACCACTATTAAATGCAAAAAGAATGTAGGCCTAGCTATAATTTTGTGCAATTAGATTTGTGATTGGTGCACGCATTGATTTTTTTAAATAGAAGTTTAAACTCGAGTATTCAAACTTTTGAATCTGACATTAAATACTGAACTACGTATGTAATAATTGTTTTAATTTTCAGGTAGATTAATGTGACTGGAAATAATTTATTTACATTTCTCTTTAGGCCCAAACTTTGGATATGAAACAAAAGTTTCATTTCACACTTCACTTTACTACCTAGTTTTTGTTAAAATCAATTCCTATGCACTATTGTGAATTATGGAATCCTCACATTTTTTCTACATTATACTGAGTGAGTTGGCCATGCAATTAACGGTGCACAGCTGTGAGTTTGCATTCGGCAGATAAGTGAGTTCAAACCCCACTGTCGGCATCATGAAGACCTATCGATGTAATGGCAATTGTAAAAAATTTAATTATTCTCAAAAGTGTTTCTGAGAAAATGTGTTCGTAATAATAGAAAAGGGAGGGGGTAATGGATTTGCAGAGCTTCCAAAGGTGGGCACCAAATTAAGTTTGGGGACCACTGTTATAAATCAATACAAATTTGAAAGTCTCTTCTATATAATTATGGTAAGTGTAACACAAATAATATAATCATATAGAATTATAACAAAATTAATAATTAAACTAGTGGAATTAAGTAAAATATTCCCTTTTTAGGCACACAAATTGGAATTTTCGGGATAAACTTATTTTTAAAATACGATTTTTGGAAGTTTAGAAGTATTGTGATGTTTATGCATGCAACAATTTTTAATATTTTTTAATATCTTCCAAACAATATATATCTACAAAATTGACACGATCTTAATTCCTTTTTGGAACCTCTGAAGCGCACCCCAGTTGTCATCACTCACTCACTGCTTTCATCTTTTCATCTTTTTCCAGGCAGTAATCACCATCACTCACGCAAATCTTTGAAACATCAAGTGTTCAGTTTTGGTAGGTTCAACAAAGTTAGTTGCCATGTGCTTCTGAAGCAGACCCTACATGGTCAATAAAACTGTCAGTACAGAAAAATATTGACAGTAATACTGATAGTGTGTGGACTGGAATGATGGAATGACGGCCAGTACTGAAACAGATCTGGATTTCGTGATCTGCGGGCATCAGTACTGTAGAGTGGTGGGGGATACTGACGGTTATACTGACCGTGTGATTGCGCTCGTCATTATTTCTGTCGGTTATAAGGGACCAGCGATGTGCGACAAATGCGTTTCTCACCAAGGCACAGTAGACGAGCTTGTGAAACCCCCAAGTAGGCCTATTGCAAAGTTTATCGAGCTATATGAAATGCTGCCGAAATAACCGTACCGGTAGCACAATACTTCAAGTTTCCATAACTGCTGTACTGATGGAAACTGGTGACATTATAGCGGAAAACTTGAAATCTTTAAATCTTTCTACCAGTTGCAAGATACCTCAATGTCACCATTATTCTCTTTGCCATCAATAAACAGGTCCGCATATTTGCATTTTGCCTTATTAGAAAAGTCTCTACCATTCCTAGTAATTTCGCAAAAGTACCCTCATTCATTCGGAGATCTCGTTATCTTCTGCTTCAGTATATTTCCCTAAACAGCTTCACATGAGAATGCTCTTCTCTTTTCCTTAGCCAATCTTTAACTCACTGTTGACGTTTAACACTGCGTTTCGTGCAGAATGCTAATATGATAGCTACACATGCCCATCATTTACGATCCATTTTGGTAGAATACTGCAATTGCATGCTATAAATCTCATTCCGTATTGACGGTTATTGACTTTTTATTTGTGAAGTGAGAATACCGCAATGGTAAGCAAGTGCACTAGTACTGACCAAAATATTGACAGTAATAATGATAGTGTAATGTCGCTACAATATTGCTGCGTACTGTCAGTATTATTGAATCAGTATTACTGACCGTGTAGGGTCTGCTTTAGTCCTCAGTAATGATTAAGGTACTTAATTACTGCATGGTCTTCCAGGAAGATGGCCTGCTGTTCTTCTAGGGTTAATCTACAGATGTTTGTATTAACTGTTCAACTTTGGTTATAAGAGATGATTTCCATCCTCCAATACCTTTTAAAGGCTCATCTATGATTACATAAACTTAGCTTATCATCTATTTTGGACTTAGCTTACGCTCCAATTAGTACATGTTTCGTCCCGATTTGTGGAACATCTTCAGCTGAAAAGTATGCCGTACAAAAACTGACAGACAATAAAACCTAGCGTAATGTTTAAAATTGATTAAACTACGTTCAACACTGGTAAAATGTTTGGTAATGCTTACAAAAGCATGGTAACATTCCAGTCTATGAAGAATGTGCACTAATGAAAAAGTTTTGGTGAGTGTTGTCTTCTTTTTTTTCCTCTTCTAGGAGCAAGTTGTGGTATAGGGGTAGAGTGCCTACCTCTTACCCGGAGGCCCCAGGTTCGATTCCTGGCCAGGTCAGGGATTTTTACCGGGACCTGAGGGCTTGTTAGTGGTCTACTCAGCCTACGTTAATAGAATTGAGGAGCTATCTGACCGTGAGATAGCGGCCCCGGTCTAGAAAGCCAAGAATAATGGCTGAGAGGATTCGTTTTGCTGACCACACGACACCTCGTAATCTGCAGGCCTTCGGGCTGAGCAGCAGTCGCTTGGTAGGCCAAGGCCCTTCAAGGACTGTAGTGCCATGGGGTTTGGTTTGGTTTTTAGGAGCAAATTGTTACTGTCAGTAACACTATGTGTAATTTGATTAATATTTATGGTTTGAATGTAGAGAGATATGAAATTAGTGTTGATTACTTAGGTTCTTAAGGATTTTAGTTTCTGTTTGTACAGGGGGAAATTGTTTTTAAACTGTAGTTGAAGTTTGGTAGGAACTTAGTGTTGTCTTTCGATGATGTGTAGTTAGGGGTCTCCGCGCTGAGACAGCACACACAAAGCAAGCCCAATGGAATAGCGGGGAGACTCCTAACTAGACATTATCGAAAGATAACACTACGTTCCTAGCAAACTTCAACTACTGTTTAAATGAGTTTCCCGCTGTCCAAATAGGAACTAAAATCCATAACTTAAGTAAACAGCACTAATTTTACATATATACATTCAACCTACCATGAATAGACGTCAAATTACAACGCAGTGTTAATCTAATCACTTCAGCTTTAATAGTCCAATGCGCACACTTAGAAATCAGATTTAAATCATCCTCAACACAAGTAAGCCACCCGGTCAGAACTGCTGTATGCTGCTCTGAAATAAATGCCATAAATGGAACAGCGAGAATTTTTACACAGTTTTCAGTGAAGCATTCGAAACAATTGTACTCGAGAACAATTGTTAGAATGCAGATTTTATGTGGTAAATCTTGAAACCTAGTCGTCTCCCCAGATCAGTCATCCACGGAGCGAGTTGGCCGTGCAGTTAGAGGCACGTGCCTGTGAGCTTGCATTCATGAGAGTGATTCAAACCCCACTTTCGGCAGCCCTAAAGATGGTTTTCTGTGGTTCTCCATTTTCATACCATTTTCATTCCCACTCCTGTAACCCTTTCCTAACTCCTCATCGCCATAAGACCTTTGTGTCTGTGCGACGCAGAGCAAATTGTAAAAAAATAAACCTGTCATCCCCAAACAATTTTTTCATATCCCCTCTAACTTTTATGTTGCCTTTGTTTCCTTTAGAATTTAATCCATTATGGGCGAAAATTACCAAATTTAAAAGGAACACAAATCTAAATTTTAAAGAAATTGTTCAGTCTCTTCTTTTAAAACAGACCCTCATTTTTGAGCAGCAGTGCTGAACCATTTCCTAAGAAACATGGTGTCAGTTACCACTTGCTACTCAATGTACTGCACTGCAGTATCTAGCCCTGCAAAACACTTGAAGTGGGTCATGAGCGGTAGTCTCTTTAGGAAGTTCTTCGCCATCACTGTCTTCCACAAGATATAAATTTAATAAAATCTTTGTCATAGTGCATCAGTTTTTGGGGAGGTTCTCCCATCATTTTGACGATTGAAACTTTGGTCAATGTTACATGTGCTAATTTTTACGATAAGTCAGGTGTTGCTGGCTAAGAGATTGTTTCTAACAAAATGTCATTAACCAGATGGACGCACAAGCTCAAATAGTGAAGGGACAAACAAAGAAGCGGTAAGGACTCCTCAAAAATCAACCTAAAGGTACCTGCCAGTCTGCAGTGGAGGTGTGGAGGTAGGTTTATTTATGCACATTGTTTTTTTTTAAAAAAAAGTGTGAGAAATGTATAAATGGGGTTTAAAAGTACTTTTGAAAAAGTTCAATTTTCTTAACCTGCTGAGTCCTGCGTGTTAGTTGGACTGAAACTGCATTGGAGCTGGGTTTATTTTGAAGGAAATAGTGATGCTTCACATCTGAGAAATTTCTTATTTACAAGAGCATTAAAGACTTAAATAAACATGATATTAAAAAAATTTATGAAAACTAAAGTCAGTCATTCTGGCCATTCTATCCGGTCAACTTCTTCATTCTTTTTTTTAACTGAAAGGTATTCATGCACAGATTTGTCATCAGGTACTATAAATCACTTAACTTCCGCCTTCCCCAAATTATTTGGTTTTTCAATTTTGACTCTTTGAACCAATCATCTTTGGTTCTAATTGAGGTATGCGGTTCGTTTTGGCCTAAGAACACTCAGTGGATCAAGATCTTTCATTTCAGCTCTTAACTATTCAAATTGGTTAATGGCCGGTTTCTGGAATTGACAGTTATCTGTAGATGCATAGTTATCAATGACTTAACATGGTGATACGTTTAAAACGAGTTTCCGAAACAACAGTTATCGGCTTGTTCACAGTTATCTGCGCAACAACTGGTAACTGCAGCAGTGCTGTAGTTACCTCTTTGTTAGAACTGATTCTAACATATACCGCTATGAGGCACCACTCGTACGAGGTCTTATATTAGTTTCGTAAACATTAATACGTGATAATGAACTGGTTATAATATATTTACAGTCATTCATTGTAGTTTTAACGTGCTTGGGTGTGCTGGAGTCAACATTATTTTAGTCAGTACATTTACTTCCACTGTTATCACTGGTTTTTAGTCACTGATTCCACTTAAATGGTGTCATCTGTCCCTGTCATCTGTTTAGGTTATAGTCTTCTCGGAGTATGACGCCTCTAATGTAGATGTATCTTGCAATACGGGAAATGAATCGTAAATAAAATAGAACTCGAATCAAATGGATTTTCATCAGGCTCAAATTGATCTTTTTGTTTACAGTAGAATTAAGATCTCTTTCGTCAGGCTTTGATTCATGTGTCCCACCAACAGTTAATTAACACCCAGTCTGAAATTATGGAATATTTACATTTGTAGTAAATAATAAATATCTTAGGTACCAGAATGCATTTAATATAAGTCTGCTGAATAATAAATATAGATTTTTCATTGCCTTTTTAATGTTATTATATTCTTTAACCAGTAACGTGAGGTAAAAATAAAACATCTGGACTTAATTAAAAATCTTGCAGGGAGCTGTAGGTTATGTCATCTTCTTATCTTTGTCAACACACTTCACACCCTAGGTCGGGGTTAGCTTGCTAGGGTCGATTGAAATTCTCAAGTGGACTTCACGTGAGCAGTTACGAGAGTATTTTTGTCAATGCATGTTGCGTGCTCAGTGTAAGTAAAACATCTCAAATTACTAGTCCGTTGCAGTTATTATGAAATACAAATTCTCAGTTCGAGGAGTACATTAAGGAACTACAGTACTGATGAAAAATTGAGTGATATGGCTATTTTCTTTTGGCTGTTGGAGATCGCAGATTGTAATGCTTTTGTGTTGTGCCATGAAAGCCCGGAAAAAAATGGAATTCTTGAAGGGTTTGGCATCTGATCAGGTGAAATTACATGTCAAAGAAGAATGATAAATGAGTTCCCAGAGAGATACGAACGGGAATAAGCAACATTTTGTACGTAAGACTCGGCGTCAAGATACGGAAGAAAAACTTAAGAAACGGCAATCTTACCGTACATATCCAGCATCCTTGAAGAGAAAAACGGCATATGCATGTTTTAAGTAGGAGTTTTCGGTTTGTTTGCAATCTACAAAAAAAAAAATCTGCAATAGTTGCAGCGGGAACAAGTGGATATCGCACCATCAGTGCAGAACTTCAGTGCCGGAATGATGGGTTCCAAAGTGTGCTGCACGTTTTCATTTATGGATTTTTTTCGTTTACGCTTGTGTTCTGGATCAGTAAAAAGTGATCTGTTTGGAAATTGCTGTGTATTTTTATAATTTTACTGACAACGATCAAGGTGCAATTTAGACGATGACTGCGTACTGTGAATAAGAAAGAATGGGAAATATATATGTTTGCATTATTTGATCGTACAAACTGTATATTCATATTATGAGAGATTATTACATGCTAATCAGATTGTTTGAGATGACTGTGTACATATTTGCTAACCATTTTTCATTGTAGAAAACTTCTGCTAGTAAAAGTAACTAGATATTACCAAAATTACCCTAAAATCATTTGCGTAGAGACATCTATTGGAGGACGACAGATCCTAAACATGACGATAACTGCACTGTTTATTACCAGGGCTTATAAATCTGGATTTAAGTTTCCGGAAACTCATTAAAGTTAACAGTGCAGTTAAAGTTACAAGCGCATTTAGGTAACTTACAGGTAACTGTGGTGTACCAGAAAGCGGCCATAATTCTGAGGAAAGTTATGAGTGCACATTCAATTTGACGTCTCATTTCTTCAATATTTTTTCTCATTGAAGTACTTACATCTTTCGTTCTAATTGAGGTACGCAGTTCATTTTGGTCTAAAAACACTCGGTGGATCAAGCGCTATCTTTTGAGGTGGCAAGTACTTAAATTGGTCAATTCTGAGAAAAGTTATGAGTACATTTATCTCCATGACGAAGATCTTTGAAGGACTTTTTAACAGTTCGGCGCGTAGTTTTGTTCCAAGGAACGTTTAATTCAATTTCTTTGTGTGATGTATTTTCAAGTGTTTCGTTGACATAATATTACATTCTATTACCACAGCAGATCATGTGCTTTATTTCATTAACTCGAAACTTTGCAAAAACATCCTTGAGGATAGTAACGAACAACACCATACTTTGTACATTGCGGGCAGAGCCAGCGGGAAACTGCTAGTATACATGAATACAAAACATGAATTAATGTTGCTTCACACCTGTCATTTTTCTCAGTAGCTGATAAGTGTGTGGTAAGCCTTGAGGCAGTGGAATTTGACGTTTCTGGAAAAACCACATCACTTCAGCTCTCTTTATGTTAATGGCTCTGGAAGGCAATTACATTGCTGCAGTGGGTGGAATAAAAGTAGGGAAATGAATCTAGTTTTTTGATGTCAACCTATACTCTGCACGGCTCTACTTCTAAATTGACGTTTAGGCCGATTTTGGCTCTGTCTGGTGGTTGTGCACCAAAGCATAGACATCCAACCAATCCCAGCCTGCCATTTATATCGATTTATATCGGCAGAGCACGATCTCGAAACCTAGTTGCCAAGTCTGATATTTACATTCACCACGTGGTTAACCTATCTTGTTCAACGTGTATGGTATTCGGTACGGTTCGTGATCATTTGCATTTTCCTCCAGTAATTAGTGTTTTATCATATAAGTTTTATCTCTCTAGTATAGTACAGTATAGCGTAGTTTACAGTTTAGCATAGCATAAGTACAGTATAAGTTTAATTATTAAATAGTTGTAGTTTTATTTACGTCCGTGTATCAGTGTACTTAGTTCGTCATGTTTAATGGGGTAATCAGCCAGTGAAGATCTCTGAAATTCTCTGCACTGGAGGACTGGCATTGCTGATAATTCCTTCAGCTACATCTACTCTAAAAATGGTGTAGCATATCTTTCTCCAAACAATACTCTGGTATGCAACATAGGAGTTGAATAAGGTCATGTCCAGCGGCATTCACATCACAAACCACAGAAACAAAAAACTTATTTTATTAGCATCGCAAGTCCGTACTCTGACTGCCTGTTAAGCTGTAACATAGTTATCTCCTTGCACTTCCTCTTCAATATCCACGTCACTTCATTCACCAGAACTGTTACTATTACTTCCAATTTCACCGAAAGAATTGCATTCGTAATGAGTAATGATTGTTATTCTCTAAAAGGGGGTTGTATATTGGTAACTTTCAGTCGTTTATTGGCAGCCATGTTGTTTACAAACAAATCCACAAGTCTAGAGATCGCCCAATTCAAACTAATATTACCAGGCACACTATCAATACTTTAGCAAAGGTCATATAACATTGTAGGCAAGAGTCTCTACACAAATCACAATTACAACTCTGTATGCCATTGCTTGAGGAAAAGTTGAATTATGTAGTATAGCAAGACAAAAGAACAGTTTTGTGGACCGACATTTGGTCCATTAAGATGAAACCCAAAACTATTCCGTGGCTCAGGCCCAATGAGGTAATACTAGTAGGGACCGTTTCCACAAATGAACTTTGCAGCTTTTTACTTTGCACTTTCCAGTTCAGATTTTGTTCCATCACTTTTCAGATTTGTCTTGCAAAGTGAAAAGTTAGGAATCTTTTCACTGGTTATGTACTGCATACCTATCTACGAAATGTCACTGTAATATTGGTCCCGAATGGAACATAATAATTCCTTTTACACAAATGAAGTGAAAAACCTGCGGTAAATTAAGAAATACCGTTGTTACTAGAGAAATATGTACACGTACTTATGGGCTGTAGACAGGACTTCCTTATGTTGTATTCCGCTGCTCGTACAGTCTTATGTTTCTTTCTTGAGGTCCAGGGCGAGCTCCGACGAATGGGAGTGCTATGTCTGTGATTCTCATTATCTTTGTCCATATGACTAGCGCGGTCAGTTCAAACAGCAAAATAGCATGATCCCTGGACCAGTAAATACTGTATGTTACTTTTTGTAGAAAGGAAAATAGCATGATCCCTGGACCAATAAATATATCATTTAATGAATGAGTTGGGGCACAAAACGAATGAGCAACATGAAGAAAACACCTAATTAATGCAAACAACTTCAGTGACCAAAGACATCTCACTCGAAAGTGTTAGACAAACAAAACACATGCGGAAGCGTTGTGACGTAGCAGAAAAAAAAAGTTGTACGGTAGTAAAGTATATATCCATATCATTCTCTGCGAGTAAAATATTTCTTACTATTTCTTAATTTACCACAGATTTTCGACTTTATTTTTGTAAAAGCAATTATTATGTTCCATTTGGTACAAATATTACATTGACATTTCGTAGATAGGTATGCGTTACGTAACCCTTTTCACTTTTCAAGCCTGTTATGTTCCTCCATTGGTACAGAAATGCAAAGTGCAAAGAAAGGAAGTGAAAACTTTTCAGAAATCTTGCAAAGAATCAATTCCCTTTTCAGCTGTTAATTAATAAGTACCTACACTAGTTTCTTGGTGTAGAATTTGATTTAGTGATAAAAACATGTTACGACGAGAGCTTGTATCAAGTGAAGACAGTGATGAATCCAACAATAGAATGTACAAAGACACGATTAATTTTCATAACCTCACTTCGACAGAATTTTGCGAGTGTTTTCACGTTACCCCAGTACAAGCTGACTGTATTCTTTAAATGATTGGTCATTTATTGAAACTTGCAGCAAAACGAAGTCAATCCATTTTGGAAAAAGAACAAATTTCTATATGCTTACATTGGTGAAGAAATGGTACCCAGCGGGACGGTGTAGCAGCAATGCACGAGACATCAAAATCAACTATTTGCAGATTTCTTACTAAAACCATAGATGCTATATTAAATGCAATAGGCCTATTTCCTAACATAGTAGGTTGGCCTGATAACCCACATAATATAGCGAAAGAATTTCTAATGAAGGGTGGCTTTCCTTCTGTGTGTGGGTGTGTTGACTGTGTTCTCATTAATTTTTATGCTCATACTGAGCACATAGAGGTTTATGTTGATAGACATGGGCATCATTCTCTCAATATTATTTTTATTAAAGTTGCCAGAAAGTATGTCCTGTTTCTTCTTGACAACTTCTAGCACAGTTCACTTCTTGTAATTATCCTCCTTGCCAGTTATAAAAAATCAAAACTTTAAAACTACTGGAACCACAATTATAATCATCTTCACTGTAAAGAATAAAACATTAAAATCATAAGGTACTGTAAAATTTATTCATGGAATAAATTTGGTCAATTCACTCTTAGGCAAGAGGTGAAGAAATTGAAAAGTAATACCTAGATCATGGTGGAACAGAAAGACTTTGCAATAATTGAAAAGTTGCAAAGTTTGCGCATGGAGCAGGCCCCGGCTCGAAGTACTGGAGTTCTATTTGTATTTTTAAAAACATTACTTCATGATTTTGAACATTTACATTTAATACTTGACTGTGTGTTTGCTACATGATTAAAGTTGCATAGCTGTGAGCTTGCATTCAGGAGGTAGTGGGTTTGAATGCTATCATTGGCAGTTCCGAAGATGGTTTTCCACAGTTTCTCATTTTTGTTACTTCAATTAAGGCTACGGCTGCTTCCTTCTCAGTTCTAGGCCATCGATATCCCATCGGTGCCAAAAGATCTAAGTGAATTCGTGTGACATTAACCTCTCAAGCCAGCAGTTTAATCCCAAGCTGCTTACTTCTCAGGCAATATAATTTGAACCTCAACAGAGGCTTGGAAACCAGCAGGTTAAAAAATTAATGCAAAATCTACGAAACGTACTGTAATGAAAATTTCAGGACTACTTACCAAGATCATTATCGATATTTTGCGGTAATATTTGTGTTGACAACAGTTCAGGGTTATCCATAACCACCCCCAATATTTGCCAAACCATATATAATTTGGATAAGTTCCACATTTGGTATCTATTTATTACAGACATACCTACAAAATAAGTATGAAATATTTTCATTGGAAATGTAGGCAGTCTCAGAATGTTAGTATATAATTTTTAGGAAAGGCTAAATTTCAAAAAGCTTTTTAGACCCTGTATATGTATCCCGTGTAGAATTGTCAACAAAATGTAAATGCCGCAAGATGAGTTCAAACCTGTCCCTTGCCGTTATTCGAGAGAATGCAGGGCCTTTTAAAAAATCCATCCCTGGTGAGATAGCTCTTCAGGGTGGGTTTCTGCATTATCACCATAAACATTAGAAGCCCCAACACATACATTTCCTCCCCTGTCACTGGCTCCCACTTGGTCTCAAGGGTGCATCAAGTATACTTTCTGCCGTATACCTATTTGTCCCTCGAACAATTAGGTCAATCATTTGATCGCCAAAAACAGCAGAAAAGCATCTAAAACAGATTCGAAATGCTTTTTGATACCAGGCACACCTGTGAAGGTAAAGTAAACTCGTGTTCTTCATCCAGAGGTGATGGCAGCTCTTTTCAGGTACACCCCAAGTGGAAGTGAGCTGCATGTACCATTTTAACTACATACCAGTCATCCTGCTATTCTTAAATTTCTGGCAGTACTGGAAGTCAAACCCGGGCCTCCAAGGACGGCAACTGATGTGGTGCTAACAGTTACTCTACGGAGGCGGACACCTGTGAAGATGATCTGTTATGTGCTTGTGACGAAATATACCTCTCACCACAATCGGTAAACAGCAGAGGAAGTTATTACAGCTGAGGCAGTTTCTTCATCTGCGCTGTCTGCCACTTCTGCAGTAATCTCTTGCTTTGCATAGTCACAGTCGTTTCACTTCTGGAAAATATCACTTCCCGATACATCACTTCCATTACTGCCATCTATCAAAGGAATAATCTCTGCATCCGTAAGAGACTGGGACAGTGTGGTCATTCTTCGACAAACTTGACCACATCGGTCTTTAATTGGTCCGTATTGACTCATAATAACAATGTACAATGGGTGATTGTTTGGTCTGCCCTGTCAATATATTCTTAATATTTGAGTAATTTATACGTACACGTTTCGGGAGCCTTAACTCCCTTCGTTAGCGTATTTACATCAAAATCTACCTTATCCAAATCTCAAGATACAACATCTTATATTAACATTAAGCATTGTCCTGTATAACCTCATCTCTAGAACACTATTTTTGATACCAGTGGGTAAGAGCTCGAGCATCTTGGAACATGACATGACCTGACGATAGAGCGTGCTCGGGTATTGCTGATTTGTCTGGCTGGTTGAGACGAATATTATTTTCATGTTCCTTGATGTTGGTCCAATGGACCGGCATGTTTGGCCAATTTGTACCTTACTGCAAGTACAGGGAATTTCGTATACCCCAGGATGTAAAAGTGGGGACAATTTGTCCTTGGTTTTACCCAGACAGCCATTTTAGTGACAGTCCTCCGCAAACACAATATAAAAACAGTGTTTGGCACCCACACTAGACACTACTGGTACAGGATTATATGGGAAGCTGTGGAAATACGTAGAAATCCTAACAATTTCAACAGGGACACTGGCTATCAATTAATACCGGGTTGCCAGCCATTAAGCATTTACGTAGGTAGTTCCCTTTCCTGTCCCTTCACTATTATTTCTTTTTGGTGTTTTCCAAATTCGTACGTTCCTCACTGCCAGATTTTCAATCCGGGCTTGTCAATGTCATATGTTGCGTACACGTCATGTTATGTGACCCACTCTGACTGATTCTGATCGTTCTGTCAGCTTCTGCTTCGAATGCTAGCGCTGTACTGCATCCGGGAAGCTATCTAGTGGCGAATGAACGAACCATTTCCACTTCTGTTACGTGTAAATTCAAAGCTCATTATTTGAGAAGCCTTTCTGGGAGACAGTAGGGATTTTCTTCTGATGACGCAGAGCAAAGTTCTTTGCGAAACGTAAAGAATTTCGCCTTATTTTCTTGACACGGCATAAGCCCAAAAGCGTTTGTCATGTCAATAAGTATGGGCCGTGAAAGCATGAATGGCAAGTCAGTACTGTTAGTATTTGGTAGTACCTTGATTATTTAATTCCAAGGCTGTGCGTCGCGCTCCTCAGACACCACAGCAAGGAAGAACCCTGTAGAGGGCTCGTAATCGAACTCAGTACCACAAATACCTAAATCAGATACGATAACCAGCAACATTATTCATTATGAATTTCATATGTATATAACATTTTAAAAAATTATTCTGTTAGATTTAAGTATAGCGGGGACGAATTGCTAGGAAAATCCAAGGGGTTGAATGAAACGATGTCATTTATAACAGTAGAGCCCCACCACCTACATGATTTAAAACAGGGAAAGCACTAAAGACGACCATCATATAGACCTACAGTCCGTTTTGAAATCACTATTTAGTTGAAAACATCTCTGATAATTGTTCATGTTTTGATTCCTGTAGGTTAATGGCAATAGATTTTTGTCCTTTATAATCCTAGAGGGGCAAGTGTGCACAAAACCTTTGCGGTAATGTGTGGCTTGGGGAGCTCCGCCCTGCTCCCCAAAAAGCATGATCAAGCAGTGCACTATATCACCTTCACATGACCTTAATATTATTGAAAATGGTAAACCATGGAAAAAATTCTCAGACAACTAACAATATAGTCTTTGCCCTGCTACTCTCCACTATTCGACACACACACCCCACCTATTAGACAAAGAGTGTTCACGGAACACGGCTGTCTGTGGCTTGGTCATTCCAGCTTGGGAACTTTGGACTGTTAGATTGGCAGCGTAGTACTGTTCGTTAAAAGTGAGAAAATGTGTGTGGTTCTTCATTTGATCGAGTATTTCATATGAAAGCATTGCTTTTAATCACGCCATTCCTACAGACGTTGTTGTAATGACCTATGTTCATTTCATTTGGGGAAAAGCACTAAGACAGTCTTTCTGAGGATGTAAAAAGGCAGGTTGAGAGTGTCTACCATTATAACGAAACTCCCCAACCTGAGTGTAGGCAAGCGGGCCTACAATGAAAATTCCCTAACCCACTCTTTATATGAGAAAAGAAGTTTCATGACTTCCCCGCCGCGTTTGCAGGGTAACGTTAAGAACTATGCAATTTAATACAATCTTGCTTACAGCGTGTACACTACCTAACCTAGAATTCTGTATACAACGTAGAATTCTGCAGAAAAGCATTATTATTACCGGGCGAGTTGGCCGTGCGCGTAGAGGCGCGCGGCTGTGAGCTTGCATCCGGGAGATAGTAGGTTCGAATTCCACTATCGGCAGCCCTGAAAATGGTTTTCCGTGGTTTCCCATTTTCACACCAGGCAAATGCTGGGGCTGTATCTTAAGGCCACGGTCGCTTCCTTCCAACTCCTAGGCCTTTCCTATCCCATCATCGCCATAAGACCTATCTGTGTCAGTGCGACGTAAAGCCCCTAGCAAAAAAAAAATTATTAGGATATTTACGGTGTAATTCTTGAGGCTAAAGTTCATTGGAAAATAATCACTCAGGAGTAAGACCAATGCAGTTCAGAAAACTTATTTGTATTGTACCAGTAAAAAACGTTTCCAGTTTAATGTATTCTGATAAAGTTTGAAGTTTTTTCAAGTGCCTAAAGAAAGTAAGTAGAGAATGTACATTATTTTCTAGTACACTTTTATTAGGCGGAAACTATCTTTAGCGGAAATTTACCCCGGCTCCTTGCGATTCCATTCAAGACAGGTGTAATTCTGTTAACATTTTCTCTTTCAGGTACAGTAGGTTTTTTTTTAATTCGTTAGGGCCATCTATGGACCACGGTGCTTGTGTTTTAGCTGTTTCTTGAAGTCATCGTCGTTGTTTGCCACAATTGGTGTTCTTAGCGGCTGGTTTGGCAGCTGTTTTCTTGTTGGTACCTCGAGCTTTCCTGATGGCCCAGTAGTCCTTCATTTTCCGGCTAAATTCAATCTTAGGTACAGTAGTTTATAAATTTATTTATTCAAAATTAGTTTTGGCAGACTGAAAAGCATTCGATCTGAGGCTCGTTTGATGTTTAATGCTATGTTAATACACTATCACTGGCTTGCTAGGCGCGTCTTGGATCTTTGCATTAATATTTTGTTATGCACTATTCTGCCCTCACTGAGAGAACCAAACCTGATGTAAACAAAGAACGTTGTGTATCCGTATGTATCCATCCACGTTCTGAACGCTGATTGGAGAATCACTGGGCTACTCCCGAGCACATGGCAGGAACCACGTGGGCAGTCTTGAAACGGTCGTCAGTTCGCTTGATTGTGGTGATGAGATCAGAGTTAGCTCTGCATAGACTATTGCCAGATATCACTGATGTCGACATGTAGTTGACTCGCAATTCTGATGTGGATTACAAGACAAAGTATACTCACTATCTGCGAGAAATAAACAATCTAATGGCAAATGACATCTGGATATTTTACACATCAGAAAAGAAAGGTAGATTTGAATTTATGGCCGAAGTGTAAATACGTAATAAATCAATCACAGCACCGCATATAAGTAAAACTTACATTTAATATTTCAAGAAAATAAAATTCTAGAGGGGAACTTATAGCATAGAAAAGGCAATATTAAAACAAAAAAAGTGCAGTACTTTACCGAATCAGAATAAAGGATGAACTCCTTCCAAGTTGGTGCTGCTTGGATTTCGCAGGTGTTGTTACCAATCCTTGGTGCAGTCGTTCGCTGCGTGCGCCATTAATGCTCCACTTCAAAGCACCAGTGAACTCGGATGTCAACTTCTCAACATCCTTTAAAGCTAAAGTCGGGTATTTCTCACAAAATTTATGAAACACATTCAATACAATTGTCTCCTTGCCAGTTTTCAAAGGTTTCCCTTTGTGATGCTTAACAAACTCAACTTGGTGATCCGTATTGCAACAAGGACAACTAATGTCTCACTCACTGTATCTGCTTACTTCTCATGTTCTCAGCTTAAGAAATGGCACGTCAAGCATGAGCCATGCGTCCCTGGCGCTCTTTAATTTGAAATGCTTGTTTATATTAAATAACAATGAATACAAATAATTTTTTAATATGTTTTTCTGATTTAAATTATTTGAGGAATTATATTTCGGTCATTTTGCATCTAGGATCGTATTAGCCACAATGTGGCTAACAAATTAGTTCCATGTCTCCATGTAGGTGTCCCACTGCAGCACTAACCAATAAACGTTAACACAAGCACGTGCTTAGGTTTACATCACAACTGGTTATCTAGGTGAAATCTGTATAGCTGGTTAGTGCCTGACACGCATTTCCTCATGTCAGTAAATTTTATGGTCTGCCCGCTAGTAATCGGGAAACTAATTGCATGAAGGTTTATGAAAAGATAATTTTACAAAAAAAAAAGTCAAGAAGATACGGTATTCACAATTAAGAGAACAACAAGGATTTAGACCTGGAAGATCAACTATTGGTCCGATATTTACAGCTAGAAAAGTACAGTAGTAGGAAAGAAATGGGAATTTGGGAAAGACATTGAACTTGTATTCATAGATATATAAAAGACTTACGACACAGAAGAGAAGAGATGAGATATGGCAAGGTCTGTATAGAATAGAATTGTCAAGAGGTATGGAATTCAGAATTAGAAACATGAATAACAAATGTCTGAACGTGGTATAATGAATGGCAAAAAATTTGAATGATTTAGAACAGACAGAGGCGTTGACAAGGAAGTGTACTTTCACCAGTGCGCTTTAATATAATGGGCAACATTATGGGTAAAGTTCGCCAAGGGTCAACAGCAAATGATATGAAAGTCATAGCATATACGGATGATGTGATGATATGGGAAGAAAATGAACAAAAATTGGAAGAACAGTTAAATACCTCACAGAGAGCAATTGAAGAAGCAGGCACGGAAATAATTTTAACAAAATGTGAGATAATGAAAATCAGTGTACCTCTTGCAGACCAAACACACAACCCTCTGTGGGTGGGGGACGCAGACGAAGAATACACCCACGGTATCCCCTGCCTGTCGTAAGAGGCGACTAAAAGGGGCAACCAAGGCATGATTGTCTTGCAACCATGAAACTACTTGTGATTAGTACCACCACACGGAGAACATCATGGGTCGCTTTTACTTGAGCGTAGTACCACTATATTAGGTACCAAATAGGTTTGTGATTAGTAGCAAACAGGAGCACCGTGCAGTCAGCTTTTTCAGTACCTGTGATTAGTACCACCATATGAGCGGGACCATGGGTTGATAGCTACCATGGTTCTGCCTTGCCTATGATTAGTACCCACTATATGAGGAACACCACGGGATAGGGGAAGGTCCCTGTGGTTAGTACTCTTATGTGCTGAACACCATAGGGTTGCGTTGCCTTTAAATTGTGCTGCAATGTGAGAAAAACCATAGGTCTGTAGTATATGTCAAATTTCATAACCTGTGAGTAGTACCATAATGTGTGGAATACCGCGAGTCTCTGCTACTTTTGATTAGTACCGCAGCATGACAAATACCATGGTTCTACATTCCTAGCGATAAGTACCGTTATGAGGGGCCGATAACTTGGATTTTGGACCCCCTTTAGACTGCAAGCATCATCGATTCAGTGTTATGCTATAGCAGCAGTCCCTTGGTCAGTAATCATACTGTTTTACATCAGAATCTGTGAATGTAAGGCATTGCGGGTCGCATCCACTGATTGTTTTAAATTCATCTCAATCCATTCATTCTTCATCCTCACGTTTTGAATTCTGGTCAGTGGAGAATTTTGAACTTTTAATTTGTTATTCCATTTCGTCTCATTTCGTACCATTAGGGGCCGATGACCTGGATGTTAGACCCCTTTAAACAGCAAGCATCATCATCATCGAATGTTGGACAAAAAAAAATCTGGGTAGATTGCAAGTGACAGAGATGCGTTTTCTGTGAGGGATCTTGGGTAAAATGAGGGACAAGATAAGTAATGAAACAATACAAAACATGCTATAGATCAACTCCCTAAGAAAGTGTGGAGTGAAATAGGCTGAAATGGTTCAGCCATGTCAAAAGAATCGGACAAGAAAGATTACCAAGAAGAGCTCTGGAATGGACAGAATCTGGAAGAAAACCAATTGGAAGACCACGAACAAGATGAAGGGGTCAGGTGGAGGATGACTTAAATCTGAGAGGACTACACTGGGAGACAGTGATGAATGATGTACTGTGGGGGGGGGGGGGGGGGGAGATTGGAATAGGCTCTGTGAGCGACCTGCATAAGCAGAAATGTTTCAGGAAAAAGAAGACTGAAGAACCTAACAGTTAAAAACTGAGTGGAAATTGCAAAGCATGGGTCGACAATTTCACATATGCAGGAACCATGAAACACTTTGTGAAAATGGTGATTTGGGGGTGTTTCATGGATGAAGGATTGGGGGGACCTTTCGGAGCAGTCATTGGAATGATACCTGTGCATCCAAATACTGGAAATGAGAGTTAGTGAACTGCAGAAGAGGTTTCCAGACAATGCCATAATTTTTTTCAGAAAGATTTGACTTCTTCCCATACTTCAAAGAACAAAAGTCCAGCTCCATGGCTAAATTGTTAGCGTGCTGGCCTTTAGTCACAGGGATCCCGGGTATCACGACGCGCAGGTCGCCTACGGGTGCCAAATCAAAAGATCTGCATTTGGCGAGCGCCAAACTTTTCCTCGGACACTCCCGGTACTAAAACCATACGCTTTTTTTTTTTTCAAAGAAAATTAATAAATTCTTCAGTGAGAACAATATTTGTCTTGGAGTGGCCGAGGAACTCCCCTGACATCAATTGAATAGAATTCTTGTTAGCAATTTGCAAAAGGAGACTCTCAAAACTTTACTTTTCTGCAAAAATATGCATTAAGGGGTATAAAGTTAGTGTTAATTGGTCTGCATTGAATTGTGATTACATTAATAGTAAAATAAATTTTATCAGTTCCACCTTTTCAATACAAAGTTTTACAAGTTAATTTAATTTGGTACTAGTTTTGACCTAAGGTCAAGGTCATCAGCCATAACACAAATTATACAGTATATCAAATAATCCAAAAACAATGTACAATATAATGACAGTACCTTGACTTCAGGTCAAAACTAGTACCAAATTAAAATAACTTGTAAACACATTTCAGAAACCTTTGTATTGAAAAGATTGAACTGATAAAATTCATTTAACTATTAATGTACCAAAATATGCATGATAGAATGTCTAGTCACAGATAAATTTCATTATGGTGAACCTAAAATTGTGTGCTCAAAGCTTCTGGAATCTATGCCAATTTGTGTAAAGCAACTTATAAAACGGAAAGGAGGACATATTAGCTGTGAGCAGATATTTAACCTGAGAACTGGCAAAGTTAATTTCTGTGGTGGCAGCCATATTTGGCAACTTTTACTTGTCAAAATAAAATACGAAATATCCGCAAGATATGAAATAAATCTACAAAGTTTTATATATATACACACATACACATAAAGCTGCTACACTGAGGATTGTTGTGGTGATGTGAAATTACATAAATGTTTTGACTAGAAAAATGTACAGACTGTTCAAAAAGGGTAATCCCTAAATTCAAAGCAATCATAAAACTTTGGATCATATGTACAGAAAACTGGAAAATGTCATAGACTGAGATATGCAGATTGTCAACAGTGTATCTGTAATTCACTAGGAAACATTTCATCAATCTGAGAGTTATATTCTTGAAAAACTTTGCGAAAATATTTTGGCATGCAATAATTTGGAGGTGCGCTCTGAGACCCTGTTATGAAAGGTTACTTTATGGGAATTTGTCATCACTTTCACTTTCCGATATTTGATGCAAAGAAGTAGCTGATAAACATTCCAAATCTGACTCTGAATCTGTTGGTTCATTCTTAGTAACTTCAAAGTCAGATGCGTCACTTTTATCTTCCAACAAATTTCGCACTACTTCATTACTAATTTTCTGTAACGAAGTGAAGGTGCCATATTTAGACAACACTACTAAAATGTACATAAATCAAATAACAATGCATACAGAAGTAAGTAACTCGCACTGAACAGGAAGCTAGGAAATAAAATGAAATTTAATAACAAAGCAGAGCCTGTGTGTTTCTTTACAAACACTACAAAAATGGTGCTCAGATAGTCTGAAATCTGCACTCATTTATTTCTGTGAAATTGAGCCCAAAGAGGTTGTAAATATGAATGAAACTGAACTCGTGGCTGCTGTGGACATCGAGAATGACAAGAAGTAGATTGTTGAAGAAATTATGAGAAGAAATACGAATATTCGACAGTGCCACTACAGCAGGGACCAAAGTGTTGAATATTCGATAGTTGCCAGTTCTAGGGTTTAAGTTTGTATTAGGTGAATAAGTTGTTTTTTTAATCATGTTACTGTAGTATTCTGATTAATTTGCATGGGATTGTAGTAGGTTACAAGATGAAAGCAACTGTTCTTTATTAAGTCCTTGTTGCTGATATATTCATGTCTAATTGAATTCCTTTTTCAACAGCCATCCTCATGTCTTACGGTTATTAACCTACTTCTATGATGAGAAAAGGATCTTCCTAGTCTTGGAGTATGCTCCCGGCGGGGAACTTTTTAAACATCTTCGCAAAGTTCACAGGTTCAGTGAACATAAGTAAGTATATCTGAACTTTTATATTAGGGCTTATAATATCAGGGAACTATTTTAAGTAGTTTTTATGAGATCATACAAGTTAATACAGAAGTAAATAGCACCTATTATGGTCAAATTTATCAACTTTGCATGCAATGTTAAGTGAAATAATATACAAATACTAGATATACAGGGTTATTCAAAATTATTGTTGGGGTTTCAAAAAAATTTTAGTACACAGCAGTGTTCTCCCCAGAAAGTTGTCAGCTGGGTGGCAGGAATGAGTAGCCGGGTGGGGTAAACAACGTAAAAATTAAATGTGATAACATTTAAATGTATTCCCCTTTGGCATTAACAATAATATCATTCACGTAAACCTCAACTGTACAATTGAACTATTTTAATGTTATCGCGAACGATACATAACAGTATTTTGAACTTCTAGCGTTCCACAGTTCGTTCGTAACATTGTAACACCGGGGCTTACTTTTCGGTTGTTGTGGAGTACCATACGGGTTTGAAATGTCATGCGGAATCGAATGCTCACATGCGATTCTACGCTACTCCAGACATCGTTCGCGTATGACACAACATGATAGTCAAGTTCAACTGATGCAATTAAGCTGACAATCAAGATTTGTCATTTAAATAAACCATTTTACAGTATTCACATTTCAGTTTGGAACACCCATTGACTCAAATATGCGTTAATATTATGTAACTGCACATATCTAGGTTGTTAGCCGGGCGATCTGTGAAAATGGCAGAATACTGCACAGTCCAATTGACATAGGAATGCGAATTTTGTTTTATTCTGTACCGTAACTCATGAAGATTACATTACAAATGCTCAATATGTGCACCTTTTGTCACTCTACACACATCTACTCTATAGTCCATCTCTTCCCACACACACACACACCCCAACATGTCAGCTGTGATGTTTAGGAAGGCATCTCGGATGCACTGCTTCATTTCCAGAATATTCACAGGTAGAGAAGGAACAAACACTTGATCTTTAACGTATCCCCATAGGAAGAAAACAGTGTTAAATCTGGTGAACGAGGTGGCAAGGGTAAGAGCATCTGTTCTGCATCTGATCCACCGTTGCAGGAGTACTTGCTTTAAAAATGCTCTGACCTCCCTGTGGAAATGAGGTGGTGCACCATCCTGTTGCAGCTCGTAATCGTCCCTGTCGTCACTCAACTGGGGTAACAACCATTCTGTAAGCATGGCCAGGTAAGTCAGCCCTGACACTGTTCATCGAAGAAGAACGGGCCATAGACTTTTGTCTTCGAAACAGCACAGAACAAATTCACTTTGGGGAGTCACGCACATGTTCCACATAAGAGTGCGGTTTGTTACTCCCCAAATTCTAAAGTTTTGTTTATTCACTTTTCCACTCGCAAAGAAAGTTTCTTCGTCACTGAAAAGTAGTCTGTCGCGAAAACCATCAGTGATAGTGGTGGTGGTGATTTTTGTTTTAAGAGGAAGTACAATCTTCTTCACAACGTTCTAGCAGTGTGATGCAGAAATTTTAATGTAGAACTTTGTCATTACCTGTTAAAGCTTGATGCAGTTGTAAGTGATTCGGCTTTTATCTTCATGTGCCTTTAAAACACTCCATAATGTGTTTTAAGGTACATTCAGTTCCCTGCTGCCTCTTGTAGTCCATTTCTTAGGGCTATGGAGATAAGCTCTCCTGCTTCTGACACAGTGGGATGCCCACTGCTTTCCCCTTTACACAAATAACGTGTGTTCAGCTGGACTGGTAACAGACAAATATTGATGATATTCAAGAGTACAAAACTTTCTTCTTTCTGCTGACCACCATTTTGTAAATACTGTTGTAGCTGCCATCTTCTGGTAACTGACGTCAGTATAGTTCATGCAGAACAAAACTTTGAGAGTTTGTCTAACCATTGCTGCAACAATAAAAACAGTATGGGCCGATTGCAGAAACTGTGTTTAGACAATGTCCACAGTTAAACAATGCCCAAGTATGACTGCCGCACTGCAGAAACATTATTTATCACTTAGACACTGCCTAAAACCGATGTTCAACCGGTCATGTTCAAACACTGCTGAGAACACTGTTTAACCTCAAATGAGAGGAGTGAATCACAATCAGAGGTTACGTACCATGAAACATGAAGTTTGTATTATCATCTTGAGACGATTCCGGGAAGAAAGGTCAGTCCGACAGCCCCTCTGTGGGTCGCACACTACGAAATCGCACAAATTCATTTTAAACGCACGGGGAGGTAGAACTTGAAATAAGATTTCACTTTTCAAGAGACTTGTTTCTTGAGACTGACAAAGGGACAGCCCGGTAACTGTCAACTTGAATGCAATTCTTAGCAACTGATATATTTTATGGGGTAATTTCCATCGAATTATAGGTCACCTACATACATGTCGGAATTACTTGTCCCAATCGTCAGAAGGCTGGCACATCAACCGGGAGGGATTTGCTTGTATTTACTGCCAATTAAGCACACGCAGTAGTGAAAAACTAAAAAGTAGGTTGTATGTGGTTTAAATCGTCGTGCAAATTCAGATAAGTTTTCGGCGACTATGAGATGAAGGTGGTGGTGATTGTTTCACGAGGAGGAGGACTGGGGAAAAAGAGCCATGGCCATAACAACAGCTGTAGTATTTGCTTGTTGTAAAAATAAGGAAACTACAGAAAACAATCTTCAGGGCTGCCGACGATGCGTTTCGAACCTACGATCTCCAGAATGCAAGCTACATCTATATGGCCCGTACAACACATTTGGTTACACATTACTATTGTTTCATCTTCCCTGCATT
Source organism: Anabrus simplex (assembly GCF_040414725.1). NCBI lineage: Eukaryota > Metazoa > Arthropoda > Insecta > Orthoptera > Tettigoniidae > Anabrus > Anabrus simplex. Next base: position 109,475,781 of record NC_090270.1, read on the forward strand.
GAAGCTATTTACAAGTAGATTACACTCACCTTAACAACGCTATAACCTAAGATGGTCTTCCCCGTACGGTGGCGTCTCTTTATTGTCGATAATATTATGAGGTTTAATTTCTATTAAAAGCGATATTCTTATCTGAGGGCAAGTCATGCTCATGCTTAGTCGTATTTGAGTAATGTGTAGGAAGCGAAACAGCTGACTGACGTTCAGCGCACGCACCGAATTTCATTGGTTGCGACAAGCAAAGAGTTGCATGAGAGATACTTCTATCTCCATTTTCAAACCAATATTGAAACTTAAAATGTTGTTTAGTTAAACACCAACCAAACATTGTTTATACAGTGGAAGATTGTGCTAGATTTAGACGTTGTTTAGGTAAACGTTGTGTAAGGCTTAAAACTATTCGTTTCTGCAATCGGCACTAGTTTTCCATTGAATCTAAAACAAAATCACGTAACCCCAACAATCATTTTGAATAACCCTGTACTTTTAGAAAAGGTTTACTGAAAACATGTTGACCTTTGTGCTCACTTTTGTAATCACTGTACTGAATAGTGCTTCTTGTTAGGTCTGAGAAGATAGTTGCAGGGTACTGTTGGCTGCTGTCATAAGTGGTGGTTTTTCATGGGATTTTTATTGGGCATCAAGTTCCGGACCCGACTCGAGACTAGAATAGTTGAAGACATGCTCACAGAAACAGTGAATGGGGCAAAAAAATATATACTGCAGTAATTTTACCTGGTTAATGAGACAAAAGTCAAAAGTCCACGCTGCAGAAATGAAGTTCCCTACGCACCATGATACAGAAGAGTCTCTCTCTCTCTCTCTCTGGCATGCTGTTGCTGGGAAAACTTGGGTCAACTTGCTTTAAATTAACATTTGTGTGCATTGAACAACTTTCATTTTCCATTTATGGTGAATTTCCTCCTATACGAATTGTAACTAGTATAGACTGGTCCTAGTGTAATGCTATTTTCCTTTCAGAGCTGCAAAATACGTGTACCAAGTGGCTAGTGCTTTGCATTATTGCCATTTAAACAATGTGATCCACAGAGACATCAAACCAGAAAACTTACTGGTTACAGACGATGATAACATAAAGCTTGCAGACTTTGGTTGGTCGGTTCATGCTCCATCAAACAAGTGAGTAGACAAATATTTTTCCTTCATTTGTGATACTGTTGTATGAAACATTATCAGTACCTGCAGCTCAGCTTGCGGTGAAAAGCCTTTTAGAAAAATCTGATTTGAACACTGTTGTAACAGTTGTGAACATTTGACGATGTTAGGCTTAAAGTTGGTCTTCATATTGTGTCTTCTAAGAATATTGTCAATCCTCTCTGGCAAATCGCTTGAACGGCAAATTCACGTCTCCCATTTGTTCTACTTCTTCACCCACTAATCTTAATCACATTGACCACATGCACTCATTCTTCTATGCAATTGTTAGAGCCAGAGTATCTGATTGTCGAAGCATGAGCAGCAATCAGATCCTGGATAAGTTAAACTTTTGTCCGTTATCTACTCGTAGGAAAGTAGCAGACCTTAGATTCCTATATAACGCTGATAACTGTTTATTTCGTTCTGAACCTGCATCCTTCTTCTCCCTACATGTCCCAAGTCGCAAAACCAGGATAAATCCACCCCGTAGTATTCCGAATTCCCGCCTCTCTCTTGTTCAAAGAACTTTATTTATGCACATTCCAACCCTCCTTTACTCTTTACCTAGCTCATTTCCTTCATATTCCTTTTTTGTCTTCTTATTGCTGTCACCTCTGTTGTACATAATGTAATATTTATTATTGTATTTACTTGCGTATTAGACCCCCCCCCCAACATAATTCGTCACAGAAGAACGATTCCGCTTCAAAGCGGGTACAAGCTTTACTGCAGCTCTGATGACATCACACAAATGTGTAATTAGTTTCGTCCATACGATCCGCGCAATGAAAACACGTCTGAAAGTCATGCGGTACACGTGTGTTTCATAGTTCAGAAATGTCACCTCCGTAGCGTAGGTCTACTGCAGCTCTGATGACATCATACAAATAGGTGAATAGTTTCGTGTCCGACCTACACAATTAAAACATGCATCAGTCATGCTATATGTCTGGTTTTTGTAGTTAAGAATGTCTCCCAGCGTAATGGTTAGCACTGTTAGCTGCCGTTCTTGGGGACCTGAGTTCGATTCCCGGTACCGTATTGGCAGATATTTAAGAATGGCAGGAAAGTTGATGTGTGGTAAAAATGGTACATTCAGCTCCCCTCCACTGGGGGTTGCACTACCTCAGGATGAGGAAAAGAGTTTACTTAAGTTCAGAAATATTCACAGTTGTTCCTATTAATACAGCTGCGGAGTTCATTGACAAAGTGTTCATTTAATATCTCGTAAGTGGGGAACATTATAGCCTACATAATCTTTAGAGAGAAGTAGGTTTAAAATGTGATAAAAACAGTCCAATCATAACTATTGTTTTACTTGCCAATGTACCTTCATAATAATAATAATGGTATTGATTTTATGTTCCCACTAACTACTTTTACGATTTTCGGAGACGTCAAACGAACTTATTATCCGTTAATAAAAAGATACGGAGGCAACGAACGTGCAAAATTAAATGTTAAGATAATGAAATGCATTGCTGCCACACCTGTAGATATCTATAAATGCAACAAGCGTTCGTGTTATTTATATTTATTCTTTCTGCCACGGAACTTCGACACTAGCCGGGCACTTACTGGTAGTAGCATACATAACCTAAACAATACGGTCTCTCTTATCTCAATTACAGCTGTTTAGGTAAATTCTGATGTGATAAATTTAGAGAACAAGCATAAAATATACCGTACTTAGAAATAAAGGTCTGGCTTTAAATAATTGTATTTATCCAAAGAATGCTTCCAGTCACTATGTATTACATTCGGAAGTACAACTTCTAACATACGCTAGTTTTCAGCTGGTGGGTTGGCACGCTTTTTTACAGCACGGCTTTATTCAGAAGGGGTGGCTTCTGCTACACATCTCCAGAAACCATTTGCGAATAGATTCTCACTGTTTAGACCCTGTAGTCGGGAACAAAACTATTAAGTTGCAAAAAGACAGGATCTCGAATACTCGCGATCGCCGCAAAGATGTCATTTGGAATGACGACACGCCGGTAGGAAGGAAGTTAGCGGCTCAAGATGGCAATAATTCAAATTAAAACAATGATCATGTTTACTGTGTGGTAGGTCTACTGCTTAACTGACAGGCACAAATGACTGCCGTTACATTCTTTTGTGTTAATGTTGCATAACACGATATCCTTATCCCTTTTCTCTACAGAGTCGAATATGAAGTGAAACAAATTTTCGTAGAGAGTTTTTACGACCGCATGCTCTTCTTGGCGTCAACCTCGTCAGAGAAGTTATGAGATGAAACGAATTATGTGATACAAGAGTAACTAAAACTAATTGCTTTATATGTAGGCCTAAAAGTCATCTGTTGATCAATTTAGAAATACCACCTTCCAACAAAAATAGGCAAAGTTTCTAAATGTGGTGGTGGTGGGGGGAAGGGTCTAACACGCAAGTAAATACGGTGTTTTTTTTACTGTTCTATAGTTACTTATGTAAATTTGTACTTATCTTACTCTGGCTAGCAATAAGTTCTTCTCTTCGTTTTACTTTCAATTTTTAATTTTCCTCATTTTCTTTTGCCTTTGTTTTATTAAGTGATGTGTCTCTTCACTTACTTTTTTAGTTATTATTTTCTTCTACTTTTATCATTAGGTGATTTTTCCTCGTTGTCCTTTCACTTATTTTTTTATGTTTGCATTGTGCTAATCCATTGTAAATGTATTTTTCATTGCGGAATTCCGTAATTTGACTTCTCTGTGTTTTAGTTTCCCAAATATATAAATAAACTAGCTGTTAGCCGCAGTTTTGGTCGCATTGATTTGTAATTTGATAAAAAGTAATTGTTCGCTGGTACTGCACTAAGACATTATATGAAAATTCCTAATGTATAATAACTACCGAAAAATTGAGTTTCAGAGCTAAATATGGAACTCTGGAACATGGGACTTAGAATTGTAAATGTGATTAAAAAATCGTAAAAAATAAGATTTTTATTTTTAAACGAGATTCCAAATACCAATCTTCACGTCTGTAACACTTCAGATTTTTAAATATACGTATCCAGATAAACAGAATTCAACTCCTTCACTTATATGACCCCACCCCTCTCTCTTTAGTCGATTTTCCGAAAATGAAAAAAAATGAGTTTCTTTATTTCTAAAGGAGATACCAAGTATCAATTTCCATGTCTGTAACATGTTTAGTTTTGAGATATAAGTATTCTCATAAAGATTAATCAACCGCTTTTTTGGGTCTTTTCTACCCCCTTAAATCGATTTCTTTATTTTTAAAGGAGATTCCAAATACCAATCTTCACATCTGTAACATACTAAGGTTTTGAGATATACCGTGTAATCCCAAATACCACCCGCCACCAAATAAGACCTGCACCCTAAATTTCAGACGGCAAAATACGGAAAAAAGTAAAAAATCAAATAACTTGCATACCTATTTAATTTTCTTCAAATATACCACAAATATAAATTCAAACAGCTTTACAATTAATAAAATCATCAAAAAACCATAAATAAAATAGGTCTAATACTTGGATCATTCACAATTCATTGTCGTCATATAAAGTTTCACCATAGGAACTTTCGTCGCTGGCATCTTTCCATAAATAGTCGTCTTCAATACCGTCCACTGAATTTGAAATTCCACATTTCTTAAACCTTTTGGACACTAGATCATTAGGAATGCGCGCCCATGCAGTCTTGATCCAGCTGCATATTAATCCCAATTCAGCCCTTTTCACTTGTCCGGTTGGTATTAGCACGTGATCACCATCAGAAATCCATTCGGTGCACAACTGTTTCATTGCAGTTTTGAAAGGCCAGTTCACGCACACATCCAATGGCTGTAGAATAGAAGTGAGTCCTCCGGGAATTATCGCAAGATCGGTTTTTCCTTTCCTCATCATATCTTTTAAGGCATCAGTTGTTTGTCCTCTGTAACTGTCCAACACAAGCATGTTTCGTTTTTGTAACAAAGCTCCCGGGCGACGTTGCCAAACACACTTCACCCAGTCCTCAACTAACGCACTGTCCATACATCTAATGGAAACAAGAGAGGTCCACCTATTCAATACCATATAATGTTATAAGAAAAATTATAACATTTTATTATACTCGGTACCGGTTTCGATGCTGGTGTGCATCATCATCAGCCAAAAATAAGAAAAAATATACATAGACTAAGTTACAATATACAATGCATAAAGTACATACAAATTTTACAGAACTGGCAAGACCTAATTAAAAACGGGATCCATAAACATTAACCTATGACTTAAACTTAAAAAGTAGCACCAACTGTCTTAAAACTATGAATATACGTCCTCTTGATAAAAGTCCTCTGAATCTAAAAACATTAAACCATGTGCAGACAAAAACCAATGTTTCACTATCATAAAAGTCCAAGAGCATAATTTTTAATTTTGTAAGAACATATGTGTAAAAGGTTTACTTGCTAAACATTCACTGAGTATTAGAGTAACCAGTGCAAGAATTAAGAAACAATTTTTCTGTTGGTTAAAAATGGCTGTTATTAAAATAACACAACCAGTCAAAAGACGTAACTTCCTATTTTACGTGATAAAACCTATGTCTTCTCTAACATAGCCGCTTTCTTTAAGTATTAGATAACAAGATCTTTTTGATGAAAAATATTGGCAGACGCCGTGTTTCCAGGGTACTGTTCTCGGTTCAAACTAGGACTTGTCTTCTTTGAAACATGTATCCATTTGACCACCTGTGTGTTCTTCTGTGAATATTTCATCCTTAACATCTGCAAATGGCTCAAATGTGTGCACCTGTTTTTGTCCTGGCTCTGCCAAGTCAGATTTGGTTTCTTCTTTCAATTGAGTCTCCCATGATATAAGTTCACAATTGTCGAATGATGAACTTGCTTTCTCTTCAAGCCAAACCGGTTCCACCTTGCTCTCTACTTTCTGGTCCATTTCCTACACCACCTGATGTAGTTACATGAGATGGAGTTGTAAATGACTTCCACTGAATTTCTACTTAATAATAATAGTACCCGGCATGAAGTTCGGTTATGCTAAAGAAAACCACTCCATATACCGAACCTTTGAGTACCAAACAAAGCAACACTAGTGTAAATCTCAGCAGAAACAATGTATAATGACCAGTTAATGTGAACAAATATTCTACTAAATGAAATGAATGCATGAATCCACTGGAGATACGAAGAGCTGTTCCCGGAATCATCACTTTGCCAACAGAGCAGGAACATTTCTTACAGTACAATTGTCGGTAGGTAAATACTTTCACGGGACAGATATGAAACTCGAATGTGAGCACGGTAGACTTCTGTGACCAACAGTCTCTACTCTCGCAAAGTACAATATCCTGTGAGATCAGCTGTTCGCGCACCCAGCATGCCAGCAACACCTGTGAAACAAATGACGATTGAGCACCCGCAGCAGCGGCCTTCATATTTACCGCATATTTACCCATATTCTTTGATTTACCGTATTTCTTTACCTTACATTTCACGTTTACATGCCACTGTAACCATATTGAGAAAAGATCAATCTTGTTTTCTAGAATGCAACTGAAACACAGTAAAATCTGAATGCATATTCCAATCTATTTCAACACTCCATGTAAACATAGTAAATATTTACGAGAATGAACAGCTTGAATACGACCCGCACCCAAGATTTAGAACCAGTATTTTGGGGAAAAAAGTGCGGGTGATATTCGGGATTATACAGTAAATACCCCAAATAAATGGTTTAACCACTTTTCCAGTCCTTTTCGACCCCCTTTAGTGGAATTCCAAAAACAAAAGATACATGTTTATTTTTAAAGGAGAGACCCAGTATCAATTTTCACGGCTCAAACATTTGTAATATCCAAAAAAAACCTTGCTTAGTGAGCACTTGCGCTGTAATATAAATGTATCCCCAAAATTTCATCTCTTTATTTTGGACATATTATTTTCCACCCCTTCTCACTGCCGTGCCGATGGGGCTGATCTTGGACAAATTATATCTGGAGTGTGACTGTTCCCTCAGTGACCCCAAAAACTGTAGATTCTACATTAATATAGGTTGTTTTCTATTATTTTTGTACTTCAACCCCTTTCCATCTCCGCCCTAAGGAGTCCTACGAGCGTCTTATACAACAGTATATACAACAGTAAATTGTGTGTACCAATTTTGGTTGGCAGCTAAGCCCAAACGTACATGCTGATGTAGAATCCTGGAGCTGACGTTCCCATGGTTACGGCAGTTCATTTCTTTATCCGATTCCTAGAGCAGGGGCAGTGTGGTGCCAATAGCTCCGTAACAGTTTTAGGGCCTTAAAACATGGTTTTTGAGCCTATATGGCTTACAGAGTTTTCTTTGAGTCAAGGGGCTTAAAATGAGCTTTGTCTCGTGCTTATACAACAAATTAGATATTTTGCCCATATTAGCCTATTATTTTTATATCCCCGCGTTGCCCCTCCCCCACTCCTCCTCGAATTGTTTTGAAAATAAAATACTGCCCATATCCTCCAGAGATAATGTATATTTACATCAGTAAATTAATGTTTAGAATCGGTCCAGTAGTTCCTGAGATTTGCCATTACATACGAACAAAGTTTACCTCTTTATATACCTGTATTAGTATAAATAAAAAAAAGCCAAGCTTGTAGGACGAAAATCATATTTATACCTTGGTCTACCACTGCTGTTTTCACTACCTACAACTTCCCTCAAAAACCAACTGAACAAATCCTGGGTGTCTTAAGATGTGTTGTATCATTCTATCTTGTCAAATTTTGCCAACTATAGCAAAGGTTTTGGTTCCACCTAATCGATACCAATTCATTTTACAAACTACAGTAAAACCCTGTTAGTGCATTCTTCGTTAATACGTTTTCCTGCTTGGCATGTCATAAATTCAAAGTCCCGATTCTCATCATATTAGATCTATATAAAAATACCTCACCACGTCATGATTTTCGCTATTCACGTTTAATACGGTCACATTTATCCTAGTTCAGAAAATGTTATTTGTACTCCCATGTGAAAGAAACTTGATTTTCAACTCGCATAAGAGCCGTTGCCACAGTTGCATGATTGCGGGGAAAGGCCTTGAATTTCTGACCTTAACTGGATAAGTTGCACCTTCGGGGAGCAAGGAGTTAGCCTCAGGAATGTTCAGTTTCAATCAATCAGTTAATACTGATCTGCATTTAGGACAATCGCCCAGGTGGCAGTTTCTCTATCTGTTGTTTTCCTAGCCTTTTCTTAAATGATTTCGAAGAAATTGGAAATTTATTGTACATCTCCCTTGGTAAGTTATGCCAATCCCTAACTCCCCTTGCTTGCTGGTTAGCAGAGAAATTGCTGTATAACACAGTGAGCCTATTTGTGCTTGTATTTAAGATTCCATTCAGAAGTATTTTATTATATACTTCCTGATGTACCTGGGCTTCGCTACAGGATTCTCAGAAAGACTGACTGTGATTTTCCTAACTGAAGTCAATATAGGTCATTACAAAAACGTCAGTAGGAAAGTAGCAATTAAAAGCAATATTATCATGAAAAATACTCGATCAAATGAAAAACCCCACGAACCTACTACACTGGCGTAGCAGGGGGAGAGGTGATACTCCCAGGTGGCGGATAGGGGGGTCATAACCAGCTTGCAGGTGGACTTCGGGAAAATAAAATACCTCTCGTGGACCAAATGCACGACCCCCTGAGGGTGGGGGGGCGCAGACGAAGAATTCACCCATGGTATCCCCTGCCTTTTGTAAGGGGCGACCAAGGGATGGTTATATTAGAGCCATGAAACTACTTGTGATTAATACCACCACGCGGGGAACACCATGGGTCGCTTTTACTTGCGCGTAGTAACACTATGTTAGGTACCAAATAGGTTTGTGATTCGTAGCAAACGAAAGCGTGACGGCTTTTACAGTACCTGTGATTAGCAGCACTATATGAGCGACATTATGGAATGAGGGAACACATGGTTCTGGCTTGCCTACGATTAGTACTCACTATATGAGGAACACCACGGGATAGTGCGCGTCCCTGTGGTTAGTACACTTATGTGATGAACGCCATAGGTTTGCGTTGCCTGTAAATGGCACCCCAATGCGAGGCACACCTTAGGTCTGTAATACATGTGCGAATTTCATTACCTGTGAGTAGTACCATAATGTGTGGAATACTGCGAATCTACGCTACTTTTGATTAGTACCGCAACATGGCAAATACCATGATTCTACTTTTCTAGCGATAAGTACCATTATGAGGAGCCGATGACTTGGATTTTGGACTCCTTTCGACTACAAGCATCATCGATTCAGTATCGTGCTATAGAAGCAGTCCTTTGGTCAGTAATACTATTGTTTTACACCAGCTTCTGTGCGTGTGAGGCACTGTGGGTCGGTTCCACTGATTGTTTTAAATTCATATCCATCCATTCATTCTTCGTCCTCACGTTCTGAATTCTGGTCAGTGGAGGAATTTGGACGTTTAATTTCATATTTCATTTCGTCTCATTTCGTACCATTAAGGGCCGATGACCTAGATGTTAGGCCCCTCTAAACAGGCATCATTATCATCATCATCAAATGAAACCTCACATTTTCTCACTTTTAACAAACAGTACTACATTGCTGATCTAACAGTCCAAAGTTCTAGAGCTGGAATGACCAGGCCGCAGACAGCCGAGAAAACTCCTGGCATACACGCTCCTCATTCCAATCAGTGCCTCAGAGTAGGGATTGAATAGCTTGAATGCTATTATGAACCAGTGTGTCATGTACTAGTAGTATCAGAAAATTTATGAACCAGAGGAATGGCCTGGTGAAGGAGAAAGTTATCCAACTCCCCAGCTACTTTCCGCCAATATTCAGGCAGGCTGTTACACTCGGTACGACCAGGTGAGTTGACCGTGTGGTTAGGGATGTGCAGCTGTGAACTTGCAACCAGGAGATAGTGGTTTTGAACCCCACTGACGGGAGCCCTGAAGATGGTATTCTGTGGTTTTCCATTTTCACAACAGGCAAATGCTGGGACTGCACCTTAAGGTCAAGACCACTTCCTTCACACTCCTAGCCCGTTCCTCTCCCATCGTCGGCATAAGACCTGTCTGTCTGTGCGACGTAGGGCAAATTAAAAAAAAAAAAAGATCCTTGGTATACAGCAGTAATCGTATCTATCGGAGATGAGTGGCAACAGAAGAAACAAAGCACGTCACAAAAATCTATGGTCAATGTAATGTTATTGTTGATCATTTTTATGAGCCTCCTATATTGTAGGCCTTCACATTTAGTTTTCTTTCGACTCTGTGATATTAGGACATCTTATAGAATTATTTATAGCATAGACTGTACTTCCTCATTCTCCGACCTTACATACCGATTTTCATTAAATTCTGTTTACCCATTTTCTCGTGACTCTGCGCTGATATGGACTAAGTAACAAAAATCCAAATTCACGAATATCCCTGTAATCATAGCCGGTAAGGTAACAGTATATAAGACATACATAATTGGAAATTTAATATTATATAACTTATGTAGTATTTATCGATTTGAGCCCTTATAACATATTTGAGAATTAAATTTTAGGCCTTCCCCTAAACTACCATTTCACTCAGTGTGAATGCAATTATTTATGGCCTAGATTATAGCGACTTGCTCGCCGTCTTTGCACACAGATTTTCATTATATTCTCTTCAGCCGTTTCCTCGTGATGCTTGTACATATGTCAATTGGGAAGGTAATGTGAAAGACAGGAAGCATGACCAACAAATGGCAAATAATTTAATATGGGAAGGGCAGCTGATTCAGAAACTATTGGAACCAACTAGAGAGAAGAATATTCTGGATGTGGTGCTGGTAAAATGAGATGAGTTCTATAGAGAAACCGAAGTGATAGATGGTATTAGTGATCACGAAGCTGTTTTTGTCGTAGTTAAAAATGCTCCATATGGCGTCTTAAGCCTAATCCTACAAAGTGTTCCTCTATTTCGATCACGCTTCGTAAATCCCCTATTCTTAGTAAATACTCCCTCCTCAGTAACCCGTTCCCAACTCCAGAACAAAATGACAAAATGTTTGACAGTAAATTATTTGTCCCTATACACAAAGATACCTCACGAGCAATGTCACTTCTCGGTTTGTTGTATAGATTTTCTGACATGACCCATATTCACTCCCTCAGAGCCTACTATATATCTTGCATCCTACCAGTTATTGAATTTGCGTCTCCCATTTGGTCTACCTCTTCACCCACTAATCTGAATCACATTGACCGTGTGTAGTCTTTCCTCTGTTCCATTGTTAGAGCCAGAGTATATGATTGTCGAAACTTCAGCAGTAATCAGATACTGGATAAGTTAAACCTTCGCCCCGTTATCTAGTCGCAGGAAAGTAGCCGACTTTAGATTCCTATGTAATGCTGTTAACTGTTTATTTTGTTCTCCTGAACCTGCATCCTGCTTTTCCCTACATGTTCCAATCACAAAACCAGGATTGATCCACCCCTTCATATTCCATATTCCCGCCTCTCTTGTTCAAAGAACTTTATTTATTCGCATATCGATCCTCCTTAACTCTTTTTCTGACAGGAACTTCGACATTTTTTCTTCGCATGTGTTCTTTAATAGATTCTCCCTTAGCTTAACCTAGCTCATTTTATTCATATTCCTTCTTTCTTTTTTTTTCTCTTTTCATTGCTGTCCCACCTATTGTACATAAAGTAATATTTATTTATTTATTTATTTATTTATTTATTTATTTATTTATTTATTTATTTATTTATTTATTTATTTTTTACTATGCTATACCGGTACTCATGTGTTATATCTGTATTTATCTTACTGTGCCTAGCTGTAAATTAATCTTCGTTTTATGTTCAATCTTTTATTCTCCTCCTAGTTTCTTTTGCTTTTATGTTCTGTTGTTAATTGTTGTGTCTCTACAGTTACTTTGATAGTTTTCATTTTACCCCTCTATTTGTAAAATTGTTTTTTCCTCATTGTTCTTAAACTTAATTTTTATATTTGCATTGTGCTACTCCATTGTAAATGTTTTTCATTGTGGATAGGGTTGCCATAATCTCGAAATCCAAAACCAGGACAGAAATTACGGTCAGTGTTATCGATCGAAGGAAATGGAAATATGAGGAATAAGGAATACTGCTTTTGTCCAATCTGAAGGTACCTTACCAACACTCCACGCTAATTTTACTATTCTATGAAGCCATTTCATCCCTGCCTTGAAACTGTACTTTCCCCCTGTGGGTGGGGGTGGTAGAATAACACCCACGGTATCCCCTGCCTGTCGTAAGAGGCGACTAAAAGGGGCCCCAGGGGCTCTGAAATTTGGAGCGTGGGTTGGCGACCACGAGGCCCTTAGCTGAGTCCTGGCATTGCTTCCACTTACTTGTGCCAGGCTCCTCACTTTCATCTATCCTGTCCGACCTCCCTTGGTCAACTCTTGTTCTTTTCCGACCCGACGCTATTAGGTTTGCGAGGGCTAGGGGTCTTTCATTTTCACGCCCTTCGCGGCCCTTGTCTTTCTTTGACCGATATCTTCATTTTTCGAAGTGTCGGATCCCTTACATTTTTCCCTCTGATTAGTGTTATATAGAGGATGGTTGCCTAGTTGTACTTCCTCCTAAAACAATAATCACCACCACCATACCCCTGAGCTAAGGGAAATGTGCATTTAATTAATGATCCAGAGTTAAGGAAGGACTGCTTCATTAAAAAACCATTTATTACCAAATATGAGAATATGCATTAAATTATTCAGTACACGAAGTTCCATTGTCATCATTTAAGCTTACCTTATACCAGTTGTATTTTTCAGAACCTTGAACAGATGAAAGGAACTTCATCTGGTTCTCAGTTTATGAAATTCACTGCAACTTACATTTTTCATATTGTACTGTATTTGCAACATTGCATTAACTGATTTTACTGTTAACCTATTCCTTTCTTCTGTCCTTTGAGAATTCATGACGGAAAAGACTCTCTCTAAATTGGCGTTAGACCGGGAACGGAGAAATAAAATTCCACAATTTTCAGCAAATCTGAATACTGCTCAATAGAAATACAATTATGAAAGAACACCCATTTCTTATGTGACATCAAATTCTCAAAACTTCGACCTCCTCCAAAACACACTTTAATTTCAGTACTTGGTCAAAGAGAAGGACTCATTCAATTTACAGCTTGTGTTTTCATGCATCCGTTTGAATGTTCTTTTCAACATTTTCCCATGAAGGTACAGTCTTCAGCAAAATCCAGTCAAAATGTTTAATATCAGACAAGGGCTTACTCCATTTTATCAAGTAATCAATAATAGTTTGATAGAAAAGAGACCCCCTAGAAATGTAGACTGCTAATATTGTGTAAGGTCAGACATTAATTCTTTGACTTTAGACGTAATGAAAACACACTGTTTCCTCTCTCCTAAAATTTGCAGTATATTTTCTACCTCCAATCTTACCTCATTCACTGATGTCTTCCCTCTCAATACTGCTAACTGCCCTCTGGAAAGGATTCATTTGTGCTTTCAAGAAGAGCAGATACATTTCACCAACAGAATCAGAAAATAATTTCTTGAGAAGGGAAGGACACGTATCAAGTGAAAGAAAGACTTAAGTGCCTTAAACATGCGGATGAACCTCTCTATAGCAGGAAACATTGTGAGCCACCTGGTTCTTACATGTCTAAGTAGGTCCTTATATGTCACATCAACATATTCTGAAAATTCTTTTAGCGATGCTACACGAACAGTATACTGTATATGGAGAAATAATTAACCTTTGATAATGCTCTCAATATCATGAGAGGACATCTGCACCAGTCTGAATTGCATTATGCAAAATATGAGCTGGACAATCTACTCCTAAAATTTCCCTATTCAGTTTATTCTGAAGTTTCTTGTACACATTGTTTTCTCCTTTTCTTGCAACTCCCCCAAAGTTAGTGTTTGTGTTATCTCCACCAAAAGCAGGTTCTTTATCACTAAGCCCATGTTCTAAAATGGCACTGTATTCACACTCTGTGATTGTACTAGAATTCTCACGGTCACATTCATTTAAATTTAAGTCTACTTTGGACACCTTTGTTGTCATCAAAATACTGCACAAGAACAGGAAATATTTTCAAATACTTGTGGTTGCTAGCATCAGTGCTAATACCAGCATAATTGGCCTTCGATAGACTGTTCCTTGTTCTGTCTTCAATGAATGGTGATATCACATTATTAACGATGGCTTCTGTTTTGGTTTTGGCGCTGGAGAAGTTTACTGCAACTTTTGAGTCACTAAAAACCTGAGATATAATTTTTGAAGTGCAAGAACTGGAGTTATATGAATGATGGTGCTTGACATAGTGAAATGCAAATGTAGCTTCTGCTGCAGCTACTTTATTACCATCTGCCTGTGTTTTGAAAAAGCTGGCGAGCTGTTTGGAAGATGAACCCACTGCCGTCTTATGCTTTTTCGATTGCACATGGTCGTGAATATCACGTCTACCTCCATTACTGATTGAAATGTAGGAACTGTGAAGAGGGAAAACATATAATAGAATATTTTTTTCTAGGAAAACAACGATCTAGCACCTGCGCGATTAACAATTTAAAAACAATTTCAATGGGTCTGTGTATAAACCTGATGTTACTCGCCTGCAAATTTTGCAGGAAACTTCATATTCAGTTCTTCCTCGCTTTATACTTGGAAACTCTTCAGTATATTCCTCCCTGAACTTAACCTTTTGTCTAGCCGACATCATTAAACCACCAGGCAAATAACTATTTAATACAATATAACACAACTAAATCACAAGCACAACAAACCATGCGAACATTCAACAAACTAATCAAAGAGGATAATACTCTTCATTGCCAGAGATGACTGACTGCCCACTGTATCGACAACTCGCAATCTCGCAAATCAAAGAGGATGTATTGTATACCATCAGAGATGACTGACTGCCCACTGTTTCGATATCTCAAAAGCTGTTCTGTTCTCTTTAGATTTTTTATATAATGTGAAGGCAAAGAGATAACATATTGATGCTTCTTTAACAGCAATTTTTTTTAATTACCGGAAGTTGACTTCAAATCCAGCAAATATCGCGGACATTTACCTTTTTGGCCCGGGCGTTTTCATTTACCCTAAAATCGCGAACTACCGGGCGAGTTGGCCGTGCGCGTAGAGGCGCGCGACTGTGAGCTTGCATCCGGGAGATAGTAGGTTCGAATCCCACTATCGGCAGCCCTGAAGATGGTTTTCCGTGGTTTCCCATTTTCACACCAGGCAAATGCTGGGGCTGTACCTTAATTAAGGCCACGGCCGCTTCATTCCAACTCCTAGGCCTTTCCTATCCCATTGTCGCCATAAGACCTATCTGTGTCGGTGCGACGTAAAGCCCCTAGCAAAAAAAAAAAAAAAAAATCGCGAACTGTCCGTGAAATTCGTGGCGTATGGCAACCCTAAATTCGGAACTCTGTAATTCGGTTTCTCGATGTTTTAGATTCCCAAATAAATAAATAAATAAAATGTGATAGAGAGGTAGGTATTCAATTAGGACTATTAGGCAGTATGATATGACTGATAAAACAGGCATGAGGGAGTTTTTAAAAAGTAACTATGATCGGTGGAAAACGGTAAATAAAAATGTAAACAGACTCTGGAGTGGGTTTAAAGCAATTGTTGAGGAATGTGACAACAGGTTTGTACCTTTAACAGTCCATAGGAATGGTAAAGATTCTCTTTATTATAACAGAGAAGAAAAGAGACTAAGAAGGAGGTGCAGGTTTGGAAAGAAATAAAAGTTACAAATGGCTGTCGAATTAAGGAGAAATTGAAGGAACTTGCATGGAAATTGAATTTAGCAGAGAAGTTTGCTAAGGATAACATTATGACAAGCATAATTGGAGGTCATACAAATTTTAGTGAAAAACTAGCTGATGTACCCGTGCTTCGCTATGGGATTCTCAAAAAGACTGACTTTGTGGTTTTCCTAACTGAAATCAACATGGGTCATTACAAAAACGTAAGTATGAATGTAGCGATTAAAAGCAATGCCATCATATAAAATACTCGATCAAATGGAAAGTCGCACGTTTTATCACTTTTAACGAACAGTGCTGCGGTTAGATTGCGGTGCCAATCTAATAGTCCAAAGTTCCAGAGCTGGGATGACCAGGCCGCAGATTGCCATGAACACTCATCTGTCATTATTCCGCTAAATATGCACACTGTTCATTCCAATAAGTGCCTCAGAGTAGGGATTGAATAGCCCGAATGCTATGATGATCCAGTGTGTTACGTACCAGTAGTATCAGAAAATGTATAAACCAGGGGAATGGCATGCTAAAGAAGAAAGTTATCTAACTCCCCAGCTACTTCCCATCAATATTCAGGAAGGCTGTTACACTCTGTATGACTGGGTGAGTTGACCGTGTGGTTAGCGGTGCGCAGCTGTGAGCTTGCATCCGAGATATAGTGGATTCGAACCCCATTGTCGGCAGCGCTGAAGATGGTATTCCGTGGTTTCCCACTTTCACACCAGTCAAATGCTGGGCCTGTACCTTAATTAAGGCCTAAGGCACTCCTATCCCATCGTCGCCATTAAAACCTATCTATGTCGGTGCGACGTAAATCTAATAAAAAATATTCTGTACGCAGCAGTAATCCTATCTACCGGAGATGAGAGGCAACAGAAGACACAAAGCACATCACGACAAACAATGGTCAATGTAATGTTATTGTTGATCAATGTTATGAGCTTTCTATATTGTAGGCCTACACATTTAGTTTTCTTTCGACTCTGTGATTTGTAAAATATTTTATACCGTAAACTGTAGTTTCTTATTCTCCGACTTTACATACCGATTTTCATTAAATACTGTTTACCCATTTTCTTGTTACTCAGCGCTGATATGGACTTAGTAACAAAAATCCAAATTCATGAATATCTTTGTGATCATAGCCAGTACGGTAACAATGTATAAGACATGAATAATATGAAAATTAATACTATATAACCTTAGTTATGTAGCATTCATCGATTACACCTCTAATAAGAAATATTTGAGAATTACATTTTAGGCCTTCCCCTAAACTACCATGTCACTCAGCATGAGTAAAATGATTTATAGGCTAGATTGTAGAGGCTCGTCCCCCGACTTCACATGCAGATTTTCATTAAGTTCTCTTCAACCGTTTTCTCGTGATGCATGTACATACATACAGACAGACAGACAGAAATTATGGAAAAGTAAAAAGTGCATTTTCTTGTTACTATGGACATGACCTATACAGAAATACCATTATTTTCAAATTCTGAGCAATGTACAGACAAAACTCTTATTTTATATATATATAGATGGTAGGTTATTTATAGGTACTTTAAGGCAGAAACAGGTTCCAAGAAAGACATTCCAGTAATCTTTAATGAACAAGTGGAGTGTGTATGCGAGGATCTTCAAAAGGCAGAAGTATTCAGGCAGCAGTATGTAAAGATTGTTGGTTACAAGGATAATGTCCAGATATGATAAAAATGACATTTACAGTAAGATACAAAAGTTGAAAACTAGAAAAGCAGCTGGAATTGATACGGTTTCCGGGGATATACTTAAGACAATGGGTTGGGATATAGTACCATATCTGAAGTACTTATTTGATTGTTTGCATGAAGGACCTATATCGAATGAATGGCAAGTTGCTATAGTAGCCTCTGTAAAGGAAAGGGTGATAGACGTAAAGCTGAAAATTACAGGCCAGTCAGTTTGATATGCATTGCATGGAAGCTTTGGGAAAGCATTCTTTCTGATTATATTAGACATGTTTGCAAAATGAATAACTGGTTCGATAGAGGCAGTTTGGGGTTAGGCAAGGTTATTCCACTGAAGCTCAGCTTGTAGGATTCCAGCAAGATATAGCAGATATCTTGGATTCAGGAGGTCAAATAGCGATTCACCTATCCAAGGCATTTGATAGGGTGGATTGTGGGGGACTACTGGCAAAAATGAGTGCAGTTGGACTAGACAAAAAGTTACTGAATGGGTGGCTATATTTCTAGAAAATAGAACTCAGAGAAATAGAGTAGGCAAATTTTTATCTGACCCTGTAATTATTAAGAGTGGAATTCCTCAAGGCAGTATTATTTGACCATGATGTTTTTATATAAATCAATGATACGAATCTCCGGCTCCGTGGCTAAATGGTTAGCGTGCTGGCCTTTGGTCACAGGGAAATTTCTGACAAGAGAGTAGCGTTTAAAAAATGGTGCGAAGTTCCTGCTGGGAGAAAGGAGACTAGCTGCTCGACTAAGCGGTATGTTGCAGGTTATAAATTTCATCTTTTGTCCGTATTGAAGATCTACTTGTGATACAAATTCTTATAATTTTTTTAATTACCACCTATTCAATACAATAAAAACGTAATAAAAGCTTACGTATTTATTAAGTTGTTGATATGGTACATGTTTCGCTTCTTTTTCGTGAGCATCATCAACCAATTATTATTTACTTAAGGTTATATAATATCATGAATCTATTCTATTGGATTAAGGTTATGCTTGTAAACCTGACTGACAAATCTTATAATATTTTACATGTCATACAACAATAAAATTATGTCTTTAAGTTAAAACATATTTGTCTAAAATCTATCTAAGTCCAACATTTTATTGACGAAACTCATCTGGTGAACATCCTTTAAAATTATTTTAAAAATCTTTTGAGATCTGGCTAATTTGTAATGATTCAATGTTACTTGACTTGTATGATTGTCGTTGAAACTTCGTTAACTATATTAACAATTTTCTGCAGTTGATAATTGCCTATGTTATGAACATTTTACTTGTTCTCGATGTTGCTGGAGTAACATTTGCACAAAATGTATTGGCATTAATTTAATGTTGTCAATACGAGAATATTGTTCATGAACAAACTTGTTGGTGACTAAACGCTTTCTAATGTGATGCAGAATTTGAATTTTAAACTGTTCTCGTATGTTCCAAATTGGGCTTGTTGGTATATTTTTCTTTCTGTTGCGTAATTGTCTAGTGTTACTCCTAGCCTCTTGAGAACTACTTGTTCTGTTTGCACTCCTTGTACTATATGAGTGAGTGTGGATGAGTTTACGTTTTGACGGGGACTTCATTGAATTTAGCAATCTAAAATTAGGTAAATCTGCATATTTATTAGTTCTAAGCATAATTGTTTTGATGCAATCAGAATATGTAATGTGTGCACACATTGTGTTTGTTGTGTGCGTTAATATTGTTTGTCTAGAAAATGTGACAGAGAAAAACTTATTTTGTTCTGTCACTGAATTCAGCCCCCCAAATTTAGGTTGGATCACTATATTTCAAACTATATACAAACAAAAAGCTGAAATATGTAGACTAGTGTAATTGTTTGTCCTGGATTACTGAGAGTAGCCACCTGCAGTAGAAGTGTGGTTTGTTTCAAGTATAAAAGTGTTAATGAATGCTCTTTTTCCTCAGACGCAAGACCATGTGCGGCACCATGGACTACTTACCCCCAGAGATGGTCGATGGTAGTGAATACAGTCTTTATGTGGATCATTGGTGTCTGGGTGTACTTCTGTATGAGTTTCTTGTGGGAAAACCGCCATTCGAGAGTAACACCGATAAGGAAACTTACAGAAAAATACGGAAGTTGGACTTCACTTACCCTTCTTACTTCCCTCCTGGAGCAAAGGACTTGGTGTCCAAGGTATGTTCAGTTTACAGTAAGGCTGTTGATAGGGTATAGTGTAGGTATCTTTGTTCTTACATTCATAATCATCCTCTTCCTTTCCCCTTTTTTAGCTCCTGCTGGGTCAGGGCATTTATGGCACTTCTTCACCTTTTTCTAGTCTCCCTCTCGCTCTTTCCCTGTAACTTCATCTCCATCTTTTTTTGTTATTCTTTCCTCCTCCATCCTCTTTACATGTATGAACTACCTCACTCATTCGCATTCTATACTGTGAATCGTTCAAACGAAATAGATCGTTCATGAAGTTATGGATCCTGAAGAAGCTGCTGTCATTCAGCTGCGACTTAATTCACAGTGTCTCACTCACTTAAATCTTCATAATCCTTAATATTACCAACAGATGTCAGAGCTATGCAGTTATAGACATCTAATGGCTTTCCCGCTTACAGCATCTAGGTTGTTGTGACCTACCTGTCCTGAGAGACGTTCTCGTAGGTTGGTCACCAGGCCGTTGGATGTTGAAGTATTACCTGTCCTGCCGAGCGGAATGTAGGGAGGTAATTGTAGGTATGACTCGTCCCGCAACTCCCGAAATAAAAGATGAAGTTATTTCCCTGTCCTTTATTACTGAGGACAAATAAAACTACTATGTACAGTATATTTACAAGTCTGAATGTAATGATCTAAAGAGGGAGAGAGCTTGTTCCACGCGCCTACTTTTCTACTACGCGTATCTCTGAATCTTGCCCTGTGGTACTTGGGCTATGCTCGAAAAGAATCTCGTTCTGACAAGTACGAACTACTGGCTGGAAGAAGGCCCCGCGCCATCTTGGCCGGGGGTTACATCTCCGCTCCTAAACTCAAAGTTCGCTCCCTTCCAACTACCAAGGGGTTGGGTCTTACGGGCATTGCCAAACTGATCATCTTGTCAGTGGCTCCCTCAAGTGGCTATTCTCAATAGTTGTCACAGTAAGTGCTGCTACCTAGGCACTACAGTCTTCTGTCTCACTTTGTCCTCATCCTTCCTTGTTTTCCTGAAGTGCATCTGTAATGGCCGTGACTGGCCGTGTACTCAGCTTTGTTCCTTTGTCGGGCATCGGGCGGGCCGCCTGGCCCGCTGGCATACTAGCTCTGTTTGTTGATACACAGTAAATACCTTGTTGTGATCAGCAAGTCCCCGCTCTTAGTCAACACTTGTGTAAGCGCACTTCGCAAACTCTCTCCACTACATGTAACTTCTTGAAATATTTCCCTTTTCTTACAGTAACTAAATCTGACTATAATTATTATTCAATTACCTTAATGCTACAAGGTGTCTCCTGTCTTTGATCATCATTCTAACACTAATTAATCTCCTCTGACACCTGAGCTCAAGACTCGGCTGCCTTCCACCTGGCAGTCCGCCGGTTCGAGTCCGTGGGAGGTCGGTACACGACAAGGTGATGGGCACGATGGTTGATAAGGACAAGGTATACGAGATTAATTCAGTCCTTTGTAACAAACTGGCACAGAACAAACTATCCTTTCCATAGTCGATTGCAAAGAATGATGAAAAATGTAAGTTGGACATAGATATACAGGGTGTTTTGAAAAGATTGTACATATTACGAAGTATTATTTTGTCCAAACTATCGATCGCCTCGGCTCAGCTATTGGAGAAACAAATACATAGTCTAGTTTATATTAATATCCGCTAGATGTCAGTTGTCTTCTGTTTTGCTTAGTAACCGTGATAGGTTTAAAATGGCTACTCCGCAGCAGCTTTCCAACGTAGTCCTTCAAAATCAACTCGTCGTTCCAGTCGGGAGTTACAACTGCCTACAACAACAATTTGGAGTGTTTTGAGACGTCGGTTGGTTATGAAGCCTTACAAGTTACAGCTGTTACAAGCTCTGCGTCCTGATGACAAACGCAAACGTGTGGCATTTTGTAACGAGATTCTTGTTGCTATTGACAATGGTAACACTTTCGCACAATGCGTGTTCAGTGATGAAGCGACTTTCTATGTTAGTGGTCAGGTGAACGAACACAATGTTCGAATTTGGGGCCTACAGAACCCACATGCAGCTATTGAACATGTACGAGATTCGCCCAAAGTCAATGTGTTTTGTGCGATATCTCGATCATCTGTTTACGGCCCATTCTTCTTTGATGGAAACACGGTTATCGGTCAGCAGAATCTCGCTATGTTACAAACTGGTTGTTTCCGAGGCTGTGCGAAGAGAGCTTCATTTTTCACTGGAGTCGTCAAGTGCTTGAATATGTGAATGAAACTACTGAACTGTTGGCTTGGTCGTCAAGGAGCTGGCGACTTAGCATGTCTCAGCTGGGCTCCACAGTCACCGGATTTGACACCCTGTGATTTCTTCCTGTTGGATACCGTTAAAGACAGCGTTTATGTAACTCCACTCCCACAGAACCTGGAAAAGTTAAAAAACCGGATCCGTACTGCCGTAACATCAGTGACAAAGGACATGCTTGCCCGAGTATGGGAGGAATTTGAGTATCGATGTGATATTGTTTGTGTTGCTGATGGAGGACATATTGAACATCTGTAATCTGAACTTGAGAGGTTCGTAAATATGTGTGTAAAGTTTCATATTCGTATATCTTGCAGTTTAATAAATATATGCATTCGAAATACGTATATTCTTTTTGAAACACATTGTATATAACTGTTCACACTCTCAGCTTATGAAAAAAGAAAGGTAGAAAATTAAATGTACCGAACTAAGAACATAACCATTAGTTAACGTAGCCTATTTGTCCAATAGAGTAGAACCTCGATTCCCCGTTTTGAGGGAGACCCCGGGAAAAAAATACGGGAAAATGAAAAATCCGGGAACGAATTAAAACCAGCAATTTGGCTAAACATCACAATAATTAAATGCATATAAAGTTTTTGTTTTATTAATATACTCTTTTTTATCCATAATTACTGTTGCATTGCCTTTGTCGGCTTTGGATAAAAAAGAATATATTAACCCTCCAAGTGATACGTAAAAACCTCTTTGAAGTGATAAGTGACTGTAACGTCTTAGTACAAGTTCTTTTTTAATTCATAAAAATACAAAATGACAGTAAAATATATCATATTACATATATTTTCGTTCAGTATAAACTAGAGAATGTGATTATGTAATAATACTGGGTACAGACCTCGATTCCATTTTATTGGGGGTGGTGAATTACAATTTTCACTTTTGAAAAAAAAGTTTCAACTTTAACTCTACGTAGTTTCAAAACTATAAAAGACCAAAACAAAAGGTAAATGTATAAAATGTTCACCCTTTTGTTAGCAACAAAAGACTTAAAGAGTACATATTTACCGTAAAACTAAAGAACAGAGTTATTTTAAAAAAAAAAATATGTACATCTCCTCTTCGGGCATAATTCTTTACTTCGTGTCACTTGCAAGAGTTTTTCTTTTCCTCCCTTTTACTATGGGCCTGTAGAAGTGTTTCAACTAATGGTAGAAAGTAGGATGAATGCCACAATTATACTTAGGTCACCAGAATTTGCTTCGCTTTCTTTTTATCATCCTTGTTTTCTGATGAGTCACCACTCAAAGAAACTGCTTTTGGTATTTCGTCACCTGGCAAATCACTGTCATCACTGAAAACATCATTTTCATAATCTTCTAACATATCCCAGATATCGTCAGAACAACATGGATTGCACATTTTAGTTTATTGAAACGCTAACCAATCAAGTAGAACAATAGAACACTGCCATGCGGTGTGGCGCTTTGAGCGACTTGCACTAAGATTTGTTTTAGGCAGTACACAAGCAAAGAAACCTATTCTATATTTCAGCTAGATGAATCAAAATAGCCAATGAACTGAACTAATGAGTAGTGCAAAGTTCGATGATATTCATTAAATGGTTTCCCAATAACACAGCTCTAAAAAAAATTAGTCGTTAATAACGACTATATCACTTGGAGGGTTAATAAAACAAAAAACATTTTTACAGATAGCTCCTTTTCTATAATCAAAAGACCCCACCCAAAAAATTCAAAGACTACTTAAACTCTTAAAAACATTTCATTTTTATTTACTGAACAGGAAAAATCCAAACTCATACATATGAATCCAGGTCTCTCCACTGCTAAAGTTCTCCCCAAAATGCACAAGGCCGGCGTTCCCATTCGCCCAATTAAAGTAGTTCACTATGCAACCTGATAACTGGATTCACTCTTTTGATATTGTAAATATGTACCCAGGTGTACAAGTATGAAAATTAATTCCAATAATTGAAAACAATTTAAACAAAAACAGCCACTTAAGCGAACTAGAGGCACAATATTTCATCACAGTATTAAAACTAATTGTCAACAATAACTTTTTCACTTTTAACAATGTCATACACCAACAGGATGGTTTGGCAATGGGATCACTAGCCTCAGGCATCTTGGCAGAAATATACCTAGATTTCCTCTAATACACCAAAATTGACAATTCGAAAACGTTCACTTCTGGACCAGATCTGTTGACGATGTTTTCGTAATCATGTATGAAAATCAACTAACGCTTCCACCACCCTCCTAAGACTCAACAATATTGATTCTCATATCAAATTCACACTCGAATCCGAATCAAATAAAAAAATTAACTTTCTAGATTTAACTATCACTAGAAACTCAATTCTTTCAGTTATAAAATATTCAGAAACCCTACTCAAACAGCCTCCACCATTTACCAAGATTCATTGCACCCCCAGTCACACAAACGAGCTACATAAAATAACCTAGTTCGAGCTTTTAGCATACCTATGTCCTAGAAAGTTCTAAAGAATGAACTAAACAAAATCCGCGGAATTGCAAAATTCAACTGTTTCAGCAATCATGTTATAGAAAGGATCAATAAAAACATCGCCCTAAAACTACACTAAAAAAAAAACTAAACCTCTAACATTTTCCACCTTCACGTTCAACAATGATATTTACAAGTTAACGAATGTCTTTAAGAAACAAGGCGTTAAAATAGCTTTCAAAACCAGCAGTAAGAACATGAACGTATTACACAGTACTTCACATATCAACAAGACCAGCCGTTTTTTAAAATCAGGAGTTTATAGGATCAAATGCAATACCTGTGAAAAATCTTACATTGGGCAGACCGGAAGAAACTTCAATATCAGATACCGTGAGCACACTAACACAATAAAATACAATAAGTTTTCAGCTATCGGCCAACCCATGCAAGATTATAACCATAATTTTACCAATATCGAACAGGACATTGACATCCTTAAATTAGCAAATAAGGGTTCTTTACTCAACATAATGGAAAATTACTACATACACCTAGACCAATATTTTAACGCCAGTTACAATCTTAATGAAATCTCGGAGAAACCCAACGTACTTTTCGATTTATTTATCGCTTTTCTCGGAAACAATAATTCAGCCAACCAGAACTCAATCCTAAGTTTAATTAAAGGTACTCTTCCGAAACAATTACCCTTTCTCCCACACCCTTCAGCTCCGCCTTAAATCCTCCCTCCTCCCCCTTCTAACCCCCACCCCATCCCTCCAAAGCCACCTCCGCTCTACCCAACCCGCATGTGCCTGCCTTTCTCCCCGTTCATATTTCTCCTTCCGCCACCAGTCGCACACTATCAGCTAAGCTACACACACCGCAGCGCGAGGTGATTGTCTATTCACTTTGTGGTAATCTTTTCCTCTTTCCGCGAACTTTGCATTTTACTGACTTTTCTCAGTTTTAATACGTCCAATTTGTTTTCCGCTATGAACTGAGAATTCCACCATTTAATATCACCACGCGCAGTGTCTACTTTCTTCTCAACAAGAATTCAAAACTTCACATTCTGCACAATCCCAACAATCAACCATGTAGCCCTATCAACACGGCTTGGTTACTTAATACACCAAGTGCCAAATTCTCCGCTTAGCACCATACCCCTTTCAGACCGTGTACGCACAATTGTGCAGGTTCGTATTTTATTTATCCCTGACCGTATTTGATGTTTTTTTGGCGCTAGACCGGACTGCAGTGATTGTGTGGGACACGTGGCGTGTATTTCAATTGTTTAGTATGCGCTTGACCGCCAGGGCGAAGGAAGAAGAGTTTAAAAAGCACAGTTGATCGGCGAGATGGCGGGAAGCAGTAGTGCCAAAAGTACTTATTTATTGCGTTTATATTAATCTAGAAGCTTTACTGAATACCGGAATATATTCAATGAAGTGTGTACATTGGTTAGTGAACGTAAATTTTTAATATACGTCATCGTATGTGATACGATGTTCTGAATTTTGATACACACAATTGTGTGGGTCCTTTTTTTTGGATGTTAGTTTTTATTTTGTAAAATAAACTATCAATATGTGTATTGAGGAGCATTTTAGTCAGTTTTTGACATACAAACAAAAATTCACACCTCCAGTTTTCTTTCAGGTCTGAAAGGGATAGCCCTTGCCTAATTTAACCACACTTCATATTGTAAATTATATATTCATAAGATTCTTACTGCTTAGAAACATGTTTTAGGATTTCACCAAATATCGTGTATGTTTAATATGGCTGATGATGATGACCCCGAGCAGGGTTGATAGTAGTCCCATGTTATGTAAATAACATTGTACAGTGAAACCTCGATTCTCCGTTTTTCGAGGGACCGTGAAAATAAAACGTACAACACGGGAAAACGGAAAATCCGGGAATGAATGAAAACTATCAATTTGGCTAAACATCACAAAAATGAAATATTTTTAATTATAATCTTACAAAAATTCCTAAACCAAACCAAACTACAGCCCCAGTGGGACTTTGCCTGCCAAGCGACCGCTGCTCAGCCCGAAGGCCTGCAGATTACAAGGGGCCGATATTCCTGGCTCTGTAGATCGGGGTCGCCATCTCACCATTAGATAGCTCCACAATTAAAGGTAATCACATAGGCTAAGTGGACCTGGAACCAGACTTATATCCAAGTAAAATTGCCCGACCTGGTCGCAATCGAACCCGTGCCCTCTGGATGAGAGCCAGGCATGTTAGACCGCGAAACCGCATTAATTACCGGTACACGAGTTCAAAATCTCGATACTTTATATTCAATTTTACAGGGGAATCTTCGTCAGTTTCCCGTGAAAACTTCTTTCAGTTCAGCAACTTTGATTACGCTAGCCAAACTCTTCGAAAAATCTAACAACGCCAAGCCAAACGACAATCGACCACAAGTAGTTTTTAATTCTCTCATCTAATAAAATAAAGCATATTAGATACAAAAGCACCCAAAATGATGGCAAAATCTGTTCATTTCTTAATCTTTCATTGTAATTTGGTCCCCGGTATACTGTTCGTAGTCAGTTTCTGGAAATCTCGTACCGCACAAATTAGGCCTACATCGACTTTTAAAGGTTATGTTGAACTCGAAAACATGGTTTCGAATGTAAGTATCGATTCTTAAAAGTTCTCGAATACATATTCAATTCTGCGCGTCACAAATCCAATCAAATTGGAAAGATAAAAGAAATATCAAAACTTCAGAAATTACGGTTATTCGTGACCTTGAGGTATCTGGAAAGTGCGCTCGCTGCACATGTCAGTACGAGTTTGAAATGATACCAATCATTTAAAATGTTAACGTGCACAAATAAAACGATTGCGGTTTTTGGTATTTTACCACGAAAACGTAAAATTCCCAGTCTTACATTAGTAACGGTAATAGGCAATCCCAAGACCTCCCATGGCTTTCTTTTTCTTTAATGTAAGGTGCAACATCTGTTTTCGTCTCGCTAACATAATCATGTACGATAATATAAAAAAATACTGAATTTGTGTTAAGGAGCAGTTTCGATTCCTGCCTGAAAGCCCACTTAGGTGTCTGCAGTGCCCTGAGCAAAGTGCCAAAAAACCCTTCGGCAGTACGATCGAAAAAATGTAAATAAAAAAACATCTAACCCTGGACATAATATGGACGTTTTATAAGTGTGAACATGTGACGAAACTCGTTCCGTCTTCACGCAGAGCTGTCGAAATGCGCCGTGTCTTCTAGCAATTGCTGTGGCCACTCTCTGCCCTATGATTTTCTGAGATTCTCTAAACAGTACCACCCGAATGCGATGCTAAGATGGTCCCTTATGCAAGTTCACCGCCGAACGCCAAGATGCATAAATATGCCGTCCTTTCGTGAGATACAGTTTATTAAAAAACGATTGATCGAGGATTTAGCGTTGATGGGACTGGAATTTCTGGACGGTTGATCCGGGAAATCGTTTCTTCGAGGAACGGATAATGCGGGACTTTTACAACGTGATTTAATTACGATGCTCTTGGGACCACGTAATTTGAACGCATATTCCGGGAAAACGTACTTTCCGGGAACGGATAATCGAGGTTCCACTGTAAATACAACTTAGTATTGAACAGTTGGAAAACTCTCCTTGCATAATTTATATGTTGTCTCAGTTCAATACGAACCAACAACATGAAGTTCATAACCCTTGACATAGAATCCAAGAAACATCACACATACGGTGAATCAAAATTATGAAACCAGTCTGTTTCATCGTTCTTCGTAAAAGGTAATGAAACCGCGGTGACGAATGTTGAATTGCTGTTCACATCATTTCTTTTGGAGCATAATATTCCGTTATCAGTTTCAGATCATGCTGGAAATTTTAGATCAATGTTCCTAGACTCTAAAATATCTCAGAAATATGGTTGTGCAAGAACTAAAACCTCTGCTTTATTTCAATACATGACATCTGAGGCAAAAACGGAAATGTGAACTTTTGCAAATAACTCCTTTTTACGGATTCAAATGCAGTTGAACTTTATCCTATAGTTGTCTTTCTTTAATGCTCAGATCGGCCAAATATCAACTCTTCTATTGTCATTGTTAGAGAGTACCGACAATACAGGTGAGGGAATTTTCTCTGTTATTAATAATGAATTGTCTTCATCAGCCATTCCATGGGAAAATTGCATTTCTTTTTCATTTGACAATGCATACGCAATGATAGGTAAAAATAAAGGTGTTGCCAAATTTGTGAATGACAGGCATTCTTCTGTTTGTCCCAGGTTGTTCATGTCATCTCATACACATCTGTGCACAAAAAGCAGCAGCCCAGTTACCAGTCAATGTAGAGACCTTTTTGGTTCAGTTATATTACTATCTTGATATATAATAGTTCTAAAAGGCAAAACACGTTGAAAGTTTATGAGGCTGTTTGTGGCACAGAGGGTCACAAAATTTTGAAACATGTTATTATCCATTGGCTCTCACTTCTTCAGTTTATTGATAAGAGTTCTTGAGCGGTGGGAAGCTTTGACACATGTCTTTTAGTGAGTCCCACCATGACCACCAAGCAGTTTGAAACTGTGAAATCTTTCATACAAGACCCACACACAAAACTATTTTGCTACTTTCTTTAGAGTACACTTCCTGTTTTTAACTCAATGAACATATTTCTGCAACAAGATGCTCCAGCCATACATCTTCTTAGGAGGAAACTTGCTGGTCTTTTAACTGACCTATTGGTCAGATTTGTTCAGCCATGTTTTATTCAGTCAGAATCTATCTCCCTTTTGAGTGTTGAATTCAAGAGGAGGAAATACCAGAAAGCAATGAGGACTTGGTAATTGGAGCAAAAGCTAGGGCATACTTGAAAGATAATGACTCTGATGAAGAGATGTTTTATAATTCTGTAAGAGTGTTTTATATGGCTGCTTGCAGTTACATTATCAGGAAATTTCCCCTTGATGATGAATTTCTTCATCATGCCGAAGTTGTAGACATCTCTCTCAGAATTAAGCTTTCCTATTCATCTCTTGAATATTTTGTTCATAGATTCCCAACTTTGGTCAAAGAAAGTGAACATGACAAACTTGAAGAGGAATTGGTAACTCCCACAGAAAAAGTTTTCAGTGTTAGGAAAAATCAGACAGAATTCAGGCCTACATTAAGTACATCCACACTGGAATCACTTATGGTTCTGAAAACTAAAATGTCATCTCAGGGGGAAGTATGTTTCAAGAAAACCTACACTGAAAACCAGCTGCTGTGTGCAAAACAAGCTACAAAGAATTTTTTATTGTAGAACTAACAGGTAATGAGCAAATTGTATTGTGTATTATGATATACTTTAGAATAGATTGCTGTAGGAAAGGGCAAATGGGGTGCTTTGGATTTGACTCGTAAACGTTTACAACTGGGGGAGGGGTGCTCGAGTTAAAAATGGGATTCGTGATAGCCCCCTTGAAAGGTCGGCACCCCTGTTACTGAAATCAGTTGTTTATTTCAGCCTTTATTTTGACCGAGCTAACAGAAGTGGTCACGTTATTTACACACATGATGATGATGATGAT
Source organism: Anabrus simplex (assembly GCF_040414725.1). NCBI lineage: Eukaryota > Metazoa > Arthropoda > Insecta > Orthoptera > Tettigoniidae > Anabrus > Anabrus simplex. The sequence continues at coordinate 109,505,948 of NC_090270.1, forward strand.
TTATGAAGGCATGCTCTCTCTCGTTTCAAACTTGAATATTTATTTTCACCAGTCAACGGGGATTAAGAATTGGCAGTGTGAGATAGCTCGCTAGTGTGGGTAGTGGACGTAGTGAGAAATAGATATGGATGATCGATCGTGTCCAATTTAAATCTAGCCTTCAGACACGACTAAAAATGCCTGTTGTACACAATGACATTTTTCTTTCAGTTCAATAGTTCACAAGAAAAATTTCAAAGACTGTTTAACATTGCTAAAGGTTTGACAAGATTTCAAGAGATTTCATATGTTCTGATGTGGATTTGGTCCCATTTTCCTATTCCAAGGCCAGAATTCAGATCTCCCTGTCAGTACACTGAAACTACCAGCTACTAGCTCTGCACGTCATAAACAGTTCATAAAGGGCACGGGTTCTTCTATTTTTAAATTATTAGACAGCAACAGTGAGCATTGTAATCTATGAGACGTTATGGCTGAAGAAGTCTCAAATGAGACGAAACATGTTCCAAAGTATGTTTAATATATTTTTATATTAAATAGTTTTCACTTGTAAAGTGTGTTGATTTGGTGGACCATTAAACCTAACACTAGTTCTTAATTTAAACTGTATCAATATGGATCTATATGATGTTAAGTTGTAAAAGTACTATGGTGCCGATCTAACAGTACAAAGTTCCAGAGCTGGAATGACCAGGCCGCAGACTGCTGTGAACATTCCTCTGCTATTATTCCGTTAAATGTGCACACTGCTCATTCCAATCAGTGCCTCAGAGTAGGGAGTGAATAGCTCGAACGCTATGATGAACCAGTGTGTTAGGTACCAGTAGTATCAGAAAATTTATGAACCAGAGGATTGGCATGCTAAAGAAGAAAGTTATCTAACTCTCCAGCTACTTCCCGCCAATATTCAGGCAGGCTGTTACACTCGGTACGACTGGGCAAGTTAGTCGTGTGGTTAGGGATGCGCAGCTGTGAGCTTGCATCCGGGATATAGTGGATTCGAACCCTACTGTAAAATTTAATTCTTTCAAGGTCCACCTATTCAATACAATGACGTTTTATTGTGATTTAATCACATGTCAAATGGTCAAATGGTACTAGTTTTGGCATCTATGTGCCATCATCAGCCTTTAGTACCAATTAAAAAATATATATATTCCTAAAACATCTAAAACACATTTTAACACATTATAAAATACAATTACTGCAGTGATGCATGAGATAAGTTAAAATTATGATACAATTGATTGCTGTGATATAAAATTCTTAAAATTCCGGCTGTTCGTTGCATAGTTCAGTCTGTGTACATCCGGGATAAGTGAATTTGTGCTGTTGTATGCTATCTATGTGAGTGACATTTATTCCTTTGATATTAGGTGGTTCCAGAGAAGTTTACTTTGATCACGTAAGATCGTGATATAAAGATGAATTCCCACTTCAATTTAAACCTGAAGGAGAAAATAGCCAAGTTAGACGTTGGAAGCAATGTATGGAAGTTGCTAGAAACATTAGGATCATTGAATGATGATTGACTCACCTTGAGCAGCATGTTAAACATTGTTGTTACACAGACGGAGCCGGATTAAGTGTGTGGGCAGCGGTAAAGCAGGCGAGGGGAAGGAAGGAGGCGGAGCAACTGCAGGGCAATGGAAGTAAGGCAGGGCGGAAGGATGGGGTAGTGGGGGTAATTGACGGGAGTGTGTATTCCGGATTACTTGGAAAATCTGTTTTTCGATAGTTTGGTATTTTTAAGCCAATCGATTCAAAGATCGAAAAGGATATTGAGTTTCTCGTAAATTTCATTTAAATTATAATTGGGGTTGAAGTATTGATCGCAGTTGATGTAACAACTTTTCAATAATATTCATTATGGGTACCTTGTTTGCTGTTTGAAGAACTTCCATATCTTGTTCAATGTCGGTAAATTTGTGATTAGTGTCGTGCATATGTATACCCATGGCGGAGAACTTATTGTGTCTCATCGCGTTGACGTGTTCTGAATCTAATCATAAATTTGTGCCCTGTTTGACCTATGTAAGAGCTGCTGCATGGTATATCGAGCTTTTGCCATACCCATGGCGAAGAAAGATCTTAATAACGAACTTAATACCATAAGGGCAATTGCCAAATTCAATGGGTACAACAGGCCATTTATAGAACAAATAATAAACAAATATAGGTACCGGTCTAAGACCAAACTCGTGAAAGAAAAAGAAACTCCTATTTCAACCACCTTCACTTACAATAATGACGTCCATAAAATCACCAACCTTTTCTGGAAACACAATGTAAGAATTTTATTCAAAACTAACAATAGAACCTCCGAAATTTTACACAACTCTGTATCAATCAATACCCCCAGTATCTACTCCAAATCTGGAATATATAGACTAAAATGCAATGAATGCAGCAGCTCCTACATAGGTCAAACAGGACACAACTTTATGATTAGCTATTCAGAACACGTCAACGCGATGAGCCACAATAAGTTCTCCGCCATGGGTATACATTTGCACGACACTAATCACAAATTTACCGACATTGAACAAGATATGGAAGTTCTTCAAACAGCAAACAAGGTACCCATAATGAATATTATTGAAAAGTTGTTACATCAACTGCGATCAATACTTCAACCCCAATTATAATTTAAATGAAATTTACGAGAAACTCAATATCCTTTTCGATCTTTGAATCGATTGGCTTAAAAATACCAAACTATCGAAAAACAGATTTTCCAAGTAATCCGGAATACACACTCCCGTCAATTACCCCCACTACCCCATCCTTCCGCCCTGCCTTACTTCCATCGCCCTGCAGTTGCTCCGCCTCCTTCCTTCCCCTCGCCTGCTTTACCGCTGCCCACACACTTAATCCGGCTCCGTCTGTGTAACAACAATGTTTAACATGCTGCTCAAGGTGAGTCAATCATCATTCAATGATCCTAATGTTTCTAGTAACTTCCATACATTGCTTCCAACGTCTAACTTGGCTATTTTCTCCTTCAGGTTTAAATCGAAGTGGGAATTCATCTTTATTTATATCACGATCTTACTTGATCAAAGTAAACTTCTCTGGAACCACCTAATATCAAAGGAATAATGTCACTCGCATAGATAGCATACAACAGCACAAATTCACTTATCCCGGATGTACACAGGCTGAACTATGTAACGAACAGCCGGAATGTTAAGAATTTTATATCACAGCAATCAATTGTATCATAATTTTAACTTATCTCATGTATCACAAGCAGTAATTGTATTTTATAATGTGTTAAAATGTGTTTTAGATGTTTTAGGAATATATATATTATTTAATTTGTACTTAAGGCTGATAATGGCACATAGATGTCGAAACTAGTACCATTTGACATGTGATTAAATCATAATAAAAGAATTTAATTTTACTGTAATCCCACTTCAATACGGAATCAATGAAATTCATAACTATTAGTTCGAACCCTACTGTCAGCAGCTCTGAAGATGGTATTCTGTGGTTTCCCATTTTCACACCAGGCAAATGCTGAGGCTGTACCTTAATTAACCTGCCATTGGTCGAGGGGTGTGCATGCCACTCACTTTTAAATTAATTTTGCTGTAAAAGGCCAGGAGCCACAGGTAGTGACATGTTTATAGGAGTAGCTGTTAGTAGGAATTTTTTTCCATTTTTATGTTTATGATCTCATTTTTACATTGTAAATGATGAATAGCAAATGGCCATTTGGCTTGTGGAGGAACCGGACCATGAAGGGAATATGTTTCAGGACGGTAGCAAATCTTCTGATGATTCTCAGAGGTAGATGAGATTGGACCGAACTAGTTGGCCATGCGGTTGGGGGCACGCGGCTGTGAGCTTGCATCCAGGAGATAGTGGGTTCGAATCCCACTGTCGGCAGCCCTGAAAATGGTTTTCCATGGTTTCCCATTTTCATACCAGGCAAATGCTGGGGCTGTACCTTAAGGCCACAGCCACTTCCTTCCAACTCCTAGGCCTATCCTATCCCATCGTCGCGATAAGACCTATCTGTGTCGGTGCAACGTAAAGCCACTAGCAAAAAGAAAAAGATGAGGTTGGAAATACTGACCACAATAGCGAAGTGAACAATGTGCTGAAGATGATGAGGAAGGAATTGTCATTAGTTTTGGGCCTTATTACACTGACCATGACAAAACAACTCAATGGATAATCCACGTACCAAATCTGTGATGTGCTGACCAAAGGGGAGCATCGCGATTGGGAAGGCCAGGAATTCGGAGACAATTACCAAAGTATGGAAACTCTCTTCCTGTGTCGGTTCTTGAAGGAATAACCTACCATACTAATGTATGGATGATAAAATTAGGGTTAAGTACATGCGTGTATCAGATGTGGTTGATACAATCTAGAAGAGATAAAAGCCCTTATTAGATTGCTTTATCTGGCTGGAGTGATGAAATCTTCCCACCTAAGCATGTTAGATTTTTTGGCAAATGATGCAACTGCACCTGAAATATTTAATTTGGTTATGAGCTACAGATGCTTTTATTTATTGCTTAGTGTCATTCGCTTCGAGAATATTTTCTTTACATCGGTGGAATAAATTCAAAAATCATGAACTGCAATACTGGAGAAAAGCTTTTAAGAAGAAAATTCCTGGAAACCTTGGGTCTAGATCTCATAAAGACACAAGAGCCTCGTATAACAATCTACCGCGCAAGTTGGCCATGCAGATAGGGGCGCGCAGCTGTGAGCTTGGATCCGGGAGGTAGTGGGTTCGAGGCCCACTGTCGGCAGGTCTGGAGATCGTTTTGTTGTTTCCCATTTTCACACCATGCAAATGCTGGGACTGAACCTTAAGGCCACGGCCGCTCCTTTCCACTCCTAGGCCTTTCCTATCCCATCGTCGCCATAAGGCCTATCTATGTCGGTGCGACGTTAAACAGATTGTTAAAAAGTTATATGCGGCAGAAAAATAAATGTAAACCTTCCCAAAAAGTAACAAAGTAAAAATAGTCTACAAAAGTTAACAAAACCTCGCCAAGGACGATAGGCGAGCGCTGCGCTCACCCTCGACCATCCGCGTTCGTCCGTTAGGCTTGTCCGACGGTGGGTTAAGCCCAAGGCCACTTCCTTCACACTCCTAGCCCTTTCCTATCACATCGTCGCCGTAAGACCTATCTGTTGCAAGTGACTAATCTCATGTTTTAATCTGTATTGAAATCTGTTGATATACAATAATAAAGTTTTATTATGAATCCACCTGTTCAATACATTATAATGTTGTCACATTTAAAATAACTTCATTAGTTAAAAAGTTATATATGGGACATGTTTCGCTCCTTTATAGAGCATCATCAACCAAATCTGAATCTCGAATAATTGTTATTTACGTAAATAATGACTTAAGAACTATTAGAACATTTTTGACAAACTTAAGACTTATTCTATTAGAATATCATAAAATATAAAATCTTGACGGTCATTGACATCTATAAGAACATATCTTTTCAACAGCATTCGCCGAGGTCATATGACAACAAGCATTTAAAATTTCTTGAAGACCAACATTTATCCTGTTACAAGTTCAATCATCAAATTGACGATAAATTTGAATCTTTATAGACTCTTATCCACAAGGGATAAATAACTTTTTTACCAGATCTCATTGCCAAGAAAATCCTCAAAGTTAGCTCCTAAGATTGATTTTCACGTCTTTCTAAGATTTTGGACATGATATATATATTTTTATTTTATTTTATATTTTAGTACTCTCTCTTCCATAATTTTAATGTATTTTCCTATTAAGCACATGTAATTAAGCCATGTATACAAAGATTTTATATTTTATGATATTCTAATAGAATAAGTTTTAAGTTTGTCAAAAATGTTCTAATAGTTCTTAAGTCATTATTTACGTAAATAACAATTATTCGAGATTCAGATTTGGCTGATGATGCTCTATAAAGGAGCAAAACATGTCCCATATATAACTTTTTAACCAATGAAGTTATTTTAAATATGACAACATTTATAATGTATTGAACAGGTGGATTCATAAAGCAAATTAAAAAAACAATACAGTACTCGGTACTTATCTGAGATAAGTGGCAACAGAAGACACAAAGCACATTACAACAAACAATGGTCAAAAATGTTATTGTTAATCAATTTTATGAGCTTTCTATATTGTAGGCCTTCACATTTAGTTTTCCTTCGACTGTGATATTAGGGCATCTTATAAAATTATTTATAGCGTAGACTGTAGTTCTTTATTCTCCGACTTTACATAGCGATTTTCATTAAATTCTCTTCAGCCATTTTCTTGTGATGTGTGTACAGACAGACAGACAGACAGACAGACAGACACAGACAGACAGAAATTACAGGAAATTTAAAGTATGTTTCGTTGTTACTGTGGACACGACTGATACAGAAATACCATCCTTCTTAATTTCTGAGCAAAGTACAGACAAAACTCTCATTTTATATATGTAGATCATGTAAAACTGTCACACTAATGTACAAATATTTACTGTACTTTAGTTCGTGGAGTATCGAGAGCTACACAGACAAAAATAATCAATAGTGTTTTGCTAACTGCTGACGTTGAAGAGTATAACTATCGATAATGGAAAATAATCTGTGGCATCCAAAATAACTATCGCTTTGTTTGAATGCTTGATACGAAGGAGAGTATAATGGTGCCAGTAAAATCCTTTGCAAGAGACCCGCTGCTGCAATGTTCCTCGATCTTTTCATGGAAGGTTTTATAATCTAATTGTGTAAAACCATCGCAGTAATATACAAATATTCACCGTACATCACTTAGTGGAATATTGTGAGTTACGCAGAAAAAAAATTGATAGTTTTTTGCTAGCTTTTTACACTGAAGTGTATAAATACCGATAATGGAAAATAAAACACGTATAAATCTCTCATATTAACGGGTGACTCATTGAAAGAGTTCTCGTTGAAACCAAAGGCTATTGTACAGTTTAATGTAGGAATTGCGAAGAGACATTTAAAAAACCTGTCGTTACAACAGGGTTCTCGTTATATCCCATACTCCCTATAACGGACGTCTACTGTACTTATGTGCAGCAACATACTCTTTACTTCTAAGTCTAGTCTTATGCATAAACAAATTACATTGATGCATTTTATAGTTTTGTGTTAATTTAACTGAGGTGAAATATTTTGTTCCTTATGTCGTTGGTTGCATGTTGTGTTTTACATTAATGTTGTTGAACTTGTAATTATCTGAAATGAAGAAAATACATGAATTTAGTCTTGTTTTACTGCATTGTGGTGCATTGAGTTCCCGCATATTTTGATGTACGAGGACTTTACTGATAGATTATTTGGAAAGTTGGCAGGCATGATTAACTTATTTATTTGGGAAACCAAAACAGTGAGAAGCTGAATTACTGAGTTCAAAAAGTTGCAACAAGGTATTGGGATAGTGTATTTTTGGGCTAGGCAACTGCAAATCACTTATTAGATGGGTTTATACATGGACTATCCTTACCTTTAGGAAATATTTTGCAAGTCTCAATGGATAGGCCGAATGTTAACCTCAGTTTTATTTTTAAAAACTTGAAAAACTGCAAGTGCTAAACCCTGAGGGCAAATCTCTTCTTGATATAGGCATATGCAGTTTGTGTACAGTGAATGGAGCCACAAAAACTGGGATCTCCAAAATTGACTGGGACCTTTTTCATTTTTTTTCAGATCTCTGTACAATCATTTTAAAGATAGCCCTGCTTGACATGCTGAATATACAGACATGACATAACAAGCACCGCATTTCTTTACAAGTTCACTCAGTAAGATGGTTGGAAAATGGATACTGTATTGATCAAGCTTTTAAAATATGATGACATTGACAAATTTTTGAAAGATTACACTGGAGAAAAAAAAAAAAAAAACACCTTCAAGACCTTAGAGAAGCTGTGAAGAATCCACTACTTAAGGCAATATTAAGTGCTCTTAGAAGTATTTTGTCAGATGTTGAACCTTTCCTGAGAAGATTTCAGAGTCCGAAACCTATGGTGCTTTACCATTTACATCTCTTGCAGAACTTAGAAAAACATAATGATGAGATTTGTTAAATCCGAAAAGATAGCTGATGCAGTTAATTCTTAAAAGTTAAAATATTTAGACTTACAAGATAGTGCCAGTCTGCTTTCAGTAGAAAAAGTGGATATTGGTCATGCTGCCAAGAGCTTGCTCAAACAAGTTAAATGTTCTGAAAAGGAAAAAGTTACTTGTAAGAATGAGTGATCTCTTGGATCTCCATGTTATAAAAACTCTGAGAAAAAAGGCCTCAAAAATCACATTTAGCAAGGTGTATCACTGCCCCAGATGCTAAAATAATATTGCTTAAATCCAGTTTGGCAATTAAAAGCATTGACACCGTTCTTGAAAACCTGCACAGCCATACAAGAATGTGATAAAAGTGCTGAAAATGTCAAATGACAGTTCTGTCTACTAACCAAGGAAGCTCAGAACAATGCAGGAATCAACAAACAATTTAATAACTTCATTTCTAAAAGAATGGATGGCCTGGGATTGGATGAATTTTACTACAATCTTGTAGGAGAAGATGAGAAATATGAAGATCTCTGGTTTGTAATGAAACTTTGTTTCATTTTATCCCATGGTAATTCATTTGTTGGCAACAGGCCTTTCTGTCAATAAACATTTAAGAGTCAAAAATCTTTTAGAAGAACCTTTTTTGTCCCAGAGAATAATTTTTTATAGTGTGAAACACATTGGTGGTCCGAGGAATGTTACTATCAATTAGAGAATACCTGGAAAAGAAAAAAGCAAAGCAATCAAGAGGAAAAGAAGAAAATGAAGGAAAGGAAAATTGTATTAAAATTCAAAGTTTTGGAGGAAAAACAGAAAGGGTGGAAAATTGAAAGAGAAGTGCAGGATGCTGAAATTTAAAGGAAGGAGATAGTTCTAGAAAACATAAAATGAAAACGGTAATCTTTTTGATGAGTGCAAACTTTTCTTATTCATTCCTATCTTTCCTGATTAAAATTTGAAAACTAGTTTGAATGTAGACCTAGACTAATTGGAATTCATTATATTCACCTACATTAGAAACAAAAATTAAATGCCTTTGATCTCAAGAGTGCTTTAAATCTGCATGAAATAGTATGAGATTCCTGTGGTGAAATAATTTCATTTTCATATTTGAATTACTCTATTAATAAGTTAGTTGTGCTTTGTTCCTTGGAAATAAGTAAAGGTATATGTTAGGCCTACATGTTACCTTTAAACAATTTCTAAATATATAAACTGCCTATTAATGAGAACAAGAAAAGTCCAGATAAATTCGAAGAATTCTGGTCTCCTGGAAAAAGAGTTGTTGGAAACTCCGGAACATACGATTAAAATATTAATAAGTGATTTTAATGCTCAAGTTGGCAAAGAAAGAAAATGCAGGAAAATAGTTGGGCAGTTATCCTGGGCATATAGGAACCAATAGAAATGGGGAAAAGCTTATTGAAGTGCGTGAAGCATTCGACCTCAAGTTAATGACCACCCAATTTCAAGAAAGAAAGGAAGAAATTAATGACATGGCATTCACCAAAACCCATGTTAGGGGAGTACCAAATAGACCCTGTACCCACATTGAGGCCGGAGGAGATTTTGAACGTTAAAGTGCAAAATGTTGCAAACATAGCTTCTGACTACTACCTTGTTAGCCAAGATAAGGTTTGTTACCAAGTCATTCAAGAGACCTTCGCCCAAAATCAAGAAATATTGAACTGATGAACTCATGATAAACCAAGAGATTGTCGAGAACTATCAACGAGAGCCTGGGGTCTTGGAATCTTCGAATTGGGACGAAATGGCTAGGAGGATTCAAGAAACAGCTGAAAAGACTATAATGATCGCCAAAAAGAAGAAACATCCATGGTGGGATGGCGATTATGAAGTAGCCTTACGGGAAAGGTCTAAAGCGTGGAATAAATGGTGTACTAATCACAGAAATTTCGTAAACTTCAAGGAATAACGGAAACACACAGCATAAATCCTCTGGAATGCGAAAAGAAAGTACGAGAAAGGACAGCTGCACAACATAGATCATTTCAAGAGAAACAACACAAGAGATTTCTAGAGAAGGTTTAAAAACAAAATCAAAAAATTATCCCGTGGTAATCTGTTTTAAAAGTGAACAAGGGAAACATTATTGGTGACAAGAAGAATTGCGAGTATCTGGCCAACTATTTCCGGAATCTGCTGAACTGTGGACCTCCTGAAGATGGATTGCTGTTTGGAGAGCCTCAGTTCAAGTTGAAGGATTCATTACCACCAAATAAGGAAGAAATTAGGGACATCATTAAGCAACTAAAAAACAACAAAGCTCCTGGGAAAGATTCAATTACTGCAGAGTTATTCAAATTTTCAGGTGAAAATATAGTGGAAAAACTAGAGGAATTATTCGCTTTTATTTGGAAAATGAAGAAATACAAAGTTATAGGAAGAATGCACTCGTTTCATCCCTTACACAAAAAAAGAGGACCAAACTAACATCAACTACAGAGGTATCTATCTCCCTTCTTCCTATAGCATACAAAATCCTATCCAAAGCATTGCAGCGGAGGCTTGAAACACATATAGATAAACAAATTGGTGAATACCAGGCCGGGTTCAGGAAAGGGCTTTCATTTGCTGAGCAGATTTATATTCTAAAATCACTTATAAAAATAAGATCAATGAGAAATCAAAAGAGGACAATCATAACTTTCGTTGATTTCAAAAAGGCATATGATTACATAGATCATGGCGTGCTCACGAACATTCTGCAGGAGTTTGGAGTGGAGGAGAAATCTCTGGCCATAATTCGACAATCTCTTACAAACACCTTTTCTCAAGCCCAATTTATGGGCGAACTCTCAAATCCGTTTGAGATAAAAACGGGTTTGAGGCAAGGCGACAGCCTTTCTCCAATACTATTTAATTGCATTTTAGAAAAGGTTATTAAAGAGTGGAGGTTGAGAATGACTGAAAATGGAATGAAGAATGGGTTAAAGATAGGTTGTGGGAAAAAAATGCGACGATGTTGGACTACCTTGCCTTCGCAGACAACGTTCTTATTACAGACAACTGTCAAACAGCCAAGAAACAAGTTGAAGAACTACAAAATGTTGCAGTCAAAACAGGGTTAAGAATCTCCTTCGAAAAAACAGCATTCATGGATTCTATAATAAAGGCGACATGGACAGACTTGTTACGCAGTACGGGTATATCCAGTGTGTGCAAAAATTTAAATACCTGGGAGAAATACTCACCCCCAATGGAGATATAAAGGAGAGGATGAGAAGGATGGAGGCAGCATTCAGACTGTCATGACACCTATAAGTCCAAGTCCCTCTCGATTCTGGCCAAGTTAAAACATTACTGCACAGTGGTTAGAACGGAGTGCCTTTATGGAGCAGAAACCTTGATGAGGATGGCTCACCCAGTCCTTGAAAAAAGAGAAAGAAGATTCTTACGAAAAACCTTAGGCCCAAGAAAGTCGACGAGTGACCCAAACACATTGCGGTTAAAATCGAATTTGGAGCTCTACAAGACAGTAGAAAGAATCACGACTGTGATGAGGAAAAGGAGACTGACATTTTATGGGCATATCAAAAGAATGAACCCTGAGAGATTGGCCAACAGGATACTTCTTCTGCAGGAAAAGAGGAAAAAACACCCGGGATGGCTAACACAGGTGCACATTGACTTGGCAGAAATAGGTATGGAGGAGGAGGATATAAAAGAAAGGAAGAAGGTTGCGGGGAAGAGGGATGCGTCTGAAGAGCAACATGTGAAGCCACGGAACATCTCGGTGGAAGAGCGAGCAAGAAATCAAAGACTCAAGAATCTTTGGAGAGTGTAAAGAGAACGGTATCAGTCTGCATGACGGAAGGAAGATCGTGTAAATGTGGCCCACAGGTATTGATAAATAATAATAAATAATAAACTGCCATCAGTGTAATTGTTTTCCATAAATAATTGGAAGAAAGGAAATGGAGAGAGAATTAGGCCAGCTATGGCAGTGGTGGAGGCTGGAATTTCCTTTTTTGTTCTTTGTAAAACATGCTGTACGGCAAACTAACTTGTCACTCAGTTTTTGTCAGGGATATTTGAGAGAACATTTCTGTGGACACTATGATAAAACTAGCAGAAGAAAATTAAAAACTAACAATATAACTGTAGAGACACAACAGTTAACAATAAAACATAAAGCCAAAAGAAAAGAACGAGGATAATTAAAGACTGAAAGTAAAACGAAGAGAAGAACTTCTAAGAGAAATACAGATATATAAGTATGTAGAACACAAAAAAAAAATTCATTGTGTACAGCAAAGGGGACAGCAATTAGAAGAGAAAAAAGTAATATGAAGAAAATGAGCTAGGTTAAGGAAGAATCGATTAAAGGAGGGTTGGAATGCGGATAAAGTTTTTTTAACAAGAGAGAGGTGGGAACACGGAATATGAAGAGGTGGATTTATCCTAGTTTTGCGAGTTAGGACCTGTAGGGAAAAGGATGCAGGTTCTGGAGAACTAAATCGTAAACAGTTGCTCAAGTTTCGACAATCAGATAAGAGAGAACAATACAATACACACATGCCCGCATGGTATTTTCAAACTAACTCTGTCAGAAGGTGGTGTTGAATCCAGTTCCACCCCTCAAAAAACTAAAATATACTAAAAAGCATAAAATTCCCTAAGACGCATGAAATATCGCGCTGCAAAATGAAATCTTTGAATAAGACATCTGCCCTATCTTCACAAGCGATATTTTTGGGGAAAAAAGTGCGGGTGGTATTTAGGATTATAGGGTGATCTTCAATCGTTATTAGAAGCTAACTTTCCAATTTATTTACATGTTTTACATTTCTTTTGGTATTTTGTGAGCACTTTCCTTTAACTGATACATATTTTTCTCCGGGTTTTGAATTATTCCCATGAACGAAACTAATTCAATAAACTGCTGAATTTCACAAGAGTTGGTTTCGATCTCTGTCAAACTTATGTAATTATCCATTAGGAATAATTCAAAACAGTCAATCGCACTGACCTCTGACTCTTACACTCTGATTTCCAGTGAATGGAACTATATTAGATCGTGTTGCATTTCTAGGCTAACATTTTTCCACACTAAGTTATGTTCTACATCCCATAGTTCATCATTGCTTTCAACGTGTAATATCTTCTTCAATTTCAGTAGACATACCAAAAATTATTTGAATCATTATAACTACTAGCAGAAATATTATCACTTCAGAGATTCATCTTCGATGTAGTCCCTTATTTTATTTCCAAACAACCATCTCTTTCGTGGTGCTCGCCATTTCTGTGCAAAGTTTTCTGACTCCCTAGCTACTTTCCGCCAATATTCAGGCATGCTGTTTCACTTGGGATGCAACAGTAACCTCATCCATCGGAGATGAGTGGCAGTGGCAGCAGAAGGGATAAATTACATCGCAACAATGGTACATACAATGTTACTATTGATCAGTTTTATGAGCTTTCAGTATTGTAGATTGGGCGAGTTGGCTGTACGGTTAGGGGCATGCAGCTGTGAATTTGCATGTGGGAGATAGTGGGTTCGAACCCCACTGTCGGCAGCCCTGAAGATGGTTTTCCGTGGTTTCCCATTTTCACACCAGGCAAATGTTGGGACTGTACCTTAATTAAGGCCACGGCCATTTCCTTCCCACTCCTAGCCCTTTCCTATCCCATCTTCGCCGTAAGACCTATCTGTGTCGGTGCGACAAAGCAGCTAGCAAAAAAATCAATATTGTAGGCTTTCACATTTAATTTTCTGACTCTGGGATATTAGAGCATCTAATGTAAAGGCAGTCCATCCTTCTTTCATGACTTCCTCTTGTCTTATTCTTCAAGCGATCACATTTTTCTTTGTTACGGACCGATGACCACGCGGTTTGACACCTTAGGACAATCATGATAAAAACCATCGCCAGTTAACATTATTAAACCATTTTTCCATGTTAACAATGCTTAGCATGATATGTACTAAACAACAAAAGTCTAAATTCATTATTCTATTATCATATTTGGTACAGTAAAACTGTATAAGTCATAAATGATTATAACTTTTATTCTCTAAGTTTTGGTATGGTATGTAATACTTTTCCATAGCACGCGTAAAATAGGTATTTTTTTTTTTAATTTGGGCACCTTGTCCTAAACTAGGTACAGTTTTATCCAGCGTGAATAAAAATTATTTATTACCTAGACTGTAGCACCTTATTCCCAGACATTAGACATATTTTTTAAAATTCTGTTCACTCGTTTTCTCATCGTTCGGCATTGAGAAGGATCGAAATTCACAAATGTTGTCATTGGTGCTATGGTAAAAATGTAGAAGACAGAAACGACTATAAATATAATTCTATATAATATATGTAGTATTTTTCTATAGTACCATTAATAACGTAGACATTTGAGAATTAAATTTTAGGCTTTCCCCTAAACTAGCATTTCACTCAGTGTGAATAAAAACGTTTATAGCCTAGATTGTAGTTGCTCATTCCCCGACTTTACATTCAGATTTTCATTAAATTCTCTTCATCCATTTTCTCTTGATGTCCGTACATACATACATGCATACAGAAATGGTGGAATATTACAAAGTGCATTTCCTTGTTACTATGGATGTGACCAATACAGAAATACCATTTGTTTTAAATTCTGAGCAATGTGCAGACAAACCACTTATTTTGTGTGTGTGTGTGTGTGTGTGTGTGTGTGTGTGCCAGGTGGCTCACGGACGCCGTACTTTCTACTTATAAATGTCCCGCATGCATAAGTGATGCGTGGGGTGTCTGCCAACTGATTTTAACAGGGGAACTACTGCCAGCGGGCAGGTTACGTCAGAATATGAAGAGATAAAAAACAGAGTCACACTCGCAGCATATTACTCAGCGTTGCCGGTCGAATGCACCCCTTGCATTAGTAAACATCGTTTTCGACTGCATAGTTCTAGGCTGGTGTATGCTACAGCCGCACTATATTTGCTGTCTGCATATCGGCAGTAGCTAGTGTGATCAGCAGCGGTGAATACACAGACATTATTTTAATCTGAACAATCTGGTCGGAATGCAACAGAAGCTCCAAACAGGCGTATGCCTTCTACATACGTACTTCACCTAACAGTATTAGTTTTTGTTTCATACATACAACTCTTCCATCGAGTGGAATGTCTACACGTGTATAAATAAATAAGTTATTAGATTTCATTTACTGCAATTTTTTTTTATTTTTATTTTTTTTTTTTTTTGCTAGGGGCTTTACGTCGCACCGACACAGATAGGTCTTATGGCGACGATGGGATAGGAAAGGCCTAGGAGTTGGAAGGAAGCGGCCGTGGCCTTAAGGTACAGCCCCAGCATTTGCCTGGTGTGAAAATGGGAAACCGCAGAAAACCATCTTCAGGGCTGCCGATAGTGGGATTCGAACCTACTATCTCCTGGATGCAAGCTCACAGCCTCGCGCCTCTACGCGCACAGCCAACTCGCCCGGTACTACTGCATCTTTGGCGTGTCTACAAACAGTAGCGGCGGTTAGGGGGTGGGGTGAGGAGGGACAATCGCTCCCACCCGCACTTTGTAGAGTAAATATGACATTTATTCCATTTTAGCCAGCTGGAACTAGGAATTATTTTAAAACAAGCTATTTGTACAAGCCTTGTTGTCTTATATGCTAAATCTTTCCTTTACTGTATAGCGCTACGGCAAGTAGTGGAGACGTTGCATGTGCTGTGAGGAAGGGTAGTAGGGGTACAAATTTTTGCCGAGGTCGTGGCCACTGAGTTATAATTCACCCACTTGTCGCGCGCATTCATCAGTCTGGCAGTCTCTGTAGTGTCTGTTAGTTTCTTGGTGAGTATTTAAATACTAAATTATTTTAATTGCATAATCATGCCGTACTCCTATGTAATTATACCGGGCGAGGTGGCGGTGGGGTTACGGGCGTGCAGCTCTGAGTTTGCACTCGAGAGATAGTAGTTTCGAATCCCACTGTCAGCAGCCCTGAAGATGGTTGTCCGTGGTTTCCCATTTTCACACCAGGCAAGTGCTGGGGGTGTACCTCGATTAAGGCCACGGTCGGTTCCTTTCCACACGCAGCCCTTTTCTGTCTCATCGTTGCCATAAATCCTATCTATGTCGGTGCGACGTAAAGCCAATTGTAAAAAAAAAATATTCAGTTGTAAATTATTGCAACAGGAGCTAATACCAACGTTCCTATGTTATTTCTTTGTGTTATGTTATTTATTAAGTAAATACCCCGTATTATGTTTGTGAGACCTGGTGAAAATTTCATTATATAGCCTTGAATCAAAATTGCAAAAAAAAATTATTACGAATAGGCCTAATCCACGGGGCTGATTAATTACATTTACTTATAAAAAAGCATAATACAAACGAAATAATTTAGTCCGGTGAATGTAAAGTTGGTATTCTCTCACGTTGAAATTACAATTAAATATATCTGTTTTTACAATTGATTTTATGTCGCACCGACACAGATTGAACTTATGGGAAGGAAGCAACAGTGGCCTTAATCAAGGTACAGCCCCAGCACTTGCCTGGTGTGAAAATGGGAAACCACGAACCACCATCTTCAGGGCTGTTGACAGTGGGATTCGAAACTACTATCTCCCGAGTGCAAACTCAGAGCTGCACGCCCCTAACCCCGCCGCCACCTCGCCCGGTATAATTACATAGAAGTACGGCATGATTATGCAATTAAAATAATTTAGTATTTGAATACTGACTAAGAAACTAACAGACACTACAGAGACTGCCAGACTGATGAATGCGCGCGACAAGTGGGTGAATTATAACTCGGTGGCCACGACCTCGGCAAAAATTTGTACCCCTACTACCCTTCCTCACAGCACATGCAACGTCTCCACTACTTGCCGTAGCGCTATACAGTAAAGGAAAGATTTAGCATATAAGACAACAAGGCTTGTACAAATAGCTTGTTTTAAAATAATTCCTAGTTCCAGCTGGCTAAAATGGAATAAATGTCATATTTACTCTACAAAGTGCGGGTGGGAGCGATTGTCCCTCCTCACCCCACCCCCTAACCGCCGCTACTGTTTGTAGACACGCCAAAGATGCAGTAGTACCGGGCGAGTTGGCCGTGCGCGTAGAGGCGCGAGGCTGTGAGCTTGCATCCGGGAGATAGTAGGTTCGAATCCCACTATCGGCAGCCCTGAAGATGGTTTTACGCAGTTTCCCATTTTCACACCAGGCAAATGCTGGGGCTGTACCTTAAGGCCACGGCCGCTTCCTTCCAACTCCTAGGCCTTTCCTATCCCATCGTCGCCATAAGACCTATCTGTGTCGGTACGACGTAAAGCCTCTAGCAAAAAAAAATGCAGTAAATGAAATCTAATAACTTATTTATTTATACAAGTGTAGACATTCCACTTGATGGAAGAGTTGCATGTATGAAACAAAAACTAATACTGTTCGGTGAAGTACGTATGTAGAAGGCATACGTCTGTTTGGAGCTTCTGTTGCATTCCGACCAGATTGTTCAGATTAAAATAATGTCTGTGTATTCACTGCTGCTGATCACACTAGCTACTGCCGATATGAAGACAGCAAATACAGTGCGGCTGTAGCATACACCAGCCTAGAACTATGCAGTCGAAAACGATGTTTACTGATGCAAGGGGTGCATTCGACCGGCAACGCTGAGTAACATGCTGCGAGTGTGACTTTGTTTTTTATCTCTTCATATTCTGACGTAACCTGCCCGCTGGCAGTAGTTCCCCTGTTAAAATCAGTTGGTAGACACCCCACACATCACTTATGCATGCGGGACATTTATAAGTAGAAAGTACGGCGTCCGTGAGCCACCTATATATATTAGAAGTGGTCAGTTTGCCTCGAAAATGATAACGTAAATGTATGTTAAACTTTCTTCCAGTTAAAATTTGGTTTGCAGTTGAGTGACCTCGTTCGTATCATACTTAATTTTTTCTGTGTTTCAGCTGCTGAAAGGACGGCCTGATACAAGACTTTCACTACCAGACGTTATGAGACACCCATGGATAGTGGCCAATAAGGACCTTTAATTTCTGCAACACTACATAAACTTTCATGAACAATCAATAACTGGCTTAAAAGTTGAGCCTTTCACTTCTAACCTTTGAGGAAAATAAATATGCCTTTAGGAAATTTTATTTGCATAAAATGTCCTTGTAAATTATATATATATTATCAATCTTCCTTGAAAAGGCTTTGTCATGTCATTGCATGCTGTAAATAAATATCTTTTTTCACAAAATTCATGTTTTACTCTTGGGTGACCTAGAATCAAAATAGTTTAATGTAGTTTCACCTGTCAGAAAAAATCTACAACTGTTTGGCTCTTCACTCTGTCAACCCGGGTTCTAGACACTTCCACGCGAACGAGTATAAAAGGAGGTCCACCCGACCTACGAATTCAGTATCTGTCGCTCCACCGTCTCTGCGACATGGGTGACGGGAGGAGCATTGTGTGTGCCGAACTTATAGTTGAAAAGTCTTCGAAATCCAAGTATTGAAACTTCGGTATTTTCTCTAAGTGTTGTGTCGGGACTTTATCATATTCTTGAAGTGCCTGATTGGGACTTTGTTATTTTCTGCGAGCATCGTGTTGGAACTTCGTCATATTGACACATTGGAACTTTGTTATTTTTTGTGTGTCGTGATTGGACTTCAATATTTTCTTAAAGTGCCATATAGGAACTTCGTTATTTTTCCCAAGCGTCTCATTGGAACTTAGTTATTTTCGCCAAGTGTCGCGGTAAGACTCTATTATTTTCTTAAGGTGACATACTGGAACATTGTCATCGGAACTTTATTTTCTTCGAGTGTCGTGTTGGGACTTTAATATTTTGACACATCGGAACTTTGTTATTTCTACGCATTGGAACTTTGTTATTTTTTTGAAGTGCCACATAGGGACTTAGTTATTCGACGACGATTGAAAGGGCTTTGAATTTTCACAAGTGTTGTGTACCACATTGAACTTACGTTTCGAACATATTCGAACTTGTATTTTGTGAATCAATTTCTGGAACATTGAAATTTTTCGAGCGTGTAGGATGAACTTGTGCCCTACCAACGTAAACTTTCGTGTGAACGATATGACTTGTTTTCCCAAGTGCCTCATTGAATTTACGTCTTGTAAAAACTGTGAAACTTAGGGAACGTTCAACATTATGTTTAATTGTGAAATATGCAATACTTTCCAAGTGCTGCACTGGGACTTGTGTTTTGATTCTTATCCTCATTAAAGACTGTGACAATTCAGAATACGCATGTCGCATTCCCAGAAAGCCTCAAACTTTCCAGTAGTTTGAGTGAATCCATAATTTATGAAGTCAGACTTTTTCTTTCAAATATCATTTTCTTTAATGGCTATTGACGGAACAAGACAGTTTCCGAGTGCTATTTATTCAGTTCATTGCCAATGTGTTTTAAATCTTCAGAAAGTATGCATTAAGAACTGTGGTGACTATAATCCTCTAGAACATTCCAATTTACAGTAAGCTTGCGTTATGAACTTGAATTTCTACCGGTACAAAGTCAAAATCATCTTGTTCTTCGAGTGATTATTCCAGAACGTTTTAATTTAATATCTAGAGTGCAGTAACCATAATTAAAAGGTCACATCTGTTCAGACAGTGCCATGAATGTGTGGAGTGCCATGCAGAAAACTCAAGTGTGAATTACGTCTCAAATCGAACCCAGGAACGTGTGCCAATCTTCGAGACATTCCAGAACTCATCCGAGCAGGTGTGGTCCCTGCCCAGGCGATGTCCAGCGCCATCCCAGTACTCGGAGGTACCAACCAGCCACGACACTTCCATGCTGCTGTACTAAGGTGATATGAACTTGCTTTTGATGATCAATAAACTCAATTTATCAAAAGAATCTCTAAAATTGATAACTATACGCCTCTCTGTACCAACTCCAATGATAAAGCCACTCCCTAGGATAAGATCCATGCTCATTAATTTAATATCAAGCGCCTTAAAGATATGAACCCTTTTTACGGGTACCATCATAAGAAATTTAAATTAGTGTTCCGGTCACGTTGCGCACAATGGGCCAGTGACAACTAGTCTGGGTAAGGATTTTATAGAGAACTTAAGTTCACGGCCCTGGAGTGTGGTTGCATATCGGCTTACAGCTGCACGGAGCGTCACTCACAAGCCAGTCTTTGCATGATGGTTTGGATCACGCAACAGTAGCTAGTCTGATGTGTTGGTGGTGCTTAATTTTACGTTGATAAGCGAATCTTATAACATTCATAAATTTGGCCTAGTGTACTTACGCATAGTGGTTTGCAGGACATTGCTATGGAGAAGAAAGCTAGACAGTTTACAAATGAAAAGTTTGAGAAAGTGGAAACATGCAAATCGCCCACATGTTTGACATTCATATGACAACATTAAACCTAATGTAATCGTGTATAGTTCCCATTTCTAAGAATATTTCTTCTTGAGGTTTTACTATGTTTGTGTTCTTAAAATGTATGATTTCTTTATTTCATTAATTATAATTGTAAACACTTGTTTCTTTGTTTTTGTTGTAATTATTTTTACATTCAAACCTAACCTTAAATTTAACAGCAAAATTGTTATTCATTTTTGGCACATACCCTCTTTGAAATGTCTTCAGTCCTCACAAAAACGTTCTAACCGGTTTTGGCTGATAGTTTAAATTTTGTTAAATCCTTGCATACTTGAAATTTGGAAGTCTCAATGAAGTCCTCACGTCTCTCCCCTCCAGTATGGAATACTATGTTTTTATTTTCAGGTAGTTTATAAATTTATTCATAAATTGGTTTTGACAAACTGAAGAGGCTAACAGTTGTAGATTAACTGATAGAAACTGAAAAGAAATTACTTCAGATATCACCAAAAAAATCTGTTGCCGGCAACAGAATTTTCTCCCCAAAAAGTTTCTCCTCGATTAGCAATTTCGTAGAAGGTACAGTTAGTGGCGGAGTGGGCAAAATGAAGCTCCACAATGGATCCGAACTCATTAAGACAGTTTAACGGATGATAGAATCATTAGAATATTGAGATTACCTGTGATTTGTACCACTACGCGAGGAACATCGTAGTCAACCTTTGTTGCAATAGTACCACTATGTGAGGAATACTGTGGGTCTGCGGGTTTACAGTACCCATGTGTAGTATCCGCCACTATGACTGAGGCTTTCTTCTGTCCAGGTTTCGTTCGAACATCCCAAGCAGATAAAAAGATGTTATCCTTGCTAAGGTGTTTCACCATCTTGTTTCTGGGTCTGCATTTCGAGGTACACCACGGGACTGGGCTTTGACTGTGATTAGTACAGCTCTGTGAGGAACGCCATGGGTCTGTATTGCCTATGAGTGGCGCCATTATGTGAGAAACGCTACGTGAGAAATACCATGGTTCTACTTTACTAGCTATAAGTACCATTATGAGGGGCTGTTGACCTGGATTTTAGACCCCTTTAGACAACCAGCATCATTGATTCAGGATTGTGCTTTGGAAGCAGCCCCTTGGTTATTATAGAATTTACCAATGTTTTAAGTTGGTTTCTGGGAGGGTGGGGCATTGCGGGTCAGATCCACTGTTTGTTTTAATTTCATAATCATTGTTCGTCATCTTTTTCAATTCTAATCAGTGATTTGATTTTGGAATTATTTTAACATTGTGAGTTAGATTCTCTGATTATTTTATGTATTCATTCATTCATTCATTCATTCATTCATTCATCAAGTTTCGAATTCTGGTCAGTGGATGAATTCTAGAATTTTAAATTGTCATTGCATTTAGTCTCATTTTGTACCATTAGGGACTGATAAACTAGATGTTAGGCTGCTTTAAACAATCGAGATCGTCTCTCTGAGAGATGGTCTCCAAATTCAAACTTGGTTTTATTGTAAATAGCCAGATGGAACCAATGTCAAGTCATGCTGGTTCCGGCCACTTACGTTTTAGTTTGAAAGCCTTCAGAAAATAAATGACGATCATAGGCTAATTCATATTTGGCTGTAGAATTGGAAGTACTTTAATGTTGACATTAAGATTACATTGGTCAAAATGGCAGCCAAGCACTATTTTTTTTTCAGTAACTAACAGAAATAATTGAAAACTGATTCCTGAATGTGTGCAGAGAAGTTTATTTATTAAAATATTTTTTGTGACTAGTTCAAAATAATGACGACTCTTTCTATCAAAAGTATGTAGATCGGTCTTTCAGTTTTATATTCACGTATAAGGTTAGGTTATGATTACGATGTGCTTCCGAACACGTTGAGAAAAATTACTTCAGCATTTGACAGATAACGCTGAAGTAGTTATAGAAAAGCAAAAATCCTTGAACTCTTGCATACCTGCCAACTTTACAAAACCAAAAATCAGGAGATTTTGATACAAAAATCAGGAAAAATCAGGGGATACAATTGGTCAAAACTGCTTATTCTACGTGTCTTGCGCAATACAGGAGTAGGCTACCATGGTACATATTTTAACACATCTCAAAACCCGACTGTTCCTATACGAGGCTACAAGGCTAAAAAGTACAAATCTCTATTCTCTCACAAGAAGTATGTGAGTGAGATGATGGGTCTCTGATAAGCCTTCCGAAAATAGTATGAACTCGTGCTCCACATGTGTGAATTAGTCAAGCACCTAGATGCCATTACTTAGCAAATGCATAGATTAATACTGTATATTGGATCACGCGCCCGCACAATTATGCGAAGCATAATGTTATTTTTATCAAATAATAAATTAAAATTTGCCAGAATTGTCTCCAAATGGCTCCTAAAATTCTATAAAAAGTCACTAGTCGCTATTTTTGAAGTCCTGTGATTAAATTGACTCCAAATCTGGCAACTAGTCTCTAGAATAGACTAGACTGATCCGAACAAATACGAACATAGCTCCCGAGAACAAGAGATTGACAATCAATAAACATGTCACGATATACAGGTTTCAATAAACATTGCACATTCGCGCATATTTATCATATTAACATCGATATTTCATTTGAAAGCGGCCAATGAGCAAAGAACTGGCATACAAATCTGAAATGGCGGGATTTAGAAACAAATGTTTGAAGTTCAAAAAAAAATAAGCTAAAATCAGGAGAAATAACAGAATAATCAGGAGGCGGGAAAAACTGTCGAAAATCGAGAGTCTCCCGCCTAAATCGCGAAAGTTAGCAGGTATGATCGTCCAAAGGATTTGAGTTTGTTTCCAAAAAGACTTTGTCAAGAACCTTGCAAGTATATTCTGATGTGAGAATGTTATAGAAATGAACCTGAGGAAAAATGCGAGCATGCTTATGTCTGGAATGTACACCACCACCTGTGTACATCAATTGCATGCTCCAACATCCTACAGGTCTTCCACTTACCCCAGAATGCCTGCTCATTATATAACTTCCCAGGAGCAAAAGGCGAAGCAAAATACATGAAAATCGAGACTATGGTGTGGGAGGTGGTGTTATTTTCAATGCAGGCACTTTTTCTTGGATTCTTCAGTATTATTTCTTTATGTACTTAAATGATAGATATAAAATCCTTCAAACTGGAAACTGACAAACCCGTTGAGGATTGTATTGTACAATTTTTATATTATGGAATATGAATGGTTCCTTAAAAGGAGCACGGGCCCATGCACACCTGCCTCGGCAATCATGGCTAGGAAGCTTGCCACAACCCGGCCATCATCTCTGGTATGGTAACACATAAAGTAATCCCGTGCATTCATCTTGATTTCTAGTAGTTCTTCATCCTTTCACTTTGCTGTTTCCTCCTCTCTTGTGTCCAGATTCTTGTGACCATTGAAATGTTGTATCAATCTTCTGAAAGTTGTTCTGTCATGTATTCATTCGTCTGTTATTCCAATATGTTATCTTTTTATTACTCCTTGGATCCGCTGGTTGCTCTTGTAAACTTCGGTAAAAGCTCATTTTGTCAGTCTGCTGTTATCCATCCTCATTATGTGTCCAAAAAATGTAATTCTCCTCTTTCTGATCTTGCCTGATATCCTTTAATTTCCTTCATCCTTGAATAGATCTTTATTCCTCCTAACCGGGCGAGTTGGCCGTGAAGTTAGGGGCACGTGGATGTAAGCTTGCATGCGTGTGATAGTGGGTTCAAATCCTACTGTCAGCAGCCCTGAAGATGGTTTTCCATGGTTTCCCATTTTCACACCACGGCTGCTTCCTTCCAACTCCTAGGCCTTTCCTATCCCATCGTTGCCATAAGACCTATCTGTATCGGTGCGACGTAAAGCCACTAGCAAAGAAAAAAATATTCCTATGTCTAAACTTTCTTTCCTCCATTTTCAATGGTCCATGGATTTACCTCAGTATTTTCTTTTCCTTTTTCTCTATCTCTTCTACTTGACCGGTTTTCATGGAGAACCTCTTGACCTGTTTGCTTCCTGATAAAGTCCATTAGTCCGAATTATTTCACCTGTCAGGGTTCTACAAATGGCGGACTCCAGGCCGGATCCGGAACCCTATGGCTTTTGTTCCTGCACCTGCATGGTGTATACGATGGCAAAAGTACGGGGGGGGGTGAAAAGAGTATTTAAAACAAAAAAAATATTTGAGAGTTTAATGGCCTAGAACAGGGATGGCGAACCTTTTCCAGCTACTGTGCCATTTTGTCTGTTTTATTATTCTCAACTGTTTACTGTGCCACTTGTTATTTTTTTTTTAAGGACTGGCTATAACACACATACCCAGTAAGACTTCCTTTCTTAATTATTTCGAGAATACCGAACATTACTTGTAAAAATATATAAGCCGCTCCCATTGTAACACACCTCGTCATTAAATAATATTAGATTTAACAATTAAAAATACTAATATTGCTAATGAACTTTTAAGTGAAATATCGTTCTCACATTTAGTGCCATCATCATTCTAAAGGCTTTCTCTTGTCGCTGCAACCATTGATCTCTTCTCTCTGCGGTCCTTTTCATCTCTCCATAACCTTGGCATCCCATCATGTCAACTACCTCTTCAATGATCTTATTCCGTGGTTTCCCTCTGCCTTTCTTTCCCATCACCGTGCCTTCGAACAAGTTCTTTATAAATTTAAAGATAAAAATTTCATGATGTTCCGTATTGAACTGTATCACAATTAAATTGAAATAATAAATAAGGTAGTTCAACCTATTCAATACATATAAATAAGAAATGTAGTGTTACGTTCCTATTTAATTACAAGTGGAAGCTGTACCGGTTTCGACCCCAAACCAGGTCATCATCAGATGAATAAAACGCAAAAACAATGCATAGGTAAGAAAGAAATTAAAGAATGAGTCCCCCACAAAAACAGTTGAAGAGGCAATATAAGACAACGGGGATAGGCACTGTAAAATCCAGAAGTAGTAGAAGGTAAGTCACTTAAAAGAAGCAAGGCGCAATCTTCTGAACTGCAGCACAGCACACGCAAAGTTTGGCACTGTCTCAAAATGTTTACGAGAAACGGAGAATGGTTAAGTGAGCTAGCTTGCATACACTATCAGGCGCCAAGTCACAGGACAATCCAACAAATATGAAGATCCAAAATCGTGCAGAAGCCGAAGACGAGTCGCTCGATTGAAGTAAATTGCCAGCTCCCGAAGATCAGCGCAACATATTCAACGTCCGGCACCGTGCCTTCAAACGCCGACGGAACTCGGTGAATAGCTTAATGATCCAGTCTATGATCGCTTCGGTCGCGAAAATGTACATATATATATAATACAATTCAACATATTTGAAATATGTAACTAGGATCTTGCATTGTTTTTGCGTTTTATTCGGCTGATAATGACTCGGATTGGGGTCGAAACCGGTACCGCTTCCACTTATAAATAGGAATGTAACACTACATTTTTTATTTATTTGTATTGAATAGGTTGAACTACCTTATTTATTATTTCAATTTAAGTTCTTTAGGAAGTCATTATGCCAGAGAATGTGACCAAAAACTGACGCTTTTCTCCTTTTTATCGTTGTTATTAAATATCTCTGCTTCATTAGTTTTCTTCTCAATCCAGCTAGTTCTTGTCAACTTCCTCCATAGCCAAATTTCCACTGCCTCTAGTCATTTCACGTCCTCCTTCAAGAGAGTCCATGCTTCACAGCCTTATAGCAGCACACTCCAAATGAACGTTTTGATAAAAAATGTATTTTGTTCAGTATCTAAGGATTTATTAGTTAAGAGCTGCTTCTTCTCTTCAAAGGCTTTCTTACACAGGGAAATTCTTTATTTCCACAGTGCATCTGTTGTCATCGATAATAGCTGATCCTGCACCTGTTTTATTCAAATATTTCCAATTCTGAGATGTGCCTCTTGCTTCATTTTAGATTTGCTTACATGACATCAGTTTTATTTACATTAATGTTGGAAATCTTTTAAAGATGGATGTTAATTTGTTGAGCATGATCTGCATGTTCTTCTCATTATCAGCCAGAAGTGCAATATCATCGGCAAATCTAATACAGTGTATAGTTGTTCCATTTATTTTAATGCAGGTGTTTTTGATTTTAAAATTTTCATGGCCTCTTCAATGTACAGATTAAATAGAAATGGTGATAAGTAGCACCCCTGTCTTACTCCTTTCCTGTTCCTCACCTTGCATACTTTTTCATTACTTTCAATGTTTATTCTTTGATTGATATAGAGGTTTAGTATTGTTTTTCTGTTTTTCCAGTCCAAATGAATATCCTTCATAATTTTGAACAGTCTTTTCCACTGAACATTGTCAAAAGCTTTTTTCCAGGTCTACAGAAGCTATATATGTATTTCTGTTAAGCTCTAGTCATTTATGTTAAGTTCATAACTTCTTGTCTTCAATAACACGCAAGAAGCACTTGGGTCTGAACCAAGACGGCTTCTAACTGTTGACTTTACAACGTTCATTGTAGAAAATAGCTGTTCGTAGGCATATGATGATCCAAACAAAGTAAGTAATGCTGTAGCAAGTTTCATCATCACCGAA
This sequence comes from Anabrus simplex, assembly GCF_040414725.1. NCBI lineage: Eukaryota > Metazoa > Arthropoda > Insecta > Orthoptera > Tettigoniidae > Anabrus > Anabrus simplex. The sequence continues at coordinate 109,532,980 of NC_090270.1, forward strand.
ATCTTTAGTGGGAGGCTGTCCCATTGTTCATGTATTAAGTTACCTGGCTTGTGGTGAGAGTATTCACCATCAACTGTACAGTCTATATTCACCCATGCTTCACCAAGTTGTAGGAATTTGTTCACCCATGTACTGCTTTCTTCACATTCAGTCAACTTCATTTTTAAAGAGTCAGTAAAAAATTGACCTTAATGTCGCTCATTTTTGCAATATGAGGTTTTGTAATAAAGTGCAATGATTTCTCCAAATCTCGAAATCGGGAAAATCTCTTGGAAATGATTTGTTTTGAATTTTGTGAGACATCCACATACTTCTTACAAATACTTTTTGTGCCTTCAAAACTTAATTGATTTGCAAAATTTGAGATCAGTTCAAGTTGTACTTTAAGTGAAGGGAAGTAATTAAAATTCTTTGTTTCAACATCCCTGACGAATACAAGATTTCTCTGGAATGATTTTATAATATCATACAGTCTATCTGCAATATGTCCCTTTTCTTGCAGTTCCTTATTCATATCAACGCATACTACTGTAAAATCACGGAGAAACATTCATTCACACAGCCAAATAGGGTCCATGAGTTCCGGGTATTCTTCGTGCTTTCCTATCGTGAAGAAGCAAATTTCGTCTAAGAGCTCGACAAGCCTCTGGAGTACTTGCCCATGACTCATCCAGCGAACATTATTGAACATTACAAGTACGCCACAGTGAGATTCTACTTCGAGTAACATTTTCAAGAACTGGTGATTATTTAGAGCATGTACAGGTATGAAGTTAATTTTAGTTACCACCGAGAGTACTCTTTCAAATGACTGCATGCCTTCTTTCACACATAGGACTTCACACATAGATGATACATATGTAACATACGATGGAACTGTAAAATAGGGTGTTTAACTTTTCCTTCAAGAAATTTCACAAACCCATTATGAATACACACCATACTTGAGGCTATTCTGTAAGTCAAACTGCATTTTTAATACAAGTTCTTGCTTCACATCCTTCATTATATCTTTACCAATTGTCGTATTTCATAAACTCAACAATTTAACTAATTCCTCCCTCCCCTCATATTTCCTCAAGGAAATCTGACAAAAACGGTAATCCTTTCTAGTAAGGTCACATACGTGCTTTCATCAAGACATACTGAATACATCTAGGAGTTATCCGAATCAGCTTTCAAATGCTCCAAAACATCTTCACTCATTATTATTCTACACTTGACAATATTTTGGCTGGCTTGCATTTCTTTAATTCTGTTAATTATTTGCTGTTTGTTAGGAAAGTCTCTAATTAATGTATCCGATGTCAATAAGAAAGTAAGTCTCTTTCAAGACTCGCCATCAAAAATCGGCTTCCCACGCTCTAATATGCAGTGAGACAGATGATAGAAAACAACTAGTTCGCTTTGTATATTGTTCGATTTTCTGTGAAATGAGCTCTCTTCTTTCTTCGTTTGGCATAGAATGAACATTTAAATGATTCGTCCCGAAATGGTGCTTTTGGCCTACATTAAATGTGCGGGACACGACAGTTTTCAGGCACAGGCAACACAAAGCTTTATTGCTTCTATCACTCTGAATTCCGTTGTCCACTGTTCTTGAAGAATCCGGTCATTACTTTTGTTAAGTTTGTTTTTTCGGCACCGAAAACATGTTTGTGAGGTCCGTATACAAACGACATTCAATAAACAGTGACACACAACGAATAATTACGCGCTATTGGCTACCACACACAAGTCAAACTTCGCTCACTGATTGATTGACAACCAGGTTTTCAATATTTATTTCTGACACGTGAAACACTATGACTATATGAAGCATGAGATATTGTATATAGTCTGTAGCACAAGACGTATATAAAAACCTTAATATGTTCATGTGGGGTGCCACTGAAATCGTGTTCGCGTGTCACCTAGTGACACACATGGCATAGGTTCGCCATCCCTGGCGTAGAACAATTTGTTCCACAAGTGGCAGTTGTGTATTTTGAAGATAAAATGAACAAGTGTGTTTTTTTTTTTAATATAGCATGGAGCCTCCTCTTTGGCTTAGTAGTTACCTGTTGTTTGCGGTGCTCACAAACTCAAAAATAACGTGAGGTTTACACATCAGTGTAAGTTGTCAATTATTTCGGCGAACATTTTTGTAAAGAATAGTCAACAAGAGATATAAAGTAGATCTGAAAATCATATCTTCAAACATATGCGAGAACCACAATTCTTAGTTTTGCCTGAACGTATAGACTCAAAACGGACACATTGAATATGTGATTAGACAATTGCTTTGATTAATCAACTTTAAGCTGCATTTCAACCGTAAACATTCCAGTTACGACCAACAACTTCCACTTGGTGGTGATGCAAGAAATCGGAAGGTTGAACAGCTCATTAGGGTTTGACCAACAAAGCATTTCCGTATCTTTATAAGAGCTGTAACTATTATATTCTAGTAAGCACATACAATAGATACTAGCTGGGATTTAGAAAATGGAAAGACAATTGGATTATCTGACAATCACTTAATTGATGTTCTACTGTACTTGTTTTCGCAAGCACTAAAATACCTGCAGTGGTGGAAGTAAAACGTGTCCGCTTCTGTGGTGTATTGGTTAGTGTGATTAGCTGCCCCCTCCACCCCCCCCCCCCCGGAAGCCCTGGTTCGATTCACAGCTCTACCACGAAATTTGAAAAGTGTTTGAGGACTGGGATGGGTTCCACCGAGCCTTGGGAGGTCAACTGAGTAGAGGGTGGTTCAATTCTCACCTCAGCCATCCTCAAAATGGTTTACCATTTCTCGCTCAGGCAAATGTCGGGATGGTACCTAACTTAAGGACCCAGCCGCTTCCTTGTCTACGCCGTCCAATCTTTCCATCCTCCCCATAAGGCCCCTGCTCACCATAGCAAGTAAGGCCACCTGAGTGACGTGCTGGTCCCCCTCTCCTGTTGTAACCCCGACCCAAAGTCTTGCACTCCAGGATACTGCCCTTGAGGCAGTAGAGGTTGGATTCCTCAATGAGTCGGAAGGAAAACCGACCCTGGACGGTAAACGACTAAGAAAGAATGAATGACAGAAAACGTAAGTATCATAAACGTATCTTAACATTACACCACTTCTCTTAAAATTAAAGAAAAGGAATTTATTACAATCCCTTGAAAGATGAAAACATCTTTATTGTATTCTAACAAGCATATACAATACGTAGTTTACTTCTTGAAATAAAATTGTAATCATTTCCACTCTGTTCTTCGATTCAGACAAAGAATTTAAAGCAGAAATTTGAGTGGAATTGTCACCATTTACTCTGCTGTTCATCCTGTTCTCGTTCCCAGAGTCATCTTCGCTTAGTTCTTGGAGAGTAGTTATAATATTATTTGGTGCTGTTTTTATTGGTTTATGCATAAGATCTTTAAAAAAACAGAGAAAGACTCCCTGAACTTCGTCTTCATTATATATCGCTAACGGCTTAAGTTGACCAAAGCCGGCAAGCGAGACGTGCGTCTAGCGGCACCGGGTGTCCCTGACAGTAAAAGTAAAGCCCCATTCACAATGCAAACGTAACGTAACGTAACGTAAACTTAAAATTAACGTTAACTTAGAAGTTATCGGCCATGTTATCTAATAGAACCATTCACAATGCGCCGACGTAAATCTAACTGCGAGTCCGTAAAATTAGGGGATCACAAACTCCAAGCTCTTGCGTTTAATTTTTCGTTAGGTTTAAGAACCAGCCAATTAGAGCAGACATAAACATTGTATTTTGTGCGCGATATGACTTCTTTCGACGAAACACTTGTAATTATCTTTCAAAACAATCTTTGTGTATGTATGACAAACGGAAAAAGAATACGGTACGTGGAAATAAATATGCTGTAGCAATGAAATAACCTTTGATTCAAGGGATGAACCCATTTTCTGCACCGTTGTTTAGTTCGCCTTTTCATGTACATAAAGTAGCTCCCAGGAGTAAAGCAAGGGATGTCTGAAGTAAATTGAATTCCGCTACCACGTTGTTTGATTCCATGGAGACAGTAAAATATAAAACTGCGAGATAGTCTAAAACCCGACTTCCGTGCTAAATAACATGGCAGTGTTTTGATTGGCTGCTGTGTACACTATGTCCATGTTACGTTCATTGTGAACACCACAAATTTTACGGGTACGTTACATCGTTATTTTTACGGTTACGTTTGCATTGTGAATGGGGCATAACAGTTGCATAGACTGCAGGAATATTTTGTTTGAGAATGTGCTCTAATCCACACAATGAAGCCCCACACCTAGCAATGCCCTTAGTGCAGCAATGAACTGCAAAATGAGATGGGTTATAAAATGGTAGAGGACGTAACAGAGTATCACACCTAAAAATTGCTCTTCCGTTTGTTTCACGTAGCACCTCATTATTCCATTGACAGCTTGGCATTGCTCTCGTTCAAATTGTGATTAACAACAAAGATGAGTTTATTCATATTTTATAGAATACTAGCGGACCCGTGCTTCTGCCCGGCATTCGTTTTAAACAGGTCAGATAACTTGTATTACGCCTGTAGTAGTGATACTGTTTTGCCTGCCTTTTCCAAGAATTTTATGAACATTCAATATCTGTACATAAATGATTCATTCGTACTGTAGTTTATAACACTTCTTTCCATACAGTATTCACTGTGCTTCTACCATTCGGGCGTATCTGAATTTTAAAACTATCTTCGCCAAGATAGTGCAACATACAATTGGCCCTGACAATACTGGTTGAGGTAAGTAGACACCCACTTTTTCAAGAGGTTGTCCTTGCGTTTTATTACTGGTAATGGTCATACAGAAGGCTAGTCGACTTGATGCCTTCTCGTCTAAGTACATCAATGTTATTCATCTTTGTTTATTGGGCTTCGCTTGCTGTTTACGCAGCCAATTCTATTAGCAACATGTAAGTTATCAGGGAAGTTCTGCCATCTGTTGAGTATATTTAGAAGCTCGGGAAGGTCAGGGAATCTTACGAGTATGTAGCACAGAATAATATTCCATGTTCAGAGGAAGTGTATACTCTCTGGCTTGACAGGTAGTAATCAAACATGGCTGTATGCATTCACATTACTTAAGATGAAAATCTCACATCAGAATATTAATGACGGTGTTAACCACTTAGCAACCCACTCAGTATACAATGCATTGCGAGCGAGGGTAAGCAATCGCCTGCAATTATTGGAGTGATCATTTAATGAATTAACTTTATAATTACTCAAATTTGGCAGAACTTAGAGACATATCAATGTCTCATGATTCTTTTAACAGGTAATTCCGGAGAGAACAAAACAAAAATGAAGCAAATTTGTACAGTAGGACAGACGGACGGATTGGCCAAAGGTGTTTATAGCTTTTACTATATGGATAAATTATCAAGCCCAAAAGTCAGACAAACCAAATTTAGAAGTAATAAAACAAAGAAAGTCAACCCATAAAATCATCAAATCGAACCCAAACATCCTAACAATACCTTTAAAAATCACGAGGTTATTATAAAAGTTTCGGCAAACACCTTAAAAAATATGAGCCCCCAATATTAATGCTGAGATAAATATGGTTAGTCCATAGTAATCAAGAAAATGCAGAGATCCTCGCAGAGACATTCCACAAACTTTTAAATTGCAAGGACCCACTGGAAACGGAAGTAAATACTTACACACCCCAGATCTAATATATCTTCAACCGGGCGAGTTGGCCGTGCGCGTAGAGGCGCGCGGCTGTGAGCTTGCATCCGGGAGATAGTAGGTTCGAATCCCACTATCGGCAGCCCTGAAGATGGTTTTCCGTGGTTTCCCATTTTCACACCAGGCAAGTGCTGGGGCTGTACCTGAATTAAGGCCACGGCCGCTTCCTTCCAACTCCTAGGCCTTTCCCATCCCATCGTCGCCATAAGACCTATCTGTGTCGGTGCGACGTAAAGCCCCTAGCAAAAAAAAAAAAAATATATCTTCTAACTATCAATGAGGTAGAATTAGCAATAAAGGGACTAAAAAAAGTATAAGTCATGTGGTGAAGATCTAGTCTTTGCAGATAACTGGAAAAACGCGGGGAAACCGGGAATCATTACATTGGACCTCAGGCGTAATCCAATTCAAAAAGGGAGATAGATTAATTCAGACAATTACAGGATAACCGTTTTGGACTGCACTTACAAAATTTTCTCTCGCATAATTTACAACAGGATAAAAATATTCTGGAACCACAACTTCAAGAATACCGAGGAGGATTTCGCTAGTGATAGGCAGTCTGAGATTAGGTCTCGAGATTTCTCGGGCTTTCTAGAGACTAGCGCAGGCACTATTTCTCGTGAGAAATCTCGAGAGCGCTGTCCCCGCATTGTGCGGCGAGCTAGTGATGGGCAGTCTGACACGAGGTCTCGGGATTTCTCGCGAGAACTTTCGAGAGAGCTCGAGATCGTTGTCCCCACATTGTGTGGCGAGCAGCGTGTCGTAGACCTACAGGTAGACGGAGCTGAATGTTATTTTCGTCAAGTATGCAAATAGCAAACCGCGCACCTTCTCCTTTCCGTAAATACGTGTCAACAAGCGACTAGGGCGTTCATTTCTCTCATTTCTAGCGAAGTCTATTTTGACGCAGTACAACATAATTACAAAGGGTACGCATTCTGGCATTGTATGCAGTGGTATTGTAAGTTCACGAATGAATAGGCTAAGTACGGAAACTGACGGCTACTGTAGGTACACCTACCTGGATACTAGAGGCGTGCATTATTCGAACTCGAGACGAGGCAAGATGCACTCTGCTGAATATGCAACCACCATTACGCATGAGTGGAATGTGTAGTCTAATATGCAAGAGTTTGCTCCAGTTCTTTCGACAGGTAGGTGTATATCGTTATCAGACCCCAAATTCAATATCATATTATGACCACTGCTTGTATTTACCGATATTTTGGCGAGGAAGGAAATAATTGCTATTGATTATTATCATAAGTTCGCATAATTACCCAACAACAGCAACAACGACAAGAGTACAACAAGAAATTCCATGGAGAGAAAATATTAGAGGAAATACTACTAGTTTAACATTCTAAATCCAGCAGATAATCACAAATTCAGTGTCCGTCGTTTACAGCTTTTACTTTTCACTTTACACTAGCACTAATCATCTTCTTAAACGACTTGATACCGGAAGAGAATATATCAAAGGCTGCTGCAGGTAATTTATTCCAATCCCTTACGGTCCTGTTTACGAAGGAAAACTTGCACACATCAGTATCCTGGTTATTATTACACTATTGTAGGTGACCATTGCCACCGGGATATTTCCCATTTACTATGTATTTGTCAATAATAATCAATAGGTGCTTCGGTATAAGACAGCGCAATGTGTGATTGTGTTTAGTTGTATGCGACAACTTGAAGACGATGTCCGAAATGCAACGTAAGTCGTGGATGTTGGTTATTTTGAAGAGATGCCACACAGCACAGCCCGCTGTGTTATTCAAAAGAAGTAAAATTCGTCGGCAGAAATACTTCTGGGATGATCTGTCACTTAAAAACACATAATATAAATGCAGAGGAACAGTCACAGAACACTCCGGTCCGGCCTGTATCACAGGAAGCTACCCTGTCGACAACGATTGCGAGGCATCCAGGTAGGTTTATATCCTACAGCTCGCAGAACACGGGGATTGTTTATTTTAATTTTTTGAAAGTATTTTTATACATTTTAGAATTTTACGGATACCTTTTTCTTATTTTTCCTTATTCTCTCATTGTTTTTCTTGTAGCCTATTATCTGTTTAAGGACGACACACACATCCAGTCCCCGCGCCAGTGAAAAGAACCAATTAAGGTTAAAATCCCCGACCCGGCCGGGAATCGAACCCGGGGCCCTTTGAACCAAACGCCAGCACGCTAACCATTTAGCCATTGAGCCGGACCGAATCGGTCTCGAGAGCGCAAAGGAAAGAATTGGAGCAAAGTCGGGTATTTTAGATTACTCATTCCATTCGTGTAATGGGGGTTGCATATGTAGCAAAGCACATCTTCCCGTCGCAAGTTCGAATGATGCACGCCTCTAGTATCCAAGTAGGTGTACAGCCTATCTACAGTTATTAAAAAAATATGCAGGATTATTCAGCTAAGATTTCAACGCCAGATAAGTCGTGAACAGTCTGTTTCCACTTTAGTTAATGGTATTAAGGGGTTCATAGTTGAACATGCAGTACTTTTCCAGGCTTTTGACAAAATGTATTGGCTCACGCGTTTTCATATGAGAAAGTTATTTCGCGCAATAAATGCCAATGATATACTATCAGGTTTACAGTCGTAATTACTAGTACGTCGCACAGCTTGCACTGTCTCGGTCTCGAGAGTCTCGAGATCTGCGACGTCAGGCTCGAGCGAGAGCGTTGCCCATCACTACGGCGAGCAGCGTGTCGTAGGCTTACAGGTAGTCGAAGCTGAATTTTCTTTGTGCTGAGTATGCGAATAGCCAACCACGGGCCTTCTCCATTTCGTAAATACGTGTCAACAAGCGACTAGGGCGTTCATTTCTATCGAGGTCTATTGTGACGTAGTATAACATAATTATAAATGATACGCACTCTGACATTGTATGCACTGGTAGGTACACGAATGAGTGGTACAGAATCTGACGGCTACTGTAGGTACACGTACCTGGATACTAGAGACGTGCATTATTCGAACTCGAGACGAGGCAAGATGCGCCTTGCTGCATATGCAACCACCAGTACGCATGAGCGGAATGTGTAATCTAAAATGATTCAGTTTGCTCCAATTCTTTCGACTGGTAGGTGTGCTTCGTTATCAGACCCCACATTCAATAATATATGACAACTGCTTGTGTTTACCGATATTTTAGTGACGAAGGAAATAATTCCTTACAACGTTATAGAGTATTCCCGTCATAATAAGGTACTTCGATATATGACGGTGCAATGTGAAATTGTCTTCAAGTTGTCGCGTACAACTAGTACAATTTCCGAAACGCAACGTAAGTCGTGGATGTCGGTTACTTTGAAGAGATTTCACAGAGTACAGCCCGCCGTGTTGCTTGTTCAAAAGAAGTAAAATATTTTGGGATGATCCGGCCCGTATAAACGCATAATGTCAATGAAGAGGAATCGTCACAGAACACCTCCGGCCCGGTGTGCATCACAAGAAGCTACCCTGTCGACTAGTGATGGGCAGTCTGAGCCGAGATCTCGAGATTTCCCGAGACTAGCGCAGACAGTTTCTCACAAGAGATTTCGAGAGATCTCGAGAGCGTTGTCGACGCATTGTGTGGCGAGCAGTGTGTCGTAAGCCTACAGGTAAACGGAGCTGAATGTTGTTTTCGCCGAGTATGCGAATAGCAAACCACGCACCTCCATTCCGTAAATACCTGTCAACAAGCGACTAGGGCGTTAATTTCTCTCATTTCTAGCGAGGTCTATTTCGACGCAGTATAACATAATTATAAAGGATACGCATTCTGGCATTGTATGCAGTGGTAAGTACACGAATGAATAGGCTAAGTACAGAAACTGACGGCTATGGTAGGTACCTCTCTGGATACTAGAGGCGTGCATTATTGGAACTCGCCCTGCTGCATATGCAACCACCATTATGCATGAGTGGAATGTGTAATCTAAAATGCTTGAGTTTGCTCCAGTTCTTTCGACAGGTAGGTGTACATCGTTATCAGACCCCACATTCAATATCATATTATGACCACTGTTTGTGTTTTCCGATATTTTGGAGACGAAGGAAATAATTCCTTACAATATTATAGAGTATTCGCGTCATATGTAAAGTTAGCATAATTACCCAACAACAAGAAGAGTACACAAGCAATTCCGTGGAAAGGAAATATTACAAGAAGTACTACTAATTTAACATTTTAAATCCAGCATCATCATACACAAATTCACTATTTCCGGTGCTTAACACTACCGCTTACAATACTATAGGTTGAGGTTTCTACTAGCTTAATATTGCAAGTGATAATAAAGTGAAGTTAAACCATCATTACCCTACAACTATAACGACAACAACAACGAAAGGAAATATGACAAGAAATACTACTAGTTTAAATCTCTAAATCCAGAATCATTGCACACAAATTCACACACAACTTGAGTATTTCCATTCCTTAACACTATAGTAGTGTACTACTATAGGTTGAACTTACTACTAGCTTAACACTAGAAGTGACATTAAAGTTAAAACATAACTGCCCAACAAGTACAACAAGCAATTCCATGGAAAGAAAATATTACAAGAAATACTACTAGTTTAACATTCTTAATCCAGCAGAAAATCACAAATTCAGTGTCGGTCGTTTACAGCTTTTACTTTTCACTTTACACTAGCACTAATCATCATTTTAAACGATTTGATACCGGAAGAGAATCTATCAAAGACTGCTGCAGGTAATTTATTCCAATCCCTTATGGTCCTGTTTACGAAGGAAAACTTGCCCACATCAGTATGCTGGTTATTATTACACTACTGTAAGTGACCATTGCCACCGGGATATTTCTAGAGATAGGCAACGCTCTCGCTCGAGATTCTCGCGATTATCTCGAGACCGATCCTCCTGTAGTGCAAGCGTGCGACGTACCAGTAACTACCACTGTAAACTTGTCGTTCTCATATGAAAACGTGTGAGCCAATACATTTTGTCAATAGCCTGGAAAAGCACTGCATGTTTAACTATGAACCCCTTAATACCATTAACGAAACTGATAACGTAATGTCAGTATCTTAAACTGTTCACGGCTCATTTGAGGTGGACATCTTAGCTGAATAACCCTGCATAATTTGTGAATAACTGCAGATAGGAAGTACACCTACCTGGATACTAGAGGCGTGCATTATTCGAACTTGAGACGGGGAAGATGTGCTTTGCTGTATATGCAACCCCCATTACACATGAGTTGAACGTGTAATATAAAATGCTCGAGTTTGCTCCAATTCTGTCGACAAGGTTGATGGGCAACGCTCTCGAGACCGATTTTTTTTTTTTTTACAATTTGTTTTACGTCACACAGACACAGATAGGTCTTATGGTGACGATGGGATGGGAAAGGTCTAGGAGTGGGAAAGAATGGCCTTAATTAACCACGGAAAACCATTTTCAGGAAGACCGATTCTCGTGTGCCGCCAGCTTTGCGACGCGACTTCCCAGTAACTACGCGTGTAAGCTTGATAGTTATCATCAGCAGTTCTCATATGGAAACGTGTGTGACGATAAATATTGTTAGAAGCCTAGGAAAGCTCTGCATGTTGAGCTATGATCTCCTTAATACCATTTATGAAAGTGAAGACAGAATGCCAGTATCTGTTCGCGAGTTATTTTAGGTGGACTTCTTAGCTGAATAACCCGTATAATTTGTTAACAACTCTTATTAGAATGAAAACCTGTCTGGATGCCTCACAATCGTTGTTGGCAGTGAAGCTTCTTGTGATTCAGACCGGGCCGGAGGTGTTCTGTGACTATTCCTCTTCATTTATACACTGACTGACAGAGCAAATGCAACATCAAGAAGTAGTGGTCAGAACTTTATGCCAATTGCAGGGTAGACTGACGTCACTGAGGTATGCTCATGATGTGAAATGCGCCGCTGTGCTGCGCACGTAGCGAACGATAAATGGGACACGGCGTTGGCGAATGGCCCACTTCGTACCGTGATTTCTCAGCCGACAGTCATTGTAGAACGTGTTGTCGTGTGCCACAGGACACGTGTATAGCTAAGAATGCCAGGCCGCCGTCAACGGAGGCATTTCCAGCAGACAGACGACTTTACGAGGGGTATGGTGATCGGGCTGAGAAGGGCAGGTTGGTCGCTTCGTCAAATCGCAGCCGATACCCATAGGGATGTGTCCACGGTGCAGCGCCTGTGGCGAAGATGGTTGGCGCAGGGACATGTGGCACGTGCGAGGGGTCCAGGCGCAGCCCGAGTGACGTCAGCACGCGAGGATCGGCGCATCCGCCGCCAAGCGGTGGCAGCCCCGCACGCCACGTCAACCGCCATTCTTCAGCATGTGCAAGACACCCTGGCTGTTCCAATATCGACCAGAACAATTTCCCGTCGATTGGTTGAAGGAGGCCTGCACTCCCGGCGTCCGCTCAGAAGACTACCATTGACTCCACAGCATAGACGTGCACGCCTGGCATGGTGCCGGGCTAGAGCGACTTGGATGAGGGAATGGCGGAACGTCGTGTTCTCCGATGAGTCACGCTTCTGTTCTGTCAGTGATAGTCACCGCAGACGAGTGTGGCGTCGGCGTGGAGAAAGGTCAAATCCGGCAGTAACTGTGGAGCGCCCTACCGCTAGACAACGCGGCATCATGGTTTGGGGCGCTATTGCGTATGATTCCACGTCACCTCTAGTGCGTATTCAAGGCACGTTAAATGCCCACCGCTACGTGCAGCATGTGCTGCGGCCGGTGGCACTCCCGTTCCTTCAGGGGCTGCCCAATGCTCTGTTTCAGCAGGATAATGCCCGCCCACACACTGCTCGCATCTCCCAACAGGCTCTACGAGGTGTACAGATGCTTCCGTGGCCAGCGTACTCTCCGGATCTCTCACCAATCGAACACGTGTGGGATCTCATTGGACGCCGTTTGCAAACTCTGCCCCAGCCTCGTACGGACGACCAACTGTGGCAAATGGTTGACAGAGAATGGAGAACCATCCCTCAGGACACCATCCGCACTCTTATTGACTCTGTACCTCGACGTGTTTCTGCGTGCATCGCCACTCGCGGTGGTCCTACATCCTACTGAGTCGATGCCGTGCGCATTGTGTAACCTGCATATCGGTTTGAAATAAACATCAATTATTCGTCCGTGCCGTCTCTGTTTTTTCCCCAACTTTCATCCCTTTCGAACCACTCCTTCTTGGTGTTGCATTTGCTCTGCCAGTCAGTGTATTATGTGTTTTTAAGTGCCGGATCATCCCAGAAGTTCTGTATTTCTGCCGATATATTTTACTTCTTTTGAATAAACGACACAGCAGGCTGTTCTATGTGGCTTCTCTTCAAAATAACCGACATTCACGACTTACGTTGCATTTCGGACATCGTCTTCAAGTTGTCGCGTAAGAGAGACAATTACACATTGCACTGTCATATACCGAAGTACCTAATTATTATTATTATTATTATTATTATTATTATTATTATTATTATTATTATTATTATTATTAACAAATACATCGCAACTGGGAAATGTCCCGTTGGCAATGGTCACTTACAGTAGTGTAATAATAATCAGCACACTGATGTGGGCAAGTTTTCCTTCGTCAACGGGACCATAAGGGATTGGAATAAATTACCTCTTTCGGTATCAAATCGTTTAAGATGATGATTAGTGCTGGTGTGAAGTGAAAAGCAAAAGCTGTAAACGACGGACACTGAATTTGTGATTTTCTGCTGGATTTAGAATTTTAAACTAGTAGTATTTCTTGTCATATTTCCTTTCGTTGTTGTTGTCGTCGTTATAGTTGTAGGATAATTTTGGTTTAACTTCACTTTATTATCACTTGTAATGTTAAGCTAGTAGAAAGCTCAACCTATAGTGTTGTAAGCGGTAGTGTTAAGTAGTGGTGAGGACGGAGCGGTGTGGAGCGGAGCAGTTGTTGTGACGTCATTACCTGGTTGTACCGAGTAAACTACCGAGTGAATGTACTGTAGCGGCACGTTTAAACACGTTATAAGTGTGACAGCGTAAAGGTATTTCACCCGTCTATTCAATGCCCTTTTCTCAAAACATAACTGCTTTGCTTAATACAGCAACGTTGTTTTCTGCTGTAAAAGCTGATCTGCTCATTTCATCCTTGTGATGCCTCTTGGTATGATCCCACAAATTTGATACACTACCACCCGTCGCGTAAATGCCGCCGCAAAATTTGCATATTGCTGGTTTTTATCATCAGTAATTTCAAAGAAATGCCATGCATCAGGCGGTCTTCGTGGCATTTGTGGTACAAATTTCTGTAAAAATTTATTAAATTCTTTTAAATATTCTAAAACATGAATACCATCTTAAAATGGGATTAAATATCAAACTAATACCACAATTATTATCTAATGTACTTTGCATTATCTATTAAACACAACAAGCACAGGAAATATAGACGCAAATTTAATAAGCACAGGCTGAATACAGATCTTACAAAGGGAGGCCACGAGGTTCGGATCACGGAGTACCTTCAGACTTTGTACACATTTCGCAGTCCATTAGGACAAAATAATGTGCAAGCAGTAAGGCGTTCTCGAGAAAATCGCAAGAGAAATTTTCGCGTCGAATATGTACCGACGCGTTGCTGTCACGAACACGAAACGGCGGTGATCGAGTGGTTAGCGTTCAAGCTCCGTAATCGCTGGTTCGCTGGATCGAGTCTCGCTTGTCGCTTTGTTTTTCAACACTGGTCATAGTCTTTCATATATATTACAATTCAAAGGTAATATAATGAAAAAGGCGTATTCTACTTGCATGGACTTTTATTGGATTTCCAATGTTATTTGGCTCTTTACTCATTTTATCATTACGAAATATATCTTTATTTCTTAATATGTTTATCCTCGAGGGTCGGTTTATCCCTCAGACTCAGCGAGGGATCCCACCTCTACCGCCTCAAGGGCAGTGTCCTGGAGCGCAAGACTTTGGGTCGGGGATACAACTAAGAAGGATGACCAGTAGCTCGCCCAGGTGGACTCACCTGCTATGCTGAACAGGGGCCTTGTGGAGGGATGGAAAGATTGGAAGGAATAGGGAAGGAACAGTGGCCATTTGACTGGAGAAGAAATGGGAAACCACGGAAAATCACTTCGAGGATGGATGAGGAGGGATACTAACCCCCTTCTACTCAGTTGACCTCCCGATTCTGAGTGGACCTCGTTCCACCCCTCGTACCACTTTTCAAATTTCGTCGCAAAACCGATAATCGAACCCAAGCCTCCGGGGGGGTGGCAGCTAATCACACTAACCACTCCACCACAAAGTCGGACTACAAAAAAATATTTATAATTATCAACAACTAAACGACCAAATGCATGAAGTTTTCCTAAAAATTTACGCCTGTAGTGATTTGCGAAATCCCTCATACCTGACAGTGAAATCGGGTAAGGTACCCGGAACTGCTCTGCACCTGGACGCTTTGACCGGCAATATACAGTATATGAAAGAATATAACCAGTGTTGAAAAACAAAAAGGCGATGGGCGGGACACGATCCAGTGACCGAGCGATTACGGAGCTTGAACGCTAATCACTCGACAGTCGCCATCTCGTGCTCGTGACCGCAACGCACACATATTCGACGCGGACTACTAAAAGTGTACACAGTTTGAAGATAATCCGTGATCCGAACGTCATGGTGCCCGCAAGGGGGGGACTCTTGCCCCCCCCCCCCCCTGGGAATTCTAAAAAGGTTGATGTTCAATTGCTTAATATCATACCAGATTATTTCATAAACTGTACTTACTGACAGTCATCTAACATCTGTTATAACCGGAAATTTCTGTAAACAATTTATGTTGCTGAGGTTATATTGGTTTTTATAATCAAGAAAATTGTTAATGTGCCCCCCCCCCGGAAAAGATCCGGCGGGCGCCCATGATCTGCCCTTGTTAAACACGCGTCGTGCGCTACACTGCGCTCTGGTCCTCCGCGAGTACTTGCAGTTGTAAGCGGTGGGGATCGGTGGTGCGCTCTACCGCTACAACCGGATTACTCATCAGTCTTACTCGCTCCGCTCTCAGCTCTAATGTTAAGCACTGGAAATACTGAATTTATTTATGATGAGGATGGATTTAGAATGTGAAATTAGTAGTACTTCTTGTAATATTTCCTTTCCACGGAATTGCTTGTTGAACTCTTGTTGTTGTTGTTGTTGTTGTTGTTGTTGTTGTTGGTGGTGGTGGTGGTGGTGGTGGTGGTGGTGGTGGTGGTGGTGGTGGTGGTGGTGGTGGTGGGTAATTATGCTAACTTTACGTATGACGCGAATAGAGTAGGAATTATTTCCTTCGTCACCAAAATATCGGTAAACACAAGCAGTGGTCATAATATGATATTGAATGTGGGGTCTGATAACGATATACATCTACCAGTCGAAAGAATTGGAGCAAACTCAAGCATTTTAGATTACACATTTCACTCATGCGTAATGCTGGTTGCATATGCAGCAGGGCGCATCTTGCCACGTCTCGAGTTCGAATAATGCACGCCTCTAGTATCCAGGTAGGTATACCTACAGTAGCCGTCAGTTTCTGTACTTAGCCTATTCATTCGTGTACTCACCACTGCATACAATGCCAGAATGCGTATCCTTTATAATTATGTTATACTGCTTCAAAATAGACCTCGCTAGAGATGAGAGAAATGATCGCCCTAGTCGCTTGTTGACACGTATTTACGGCATGGAGAAGGTGCGTGATTTGCTATTCGCGTACTCGGCGAAAACAACGCTCTCGAGATCTCTCGAAATTTCTCGCGAGAAATATTGTCTGCGCTAGTCTCGGGAAATCTCGAGATCTCGTCTCAGACTGCCCATCACTAGTCGACAGGGTAGCTTCTTGTGATGCAGACCGGGCCGGAGGTATTCTGTGATGTTTCCTCTTCATTGACATTATGCGTTTATACGGGCCGGATCATCCCAGAAGTATTTTACTTCTTTTCAACAAGCAACACAGCGGGCTCTGCTATGTGACATCTCTTCAAAATAACCGACATCAACGACTTACGTTGCCTTTCGGACATCGTCTTCAAGTTGTCGCGTACACCTAATACAATTTCACATTGCACCGTCATATATCGAAGTACCTAATTATGCCGGGAATACCATATAACAGAGCCTCTCAAACGCCCAAAATCTCACGCGTGCAAACTGGGGCGCAAGGTTTCACTGTACAGTGCATCGGTCCCTATCGGCTCGGCTCGGCTCGTACCAACGCTTCGTCTCTGGGCTACTTGGCTCAACTCGGCTCGGATATGGAACGCTACGGAGCAAGTGAGGGACACAGGCGGAGCGAGCGAGACAGGCGCGGGGAAGCGAGAGACAGCGTTATTGCTTCAAATCGAGTAGTGGGGGTCTGCACTCTGGTCAACCAAGCGAAGTCGTCTTTTGCACCGTGCACAATGCATGCACCAGTTGCATGCACTCTGAGAGGCCCTGCTCTATAACATTGTAAGGAATTACATACTTCGTCACCAAAATATCGGTAAACACAAGCAGTGGCCATATGTTATTGAATGTGGGGTCTGATAACGATACGTATACATCGTACACCTATTTATCGAAAGAATTGGAACAAACTGAAGCACTTTAGATTACACATTCCGCTCATGCGTAATGGTGGTTGCATATGCAGCAAGGCGCATCCTGCCTCGTCTCGAGTTCGAATAATGCATGCCTCTAGTATCCAGGTAGGTGTACCTACAGTAGCCGTCAGTTTCTGTACTTAGCCTGTTCATTCGTGTACTTACCACTGCGTACAATGCCAGAATGTGTATCCTTTATAATTATGTTATATTGCGTCAAAATAAACTCGGTAAAAATGAACGCCCTAGTCGCTTGTCGACACGTATTTACGAAATGGAGAAGGCATACTCGGCACAAACAACATTCAGCTCCGACTACCCGTACAGTAGGCCTACGACACTCTGCTCGCCGCACAATGCGGGGACAACGCTCCCGAGATCTCTCGAAATTTCTCGCGAGAAATAGTGCCTGTGCTAGTCTCGAGAAATCCCGAGAAATCTCGAGACCTAGTCTCAGACTGCCCATCACTAGATATTTCCAATTTGCGAAGTATTTGTTAATAATAATAATTAGGTACTTCGGTATATGACAGTGCAATGTGTAATTGTGTCTAGTTATACGCAACAACTTGAAGACGATTTCCGAAATGCAACGGAAGTCGTGGTTGTCGGTTCTTTTAAAGAGATGCCACTTTGCACAGCCCGCTGTGTTGTTTATTCAAAAGAAGTAAAATACGTCGGCAGGAATACTTCTGGGATGATCCGACACTTAAAAGCACATAATATAAATGAAGAGGAATCGTCACAGAACACCTCCGGCCCTGTCTGAATCACAAGAAACTACCCTGCCGACAACGATTGTGAGGCATTCAGATAGGTTTACATCCTAATAACAGTTATTAACAAATTATACGTGTTATTCAGCTAAGAGGTCTATCTGAAATAACTCGTGGACAGTTTAAGATATTGGCATTCTGTCTTCACTTTCGTTAATGGTATTAAGGAGCTCATAGTTCAACATGCAGTGCTTTCCTAGGCTTTTGACAAAATTTATCGTAACACACGTTTCCATATGAGAACTGCTGATGATAAATATCAAGCTTACACTCGTAGTTACTGGGACGTCGCGTCGCACAGCTGGAAGCACACGAAAATCGGTCTCGAGAGCGTTGCCCATCAACCTTGTAGACAGAATTGGAGCAAACATGGGCATTTTAGATTACACGTTCCACTCATATGTAATGGGGGTTGCATATGTAGCAAAAAAGAACATCTTCCCCGTCCAAAGTTCGAATAATGCACGCCTCTAGTATCCAAGTAGGTGTACATCCTATCTACAGTTATTCACAAATTATGCAGGGTTATTCAGTTAAGATGTCCACCCCAAATATGTCGTGAACAGTTTAAGAAACTGACATTCGGTTTTCACTTTCGTTAATGCTATTAAAGGGTTCATAGTTGAACATGCCGTACTTTTCCAGGCTTTTGACAAAATATATTGGCTCTCACGTTTTCATATGAAAACGTTATTTCACGCAAAAACTGCCAATGATATACTACCAAGTTTACAGTCGTATCTACTGGTATGTCGCACAGCTTGCACTACAGGAGGATCGGTCTCGAGATTCTCGCGAGAGTCTCGAGCGAGAGCGTTGCCCATCACTAGATTTCGACCATACAGAAGTTGCCCAGACCAAATTCTCAGCCTGAAACTAATAATGGAATATTACAAATACAGAAATAAACAGCTGTACATTTCATTCATAGATTTGAAAAAGGCTTATGATAGTATACAGAGACCCACTCTCTTAAAAATCCTCAGATCATATGGCCTTCATCCTAAGTTAACAAAAGTTATCGAACTAACGTTAACCAATACAATTTCAAATGTAAAGCTCAGGGGATAAATGTCAAATGCTTTTACAATAAATACAGGCCTCAGACAAGGTGGTGGATTATCCCCTCTGCTTTTCAATGTGTGGCTGGATAAAATCATGAAAATTTGGCACAAAGAAAACCCACCTAAAACCAAAATTGGAGCAAAACCCTCAATAAAGACAAACTGCCTAGGATTTGCAGATGATCTAGCTCTCTTAGTCCTTTACATGGAGGAAATCTGTACTCATATCACCAGTTTCCAAAAAATTGCATTAAAATGGGATTAGAACAATATCCTTTGAGAAAACAGAGATCATGCCCGTGTCAAAAACGAAGTAATCATAAATGATCAAAAAATTAACTTTTCTTACAATTTAAATACCTTGGAGAAATTATGCACAACTTACGCGAGAAAGCAACATGGATAAATAGAACGAACTAAATGAAAAAAGCACAATTTCTAACCTGGTCAACTTATAACAAAAATGCTTGTCAATAGACACTAACAAGGGACACCTTTGATCTCGATCGCTCGGAACCACACGAAACCACGCTTAGAATAACAAGCAATCATAAACAAAAGAGTGGTGTGCGTCATTTCCATGTAAAAAGTTTCATTCTACCTCAAGTAACATTTTAATAGAGAGAAACAAAGTAATAAGATATCAATACCATAAGAAGGAAATTATATGTAATTTAATGTCGTCAGTGTATCATTACATTTTGAATCAGTAGCGCCAAAAACTCCCTGCTTAAAGTACTTATAATAGCGCAAAACACCATATACAGCAGTACCACTTACCTGAAAGTGCTTATATTAGTCCTCAAAGTGCAGATGCGGGATTTCGATAAAGTGGTTATAACGAAGTTGGAGAGAACAATGTGCACATCTCACTAAAGCCACTTTATCACATTCCAAATCACTTTCGCATTCACGCAGTCCAATATCAAAAGCCACACTAATTACATTTTCAAATGATGATGTTGGTATATCAATGTCATAACCTGGCTTTCGCCAAGCATATTGCAGCATAGGCTTGTAGGTAAGTGCAGCAAATTGATTGTAAATCACAGAGTGAAATTTCACGATGAAATAACAATCATGTACATTCACTTGTGGTTTGACACCTTGTAGACTTACAAAATCAGTAATCCTTCTGATGTAGAGTTTATATTGCCGAAAGAAGTAAACATCAAGGGGTTGGCAATATTTTGCTGTTTTCAGTGGCAATATCTTCAGCGTAACATCTTTGTTTGGAAAACTTGCATCTAGAAGTGACGACCTGTATGACCTGCCCAGGAATCACACAACAATAGGCACTTTTCATTTGTTATATGTTCGCCAAGGACTGAAGTTAGAAAACGTTTCATGTGTTAGTCATTTTTTCCACTTTTGCTTGCGTCCACACGAATGTTTCGTGGACAGGTTGTTTCAAGTTTTTTAAAAAATATTTCGACCGAAAGAGCCTTGTGCCGGGATGAGTGGCTCAGACGGTTGAGGCGCTGGCCTTCTGACCCCAACTTGACAAGTTCGATCCTGGCTCAGCCCGGTGGTATTTGAAGGTGCTCAAATACGTCAGCCTCGTGTGGGTAGATTTACTGGCACGTAAAAAGAACTCCTGCGGGACTAAATTCCGGCACCTCGGCGTCTCCGAAAGCCGTAAAAATGTAGTTAGTGGGACGTAAAGCAAATATTATTATTATTATTATTATTATTATTATTATTATTATTATTATTATTATTATTAAAAAGCCTTATGTCTCTTGAAATCAGATGTACAGCTTGTTTGCTAGTCTGCCTGCCATTGATAAAGCCACATCAATTGTGTAGCAGTGGGTAGAGCTATGTACAGACTGCAACACACTACCTGTAGTTTTCTCTCCTCTGTAGGACAGTGTTGATGCTGAAAACATTTTATACTGGAATTGACTCTGGTCACTGTTCCAAACATTACCTTTCTCCACACCCTCCTCTGTTATAAACATGCTCACTTCTTCCACAAACTGTTGTGCCTTCTTACGTATAACATTATCGTCTTCTATGTCCTTACGTGTGACAAATGCAGTAATATGCCTGGCTGAAATGCCATGTTCAGCCTTGAGATGGTCGATAAAGGAAATGGAAGCTTTAAAATTGACCAAGCCAACCATTTTAGCCTCTTCTAGTGCCCACATCTGAAGATGCCAGTAGTGAACTGTAGATCCATACTTCCTTGCACCATCAAATAGCGTTATTACATACTCGTTTATAGTTTGTAAGTGCGACAGTCTGTTTTCTTTGAAACGAGAACCTGCTGCCCGTTTCCTAGACACATAATTTAGAATTAATGTGCAGTTTGATTTACTTTTGATCCATTAGTACGTTGTCATCAATATCTTTTAATACACTGGACCTCGTATTTTTGGGTGGAGAGAATTCGTACTCACTTTGACTTGACTGTTCCTGTTGCTCTGGAGATGAATGTCGTGTACTGCTTAAAGAGCCACCTTCAGGTTCAGGTTCCTCCTGTCCTTCAACATCCGTATATCTATCCAGTGTGACGTTGTGTATTTCTGTGTCATCACCATTATATTTCTGAATTATTATGTTAGGCCTATATAATATATCCGCGAACTCCATATCCTTGGCCCCGATGTCATTTCCTTATTCAGCACGTCGCAACTTGGTCCCTAATATTTGGACCACATGCGTAGGATTAATTCTCTTCATGATATCACAGCTCTGTACACAGTTTACACAGTAGCTCGCTTGCGAACACTCCAAGAGACAATTACGTACTGCAGCTCTACCATTAACGCAGCTGGAGCACTGGTTAGTGCAGCTACACTATGCCACCGTCTAGTGACGCTAGCAGACAAGTGCGGAGTATTGCATGGAAATGAAGCACACCACTGTTTTGTTTATGATTGCTTGTCATTCTAAGCATGGTTTCGTGCGGTTTCCAGCGTTCGTGGTCAAAGGTGTCCCTTGTAAGACCCAAAAACATAAAACTGTAACTTTGCCCGAAGTCACTTATGCTTGCGAAACCTTGTTCCAAATTAAAAATGAAAGTATTGATCAGCTCTTCAAAACAAAGAAGAGTTAGCAGAACTTACATAAATAAAAAGTACCAGGTTGAAGGAGTCTGGAGAATCCTCCCCAGTGAAACTGTCTATCGAGAGACTGACCCAGTTACCAGCACGAAGAAGAAGAAAAGAATCTCTCATTTCTTTCACATCTTACGATTACCAGAAAACAGGACGACAAATAGTGATGAGAAACCTGGGAAAGACAGGAGGGCATTGGATCAAAGAAATTCAAGAGGATCTCAAAACAGCTGAACTCGAAATTACAGATGCAGAGAACAAGGATAAAATTACCACCCTTCTTAAGAATCACAAATTTTCAACTGAAATGATGCACAGAAGGCTTTTAGAGATTTCAGACTAATTAAGAACACTGTGATCAGAACGAATGAAGAAGTACTGGGCAGATAAGAACTATCAAACCGTACAACCTTCAGAGAAAAGTGTACATTGAAGACTCAAGTAGTCCAATATGGCCAATAAAGTTAATAATAATAGTTGTCCTTCACATGTAACCAAAATAATACACCTGGATGTTGCCTTTCATCGTTATACAAGCCAAGCAAAGTCTTCTTCGTACAGGCCATGAAGGCCCTTAGAGGGGTGGAACGTAAAGGTTTCCACTATCCTTAATCTCGACACTTGGTGGGGTAGAGTGGTTAAATCTTTGCCCGGCCAACTTTGCCCCCAGGAATTCACCTGGTACTCATTTTTGGTGTAGGCTGAGTGAACCTCATGGCCATGTGCACATCCAGAAGGGGAATCTCGTTTCTTAAATTTTAACCCCCTGTGGGTGGGGGACGCAGACGAAGAGTACACCAATGGATCCCCTGCCTGTCAAAAGGGGCGACCAAGGGATGATCGAATTAGAACCATGAGAATACTTGTAATGAGCACCACCACGCGAGGAACACCATGGGTTGCTTTACTTGCACGTAGTACCACTCTGTTAGGTACAAAAATAGGTTTGTGATTAGTAGCAACAGAGTGCGTTGTCGGCTTGTACAGTACCTGTGATTAGTAGCACTATATGAGCGACACCATGGTTCTGGCATGCCTATGATTAGTACCCACTATATGAGGAACACCACGGGATAGTGCGAGTCCCTGTAGTTAGAACACTTATGTGATGAACACCATACGTTTGCGTTGCCTGTAAATGGCGCCACAATGTTCGAAACACCATAGGTCTGTATTACATGTGCGAATTACATTATCTGTGAGTAGTACCATAATGTATGGAATACCGCGAGTCTACGCTACTTTTGATTAGTACCGCAACATGACAAATACCATGGTTCTACTGTCCTAGCTGTAAGTACCATTATGAGGGGCCGATGACTTGGATTTTGGACCCCTTTCGACTACAAGCATCATCAATTCATCATTGTGCTATAGAAGCAGTTCCTTGGTCAGTAATACTATTGTTTTACACCAGCTTCTGTGAATGTGAGGCATTTTGGGTCGGTTCCACTGGTTGTTTTAAATTTATTCCCATTCATTCTTTGTTCTCATGTTTTGAATTCTGGTCAGTGGAAGATATTGAACTTTTAATTTGTCATTTCATTTTGTACCATTAGGGGCCGATGTCCTAGATGTTAGCCTCCTTTAAACAACAACCATCATCTTAAATTTTACGACTTACTGGCGGTGATTCGAAACCACGTCCTTCCGGGCGAGTCGAGCACGCCTTCACCGCCTCGGCCAGGCATCCCCTTTAATCGTTATACAGATCATCAAATTCTACACATTGCTTGTGTGTTTGGTTCAATGTATGAACTCCAAATCTGTTCTTACGAGCAAAATATCACGTACTTAACCCTGTTACCCTCACAGTAACTATACTGATGAACCAAGCCAGCCATATGTCTATCTTCATTTAATTTGCGCTGTGTTCCTCGTTTGTTTAGCATGAAACTACACTGACTTAGCAAATGTCATGGGATAGGATAGTTACCTAATAGCGTGTGGGGCCTCCTCTAGCCCTGCGAACTGCAGTGACACGCTGTGGAAGTGAGTCGACAAGTCCCTGGTAGTCCTCTGGACGCAGCTGACACCAAATCGTTTGCAGAGC
Organism: Anabrus simplex; assembly: GCF_040414725.1. Classification (NCBI taxonomy): domain Eukaryota; kingdom Metazoa; phylum Arthropoda; class Insecta; order Orthoptera; family Tettigoniidae; genus Anabrus; species Anabrus simplex. The sequence goes on from NC_090270.1 coordinate 109,557,253, forward strand.
GGCCGCCAATGCTGGTCTCTTCGTGGGTGCAGGATGCATGGCATGGAGCCTGCGTTCCAGGACATCCCAGATATGCACGATAGGGTTTATATCGGGGCTCCTGGGTGGCCATGGTAGTCGTCGAACCTCCGCTGCATGTTCCTGGAACCATTCCCGGGAGACGTGGGAGCGATGTGGCGGCGCGTTTTCATCTTGAAATACTGCAGAACCGTCAGGACGCTGGAAGGCCAAAGTGGGTGGAGATGGTCTTCGAGCAGCTCAACATACCGCGTACCATTCAAAGTCTCTTCCAGAACAACTATGGGGCCCATTCCATACTAGGAAAATGCACCGCAGACCATAACAAAGACACCAGCGCCCTGGACATCATCTTCGAGGCAGGCGGGATCCATCGCTTCATGTGGTCTGCGCCATGCACGATGCCTCCCATCGGCATGGTGCAGTTGAAATCGTGATTCGTCCGTCCATATCACGTCACGCCATTGTTCCAGTGTCCATCCCTTGTGACTGGCGACAAATGCGCGTCGTTGAGCCCGATGACGTTGGGTTAACAGTGGCACCCGTGTGCGGCGCTGGCTCCCATACCCCATAGAACCCATGTTCTTACGGATAGTCCACTGGGTGACGTGTCTAGCACGGCCTGTGTTGAATTGAGCCGTGATTTGTTGCACGGTTGCCCGTCTGTCACTATTGACAATCCGTCTCAGATGTCGCCGGTCACAGTCATCGAGGGTGGCTGGACGGCCGGTCGTCCGTCTGTTGTGGACGGTGACACCCGCATTCAACCATTCACGATACACCCTGGACACGGTTGATCGTGTGGAGCCGAATTCCCGCACAACTTCCGAAATCGCAATTCCCATCTGTCGTGCACCGACCACCATATCCCGTTGAACGGTGTCAGCTCACGACGACGTTCCATGTTACACCTGTCACATGCACAGCCACAGCTCACAAGGTCTCCTATAAAACTGCCGCTAGCACAGGGGGCGTGTGGTGCGCAGACAACACACCTGGGCATCAGTGCTCCGATATCCCATGACATTTGCTCAATCAGTGTAAATGCTGTGTTGTTGAACACAGATCGGCTGAGGTAGAGTCGTGACAAACAGTAGTGCTGGTTTTTTGTGCTGTTTTCCTTGGTTTATGTATAGAATGCAGTATTTAGAACATCAGTATAATATTGTAGAAGTCCCTTTTGAAGCTAGTAGTAGTTTAAAGTTAGAGGTTTCATAGCTATTAATCAGTCACTACTGATCTGCATTTAGGGCAGTCGCCCAGGTGGCAGATTCCCTATCTTTTCTCTTCCTAGGCTTTTTTTAAATAATTGCAAAGAAATTGGAATTGTATAAAACATCTCAGTTGGTAAGTTATACCATTCCCTAACTCCCCTTCATATAAACGAATATTTGCACCAAATCGTCCTCTTGAATTCCAGATTTATCTTCATATTGTGATATTTCTTACTGTTGAAGACACCACTCAAACCGCTTAGTCGAGCAGTTCATCTCCTTTCTCCCAAATCTTCCCAGCCCAAACTTTGTAACATTTTTGTAACGCTATTCTTTCGTCGGAAATCACCCAGAACAAATTGAGCTGATTTTCTTTGGATTTTTCCAGTTCTCGAATCAAGTAATCCTAGTGAGGGTCCCATACATTGGAACCATACTCTAGTTGGGGTCTTGCCAGAGACTTACATGCCCTCTCCTTAGAGTGTTTACTGATATAACGGAAGGTAGTGGGTAACTGTTTATTACAAACCCACAACAATTATTCCAGTATACTAATGAAAGGTATTGGCAAGGGTGCTTTACAAAATTATGCCTGCATGACTTTCCACATTTCTCGCGATCGTATACCGAGGCTTCAGTTTCCACATTATTTACAACAACCCTTCGAGTGTTTTACTACCTTCACATTAACGACAAAAGCAGCGACCTTGACCACGTCTTTTGCAAGGCATCTTTTTTGTGCTTCTGATATCGCTTTTATTTTGTTAGAAAAAACATCTACGTACTACCGCATTAGGAGAAATAACGGATAAATTCAATTGAACCATTTTATTAGAACTTCAAAATGTATATAAGAAGTTGTAGTCTCGGAACAAATGATTTTGGAATGACCATGGACAGTGCTCCATTGACATTTTACAATGTTTTTATCAAATGTTTTCCATTTCCAAATTTTGTGTACCAATATTTTAAGTAATAAGGTTACAAGGCTAAATTTCTAGCTTCTTTTTTGATATTATGTGTAATATTTTTAAGATTATATTAACGCTGAATGTGCGAAAGGGCGAAACATATCCCGAAAGTTTTAAGTGTTAGTATGTATTCGTAACCACATATAAGTGGACAAAAAAGGTATTAATTGGTGGATTAATAAATACCTTCATTGGTTTTAAGTCATTACAACTTTCAGTACGGATTAATCATGAGGTTTATAACGTGTGACATACCGCTTAGTCGAGCAGCTCATCTCCTTTTCCCCAAATCTTCCCAGCCCAAACTTTGCAACATTTTTGTAACGCTACACTTTTGTCGGAAATCACCCAGAACAAATCGAGCTGATTTTCTTTGGATTTTTTCCAGTTCTCGAATCAGGTAAACCTGGTGAAGGTCCCATACACTGGAACCATACTCTAGTTGGGGTCTTACCGAAGACTTACATGCCCTCTCCTTTACATCCTTACTACAACCCCTAAATACCCTCATAATCATGTGCAAAGATCTGTACCCTTTATTTACAATCATATTTATGTGATTACCCCAATGAAGATCTTTCCATATTTTACCAGGAATGCATAGGACCTGGCACATATAAATTAAAAACTTTATTTCCAGCATACAATTCCATTCCGATATGTGAACAGCTGAATGAAAGAACATTCTAGTACCTACCAGACTTCACGAGCAAGCCAGGCAAGGTCAAGTGACGTCACTGCCGCTTGTAACTTGCCTCCCCTATAGACGTTTCTCGAAGTTTTTTCTTGAACTTTTTAACGCCTGGGCCGATTAAAACAGGACCAACGTTAAATTGTAGCTGACATTATAAAAGGAAAACCCGACAAATTTCAAATCAATCTGTGCAGTACTTTTTGAAATATAGCAATTTAAAATTTGGAAAGAATGGGCACTCTTCGTCACATGATTCATAGCGCCGTCCACCTGGCGGAGATATATAGGCCACTATGTCAAGGCCAGCAAGCAGAGAGAGGCAGAGGGAGAGAGAGCAGTCTGACCCTCGTGGCGAGTACAGTCTGTCAGTGCAGTCTCGTCAGTGAAGAAAGTATATTCCGTCGCGTTTCGCGAGTACGTAGTTATGGCCATAATCGAACACCGTTGAACTTGTAAAGAACGTCGCACCGTACTTATTCTAATGTGCCGCGACGACGATAAAATACTAGACATTTCCGGAATTTAACACTTGTGAAATTATTGGAGTGAAAATTCAAGTATTTGATATCTACAGACTATTACATTACATTCTGCTGCCATTTTCGGATTGCGATAGAACCTTCTTGAGTTGTTGCCGGTGTTCGAAGTCCCAGTCTCTTGAACAACCCTGTCAACTTTCAGGCCCAGCTCTTTCCACAAAGCCTCCTGAATAGTGGATTTTCGATCTTTGACATATTACTTTTGTTCATCAGTGGTCTTTCGTAAACTACCATTAAGCAAGAAATTTCAATGTGAAGAAATACAGTCAGATCCATGGTATAGAAAGGTTCGGAGAGCGGTAGGCCATGAGTCACAGACAGTAGGTGTTGCTTTGCGGGTAGAGCGTGGGAGGGGGGAATGACACTGATAAGAAAAGGTAGTGCGGTGAAATTTTTTCGGGTTGCTTATAAGCAAATACCTAGGTACAGCAAAAAAAAAAAAAAAGGTTGCAAGAAGTGACAGTTTATTTTTGGTGGAAAATCTTTAATATAGTGTATAA